>NC_033803.1:15844329-15877879 GCF_001876935.1 Asparagus officinalis
TATATATATATATATATAGGGAGAGGTTCTAATAAAAACCTCCTTAGCCTAAAAACTAAAAACCAATATCATCCATTGGATCTAGATGAATCCAATGGCTGGGAGTCGGTCAAATAGTCAACAGACACATGCATTAATTACCTCAACGAACACAAACCTGGATTCACTGCAGTGAATCTGGATTCACTGTAGTGAAAAACATGTTCATCACTGCAGTGAATCTGGATTCACTACGGTGAATCTGGATTCACTACAGTGAATCTGAATTAACTGTAGTGAAAAACGTGTTCGTTGAGGTAATGAATCTGGATTCACTGCAGTGAAGGACGTATTCGTTGAAGTAATGAATCTGGAATCACTGTAGTGAATCTGGATTCACCGCGTTGAGGTAATTAATGCATGTGTTTAATGAGGTAATTAATGCATGTGTCTGTTGATTGTTTGACTATATATATATATATATATATATATATAAATAGTATATAATATATATATATATATTAATATATATATAGTATATATATATATTATATACATTATATATATAATATATCATATTATATATTATAGTATATTATATCATTATATATATATATTATATACACTATATATATAATATATATAATATATATATATAGTTACATAAGTATAGTATATATATATAATATATAGTATATAGTATATATATATATAATTATAATATATATATATAAAAAATAGTATATTATAATATATATAATATATATAGTATAGAATAATAGGTGTATATATATATAGTATGTATGTATGTAATGTATAGTAGTAGTATATATTGTATGGTGGTATTATGTATCGTATATATGTATGCATATATGTATATACAATATAATGTATATTAATGTATGCATATATGTTAGTATCATATTATACATGTATATTATATAGAGATATTAATACTAACTTATATTATATATATATATATTATATTATATATATAATAATTATACTATACATACATACATACATACATCATACATACTAGCAGATCATACATACATACTACCATATATATATATTATATATATCATATAATTAATTATAATATATAATAGTATATATATATATATATATAATATGATATATATATATAGTATATATATATATATTATATATATTATATATTATATATATATATTAATATGATATGATGTTATATATATACCATATATATATATACGAATATATATAACGTATATACGATAGGTACATTATATATATATACGTATAATAATATATTACGTATAATATATATACTGTATATATATATATAACATATATATATAATTATACGTAATAATATGACATATATATAATATTAATATTACGTATATATATATACATAATATATACTATAACATATATATATACAATATATAATAGATAATATATATATATATATATTATATATAGTATATGAATATATAATAATATAAGTATATATATATATGAATATATAGGATGTATTATATAATATATATTATATATAGTATCTATTTATATTATATATGGTGGGTGTTGGTGTGGTGTGTGTGTGTGTGTGTTTGTGTTTGTGTCAAAAATTGCCCATAGGTCCCCGCACACGGCTCGAGATAGAGAGAAGACAATGATGTTGGCCTTCTTATTTTGATGATGTTTAACAAACAATTTACTTCTAATATTGTTTGTCTAGTGTTTATGTTTTCGTATTTATTCTAGGCAAACAACGAGTTGGAGGATGGATAGAATCGAGCATTCATGTTCATATCAAATGGAGGTTGGCGAAATTGTGGAGTAAAACCTATGCAATTCAAATTGAAGATCCAAGTTCTAGCTTCATCCGCAAGTGTACCAAGTTGAGCTACATCGAAGATCAATCAAGCTTTGGTATATTTAGTTTAGGTATATTATGTGTGTTAGTACTTTAAGCTCAATCATATACACACACATATTTGGTTTTTATATATAAAGTTATATATATAAACAAGTTTTGGTTTATGGACTTAATAATTATTGTATACATATTTAATTAAGTCTATAAAATCATTTCATAGGGTTTCAAAACATTGTTTATTTTAAAACATCAAATTTCATGTATATCATATTTTCATGTTTTGGACACACTTGCAAAATACATGAGTTTTCATAAATGAGAAACTCAATTTAAGAAATTCTTTTTCTAACATGTTCAATTTCATGTTTATAAATGTTTTCCAAAGTTTTATCAATTTTGGAATTAATTTGTTATGTTTATTTGAATTTACAAAATCAAGTTTTTAATTAACTCATGTTCGTGCACATATTCGTGCATGTTTTTGCAAAACTGATGCGTTTTCACAATTGGGAAATGCGATTTAAAAAATTTCTTCATTTACATGTTTATTATCATATATACAAACATTTCCCCAAGTTTTACTATTTTTGAAGTTGTTTTGTTATTTTCAATTGAATTTACAAAACCGTATTTTCTGCAGTTTTTTTCAGAAACTGTATATCTGTGTTCAAACAGTTATTTATCTCAACTGGGAAATTATATTTAAGAAATTCTATCTCTAACATATTTATCTACATGTCTAGAACCTTTCCTCAAAATTTTATGATTTTTGGAGTTGATTTACTATTTTTAATTGATTTTACAAAGTTAGATACACAAAATTCCAGAATCTATCAAAAACAAAAACTGTCTGTGAACAGTACGGTCGACCACACTGTAGCACAGTCAACCGCCATTACTGTAGCAGCCGACCGTTGCACAGTAATGGTAACTTTTATTTTTTGGTTTTTTTGTGGGTTTTTAAGATTTTTTGGGTTATTTTCTTCTACCATATTTATACCCCTTTGCCATAACTATTTTAAGCATCCAAGAAATGTTTTAACAAAGTTTTAACAAGGGTTTAAGTGTTGTTTAAGTTTGTTTAAGAAGCTTTTAAGTATTTAAGAGTTTGAGTTTGTGAAATCAATTTCACAAGAGCTTGAGGAGATTATCTATTGGTGTTTGAGCATCCAACTACTCTTCCTCTACCTCTTTATCTATTGAGAAGTTTTCTAAACTCTTTTCTAGCTTTATATTTTTTTAGTTATTTGATTATCATTCTTTAAAGCTAGTTTTTATATTGAGTTTAGTTTTGATTTATTTCTCTTTGCTTACACACACACACAACCATTGAGCTTATTGTATTTACATTCATAGTATATTTGGGTTGTGGGATTGTATCATTGAGAGTGAGCTTACATTATGTTCTCATCTATTATAGAGAACAAATCATTTTGTTATATTGTGAGATTGTAAGGTTTTCGGTGAGCTAGAAAACCGAGTATGTTGTTATAAAGTTTTTGGTGAGCTAGAAAACCGAGTGAGAGTGTGAGGTATGAACGTTGATCGGTGAGCGTTGAAAACCAATATTGTGAGGTGTAAACATTATTCGGGTGAGCATAGAAAACCCGGTTGTGATAGTAAATTTCTCTTCGAGAGTGGGGAGCGGAGACGTAGGACGGAAGGTTCAAACTCCATGATCATTTGAGTGTGTTTAAGTTTGTCTTTGGCGCATTTGCTTATGCATTTATCTTATATCGTCAATTGCCTTTACTCTTGTATATTTTGCCCTATCACATTTGTAGTTTAATTATATCACCATTGTGTTAGTTTATATATCCTTACATAAAATTTTATCATATAGGATATATCTCATTGTTAATATTGCATATTCTTGCTCATATCATATTGTATATCTATCTTGCAAGAATAATATTTGAATTAGTTTTAATTGGCATAAAATCAGATTAAATTAGCATAAGACCCTAACCCCCCCCCCCCCCTCTAGGGTCTAACAGGTGAACGCCGCTATACGAGTCATAAAAGCTTATTTGATGTCGACAAGCGAATGAAGTGAATCGATGGACCGTGTGAAGCAACGGAACTTCAGAATAACCAAACACGAACTGATCGGGAGCTACGCGTCTCTTACAAAAGATGAAGAACCACTTGTGTCCCGTCTACTTCACATGTGATTCAACCATGGGAGCTTATAGACCTCTTCATTAGCTTTCCAACATATTTTTAATCGCGTGATTCCGAGTTCGGGTGACAAAAATATAGTGGAAACGAATGGGAGGCATGAAACCAGGTCCAAGCCAAAGTTTGGCCGAGACACCATTTACCAAATGGTGTCTCGGCCAAAGGTTGGCCAAGACACCCAGGGGTGTCCGCCGTCCCCGAAATCTGTTTTTGGCTGTTTTGAGCTGTTTTTTGACCGTTAACCGTTTGGATTTGTTCTAACTAATAAGATATCATCCAAGAACGTGGTTAAGTGGTTACAACTGAGGATAAAAGTGAATCAATCGTTCTTATATGAAAACAAAGCTCCCACCAAATGGTGTCTCGGCCAAAGGTTGGCCAAGACACCCAGGGGTGTCCGCCGTCCCCGAAATCTGTTTTTGGCTGTTTTGAGCTGTTTTTTGACCGTTAACCGTTTGGATTTGTTCTAACTAATAAGATATCATCCAAGAACGTGGTTAAGTGGTTACAACTGAGGATAAAAGTGAATCAATCGTTCTTATATGAAAACAAAGCTCCCAAAGCCTATAAATATAGCTCCAGTGCCTTCATTTTTTCAGATCTGGAATTCTCGAGCGTTGGCGAAGCCCTGCCTGAACTGAAGACTGAAGAAGCACGAATTTCAAAAGAGAGGAGGAGATCGGATTGAGTTCATCGGCATAAAGAAGATGAGCTCGTCAGATCTACACTTCTCTGTCCTTTGCCTTGAGATTGCCCTGTTGCGGTGATCTCGAGAAGAGTGATTATCTCACTGTTGCCGAGATAATTACTTCGGTTTCTTGATTCCTTTGTGAATTAATGAAACTCTAGATCTGATCAGATTCTTCGGTGGTCCACGGATTAACCCCGGCACAGGGGCAAAGATCCCACGTAAGAAGAAGACCGATAAACGATCTCTGCGTTTGTTTTGACGAGAATTGTACTTTTTATTTTTATTGTGTAAGAGTCTTATAAAAAGACTATTTTTTTTATTTTCATTATAATGACTGAAGTTGTAATGAATATCTCAATGAAGAAAATAATTTTTTTTCCAAACAAGCTGACGACCACAGTGGGAGCTAACAGTCTCATCACCGAGGTTGTCGTGCCGCAGCTGACGATCAAGATCCCCATGGCTAAAGAGGTCGAATACGAGTTCGACCAATAGAAGTTCGAGGAGTACGTCTCCTCCTCCTCCGTCTCCAGGTCCGCCTCTCCTTGCAAGCGCAGGAAGGTCTCCTCCTCCCGAAAGATCCGCTGGTCTTCAGATCTGAGGACTCAAGAAGGTGATCTTCCTGCTATCGCTGCTACAGATGCACCTTGCAATGATCCACCGATATCCAATGAAACCAGATCTGCAGGTCTGAACTCCTCTTCGATCAAGGAGTTGACTGCTGAAGGCGCACCAATTCTATCAAAGAGAACACGTCAAAGGCAACGCCAACGCCTCGCGTGCTAATTCGTCAAGACTTTAGATCAAGTGGACAGACTCCATTACCAAGCAGATCTGGAGTTCAGAAAGCACCAAGTGGCTAAGATATCTCCACAGCAAGCTTCTCGAACCTCCTCCCAACCACCTACTAATGAATGGGTTCGTGTCAAACAGAACCGTTCCACTCTTGAGGAGCGCATTCAGAAGCGTTACGCACTTCTTGCACATGCCCAGATCCTTGTACGAAAAGCATAAGAAATGCAAAAGGAAGAGGTGGTTAAGAGATCACTGAGATCCAAACAAATTTGGATGCCAAAGGCCAAATTAACGCCTAAGGCAAAAGCAAGCAACGTTGCTCCCCAGCCTTCGTCAACTTCGGATCCTGCTCCTTCTGCCACCACACCTTCGGTGAAACCCTACAGCGACATGGACCTCTCCAAATTTAGAATTCTGTTGAAGGGTTACCTAGGTCCTTTACACGAAGATCAAGGCAAAGTGTCTGTTAAGGAATGCTTAGGATCGTTGAAGGAACCCCGAGCAACTATCCAGACTGGGGGTCGTACGCAACATCCTAATAAGTTTATTCCCGTTACTACCCACGTGGAGATGCCTACACAAAACCAGGAGCCCGTTAAAATTTCATCCTCACACAGGTATGATTCCAAATATGTGACTCCTACTAAAGCTAATAAAGTGCTACCTATTCAGAAGAAGAAGTGTCGAACAGACGACAGCGTTCTATCTGAGGAATCAAACCAATAGCCGATAGGTTACTCTGACTACAACGTCGATGAGTTGTACTATCGGGCTGGGGGTACGAATAAATCTCAAAAGAGAAGTACCCGGGAAGTGGACTCTCACTGTCCGTATACCAAACTTATCAGGGCAGTATTATTAGTGTGTAGCTACCCCAAAACCGATCCACAGAGGGTCTCGGTATTTGAAAGGATCTCTACCAGAACGTCCAAGTCCAAGCCAAGGCGTTTCTATAGAAAAAGACCAGCTACGCAAGATGATGAACTCCCAAAGGTCACCATCAATATGGTCGATAAGGAGAACTCAACGCGAAGTTTCAATCCTCGACATTTTTCGGACATATCCCAACGTATAAATCACTTACGCGCGGGAACTACTAGATGTAGGGACTATCAGAGGATGAATAGCAGATTTTCCTCGGAAGATGAAGCATCAGATACGAACTCTGCCATCGCTTCTGATAATACAGTGTCCAGCATAGGATAATCCCGTGAGGTGTTTATGGTCAACACTGAGCAAATGGCCAAAATCATCGAGGATGCCTTGGCTAAGTAAAAAAGAGAACTTCAAGTTCGAAATGGAAATGACTATGCTGCGAATAAGGGAAAAGCATGATCAACAGATCCGAGCCTTGTCGAATCAGATAGGTGAATCCAGTCATCGTAACAATGTTAGCCAAGCAGCTAGCGATTCAGATGTGGATGAACACCTCGATGCAGCTAACCCTCCCGTTAACCAAAACGCTGAGAGTGGCCCCACTGAGAATAACAATGTCGGGGGTGGTCCCGCCAATAATAACAATACTAGGGGTGGCCCCATTATTCTGTTAGCCTTCTTATTTTGATGATGATTTACAAACAATTTACATCTAATATTATTTGTCTAGTGTTTGTGTTTTATATTTATTTTAGGCAAATAATATGTTGGAGGTTGGATGGATTGCGCCACAACGATCATATCCAATGGAGGTTGGTGAAATTGTGGAGTGAAGCCTAATTCAAGTTAAAGATTCAAGTTCAAGCTTCATCCGCAAGTTTACCAAGAAGAGCATATTGAAGATCAAGATCTAGCTTGGGTAACTTAGTTTAGGTTTTATATTATGTGTGTTAGATACTCTAAGCTCAATATCATATACACACACGTAATTTGTTTCTATGTATATATATAGTTATATATATACATGCATGGTTTTGGGTTTTCATGTTTACAAATATGAAATTACATATTTCATATTTATTATTGTGATTTGGTTTAACTACTTAGATATGAAACAAATATATTTTCATATACATACTCATATGTTTTATTTTCTATTGTATTTGTAAAAATATTGTATTCTTAGTTTTTGTACTTAACAATAATCATATACATATTTTATTAAGTCTACATAATCATTGTGCAAAGTTTCAAAACATGGTTTAGCCAAAATGTCAAAATTCATATGTTTACATTTTCATATTTTGGCCTATTTTATAAAATGATGATATTTTTCATTTGGGAAGTCCTTTTTAGAAACCAGTCATTGTAGCATGTTTATTATCATGTCTACAATCATTCCCCAAAGTTTTACATTTTTTGAAATTTATTTGATATTTTTAAACAGTGTTTTAAAATAAAAAAACTGTTTTCAGAACTTCATTTTCATGTATCAGTCCTCGGTCGACCGCACCGGTCGACCGCACCTGTGTTCTTTCGTCAGTGGGCAGCAGAGAGTTTGTCGGTCGACCGGTCCGGTCGACCGAGAGCTCAAATCGGTCGACCGACAGAATTTTCATTCCCCAAAGTTTTATATTTTTTGGAATTTATTTGATATTTTTAAATAGTGTTTTAAAATCAGAATACTGTTCAAACCTGTTATTTCCATATGTCTGTTTGCAGTCGACCGTCACGGTCGACCGCCCACGAGTTCAAAACTCAGAATGTGTTTTGTTGGCTCGCGGTCGACCGTGGTGGTCGACCGTAAGTAGTCCAGAGACTTTCGTGGTCGATCGCCGCAGTCGACCGTCGCTTGTCCAGAGCCATAGTTCTGTTTTTTGTTGCTCGCGGTCGACCGCCGCACTGTCATATCTGTTCTAATGGTTAGTTTTCCAGAGCCGTTGCTGAGTGGTTTTTTGGTCTTTTCTTGGCTTTCTCTTGGCTTTGGAGTTTCTATAAATACCCCATTATACCTCAGTTCTATGTAGAAAACTAAGAAGTTTTTAAACAAGTTTTAAACAAGGGTTTAAGTGTGTTTTAGTGTTTGTTTGGTTTGTGAAGAAGTTTTCACAAGTAGAGGAGATCACCTTCTTGTTTGGGCTTCAATCTCCATCTCTCCATCTTGTCATCTATTGAGAAGTTTTTTAAACTCTTATCTAGCTTTACATTTGCTTAAGTTATTTGATTATCATTCTTTAAAGCTAGTTTTTATATTGTGTTTAGATTTGATTTCATTTTATCATTGTTACACACACCCACTTGAGCTTATTGTATTTTTATACATAGTATAATTGGGTTGGTGAGAGTTGTAACAATTGTGTGTGAGCTTTTATTGTGTTCTCATCCATATTAGAGAACAATCATTCTTTGTAGTGTGCTTAATCGTGAGATCACTTTGTAATACACTTGTACACCGAGAGGAGTGTGTGGTGAGAGTCGGGGATCGTCCCAAGAGGAGTGGCGTCGGTTGACGAACCTAGGGAGAGGTTGTAACCGAGCACTTGAGGGAGACACGGCTAGGTCCAACACTTGTGAGGGTGTAGAGTGGGTTTACAAGAGTGTGAGTTGTAGAGTTTTCGGTTAGCTAGAAAATCGAGTGTGTAGAAGTTTCGGCTTCTAAACCGGATTGTGATAGTGGATTTCTCCCCGGGAGTGGGGAGCGGAGATGTAGGACGGAAGGTCTGAACTCCGTGATCATTTGAGTGTGTTTGAGTTTATCATTGGCGCATTTGCTTTTGCATTTATCTTATATCGCCAATTGTGCATTGCTCATTTTATTTCATCCACTATCTTATTTATGTTTATTTCACTCTTGTGTTAGTTTATATATCCTTGCATATATTTTTATCATATAGGATATATCTCATTGTTCATATTGCTTATCCTAGCTCATATATCTTGTTGTATTTCATACTTGCTAGGATAACTTGTTAATAGTTTTTAATTAGCATAAAATCAGATTAGATTAGCATAAGACCCTAATCACCCCCCCTCTAGGGTATAACATATTCCTCCTCAAAATCGACCAAGAAAGGATACAAGCGAGGATGAAAAGATAAAAGACATTGAGAGCAAAGTCAACGCTCTGATGTCTACTCTAGAGGTAAAGAAGACCGGTATTCCGTGTCCTTACCCAAGAGAGTGGGATTCAATACCATATCCGGTAAAGTTCAACCTGAACAACTTCATGCCATTTAATGGAAAGGGTTCCCCCACTCAACATCTAATCTACTTCAAGTCTCACTTGGGTGTAATTTCTGAGAATGAATCCCTGATGGTCCGGTCATTCGTCGGCACCCTTCGCGGAGCTGCCTTCGATTGGTACCGCCATCTCAAACCTGAAAGCAACAACAGCTAGGATGACCTGGAAAATTTGTTCCTCACTCACTTTTTTGATGATGACGTCGAGGTGTTAATCAGGACACTCTTCGATGAGAAACAGGAATACGACGAGACGGTCGATGACTTCGTTAAGCGCTTCCGGAATAAGGCGATGAACTACCGAGATCTGATCACAGAGGACTTCATCCTCCAAACCTGTCATAACAACCTCTCTTTGGACGTATTGGAAGTTATGGGAGTAGCACCGTCTAGCACCTGGAAAGAGTTGAAAGTGCACAGAGAGCAGGCCGAGCGCTTCCTCAGAAGGAAGAAAGCCGAGAGAAGCCAACCGATGGCTAACCCTCCAAATTCAAGCTTCGTCTCTCGTGGTAAGGGGAAGGCGCCTGCTGTAGTTGTTGATGTTAATCAGACGTCACAATAACAACCCCGAAGATAGCAAAAGACTTCGGATCCGAGACTCCAAAAGGAGTACTCCTTCAAGGATGAAGACATTCCAGCCATTTTCGAGTTCCTCCTTAAAAATAAGAAGATCAAGTTACCACCTATCACAGATCAGGAGGAAGCGGAAAATACTTTGGATCCAAAGTACTGTGCGTACCACAGGAGGATCCTTCATTATACCAAGGCTTGCTTTGCTCTCAAGAACAACATTCAAACCTTGATTGAAGAAGGCGTCATAACGCTGGGATAAGCCGAATGAGAATGGCAGTACTCTGAAGAGTATACGAGTATAAACTGCTTCTCAATACTCCAATAGGTATATGAGTCTAAACTATTTTCTTTCTTTCACCAGAAGTTCCTGGAGAGTGCCATGCCTGGTTTTCTTAAGGATAACCCGGTCATCCAACTAAGTACAATGTTAAACCCGGTTTTACAAAAAAAGCTGGGGGTGGATAATTCATGTAATGGGAAGTTTCCAAAAGAATGTTATATGTAATATTCTTAGGGATAACCCGATCACTACAAGAAGGTGATGAATAAGAAACTCCCACACAAACTCCCGCTACGTCGGTGCACTCAACACTCCCATTGTTAGAGTCCGGACATAGTACTCGGAATTTTAGTCTCCTGATCATTGACAATTATCAAACCCCTTCATGTTAAGTAATTGTCACTTAACACCAGGGACTCTCTTCGAATGATTTGTACGGATCAATACTCCCATTGTAATTTGTACTCCCACTCTCACTGTTCATTTGGTCAAACCTTCCAATAGTTAGGACCACAACCAAAGCCAAAATCTCCTCTCGATTCCTTCCATGAACGAGAGGTCCACTTTCAAATCGAATGATCAAACCTTCCTACAGTTAGGGTCATCTCAAACTCCTGCTTGGTCAAACATTCCTACAGTTAGGGCCAAAACCACAATTCACTCCCGATAAACGAGAAATTTACCTTCAGTTCGATAATCAAACTTTCTGACAGTTAGGATTATCCGAATCCTTTTGATTCTCAGAGTGGAGATCCCACTCTCAGTTTTACTCTTCAGATTCTTAAGGTGGAGATACCACATCGAGTCTCCTTTGTAACTGGAGATAGAATATAAAAATTTTCCACTTCGGTTTTGGGAGATAGAATATAAAATTCTTCCTCTCCTATTTTGGGGGTGGTCTTTTCCCCAAGAGAAGACACCATCCTTTAACTCTAAAATCCGTGCTTCACACGCGTGGGAAATTTTATCCCGAATCCTAAGAAGGGATAAGTTAATGCCTAACACGTGATGCCGGTTTAGTCTTTCACCGATTGAAGAAGGCACCAGAATCCAAGTCTGGGGAAGTTTATCTCGAAGCCTAAGTAGGGATAAGTCAGCGTCTAACACGCATTGCCGGATAGTCTTTGACCGTAAAAAGGACGAAAGCCCATATATTCGACATTGTGGTAGGTGGTTATTCATAACGCCAAAATCCGTGTCTTACACGTGTGGGGAATTTTATCCCGAATCCTAAGAAGGGATAAGTCAATGCCTAACACGCGTTGCCGGTTTAGTCTTTCACTGATTGAAGAAGACACCATAATCTAAGTCTGGAAAAGTTTATCCTAAAGCCTAAGTGGGATAAGTCAGTACCTAACACGTGTTGTCGGTTAGTCTTTGACTGTAAAAAGGATGAAAGCCCACATATTCGATATTATGGCAGGTGGTTATTCATAATGCCAAAACCCATGCCTCACACGTGTGGGGAATTTTATCCCGAATCCTAAGTAGGGATAAGTCAGTGCCTAACACGCGTTACCGATTTAGTCTTTCACCAATTGAAAAAGATACCAGAATCCAAGTCTGGAGACTTTTATCCCGAAGCCTAAGTAGGGATAAGTCAACGCCTAACACGCGTTGCCGGATAGTCTATTCCCGTAAGAAGGATGAAGTCTATGTATTTAATATCATAGCACTAAGTCTAAGAGAGTTAACTCTTTTAACACAACGTTATACGTGGAACGGACTTAGACAATCTGCATGCTAGCCCGACCTAAATGGTAGTTGGTAAAGGCTCATTAAATCCGTTGATAACTGAGGGTTTGGCAAAAATTCTATATATATAAGAGTCATTGATGCACCAGCTTTACTAGTTGGTCTCGCGACTTGTGCATCCGATAACTTTTGGATAAGATCCATACCTACAGACAAAACAACTTTAATAGTTGGTCCTACAACCCGACATTTAGAACCGTTACACTCTAACACTGGGAAATCCAAAACCCTAAGGTCAACACCAGTGTTTGGTGGAAAATTTGAAGTGAAAAGAATGAAAGAAAATTGACTTGTATTCTCTCGATCTTAATTACAATTTGGATTTTTGATTACAAAAAAGAGGAGAAATGATCTGGATTCTCCCCTTTATTTAATTCTGGATTCTTCACGGTGGTGATAGAATGCCTCCCTCGAATGCTCGCATCGATTTTGCTCTCTGTTGACGATCCGAACATCTTGATTCACTGGAACGATATCTTCTCCTCACGATTTGACGCTGTGGAGAACTTACAAAGCAAGTTTGAAACTCTGGACGAGTTGATAACTTAGATCAAGTTTAAACTCTTGAAATAAGAGTTGATTTAAATTGAAAGTTCGGTTAATATGCTAAGGGAATGCTCTAAGAACTTTGTTGCTGCAAGAAGCTCCAAGATGTCAGATCGAAGATCCCCTAAAAAGTCAGCCAAAGATCTCCTCCTCGCTGCCAAGCTCCAGGGTCAATCCAAGCCAAGAAGTTTCAACGCCTAACTCGGTTGAGTTTCTTCTTATTTATAGGGAATTAAGGGGGTGTAACTACCCCTTAAATCACTCCTAAGTGGGGTGTAACCGCTCTCAAACTATGGGAAATAATTTTGAAACTGTTCAAGGGTTTAAAGGGTGTAATCCCCCCTAAAATCTCTCCATAATGGGGACTAACCGACCCCATTAAGTGGAGATACGGTTTAAAAAGACCGTTCAGGTTCTGTTTGAACCAGTCAAACACAAAAAATGCAGGTCTGACCCTCGCGTTTTGATGTTGCAACGCAGGTTTGACTTCGGTGTTTTGATATTACAACACAGGGAGGATTTTTGCGTTATATTGCTGACACACAGGGAGGACCTCCATGTTTTAGTGTGGCAACATAGGGAGGACCTATACGTTTTGTTCCGGAAACACAACCATGAGCTATGCGTTTTGAATCTGGGACGCACAGGCGAGCTTTGCGTCTGGATTTGAAGAGACCGTCAATTTGTAATCTCTTTTGCTAGAGCGTTACAAAGACTGTCATCTTGTAATCTTCATCTTAGCTCCTTGAAAATATAAAAGTCATCAGATTATAACTCCCGATGTTGATTGTGAAGGTTGTTGATTAGAGCTTTCATTAGTTGTTACGAAGATCGTTAGATTATAACCTTCATCGATCTACGTGAAAGTCTTCAAATTGTAACCTTCTAGAAGTCATCAGATTATAACTTTCATCATTGGTGTTTGATGGGGATTGGCTATCTGTTATGATTTTTAGACAGTCTACAGAACCCCCTCCAAAGTTTTTAAAAGTTCGCGGTTGACTAGGATGAATTTTCGGAATACTTTGGATCTCAACTCTGATCTTGGAGCTGTTGATTCCTTGTCATAAAGGAGTCATTCTCTTCACTTGCTTCAAAGGCATCTTGGTTGAAGGGATTTGCCACGCAGGACTTGTGTGAAGGTATGCGTCATAATCCTGCTTCTGGAATACGGGGGTGGACCCCTGCGTTTTGAACTTGAGACGCGGGTCTCACCCTTGCGTTTTAAATTTGGAACCTGGGTGTGATATCGACATTGTGGTTTTTGCAACGCGGGTCTAACCTTGGTGTTTTGACTTGAGGCGCGGAGGTGGATTTTCATTCATTTTTTACTAAGTCTTTGAGACTTGTCTTTAGCTCATCTGTTTCAAGTCTCGGCTTACATCCATTAAGCTGATGGGCCTTCAAACATGCATAGGATTTTTGGCAAACCCTCAGCCATCAACGAATTTGATAGGCCTTTACCGACTACCATTTAAGTCAGGCTAGCACATGGATTATCTAAGTCCGTTCCACATGTAACGTTGTGCTAAGAGAATGAACCCTCTTAGACTTGATGCTATGATGTTGAATACATAGACTTGATCATTTTTATTGAAAAAGACTAATCGATGACGCGTGTTAGGCCTAGACTTGTCTCTAATTAGGGATCAAGATAAAGTCCCCCATGCATGTGAGGTATGGATTTTGGTGTCTTTTTCGCGGCAAAAGACTAACCGACAACGCGTGTTAGGCGTAGGCTTATCCCTACTTAGGATTTAGGATAAAGTTCCCCATGAGTGTAATGCACGGATCTTATCATTATTAATAATGACCTGCCACGATGTTGAATACATGGGCTTTGCTATTTTTACGGGAATGCGCTATCCGGCAGCATGTGTTAGATACAGACTTATCTCTAATTAGGGATCGAGATAAATTCCCACATGCATAAAAGACATGGATTTTGGTGCTACGATGTTGAATACGTAGACTTCGCCATTATTGCGGGAATGAACCACCCGGCAGCATGTTTTAGATGCAGATTTATCTCTATTTAGAGATCGAGATAAAGTCCCACATGCTTGTAAGGTATGGATTTTGGCGTTATTAATAACAACCTGCCACGATATTAAATACATGGGTTTTTGTCCTTCTTATGGTCAAAGACTAACCGACAATGTGTATTAGGTATTAACTTATCCCTACTTAGGATTCAGAATAAAATTCTCCAAACATGCAAAGTATGGATTCAGAGATTATTAATTTAATGATAATCACTGGCTACGATATTGAATACGTAGACTTTCTCACTGTTTTTTCCTGTGTTACTTGAAACACTGAAAGAAAGTTGGAAGCACTAGAGGTGTAGTATTAACTTGGTATAAATTTTCACTTAGAGTGAAATTCAGAAATTTTCTTTATTATCACTAGGATAATTTCATAAAATCTTTAATCCGCTGGGGATTATGTAATGGAAACTTGCTATTTTTGTTGAAAAATGATTAACAAGTTCATTGGGGGGTTTGATTGTTAGAGGTGTGATGTTAACCTAACAATATTTTATGGACCTATTATTCTATTGAAGAGAGTCGATAAATTAATTTGGTCACCAGAGATGTGATGTTAACTTGACGGGTTTGTGGGCCTATCGCTCTATTGAAGAGAGTCGATAAGTTGATTTTGTCAGAGGTTTGATGTTAACATGACAGGAATTTGTTATGATCGGAATAACTTTATGGACTTATCATCCTATTAAAGAGGACTGATAAGTTGATTTGTCAGAGGTGTGGGATTAACGTGATAAGAATTTGTTGCAATCGGAGCAACCTTAAGGACCTATCGCTCTATTGATGAGAGTCAATAAGTTGATTTATCAGAGGTGTGGGATTAACATGATAAGAATTTGTTGTGATCGGAGCAACTTTGTGGACTTATCATCCTATTGAAGAGTATTGATAAGTTGATTTGTCAGAGGTGTGGGATTAACGTGACAAGAATTTGTTACGATCGAAGCAACCTTGAGGACCTATCGCTCTATTGATGAGAGTCGATAAGTTAATTTGTCAGAGGTATGGGATTAACGTGACAAGAATTTGTTACGATCGGAGCAACTTTGTAGATTTATCATCCTATTGAAGATGATTGATAAGTTGATTTATCAGAGGTGTATTGTTAACGTGACAAATTAGGAGTGATGCAAGTTGCATTCATACTCTATGGGGTGATGATGGTCAGAAGTGTAATGTTAACTCGACAATGTGAAAGATTGGCTACTTTTAATCCAATAGATTCCAAGTAACCAACCCCCAGTCTTGATTAAGACTTAGCAGGGAAAGAAAAAGAGGGGTAGACATGGCACATCGCCTATTGAGGCACTATCCATGAAGTCGGAATAGAGGCACATTACCTGGTAGGCCATTATCTGATGAGTTTGACTATCAGAGGTAACTGTTAACGTGATAGTTTTATGGACCTGCCATCCTATTGAAGAAGATTGGTAAGTTGATGGACTATCAGAGGTAACTGTTAACATAATAGTTTTGTGGACCTGTCATCCTATTGAAGAAGATTGGTAAGTTGATGGACTATCTGAGGTAATTGTTAACGTGATAGTTTTGTGGACTTGTCATCCGATTGAAGAAGATTGGCAAGTTGATGGACTATTAGAGGTAATTATTAACGTGATAGTTTTATGGACCTATCTTCCTATTGAAGAGGATTGGCAAGTTGGTGGACAATCAGAGGTAACTGTTAACATGATAGTTTTATGGACCTGCCATCCTATTGAAGAGGATTGGTAAGTTGGTAGACTATCAGAGGTAAATGTTAACGTGATAGTTTTGGTAGGTTTCATGGTTGACAAAGGTATTCTATTGAACATGACAACTCAGAAAATTTATTACTCATAATCCAATGAACTATAAATAAATCAACCCCCAGTCTTAAACAAGTGCAGGGGAAAAAGGGTAGACATGACATATCGCCTAGTGGGTCATTATCTAACGAGTTTGACTATCAGAGGTAACTGTTAACATGATAGTTGTTGGACCCGCCATCCTACTGAAGAGGACTGGCTTCAGTGGCCGTAGTATCTTCCCCTTCTGCCCCGCCATCCTACTGAAGAGGACTGGCTTCAGTGGCCGTAGTATCTTCCCCTTCTGACTGAGAAGATTGGGCTTAGTCCGATTGCTCTGGTTGATCCTGCCTACTTTGTTCTTTAGCTTTGATCCTAGCAATAATCTTTTGAGTCTGTTCGCCCAAAGAAATTAGTTGTCTCCAGGAATGGCATTCTACAACCCTCATTTGTGTTAGAAGGTCGGTCTGCAAGTTGTATCGACAGGTCTCCACTAAGGTAGACTGTATCATACTTGACGAACACCGAAGAGCCATGGTTCAGAACCTCTTAACGAAGGCTTTGACGAACTCCCTCTTCTTCTGCTTAGTGGCGAGAAGGGTATGGATGGAGACTTCTGTATCCTCTTCAAAAAATATTAACAGGAAGAGTCTCTCTAGATCTATCCACTTTTGGATACATCTCGCAGGTAGTTTCCTAAACTATTCAAAGGCAACTCCCTTGAGGGTGCTAATGAACAATCGAGCCAGTATGGTGTCATTTGATATCACATTCCCAGTCTGTGCCTTGAAATAATAGATATGTTGGTTCGTTGATCCTGTGCCGTCAAAAGTTTATAGCGTTGGGACTTCGAACTTTGGAGGATAAGGGGTTGTATCCCATTCAACAGGACAGGGTATAAAAATTCCCTTGTCTTGGAGTACGCTCCTGTTAGCAATGACATTGAGGCGGGCTTCCAATTCTTCCATTTTGGCAGATTGGAGATTTTGCTCGTTCTTAGTCTCTCTTCCTTCATCAGAGGAAGATTCCAGGTTGTGGACTTCTTGGTTAAAAGCCGTGTTATCAACCACTTTTCCCTTCCCTTTGCTTGTGTGAGGTCGGGATGAAGATGTTTTTCCTCTCTGGGAGGATTCTTGCCTAGGTGGCAAATCTGTCTTCTGAGATTTGGCCTTGTCTGTGACGATTTGAGTCAACTGGGCCAGGAGTTTATCGAGGGTCTTCTGCTATGATTTGAGCATGGCCTCCTGCTCATCAACCCTCTTTGAAAGATCTTCAGAATGATCTGCCATGTGAGCGAAGCTCTCATGCCTAACGAAAGAGCTTGATAATTGGGACACCACAATGGCTGAGTGTTGATCATCAGAATTGGTTCCTCTGGCTAGCCTCTGATTGTTGACAGGGGGAATGGCTCATGTTCGCGTCCGAGTGCGTTCGTAGATTCCTTCAAACTTGTTAGCGATTTTTCTAACGGTCGGTGAACGATTTGTCTCAGAGTCATCAGAACTAAAACCTGAGGCTTTCCCTCTGCCGATCACATTGATAGTGACTCCAGGATACGGTTTAAAAAGACCGTTCAGGTTCTGTTCGAACCAATCAAATACAAAAAACGTGGGTCTGACCCCCGCATTTTGATGTTGCAACGCAAGTTCGACTCCGGTGTTTTGATATTACAATGCAGGGAGGATTTTTGCGTTATATTGCTGACACACGGGGAGGACCTCCGCGTTTTGGTGTGGCAACGCAGGGAGGACCTATGCGTTTTGTTCTGGGAACACAACCACGAGCTATGCGTTTTGAATCTGCGACGCACAGGTGAGCTCTGCGTCTGGATTTGAATAGACCGTCAAGTTGTAGTCTCTTTTGCTAGAGCGTTGCAAAGACAGTCATCTTGTAATATTTATTAGATTATGAAGGCTATTGATTAGAGCTTTCATCAGTTGTTGCGAAGGTCGTTAGATTATAACCTTCATCGATCTACGTGAAAGTCTTCAAATTGTAACCTTTTGGAAGTCATCAGATTGTAACTTCCATCATCGTTGTGTTTGATGTGGATTAGGTATCTGTTATGATTTTTAGATAGCCTACAACCAGTCAACGTGTAACCCTAGGTCAACGTCAGTCAACACGTTGTGATGAAAAGTCAACGCCGAGCAATCTGAAACCCTAAGGTCAACGCCGGTCAATGCATAACCCTAGGTCAACGTCAGTCAACGCATTGTGATGAAAAATCAACATCAGGCGATCCGAAACCCTAAAGTTAACACTATTCAATGCGTAGTCCTAAGTCAATATATAGTGACAGAGATAGTCAGTTCTAAGTTAACTCGATGACACAAGCCAAAATCAATTCACCGGTTTTTGATTCGAGACTTCGACGAAGGCCAGGCGATAAACGTAACACCGGAAGAATTTTAACTATTTATATTGAATAGACTAAAAATCGAAGGAGTCAAGAGTCAAAAATAACTACAGGTCCTCTTACACCGACTGAAGGTTGGACCGATCACATCCAAAGTATTTCAGACTCCTCTATAAAAGAAACGTGACTGAAACACTTTAGAGGGAGTATCTGTAGGCATCAAAAATTACCTATAGGTCCCCGCACGTGGCTCAAGATAGAGAGAAGATGATGAACATCATTATCCGAGTCACAAAAGCTTATTTGATGTTGACAAGCGCACGAAGTGAGTCGACGGACCGTGTGAAGCAACAGAACTTCAGAATAACCAAACACGAACTGATCGGGAACTACATGTCGCTTACAAAAGATGAAGAAACCCTCATGTCCCATCTACTTCACATGTGATTCAACTATGCGAGCTTATAGATCTATTTATTAGCTTTCCAACTCATTTTGAATTGAGTGATTCCGAGTTCGGATGACGAAAATACAGCGAAAACGGACGGGACGCATGAAACCAGGTCCAGGCCAAAGTTTGGCCAAGACACCAAATGGTGTCTCGGCCAATGCTTGGCTGAGACACCAAATGGTGTCTCGGTTAATTCTTGGCCGAGACATCAAATGGTGTCTCAGCCAAAGGTTGGTCGAGACACCCACGGGTGTCCGCAGTCCCCGAAATCTGTTTTTGGCTGTTTTAAGCCGTTTTTCGACCGTTAACCATCTGGATTTGTTCCACCTAATAAGATATCATCCAAAAATATGGTTAATTGGTTACAACCGAGGATAAGAGTGAATCAATTGTTCTTATCCAAAAACAGAGCTCACGAAGCCTATAAATACAGCCCCAGGGCCTTCATTTTTTCAGATCTGGAATTCTCGAGCGTTGGCGAAGCCCTACTATACAGAAGATTGAAGGAGCACAAATTTTAGAAGAGAGGAGGATATCGGATCAAGTTCGTTGGCATAAAGAAGAGGAGCTCATCAGATCTACACTTCCCAGTCCTTTGCCTTGAGATTGTCTCGTTGCGGTGATCTCAAGAAGAGTGATTATCTCGCTGTTGCTAAGATAATTGCTTCGGTTTTTTTATTCCTTCGCAAATCAACAAAACTCTGGATCTGATCTGATCGTTCGGTGGTCCACGGATTAACCCCGGTATAGGTAAAGATCACATGTAAGCAGAAGACCGATAAACGATCTCTGCGTTTGTTTTGATGAGAATTGTACTTTTTATTTTCATTATGTAAAAGTCTTATAAAAAGACTATCTTTTTATTTTCATTGTAATGACTGAAGTTGTAATGAATACCTCAATGAAGACTAAGTGAGAAAATGAGTAATCTTACTGAAGAATTAACTAAGAGATTAAAAGACCTATCTTTAAATAATAGGAGAGAAAATATAGAGATGAATAGTAAAAATGAACAGTAACAGGGCGGAAATGAACAGTAACGGAAGTAAACTAGATATATTTACATAAGAGTTTTACAAACTAGAAAGAAATCAAACTTAAAAACTTACAAACCGAAAGCTGGGAGATCCTGCTGGAGCTAGTAGTAGAGCACACTTATCTTACAAAACACTCAAAAGAAAGATTAAAAGAAAACCTCACTCAAACTCAAACTAAAACTTAAAACTAAAAAGAGGAAACTTGGAGGGATTCCACAAGAGAGGATAAGACTTCCACTCTCCAAAATGCCTCCCCTAATTCTTCAACTTCTTCTCTTTTTATAGACTTTTTCTGGCACTGTGCAAAAGATTCCTTTTCATTCTGAAAAACAAATTAATGAAGAAAAATTTAATGAAAGGATAAAACTTTTTCAAGAAAAACTTGAAAAGGAAGTTTGTTCGGAGATCCCTCATGCTTTTTGGTTTAGATAAAAACATGTTGTTAACCTCCCATAAATTATACATATAGCTGTGTAAGAAAATTATAAGAGTTAGATATTTTAAACTTTTGGAAAAGACAATATTTGATCGACTTAGTATTTAAGCCATTGATATTAATCAGTAGTTACCATAAGTTAATGGTATATGAATTTTACCATATGTTAATGGCGAATTTTACCATATATTAATGGTATATCATAGATCAATACCGTAACAATCATCGCCATTGTTGTCAAAACCATCTTCACTATCCATGGGAGTATCTTCAAGCGCGGGTTCATCTTTTATTTTAACAGGCTCTGATGTCTCAGCAGGTTCACACATGTATATCAAAAATAAAAGAAGAAAATATAGATATGAATAGTAAAAATGAATAGTAAAAGCGTGAACAGTAATGAACAGTAACAGAGGCGGAAATGAACAGTAACGAAAGCAAACTAGATATATTTACATAAGAGTTTTACAAACTAGAAAGAAATCAAACTTAAAAACTTACAAACCAAAAGCTGGGAGATCCTGCTGGAGCTAGTAGTAGAGCACACTTATCTTACAAAACACTCAAAAGAAAGATTAAAAGCAAACCTCACTCAAACTCAAACTAAAACTTAAAACTAAAAAGAGGAAACTTGGAGGGATTCCACAAGAGAGGATAAGACTTCCACTCTCCAAAACGCCTCCCCTAATTCTTCAACTTCTTCTCTTTTTATAGACTTTTTCTGGCACTGTGCAAAAGATTCCTTTTCATTCTTTAAAGCTTCTTTAAAACTTGGAGGTCCCCACCGTCTTCAATTTTGGTCAATACCTAAGTAGCCTAGCCTTTGCAGCATCTTTCAGTATCCAAGGTAGAATAGTTTCTCTTCTTGTAGCCTTTTTGACCAAAATTTCTTCTTCGTTAAGCATCTAAAGCTGATTGGTTATAGGTATGTAGGCCTGTATTTTAGCTGCAGTCTACTTTATTTAGCTGTGTAAGAAAATTATAAGAGTTAGATATTTTAAACTTTTGGAAAAGACAATATTTGATCGACTTAGTATTTAAGCCGTTGATATTAATCAGTAGTTACCATAAGTTAATGGTATATGAATTTTACCATATGTTAATAGCGAATTTTACCATATATTAATGGTATATCATAGATCAATACCGTAACAATCGTCGCTATTGTTGTCAAAACCATCTTCACTATCCATGGGAGTATCTTCAAGCATGGGTTCATCTTTTATTTTAACAGGCTCTGATGTCTCAGCAGGTTCTGAAGTAGAGGACGTGGTATCCATTAGTGCTAGTATCATTAGCATTTCGTCATAAGTTAATGACTTTAGTTTTTCTTCACTCGCATTTGGATATTGTAGCGCAAATTTGTCATAAATACTCTCTTGTATAGCCTTCATATCAGATCTTCTAGGATTTGATTTTATTCCATATTCTGGGCTATAGTCTGGAAGCAGAGAGCCTTTTCTTTCATTAAGATAGTTCGCAATATTCTATTTATCATACCATTTTACAGAAATACTTCTCGCAAAATGAGATGGTGTACCGTTAACACAATCCCAATCCCATTGCATAATCCAGGGCAGACCAAATTCCATAGATATTTGAAGCATATCTAGTGGAGATATATTTTTTCCTTGTTTTTTAAGGATTTCTTTTGGCATAATTTCTTTGATGGCTCCAAATTTAGCCCAGAAGGTTTCAATAAACCAATTTGGTAGACACATTTGATTCATAAATCGTATCCACCATGAATGCTTTCCCAGATGATTTTGAATGTACAGAACATGTTCCCAAGCAGCTTGATAGTCCCAATAATTGTATTGTTGGGGACTAATTAGAGTTTTTTCTTTAAACTTTCGCGGAACGTTGGGATTTACATAAGAGTTCCATTCATTTAATGGAATAATACGATATATTCTTAGCCGAGAGTAACTATATTCTTTACCTCGGTATCTGTGATGAGTGAATGCACTTTCTGTTTCTTTACGAATTTTCTCATAGTAGAGGGTAGTTTTACCAAACATAGATGGAATATAGTAATATTCCTTGGGAAGGAATTTTGTTGCCATTTCAATCGGTAAAAGAGTCTGATCAGACGTTTCGAGGATGACAAGTTTATCCAATGTTTTCTGATAAAATTAAGAATATGTTCCCTTATCGTCTTGTGTTAAGGGAGTAGAAGAGGATCTCTCTTTTTCATGTGAGAGAACCCTTTGGTAATGATATTTTGACAGTGCCATATCCTTGTAGAAATTCCCTGGAGAGGAAATCAGGTAAATTATTATTATCACCCTTAATAAACTCTATATCAAAATCAAACACAGTAAGGATAGCTTGCCATCTAGCAAATATTTGTTTAGATGCTAAGTTTTGAACATCTTTATTGATAACGTATTTGGCAGACATACAGTCGATTCTGAGTAAGAATTTTTGGTTTAATAAACCGCTTTGAAATTTATTGATAGAAAGAACAATAGCAAGCATTTCCTTTTTTATTGTTGAATAATTTTTTCGAGTGTCATTCCAAGCACCAGAAGTAAAGGCTACTAGAACATCTTTATTGTTAACTCTTTGCTTAAGAATCCCCCCGTAGCCAAAATCAGATGCATCTGTTTCAACTATTTTAAAAGCTGTAGGATCTGGAAGAGATAAACAAGGCAATATTTTTACTTTAGTTTTTATCCTTTTGACCGCTTCAGAATGTCTTTCTGTCCATTCCGTACAATCCTTTTTTAATCTATCACTAAGAATTTTTCTATCATAGGCAAGGTCTTTATAGAAATCAGAAACATAATTAAGACATCCTAGAAATCTTTGTAATTGCTTAGTGTCTTTTATCTCATCAGGAAATTTATCAGCAAAGGCAATGACTCTTTGGATAGGAGAAATAGTACCTTTGTTAATAGAATATCCTAAAAATTGTATTTTGGTTTGGAAGAGTTTTATTTTTCTAGCGGAGACAACTAAACCATTATCTTTAATGATTTTAAAGAAGATATGTAGATGTTTCCAATGTTGGTCGATATCTTTAGAAAAAACAAGAACATCATCAATGTAAACAATGGTGAAAGAGGTGTAGGGATTAAATATTTCGTTCATTATTTTCTGGAATTCAAAGGGAGCATTTTTTAAGCCAAAAGGCATAACATTCCACTCATAATGACCGAAAGGGACAGTAAAAGCTATTTTATAGCGATCCTCTTCAGCAATTTGTACTTGCCAAAATCCTGATTTCATGTCAAACTTTGAAAATAATCTTGTTCCTTGTAATCTCTTCATTAGATCTTGTTTATTTGGTATAGGATATCGAATCCATTGTAAGACTTTGTTAAGAGGTTTATAATTGATAACCAATCTAGGAACTCCTCTTTCAAGTTCTGCAGCATTCTCAACATAAAAAGCTGCGCAACTCCAAGGAGAAGAGCTGGGTCTGATCAGGTTTTTCTTTTGTAGATCAGAAATCTCTTGCTTACATATTTCTAAAAGCCTCTGACTCATTTGTATTGGACGAGCTTTGGTAGTGATTTTATTTTCAAAAAAATCTTTTTCATATGGGAGGTTAACAACATGTTTTTTTCTAAACCAAAAAGCATGAGGGATCTCCGAACAAACTTCCTTTTCAAGTTTTTCTTGGAAAAGTTTTATCCTTTCATTAAATTTTTCTTCATTAATTTGTTTTTCAATCTTTTCTAATTTAATCTCATCAGAAATGTCTTGAAGGAATTTTTCTTTATAGGATAAAGATGAGACTAAATAATTAAGATAAGCTTCTTCAGGGGCATTGTTAAACTTGATAGTATATTTGAACCCATTACTATGAAAATGAAGGCCATTGTCATCAACGGAAAAGGGTTTGAGAAGATTAATGAAAGGAGTGCCAAGGATAATACTTTGTTGTAAGTCTTTGACCAAGATAAAGGATGTTTTCAAACATAAACCTTGATTGCAAACATGAACATCAGAAAGTTTATATTCAATACTAAGACTATGTCCACCTGCAGAAGAAAGGTTGTGGGTCGTTTTTTCAAAGTATTGAGAGGGAACAATACCTTCTCTAATACAATTTAGGTCTGCTCCAGTGTTAATTAAAGCAGTATCTCTGACAGTGAAGCTGGACTGAATTTTGAGAATAATATCACATTTCCATTTTTGATTTATATACTTTTCTACAGAATCAATATTATTAGAACATTTTGTATTATTTGGTTGAGATTTTAAGGTTAAAATTTATTGTTTAAGATTTTTAAGCTGAATTTTGACTTCTTTTTGTTCCTTTTTGAGGTCTTGAATAAATGCCTTTTTAGATGGACAGGTTAGAGTAGAAGAGGCACTCTTATTCTTTTTTATCATCTCAAGGTACTTCTTTAACTGTATCCCTTTTTCTTGAGGATTAGTAATGGCATTAATGGTCTCAAGAACAAAATGTTCCTGTTCATCTAGGGTATTTAATTCAGAAGAACTATAAGATGTTATAGATGAATCTTCAGAACTATTTTTATTTTTAGAAGTGCAAAGATTGTTGCACTCATCGTCAGAGGAAGAGTTATCATCAATAAGATTTAAAGAATTAATAAGTTTTTTGATTTCTTCTTCAGTAAATTCATCGGAGTTTAAAATTAACTCGTTAATCTTTTTTTTTTTATATCCTTTCGAAAACATTTATTAGCATAATGTCCTTTTTGTTTACATTTATAACATGTAGGAGTCTTTGTAGTATTATTTTTCCTAAAATTTCTTTTAGGAGGTTTTCTTGGTATTCTTTCAGTTTTATTAGTATTTTGTGTTTTTTGATAATTAGATTTTGTTTTACGATAGTTCTTAGGACTATTTTTTATCCTAGGATTGTCCATTTGAAAACCAAATTGGTAACAAAAGTCTTCCAATTCTCTTTTACCTAAAAGGTTTTGATTTTTTAATTGATTCTTGATTTTAATATCGTTGCAAAGTTTTAAACCAATAGTGTTGACCTTTTGGATTAATTCTCCGAAGGGGATTTGATCATAGAGAATGGTGCCATTACATTGTTCTTTAAGGGAAGTTCTAACCTTTTCGGCAAATAAAGGTGGAAGGCCAGAAATAAACTTTTCTTTCCAAATGGGATTATTACAGTCATGTAGTTGATAAATTTTTGACAAAAACACATCTTTGTACCATTTAAAGTCTGTAAGGGTTTTACACCTAAAATTTATGAGTTGTTCCCTGACTTTTTCTTGAAGGCTATCGACAAGGCCTATAAAGTGATGATATATAGCAAGGAGCAGGGTATAGACAGCATCATTAATCACATGTCCTGTCTTATCAAGGATAGGTTCATAATATTGGGATTTTTTATAACTATTTAAAATATTATGTTTTTGTGAATCAGTAAGATACCGATCCCACCATCCTTGTAATTGACCGGAAAAGGATGAACATATGCCACTAGCAATGTCTTTTTCGGGATTACCTTGTTGTCTACAAGCATTGGCATATATGAGCATTTCTTGTAAAAGATGTATTATCTGGTATTCAGTATAACCATCAAGATTCCATTCAACAAGGGAGTTACCATCGAAACTTATTTTTTGGCTATTAATTTCTTCAAATTACATATCGGCAGGAGTGGGTCTCCTATAGTAATTCTTTGTATTATTGGAAGAATATGGATGTTTTGTTATACTCTCGATTGTTAGGGGTTTGTCAAAATCATGATCAGAGTGGGTCATATCATCAAACTGTGATTCAAGATCAGATAGGACATTTATAGCAAGAGATTTTCCTTTTTCTATATCTTTTAATCTCTTGGTTGATTCTTCATTAAAATCCTGGATTTGATCATCAAGAGGTTTATTACTCCTTAATTTAGTATTGGTAAAAATCTGAGGTGGAAAAGATGGTATAATCATCGGGTGAGAAAGAGGTTTCTTCATGTCGAGAATCATATCTTCAATTCTATCAGTTTGTTTACTTATTGTCTGAAGGTGAATATTGGAAAAATTATTTTGTTCAGACACAAGGGTAATATCCCTTTGCACGGATACCCAACCAGAAGGTTCTAAAGATGTGATAGGGACAACTTTAATATCTTCATTTCCTACCTTTATTGGTTCAAATGGTGGATGTAAAGATTCTATCTCTTTATTCTCATCTATTTTCCATGTATTAGATATTGTTTTTAAAACAAACACGTTATTTTCAATAGGAAGATGCTTAAGAGAGTTTTTTAGATCTTCTAAATATATGGCTTCAAACCATAAGAAAAAAGGTATATTTTGTTTGTTGGTTCGCATGAAATCATAATACAAGGTTCTAATGGATGATCTAAAGTCTTTGTCGTATGTTTGAAAAAACCATTCCTTTTTTTCTTTGTTTTTTAAAGAGTTAAAATATTTCCTTAGAAAATCTTTATCAATTTCAAAGGATGATTTATTATTGAGATCTTCAATAACATTTATATTTTTAGTCTTGAGATAAGAATTTTTAACCGTCATGGTTTTGGCATAAGGATAGCTTAAAAACTTAGGCATCTTAAGAAAGACTTTAAAACCCAACCTGTCAACAGCAAGGGATGAACACAGACAGAAAGGCCCTAGACGCAAACAAAGCTTAATGGGCAAAACCGTGTGAACTGCGACAACTAGTTAAGGATAAAAAGACTTTAAGCAGATAGCAAAAGAGCAAGCTAAAAATTAAGCATAAGAAGGACTCTAAAAAAGTTCGCAATGTCCCCACCAGTCAACAACACCGGATGAACACAGAACAGAGCTGTGTAAGTTGCGACTACGGCAAGTAAAAAGAGAACAAAGAAAGAGGACTAAAAAATGCTAGAGATTCTAGATCATACTAGAAAAAGATAGAGAATTAAAATTCAATTCAAAGAAAGAAGTAAAACCAGAGTAGTGCTTATGATTAAAGCGATAAGGCTGAATAATAAAATGCTTAGAATTAAAGCTAAGAAATAAAAGCAATCAAGCATGCAATATTTGTAGTAGTTTTTTACTACAAATTTCTACAATTGTTTTATTGTAGAATAAGCACAAGAATCAAAAAGTGAATTGTTTCTCACGGGGATATACACCGGCTGACGGGGTCTACTGGTTCACCACCACAGGCCGACTCCTCCACCGGCTAACTTGGCTCTGATACCAACCGTGACCAGGACTTGTTTAGCCTTGATACGATAGAGCTAGCTAGTGGGGATTACTGTGTAGACGGAGGAGAGGATATATCTATTGTTTATAGCTATATCTTCTTCTTCGTTTACATGTATATCAAAAATAAAAGAAGAAAATATAAAGATGAATAGTAAAAATGAACAGTAAAAGCGTGAACAGTAATAAACAGTAACAGAGGCGGAAATGAACAGTAACAAAAGCAAACTAGATATATTTACATAAGAGTTTTACAAACTAGAAAGAAATCAAACTTAAAAACTTACAAACCGAAAGCTGGGAGATCCTGCTGGAGCTAGTAGTAGAGCACACTTATCTTACAAAACACTCAAAAGAAAGATTAAAAGCAAACCTCACTCAAACTCAAACTAAAACTTAAAACTAAAAAGAGGAAACTGGAGGGATTCCACAAGAGAGGATAAGACTTCAACTCTCCAAAACGCCTCCCCGAATGCCTATGATTGTCATTTTTTAGTTTATGCAACTAGTAATTATCCTAGCAATGATCTGTCAAGGCAATCCCACACTATATTGATCAGTTTTGTAACTACAAGTTTACTGGTGTAGAATATTTGATGTTATTGAGATCTAAGCCCATTTGTCTCATATTTTGATCCATTTTGTCACATATTTAATTGATTTTTTAAATGTCACATGATTTTCTTCTACAAATGAGATTTCTGCATTATATTTTTAAAGTACAAATTATAATATTTACAACAACAAGAAAAATACAAAAAATCCTAACACAACAAGACATATTTTTGGAAGTACAAATGAGATTTATACAACAATAAGAAAAATACAAAAAATTCCTAACACAACAAGACATATTTTTGAAATATTCAATTTGACGATTTGCTAGCTTCAATTGTCTCCTCAAATGCTTTGCTTTCTTATCTTTTTTATTTGGATCAGATTGAATAGAAACTTCATATTTTTTATCTTGCTTTCTTGATATCATGCTAATATTTAGCCCAAGTAAAAAAATTGTATTGCCTATTTGGGTATTTGGCGTTGCTCAAAAAGTATCTCCCCTTGTTCATTCCATTTTTGCACAACTTCAGTAGTGTTGGTAATTTACAAAAGCAACGTACCTTAATTGCTTGAGACCCTTGGGATGAAAGCATAGCTCATAATTTTAATCTGGTACAAAATATTGGTGATAATCAATATTGATTTGGAGATAGTTCTATATGCTACTATATTGTATAGGCAATTTATATTGCTTTTTTTTACCGTTGGCCATATTTGATAGTTGGAATGATTCTTTTGAAATTCAGAATGTTAAGTAAGCTCTTTTATCTTTTGTTGATGATAAGCTCACCATGGTGGCCTTAAACAGCATGTCACATTATGTTTTATTGCTTACCAAACAAAGAAAATTGAGGAAATCAACAAATATGATCAAGTTTCTTATTTTTCGGATGTTGAACCTAACTAAAAAAATGAGAAAAAAATACTTTCCAGCCTATGATTCCAAGGCGGAACAAACCAAAAAACTACTTCCAAGAAACCCTCAGAAATGCACTGAAATGAATTTTCATCATGGTTTTGCATTTCTTCTTTTTTTTTTTAAGGAAATGAACCAAATAGGCCCTTATATGCAATCAAGTATCATAAGGCTCATCTACCTCAATTGATTGGGCTAATTGAGTTTAGTTAAAAGAACACGTATCTTGGTTAGCTTCTTGTGCTTGGAAGATGTTTGTGCGATATCTCATGATGCCAAAAAAATTTGTAGGTGAGGGCCAAAGATTGCCTCGGTGCTTGTTATGTATTACTACTAATGAATCTCTTCCTGAACATCCATGCATGTGCGGTGTTTGGGGATGTGCATTCGCATAATTTGATGATTGGAAATGATCCATTTTCATCTATACACATAGACTTTGAGGTTATCTGTGATGAAGGTCATCAACGAAGTACTTTTTGGAGTAAAGATGCATTGCATATTTGATATGAGTCGCCGTGCGAGCACCTTTGATCGTAGAATTATCAAAGATGGAGTTGAGAAGAAAATAGTAATGTTAGACAAAACAGTTCAATTGGCAAAGAAAAATACATTCTCTAGATTATGAAGAATTTAAAAGATTACAAAATCTCTCCCCCGCAATCTCACCAGAATAAAGAACAATCTCTCTACTCTTTTTTTAATCCAATCCCCTGTTTAGAAACCCTAAACAATCCCTATTTATTTGTCAAACAACATGGATGGCAAAAACGTAAATAACTAAGCCCAACTTAACTTGGAATACGCATCAAACAAGAGTCTAGATTCACCCAAGAAGTCTCATCGGTCGACTGGCATGCCTCTATCGGTCGACTGGACAGAGACAGGGTTTTCAACCCTGTAATCGGGCACGCTTTCGGTCGACCGACATTGGTCGATCGGTCGACCAATATGGCCTCGTCGGTCGACCGGTGTCAACCAACTGGTCGACCGTCCAGAGTCTATCTGCCATTTCCTAATTTCTTCTATTTTCCTACTTTTTGCCACTTTCGCCGCCACTAACGACTCCATCCACACCTCTATTCTCACTCTACCATAAGAATCATCTATCCTCAAGCTCCCATGAGGATCGCTAAGCTCCAAAAGAAAAGAGAAGATACACCCGTATTATGGCTCCCCCCTTTAGGAACTTGAAGTCTCATTCAGGTTTGAACTTTAGGTGAGGGAACTCTCGAGCCCCCTCCCCCCCCTACTTCTTTGTTGAACCACATGGCCTTGTTAGGAACCTGACCTTGACATTCAACCAGAAACGATTCCTTCATCCCCCATCTAGTCATAGTCACCTTTCGCTCCAAAATACAATCCTCTTTTAGTGGCTTCTCGTAATGCCTAATGAACAGCGAGACAAACTTCTTGTTTACATTCACTACCCTCTTCGCCCGGGTCACCGTTACCAAGTTTGTCTCTTTCGAAAGAGACGCCGAACAAAATATGAACTTCTCACCGTCTTTAGTGAATGTATACTTCTGAGCCTGCCTTAGGTAGATTGTGTATCTATCCTACAAATACGGATTACTCAGTATAAATTGACAAACATCCGATGGAACTACATCATGAATGACCTCATCAATATACGACTCATGGAGTGCAAATCTGAAAGTGCATTGATTAACTACACTCAGCTATGTCTCCTTCTGAATCCACCCCAATGGGTAGGGCTTTGGATGCTTAACCATATTCAGACCCAGCTTTTGAACCAATACCTTGGATATTAAATTCTTCTCGCTTCCTAGATCAACTATGGCATCTACCAAACTGGTCTTCACCTGTAACTTAAGAACAAAGAGCTACTTCCTGGGATTTTCGTCTTCCTTCGTAGCGTACTTCTCTACCATAAGGTTGAGACTATTGTTAGGCTCTGTCATCCCGGGACTTCCTTTGGACCTTATGCTATCACGTATGCCTTTTTTCCTCCTTATTCTTCAACCCCTTCGGCTTTAGATGAGGATATTTCTCCCAGCATTGATCAGCTACATGTCATGTCTGCTTGTACTGACTACAAGTCAATCATGCCTTCCTTGGGTCACCTTTCTTCTTTTCCTTCTTTTCCTTCTTAGGTTGAGAACCACTAGACTTGCCTCCCACTTGTTTGGCCCTCTTTGTCTTGTTGCCTTTCTTCTGCTTGCCCTCAATAGCAATAGCATTCACGCTCACCTCTGTAATCAACTCAACTATGAACAACTTCATCTCCTTTTGGATATACTCATTTAGACCCACCATATACTTCATGAAAATAGAGTAATCCTTCATCGTGATGTTAAGGACCATAGTCTACTGCTGGAACTCTATGGTGTATTCTTGAACGGTCTAATTGAACCTTTGGTGCAAGCCGTACCACTTGTACCAACGCTCTTTAAGGAATTCCACCAGATAGAACCGCTTTCTTAGTAGCTCCTTGAACTTGTTCCATGATTGATTTCTTCCCCTGCTTGCAGTAGGATTTCCACCATGTTAATGCATGTTCGGATAGCTTCAATGTTGCAAAAACAATCTTCTTCTTTGATAAATAGCCATAAAGAGTAAAATAGGTCTTCATACGCTCGATCCAATCATCAAGCCTCTCGACGTCAACACTCCTATCATAAACAGAAATCTCTACTCTAAAATCAATCTTTAGGTTCTAGTAAGGACCCTTACACCCTTGATATAGAGCAATCTTGACGGTCTCGACCTCCTCATCGGAATCTGAACTTTCACTCTCTCCACCGAACTCTTCGAGTTTCTTCATGAACTTCGAAGAAGATTTGACCTTTTTGTTCCCTCCATGGATGAGATCGACGAGTTTTGTGAGAGTCGACCCAATTGTTTCGATCTATTTCTCCAACGCATCGAGTCTTGTTGAATTGTCACTTTCTATCATCTTCTTCTTCCTTGATTTCTGGGCTTCTTCTAAAGAGACAAGAATCTCGTCTAGCTTCTTATAAGGTGATGGAGTAAGGACCATACACAGGATTACTCCTTCATAGGATCTAATTACTCTGATACTAACTTGATACTAGTCGTCGTGCGAGCACCTTTGATCACAGAATTATCAAAGGTGGGGTTGAGAAGAAAATAGTAAAGTCACACAAAATAGTTCAATTGGCGAAGAAAAATACTTTCTCTAGATTATGAAGAATTTAAAAGATTATAAAATCTCTCCCTCATAATCTCACTAGAATAAAGAACAACCTCTCTACTCTCTTTTTAATCCAATTTCATGTTTAGAAACCTTAAATAATCCCTATTTATTTGTCAAACAATGTGGATGGTAAAAACGTAAATAACCAAGCCTAACTCATCTTGGAATACGTGTCAAACAAGAGTTCAGGTTCGCCCAAGAAGTCCCATCGGTCGATCGATATGCTTTTGTCGGTCGATTGGACAGAGATATGGTTTTTAACCCTGTAATCGGACATGCTTTTGGTCGACCAATATAGCCTCATCGGTCGACCAATGTCAACCAACCGATCGACCGGCCAGAATCTGTCTGCCATTTCCTGATTTCTTCTATTTTTCTATTTTGACCTCTTTTGCTGCCACCAACGGCTCCATCCATGCCTCTATTCTCACTCTACCATGAGAATCATTTATCCTCAAGCTCCCATGAGGATCACAAAGCTCCAGAAGCAGAGAAAAGATACACTCGTATCAATATTGCATATGGGTGTATTGCTTTTGTATGGCGAAAGAGGAATAGGAGATTGTTTACCTTTGACCCATAGTTGGATTCTTCGCAAATGACTTGTTTAGTGCTCGATAATTTTAAAATTTTGAAAGATTCAAGTCTTGTAGTTTTATTTTCATTGTTGCTTTTATAGCTCTAGACTTAATTCCCTTGAGCTAAGTTTCATGCCTTGTACTTTATTGTTGTTTTAATATAGGAAGGATCATCTCGCTCTTTGCTTTGACAAAACGAGTAACAAGAAAAGATGAAAATGCCTCTCAATCATCAAAAAAATTTTTATCCTTTTTATTATTTACTGTGTTAAATTGTGCCCCCCTA
>NC_033803.1:15878879-15881449 GCF_001876935.1 Asparagus officinalis
TGTTTTGTTAGTTCTATTGACTGTTTTGTTAGTTCTATTGACTGTTTTGTTAGTTCTATTAACTGTTTTATTAGTTCTATTGACTATTTTGTTAGTTCTATTGACTGTTTTGTTAGTTCTAATGAGAGTTAGTTCTGATAGGTACCATGTTAGATCTATTTGCTGTTCTGATGAGAGTTATTTCTGTACAGTGTCATGCTAGCTCTAATGTGTAGCATGTTAGTTCTATGTGTTTACGTGTTAGTTCTAATGTTAGTTCTAATGTGCAGCATGTTAGTTCTAAGTGACTGTTTTGTTAGTTCTACTGTCTGTTTTGTTAGTTCTATTGACTGTTTTGTTAGTTCTGTTAGTTCTTTTGTTAGTTCTATTAACGCTCTTGTTAGTTCTGAAGCATATTTCAGTTGTGTGAGTTCTAAATTATGCCTTGCTATTCTAGTATATACCATGTTAGTATGTTAGTTCTAAAACTGTTCTATTATTAACTTAAATGCGAAATATATTTGCTACAGCTATGGTACTACGAGATGACTGGCATTAAAAAATATGGTCTCGTAGATAGCTCCAAACCCCCAATGACAAATTGGGCACCGGATAGCATGAAAGTCCCATCTATGAAGGTGGTGACTATTACGGAGAAGGCTAAGGCAGCGTCAATAGCATTTGTCCACAGGCAAATTGAGGAAGTGTCTCCTCCTCTAGTTGAGCAGGCGTTCCCTGCTGCACAGAGGAGAAAAGTTGCGCATCATAAGCGCGAGACAAAGAGGAGGAAGGCTAGCCAGGAGAAAACGCCTGGGAACTTCTCTGTAGGCTACGTACGTATCCCCTTATGTTAAGTCTTACTCATTTTACAATAACTAAAAACAATATCCTAATTATAATCTCTTATTAATATCAGACCATGGCAAAGCATATGGACGTTTTTGACAATGAGGAGGAGATCAAATGTCTTCCCATAGATCAGCAACTTACATTGTGGAGAAATTCTGCTAAATTTCTCAAAAGATTGCTGGATGACACAAAGCAGACCAAAGAATTTATGATTGAGATCAACAGGCTGAACAGGATAATTGAAGATTTGAGAAGACATGATAAGATTGCAAATGGAAAAAGGAAGAAGCGGCGGGTAAATCAAGAGGAACAGAGGTCTAAACCGAGCAGTGTATATAGTGAAGACCCAAACACGCAGCTTAATGTACATAAGAATGTAGAAGAGGATGTTAAGCATCATGTTGACGTTGTTCAAAGAGAGGAGGAGGATATTGTAGAAGAGCGTAATGAAGAGGAGCATATTGCAGACGAGGTTGATGTAGATATCAAAGTTTTTGCAGAAGAACCTACTGATTTTGCAGATAAGAAGGAGGATATTGTAGATAAGGGGGAAGAGGCTTCTGATAAGTTGGGTGATTTGCTGGTTGATTTAAATGTAGATAGTAAGGTTGATGCGAAAGAAGATAGTGAGGCTGAGGAACATGTACATATGAAAGAGGAACATGAGAATAGGGACGACGATCATGTTGAACATGCACAGGTTATTGTAGATAGCACATTAACGGATGAGAGTCATGTTGCTTCAAAGGAAGCAAGTGAGGATTTACATCTTGTGAATAGTACGCACGACGTTGACAGAATTGTAGAAGTGCTAACTGGTAATGTCGAAGAGAAAGCAATGGGTAGCCCAAAGCCACGAAGGGCAAGCAAGAGATCTAAATGGCGGAGGACCCCATATACTGAAGGAAAAAGAAAGAAAAAGCAAATGACGACTATAGATGTTTTTGAAAGTCCTGAAAAGGGGCAAAAAGTTGACACGATTATTCAATTTTTTCCGGATAATCAAATCGGCAACTGGGATGTGATGAGTTTGAAGCCGATGACTCGTGAAGAGGTAGCTCTATTGGCAGAGCTGAATACAGATATTACAGACTCGTCTTTGTTTAACATCCGCATTATCGATAGCACGGGTGCTTTCGTACATAATTTTACTATATCACCTCTAGCAGCATCCAGACTCAACAAACTTGAAAATGATTTCTTATCCAAATTCTGCTCTCAGAAGATACACATGTATGATTCAGTTGACTATTTTTATTCTTATTTGTTAAGTATTAGTTCTAATTGCAGTTAGTTCTGGGTTTCAGGAGATATAAGGTTATTGAAACGTCGAATAGCAGCATCAGCAGAGCAGATTTGTTGACTTTGCTCCGAGGTGGCCGGCTTGACGACAAGGTTAGATTATACTTCAAGGCAAAGTTGAAAATGTATGGCTTAATTAGATCTTTAATGTATTTCTAATATTACAGATGGTTGAGTCAGTGCTGGACACGATTAGCGTGGATGCGCTTGGCAAAGGATATGGTCTCGTATCGGTGTTCTTTCTTGTAAGTACATGTTAGTTAGTTCTATACCTTATCATGTTAGTTCTATTCAGTACCATGTTAGTTCTATTCCCTATCATGTTAGTTCTAAATGAGTAATATGTTAGTTCTACGGTATAACATGTTAGTTCTATACCTTATCATGTTAGTTCTATTCAGTACCATGTTAGTTCTATTCCCTATCATGTTAGTTCTATT
>NC_033803.1:15883111-15938501 GCF_001876935.1 Asparagus officinalis
AATTGACTGTTTTGTTAGTTCTATTGTCTGTTTTGTTAGTTCTATTGACTATTTTGTTAGTTCTATTAGGTACAATGTCTGTTTTGTTAGTTCTATTGTCTGTTTTGTTAGTTCTAATAGACTGTTTTGTTAGGTCTATTGTCTTTTTTGTTAGCTGTTTTGTCTGTTGTGTTAGTTCTAATTGACTGTTTTGTTAGTTCTATTAGGTACAATGTCTATTTTGTTAGTTCTAATTGACTGTTTTGTTAGTTCTATTAGGTACAATGTCTATTTTGTTAGTTCTAATTGACTGTTTTGTTAGTTCTATTAGGTACAATGTCTATTTTGTTAGTTCTAATTGACTGTTTTGTTAGTTCTATTAGGTACAATGTCTATTTTGTTAGTTCTAATTGACTGTTTTGTTAGGTCTATTGTCTGTTTTGTTAGTTCTATTGTCTGTTGTGTTAGTTCTAATTGACTGTTTTGTTAGTTCTAATTGACTGTTTTGTTAGGTCTATTGTCTGTTTTGTTAGTTCTAATTGACTGTTTTGTTAGGTCTATTGTCTGTTTTGTTAGTTCTAATTGACTGTTTTGTTAGGTCTATTGTCTGTTTTGTTAGTTCTATTGTCTGTTTTGTTAGTTCTATTGTCTGTTTTGTTAGGTCTATTGTCTGTTTTGTTAGTTCTATTGACTATTTTGTTAGTTCTATTAGGTACAATGTCTGTTTTGTTAGTTCTATTGTGTTAGTTCTAATGCTCAGTGTGTTAGTTCTGTTAGTTCTATTGTTAGTTCTATTAACGCTCTTGTTAGTTCTATTGTCTGTTTTGTTAATTCTAATAGGTACCATGTTAGATCTATTTTTAGAAGTGTGCTAGCAAATCGGACAATACAGATCTATTTTCATTACATGTTTTATTTCAAAACACACTTAGTCATCGCTAGTTTCATTTCAATCACACTTAGTCAGCGATGGTTTCATTACAGGTTTTACGATTATGCCCTTCCAGATGACACCGAGAACATTTAACTGGCCGGGTGTAAACAGTTCTGTTGTTGATTCGCCTGGTCTTATTTCTCCCTTTCCTTTTTGTTGTAATTGGAGGTAGGATCTGTATCTCATCCCTTGGCACGCTGCGTTTCTCGTAGTCAGGTATAGGGTAGATGATAGGCTCGTAGCTCCTTTTAAAGGCGTCAACCGTCATAAACCAGTCACAGAATTGGTAGACATCCCTTTTCATAAACATAATGCTTGCGCATGCATGTTTGCAAGGGACACGGGTTACATCCCACCCACGGCAAGTGCATGTTTTATTGTCTAGATCCACTTGACAAGATCTATGGGATTGTACTTCAAATAAGCCTGTGTGGGACTGACGAACCTCCAACGGGCGTCCATTGTCCATGTTCTCCTTGAGGGCAATTTCAGCTTTGGGGCAAAGAACTTGATTCCAACTTTCAGCCATGACTCGTCGCTCATTCATGCGCACCATGATCTGTTTACGAATATGCTCTATCAGTTGGAGTATCCGTAGAAGCCTTGCCTCATGAATCCATTTGTTGAATGACTCTGCAACATTTGATGTAACGTGACCATATCTAAACATAGACAGTGTTAGTTCTATCTACTTCTATTAGTTATATGTAAGGTAATCAAATGAAATATTACTTGCCTAACTCCAGGAAAAAACGCATTGGCCCAGTTTTCTGGAGCATAGTTCATCACAATATTGTATGCACGCTCGTCAATTAGTCTGATGTCGTCCATATAATCATTCCATTCTGCTCTAGTATATTTGTAACAGGCAGATTGCAGTAGATTACCCAAGATCTGAGAATCCTTTGACTTGAATCCCAAATCCTTCAACTTTGTTCTGAAGTTCTCGACCAGATGCAGCACACAGCGAGAGTGTATAGAATCGGGAAAAAATTCTCTAACTGCTTCTCTGATCCCTTTATCCGCATCTGAAATTATCACTAGCTTATGTGGAGGGTTGTATGGATCTGCCCTTTCATAGAGAATGGACCACAGACCTACAAAGAGTATTGGTTAACAGCCCTTAAAGTTAACTACGAAGGAGATAGAATTAACATTATAATGTTGGAACTAACCTTGTAGGAACCACTTCCAGTTAACATTATTTTCTTGATCGCAGATACAATAGGCCAATGGAAATATCCCCTGATTGCCATCATATGCCACGGCGCTTAATAGTATACCTTTGAATCGATCTTTCAGAAAGGTTCCATCCAAAAATATAAGTGGTCTGCAACCTTGTAAAAAACCATTTATGCAGGCCGCATAGCAGATGAATATCCTTGTAAACCTACCCTCGTCTTGTTCAACATGAATGTAGCTTCCCGGATTTGTCTTCTTAACCTCGTCTACATACCTAGATAATTGAAGATTAAGCGTTAGTTTCAACATTATAAAGTTATGAGACTTATAGCGTCATATAAATGAAAACAACAGCAACTTGTGTATATATGATCTTCTGATTTACCATCTCAATTGATCGTAGGACTCATAAGCATCACCATATAATCGCTCTTGAGCTCTTTCTTTACCCCACCAAATCTTACTATATTCAACCCTAATCCCATATGAACTTAGAAACTCCTTCTGAACGTCAATAGGTCGTATATCCGGACGTACCTTCAACGTGGGTTGTAATTGGGTAGCAATGAAATGACGAGAGGCTCTAGATTGACCTGCATTATTGGCATGTTGTCCACAGTTGTGAATGTCCACGAACCTTTTTATTTCAAGTCTATTATCATTTTTCGGCGGAGAGGCAAATAACATCCATGGGCAATTTTTGGCTACCTTAAACCGGCAAAAAACTCGAATACGCTTTGGTTCATTCTTCACAAACTCATATTCGAATTTTTTGGCCATGGAGTAGTATAGCAAGGCCAATCTTAACTCCTTCGCACTTTCAAAACGTTGCCCCTCCCCAGTTAACGCAGTGTGCCACCAAGCAGGAATCCTCTCAGATCTGCTAATCATGTCATCAATCATCATAACATTATCTCTTGAAGGAATGTCATTGGGATTCTTATCTGCAACAGTTGTGGACGACAACTCCGGCGGGCCACAGTCTATACTTTTCGAGTTTAGACTTCTGGAAGCGCTACAAATATTAACAACAGGAAAATAGTTAATCATAAACTACACAAATAAAAGTGTTGATAGGGGTCTAACATGCTTTAGAGTAGCTCTACCCCATATGGAACTGGTGATAGAACTAACATACAATCGTGTAGAAGTAACAAAATAGCTACTAGAACTAACAGAAACCCCTATATGTATTAATAGAACTAACATGCATGCAATCGTGTAGAACTAACAAAATAGCGATTATAACTAACAAAATAGCCATTAGAACTAACAAAATAGCGATTAGAACTAACAAAATAGCCATTAGAACTAACAAAAACCCGTTCAGCAACAACACGTTGATTAGAACTAACAGGTCAACGATTACAACTAACATATTGTTGAAATGCATCTGAAATCCAGTTTAACATTCAACATAGACAAAAAGAAGACGATTAGCACTAGCGTTCGTTTACTTCGCAGTTAACCTACATGTCTTGTGGGACTTTCTCTTTGCAAGGTTGGACTCGCTCATTGCAGTGTATATTCTGCAAATCATCAGCTTTCATGTGAACCTCTTTCAGTCCAAGATTGTGGCAATGCTCCACCATAGACATCATGTCCCCCTCGTTCTCAATAGGAAATTTCAAGCTTCCAGCTGTTTCATCTTCGTATGACAGAATTAATGACTCATATGGAATACCTAACCTCTCTGCCACATCAAATTTGAGATCCAGGATGGTGGTTGAGGAGTTAATCTTCAAAAATACCGCTTTGTACCCCGAAGAGACAATGCAAATGATGTCCTTCTCAGCCATTTTGAAGAGAAAGAGAAGGTAAGATTAATGGCGCGAGTAAAGGAGAGAATTTTGGTCTGAGGAGAAGTAATGGATAACTAAATAGTTATTGCTCATGATGGGAAAAAAAAGGGGGGAAATTTCCCTCCATTTCTTCCATCTTATCGCATTAAAGAGGAGTGTCTACTGTTAAGGGACGGCGCCTCGTCTGGGGAAGAAGGAGAAGGGCAGTATCGCCTTTTTTGAAAAAATACAACCTGCTTTTGTACAACGCTGACGTGGAGGGGGCTTAAAACATTAGTCTTCACTTTTTGGGGCTAATACACATGGGCCGAAATACGAGGGGGCTTGTCACATGAAGTTCCCACTTTTGGGGCCTGGACACAATTTTCCCTAAATTATTTCATATTAAAACTTGAAAACTATCAAACCAAAGCATATATGTATATATATAACTATATATATACAAAACCAAAACGTGTATGTGTGTATATGATTGAGCTTAAAGTACTAACACACATAATATAAAACCTAAACTAAATTACCCAAGTTTGATCTTGATCTTCAATTAAGCTCGACTTGGTACACTTACGGATGAAGCTTGTAATTAGATCTTTAACTTGAATTGTATGGCTTCACTCCACAATTCCGCCAACCTCCATTGGATATGATTGTTGAAGCTCTATTTCATCCATCCTCCAACTTATTGTTTGTCTATAATAAATAACAAAATACAAACACTAGACAAATAATATTAGATGTAAATTATTTGTTAAATCATCGTCAAAACAAGAAGCCCAACAATAAAGAGCTATACTTTCATGATAAGGTACCATACTTTACTGTAAAGAGCTATACTTTTTATTAAAAATTAGAAAAGTGAGAGTGGATCTCTCGTCGATATAAATAATTGATCAAATAACACACTGTATACATCATCACACATTTACATTATTTAGAAAAAACTGATTTGATATATTCAATAAAGTTTCAGAATTTTCAAAGACCATAAAGAACTATATTTTATCAATAAAGAGCTATACTACTATCATAAAAAACTATACTTTGACATATAGAACTATACTTTCTTGATAATGTGCTACACTTTACTATAAAGATGTATACTTTTCCAAAAACTGAAAAATAAATCAAGCACATAGCTTTGAACAAAGCTGGGATTTGAACAAAGCTGCGATTTAACCAAGAAGTGGTCAAGGAATTATAGAACCTTTAGAGCATCATTCATATCTATAAACCATTAAACAATCAAGTATATAGCATTACACTAGTGTACAACAATTCCAAGATCAATAGATAATTGCATCAAGAAGATTGAATGAAAATAAATCCAAAATCACCACTACAAAATCAACACAACATGAAACATCAAGTACATAGATCTAAAACAATGCGATTTTAATAATAAGAACACAATTACGGCATGAAACAACAATTACACATCACCACTACAAATATCAACACACTATGCAACACAACATACAACTTCAAATAACAAAGTTAAATGGACATCTTATATTCAGTGTCCAAAATCACCACTTCCCAAAATCGCCACTACAAAATCAACACAAAATGAAGTAGTCAAGTACATATATCTAAACTCCTACACAACTTCAACAATAAGGACATCCTAGACATATATTCGGAGTCTACATCCTGGGTAAAAGCATTTTCTAGCAGATTTTTGATTCCTTCGAGATAAATACAATAGCAATATTTTCTCTTAGAAGTTCACAATCGTTTTGATGAATGAATAGAGTTGTGCTATTGATGATGGAATATATGTATCCCATCATGATAATGCCACAATAAGCTCCTGCACAAACAAATGCCACAATCAATGATTACATGATAAAATAATAATATTTTAAAAAAACTACACTAATACAATTTTGGTGTTTTTGTTTTTAGGCTCATTTGTTTACTTAACTTCTTTATCTTTAAACCCAACCATTATTACTTGTATCTTTAAACCCAATTCTCTTTTTGTATTTGTTTCTAAACCAATTTTTAAAATATAATACTTTCAAATGTGGGGCCCCCTAATTTTTTTCATAAATTCTAATTATAGCCTTATAGCCTTTCATGTAAGGGAGCCTCTTTAAAAAAAAATAAAAAATAAAGAAAAATGAAGAGAGAGAGAGAGAGAGTAACGTGGGGTTTCCCCTCTCCCTCTTTCCCCTCTCTCTCTCCCTCTCTCTCCCCCCACTCTCTCTCTCTCCCCCTCTCCCCTTCTCTCTCTCCCCCTCTCCCCTCCCTTTCTCTCACTCCATTAATATATTTTTGTACTCTCTCTTATAAACCCATTGATTTTCAAACCCTAGCTTGAGAAACCTCTATAATCAAATTGAACATTGACAAACACAATAAACCAAAAAAAAAGAGCCATAAGATGAGTATCTGAGGATTTTCAACGAATGAGAGAGCGATTCTGGGTGGTTAATTACAAAACCTCATTTAACTAACATTTTATCAAAAGTAATAAATTTTAATAATTTTTATGAATTCATGCTATACTTATAATATAACGTGCTATTATTATAGGATAACGTTCTATACTTACAGGATAACGTGCTATACTTACAGAGTTTCATACTATACTTACAAGATAACGTGCTATACTTATAGGATAACATGCTATACTTATAGGATAATGTTTTATACATACAAGTAATGTATTTCATGCTATACTTACAGGTTATCATTCTATACTAAAATCAAATTTAACTAAAATTTCATCAATTATAACAAATTTAACTAATTTTTATGAATTCATGAATAATAATGAGAAAATTAGTGTGAAATAATCATGTGAAATAATAATGTGAAATTAATAGGTGGTTAATTACAAAACCTCATTTAACTAACATTTTATCAAAAGTAACAAAATTTAATAATTTTTATGTATTCATGCTATACTTATAGTATAACATGCTATACTTATAGAATAGCTTGCTATACTTACAGAATAGCTTGCTATACTTACAGAGTTTCATGCTATACTTATAAGATAACATGCTATACTTACAGGATAATGCGTTATACTTACATGATAATGTGCTATACTTATAGGTTTCATGCTATAATCTAAAATGTAGCTTACAAACCTTTGAGCTTTCAGCTTACAAGACAAAAACATGAGCCTTGGAATTAAAATATTTTAACCATCATCAACCAACACATAATAGCATACTATATAGTTACCCTATGGAGAACATAACATTCATAATAGCAACAATCATCAACCAACACATAACAAAAACCAAGAATAACTTTAATTATCTACTTTCAGTGTAACAAACCAAGAACAATACTTTTAGTGTAACAAACCGAGAATAATATTTTACAAATCAATTTCCAAATATATATTTATACACACAAAAAATTTGCATATCACATTTGGCATCTAGCATTCGGGGAATATATCTTGAAGATCACCTTGATATCCTGAAATCAAAATATAAGCGGATCAACAGAACAATAGACTAAATATACAAGTTCAATGAACATTACACTTATGAAAAAGATACCTTCAGCAACTGGCTTTCCATTTTGGGAGTTTGCCAAACAGGCCATTAGCATCCTTCTTACCACTCTGAAATGTTATTTCATCTTCTCAGTTAGTTCTCAGACAAAACCGAAGGCCTTAAGCCTACATTTCAAGCAACAGTGACAGTGAGATTTTAGAAAAAAAGAGCAGAATCAAGGTTAAGCTTTTATTCACTTCATACTCAAACTTCAACTAGAGGCCTAACAACATTCAAAAAGAAGCAAGGATTAGGAAAAAAGAGAAAAAAATGACCTTTTTATTCCTCGAGTGTTGCTTCATTCCATCATTAATTAGCGCCTGTAACATTTGCATCAAGAATAAAAATCATTCAACCATAGAAAAAAACCAAAAGCAAGAAAAGGGCGGGGCAAAAGATCTTACTGTAGGTAATTTGGGGGAGCTTGAAGGTGGCGGGAAGGTGCTGGATGATGTCAATGGTGCTACAGAGGCAATCGCTATCGACACCTTGAAGGGCGGAGCATCACCTGGAGCTTAGAGGGCCGGTGGATGCCCTAGGCACCATGAACGACGCGCACACGGAGACGCTGCAACAACGAAGGGAGATGGGCTCCGAGCGACAGAGTTGGGCGGCGGTAACAACGAAGGGAGACGGGCGACAGAGAGACAACGACAGGCGACGAGAGACGACGTAAGGCGACGAGAGAAGGCGGCAGGCGACAACAACGGCGACGGGTGACGGCAACGGCGACGGTGTTGAGAAGGGGCATTTTTGTTTTTTAATTAGGGCTAAAATTGAAAAAGGGAAAAATGAGGAGAGAGAATTAGGTTTATATGGGACTAATGAAAGGGGTATTTTAGGAACTTTACCCTGTTTCTGTATAAATACAAGTGATTTAAGTATTGTATTTTGGAGATCGAGTTTAAAAACAAATACAAAAAGAGAATTGGACTTAAAGATACAAGTAATAATACTTGGGTTTAAAGGTAAAGTTGAGTTAACAAATGAGCCTAAAAACAAAAACCCCTATATTTTTTAAGTTATGGTCATACCCATCCTGTTGAGGAACCTGTCGGGTTTCTATACTATACCATCCATATTTCCTATTTTTCATTCATCCTTAATGCAAGTAGGGAAATTGTTCATAATATATACACCTCCGCACGTTCCCACTAACCAACAACAATTATGTTCATAATGTACATATAATTATATGCGTATAATTATCTTTTAATTTGTTTTAAAATGAAGGGTACAACATAAAGAAAGGGATAACAACTCAAAATGCTTTATTATATCCGTTCAAAAATTATCAATAAACTTGTGTATATATTTACATATTGTTGGAGTTTTATATCTCGAAAGAAAAACTAGTTATATTACCAATATGTTATACTTTACATGGTATAAGTGTTAACCAAATACAAAAGAAACTGAAACACTATAAAAAGTTTATATACACTTATCTGTAGTATTTGATGCATGTCTTGGAATAAATTTATTTCTATTCCATATAGACCTCTGTTCTAGATCTACATATTCTTTTTACATAATTTTCATTCTTTCTTTAATAATTTTTCATGAATCTAATCACCGTTATTTCATAATTGCCACTTGCCTAAATATAGTCTTTTTTTTGACAAGTATATCAATATGCTCTGTTCTGAAAATAAAAGAAAATCATTCTAATATTAACAAATCAAAATATAGTATATAATAGTATACGTCAACGACAACGACAACGACAACTTGATTACCTAAAAACATAAAAAATAAATAACAACGAGTCTTCCAATTCAATACAGCAGGCCAATCTTTCACAAGGGAACCAAACATTCAAAGTAATTAATAAAATTCATGAGATGACAATAATTTCAAAGAAATTAAAATTTACTTACTTAGTAGCCTTAGTCTTCGGTTGGGAAGAACCCCTCGATTTACTTATGCTAGACATCTCCGACAACTTATCGACAAAAATTCTAAAAATATTAAATAATTATTATGAATCTCCCAGATGAGGCTCAGTTCCTTTATAAATCATAAAAATTATTTATTAACTGCCAAATTTACCTAAATTTTTTTCTGTGATAGTGGTCTTTTCTCCTTCGCCAGAAAGTTAAAATTACCTCGTCGTGATGCACCACAATATGAACGAGAGAGGCATGCGATGCTAAAATAAGAGCGAGAGGGTGCGTTTATACAAACTAGAAAGATTAAGGATAATTGTTTTTAAGAATTTTAAGATCGATTTGGGGGTTTTGAGAATCTCTCTTAGGGCTCTATGGGATTGCACTAGTTTTGGATGTGACAACAGGGGGGGGGGGGGAGATCGATTATATTTGGGGATGAAGGGTAGTTTAGGAATTTTTAATTTATTAAGTAAATACAGTATAAAGAATAAGGGTATAATACATATTGGATTTAAAAATAAGTGGGATGAGATATATTGAGTGTATTGATGTTTGAAAAAGTGAGTACGTTTTTATACAAGTGGGGGTAAAATTATGGGTTAAAAGAGAGAAACCCCTTTATTGAAATTGACCAATTTACATTATTATAACTATACAAAGAAATGAAAAACTCAAAAGTCTGAAAGCTACGTTCTTCTTCCTCTCCATCAGTTACGATTTAGATCCTTCAACCCTCCCCATTTTCTCTACCTTCATCAATGGCCAATCAACTTACAATGATGATGATTATTATCCTCATCATTTTAGATGCAAGAACATTCCCGTAACGCCAACTCTGCCATCATCTCTTGAAATATATGATATTAGGGCATTAGGAAGGGAAAAAAATTCAGGAAGCTAATTATCCACAAAAAAAAAAAAGAAAAGAAAAGAAAAAAGGTATGATTTTTACATGTCTTTAACTTGATTTTGATATTGAAATTTCTTTGTATATACCCTCTCTTTCTTAATTCTTACCTTCTTCAATGCCGTTCCCTATTATCATACATTTTTGCTTGCTAAAAGTAGTTGAAAGCCATGCATACAAGTCGTTGGTTGATATGTCTCATTGAAAAAGATCAAATACCAAAGAAATGAGTTTTAAAAGCCTTAGCTATGCTGATGCTGATAGTGAAAAAACACAAACTTGTTGGGGATTCGAAACAATCAAATCGAACCCTTACCCTTTCGGACGTTGTTAGAAAGTTGTGCAAGAAAGAAATTCACCATAAATCAAAGATAAAAACTTACAGAAATAAGAACAAGAGAGAACACATGAATTTAACGAGGTTTGACAACGTGCCTACGTCCTCGGGAGCCACACCACACAATCTTTTTTATCAATCAATGAAAGAATTCAAACACTCAAACAAGGGATTAATCTTTCTGAGATTCTCATTCTTTTTCTCTCTTTCTGATGGTTTTTCATGTTCTTCTTAGCCCTAGAAAACATATATATATATATATATATATGCCCAAACAGAATTCAAAACAGATTAGGAAACTGCCAGCTCGACTCGCGATCGACCATCGAACCAGTCGCGATCGACCGAATAAACGACAGAAACCTAAAATGCTTAAAGGGTATCTACGGTCAACCGTAGAACACATTGCGGTTGACCGTGAAAATTCCAGAGACTTTTCTCAGTCGCGTGCACGTTCGCGGTTGACCGCAGTGCAGTTTTCCTGTTTCCTTTGTTTTGCTTCATCTTCTTGATTCTAGCTTCGGCTTCAGCTTTGGGTCTACACTTAGAGTAACAATCTCCCACTTGGAGACTAAAGAACCATCAGCGAGTTCACCCGAACTCTTCCCTTCTTTGCAAGTATCTTCTCCTCACCGAAAAATCCTTTCTTCAATCATCAACATCCCGACGATCTCACTGATCCTCCTAGTGTGGTTGCGCCTGTTAGACCCTAGAGGGGGGGTGATTAGGGTCTTATGCTAATCTAATCCGATTTTATGCCAATTAAAATTAATTAACAAGTATATTCTTGCAAGATAGATATACAAGAGTTATGTGCAAGAATAAGCAAAATGAACAAAGGTAAATATCCTAGCAATGAGATATACTATATGATGAATATGTATATATGCAAGGATATATAAACAACACAAGGGTAAAATAAACAATCTACACAAGTGATAGGGTAATATGATGAGCAATACACAAAGGCGATATAAGATATGAAAACAAGAATAAGAACGTCAATGCAATCACAAACACACGATATGATCACGGAGTTCGGACCTTCCGTCCTACGTCTCCGCTCCCCACTCCCGGGGAGAATTCCACTATCACAACCGGGTTTTCTACGTTCACCCGAACAACGTTTACACCTCACAGTATCGGTTTTCAACGCTCACCGATCAACGTCACTCCTCACAATCGGTTTCCTAGTTCACCGAAAACTTTCACACCACACTCGGTTTCTAGCTCACCGAAAACCTAACAATCTCACAATGTAACAAATATAAATTGTTCTCTAATATGGATGAGAACACAATAAAAGCTCACACTCAATGCTACAACTCTCACAACCCTAATATATTATGAATGCAAATACAATAAGCTCAAAGTGGGTGTGTGTAACAATGAGTGAAATCAAATCTAAACTCAATATAAAACTAGCTTTAATAGAATTGATAATTAACAAATAACAAATGAAAGCTAGAGTAGAGTTTAGAAAACTTCTCAATGGAAGACAAGATGGAGAGATGGAGATTGGAGCCCAAACAAGAAGATGATCTCCTCCACTTGTGAAAACTTCTTCACAAACAAAACAAACCCTTAAACACACTTAAACCCTTGTTTAAAACTTGTTTAAAAACTTCTTAGATAGTTTGAAAAGAGATCAGCAATGGGTATTTATACCCTCTCAAAACTCAGCCAAAAATCCCAAGTCAAAAGACCAAAAAACCATCTTCAACGGCTCTAAAAAGAGCCGTTGGGACTCCAGCGGTCGACCGATGAAAAACGCGGTCGACCGGAAACAAGGTCAGAGTCGCAGGAGATGTCCAGAGAGTCTTCGGTCGACCGGGTGGAAATTTCGGTCGACCGATGGTAAATTTCGGTCGACCGGCGGAAATTTCGGTCGACCGACGGTACTGAAGCAGGTATATCCGATTTTATAAAATCGGTTAAAAATAGTAAAACAGCTCCAAAAATTATAAAATTTTGAGGAAATGTTCTAGACATGTATACAAACATATTAGAGAAAGAATTTCTGAAAAATAATTTTCCAGTTGAGAGAAATAAATGTTTTAACACAGAAATACAGTTTCTGAAAATCTGCTGTGATACACGATTTTGTAAAATCAAGTAGGCACAGTAAATCAACTCCAAAAATAGTAAAAATTGGAGAAAAGTTTCTAAACATGTAGATAAACATGTCAGAGAAAGAATTTTTCAAATATCACTTCTCATTTGTGAAAACTCATCAGTTTTGTAAAACATGCACGAACATGTGCACGAACGAAAACGTGAATTTGTAAATTCCTTTAAACATAACAAATCAATTCCAAACTTGATGAAACTTTGAGAAATGTTTGCAAATGATATTTTGAACATGTTACAAAAAGAATTTTCCAATTTGCATTTCTCAATTGTGAAATCTCATTATTTTGCAAAAGTATTCAAAACATGAAAAACCCAAAACCATGCATGTATATATATAACTATATATATACATAGAAACCAAATACGTGTGTGTATATGATATTGAGCTTAAGGTACTTAACACACATAATATAAAACCTAAACTAGATTACCCAAGCCGATCTTGATCTTCAATAAGCTTGACTTGGTACACTTTGCGGATGAAGCTTGAACTTGATCTTTAACTTTGAATTTGCAAGGCTTCACCGACATTCCGCCAACCTCCTTTGGATATGATCGTTGAAGCTCTATTCCATCCATCCTCCAACAACGTTGTTTGTCTACAAAACATAGGAATGCACAAACACTAGACAAACAACATTAGTAATAAATTGTTTGTTAAACATCATCAAAACAAGAAGGCCAACAGCGCCTTCATCTTCTACTCGTGAAGGCCAATTAAAGTTGCACATAACTCCAGTTTCTCAATGGTGACTGCCTTCGTCAACATATCCGCCGGATTTTGACTTCCCAAAATCTTCATTAAGTGTAACTTTCCGTCTTCAATCAGCAAGCATAAGAAATGGTATCGTACGATGATGTGCTTCATTCTGAAATGATAAACTAGATTATTAGCAAGATGTATAGCACTCTGGCTATCATAATAAAGAACTCCTCTCCCTTGCTTTAGATCCAACTCTTCTAAGCACCCGTTCAACCAGATCATCTCCTTAATAAAGAACTCCTCTCCCTTGCTTTAGATCCAACTCTTCTAAGCACCCGTTCAACCAGATCATCTCCTTGCTTGCTTCAGTCACCGCGACATACTTCAACCAGATCATCTCCTTGCTTGCTTCAGTCACCGCGACATACTCAGCCTCAGTTGTAGATAAAGTCATAATCTTCTGCAGACGTGAGACCCAGCTCATTGCTGTTGACGTTAAGGTATAAACATACCCCGTGGTGCTTCTCCTCGTATCATGATCACCGGAGAAGTCTGCATCTATGTATCCTTACAGCACCACCTCCTTCCTCCTAAAACATAGTGGCTTGTTCGTTGTCCATCTCAAGTACCGTAATATCCACTGCACGGCCTCCCAATGCTGCTTCCCTGGATTGCTTGCAAACCTACTCACAACTTCTACTACATGGGTAACGTTTGGCCACGTGTAAACCATCGCATACGTGAGACTCCCAATGACTGAAGAATATGACACCCTACTTATATGCTCTCTCTCTCTGCATCTGTCTTAGGCGATTGCTCCTCAGATAATTTGAACTGGCTTCCAAGGGGTGTGCTAACAACCTTAGCATTCTGCATATTGAACCTATGAAATACCTTCTCGATATATTCAGCTTGGCTCAACCTTAACGTTCCTTCAGCTTCATCCATACTAATTCGCATCCCTAGAATCTGCTTAGCTGCACCCAGATCGTTCATTGCAAACTTCTTTGCTAGCTGCTTCTTCAAACTGTTTATATCCTTTAAACACGGTCCTACTACTAACATGTCATTAATATATAATAACAATATAATAAAGCTGGACTCAAACCTCTTAAAATAGCAGTAATGATCCGAATTACATCTTCTGTATCTATTATTTTGCATGAAGTTATCAAACTTCTTGTACCACTATCTCGGAGTCAGTTTCAAACCATATAAGCTCTTCTTGAGCTTGCACACCATCTCTTCTTTTCCTTCTTCAATGAAGCCAACATGTTGCTTCATGTAAATTTTTTCATCTAAGTTACCATGAAGAAAGATAGTCTTCACATTTAACTGCTCAAGGAAGAGGTCTTCTGTAGCCACCAAGCTCAACACCACCCTGATGGTTATGAGCATTACAATAAGGGAAAATATCTCCGTGTAGTCCACTCCTTCTCGCTGTTGGAACCCCTTTACAACTAATCTGGCCTTAAACCTCTTGCTTCTATCACTCTCTTGCTTGACCGGTAGACCCATTTGTTATGTAAGGCCTTTTTCTATGTAGGTAGCTGAGCTATATTCCATGTCTCATTAGTGAGTAGAGAATTCATCTCCTCCTGCATCACATGCTCCCACAGTTGAGATTCACTCACTTGCATAGCCTCCTCATAGCACTCCGATTCACCGCTATCTATCAATAATAAGTAATCAAGAGATGAAAGATATCTAGGATTCAGTTTGGATACCCTGGATGACCTCCTAAGCTCCATGTCCTGGGTAGTTGCTTTTGCACTTGTAGCCTCCTCTGTTCTTCGGTCAGAACAAACATCATCACTCCTATCTGAAAGTTCCTTTAAATCCATGTACTCGGATCCACCTACATTCGAAGTGCTATTCCCACTGCTTTGGCTATCCTTAGCATTTTTCCTGTCCTTGTACATCACCTCCTCATTGAATATGACGTCTCGGCTCTTGATGATCTTCTTGTTCTTCTCATCCTAAAGATGATACCCTAACTCATCAATGCCATATCTAATGAATATGCACTTCTGGGACTTAGCCTCTAGCTTGTCCCTGTTATGGCCACTGATATGAATATAAGCCATGCAACCAAATACCCGCAAGTGTGAGAGATTTATCTTCTTTCCACTCCAAACCTCCTCTGAAATCCTAAAATCAAATAGAACTGATAGCCCATAATTAATAAAGTAAGCCGCCGTATGTATCGCATCCACCCAAAATATCTTAGGCAGAGCTGCATGTAATCACATGCTCCTGGTATGCTCCGTCAAGGTCCTGTTCATCCTCTCAGTAATATCGTTCTGCTGCGGCATCCCGGAGTAGTCCTCTCTAAGTGAATATCATTCTTAGCACAGAACCTCTTGAACTCCTCCAACTCGTATTCTTCACCATTGTCTGATCTCATACACTTCACCTTTAAATCTATCTCGTTCTCCACCATGGCCTTCCACTTCTTGAAGACTCCAAACACCTCTGATTTGTGCTTTATAAAGTAAACCCACACCTTCCTCGAGTGATCGTTGATAAAGGCGACATAGTATATCGAACCGCCAAAAGAAGACACACTGGCTGGACCCCGTACATCTGTATGAATCAACTCTAGCTTCTGAGCATTAGGTGACCTTCCACCCTTCTAGAAACTAACCCTCTTCTGCTTACCAAAGATGCAATCTTCACAAACCCCAACTTCCATGGAATCGATCCCGGTTAGCTTTCCATGTGAATGTAAGATATTCATCCCCTTCTCGCTCATATGCCCTAGCCTTTTGTGCCACAGATCTGTACTCTCTTTGCTAGCTACAATTATGAGGGTGTCACTCGCATGTAAGGTGAGGTAGAGAGTCCCTAATTTGTTGTCTCGTGCAACTACCATCGTACCGTTGGAGACTCTCCATGAATCTCCTTTGAATGTCAAAACATAGCCTTTTTCTTCAAACTGTCCCACCGAAACAAGATTCCTCTTCAGCTTCGGTACGTGTCTCACGTTCTTCAAGTTCTACTTAGAGCCCTTCATCTGAATTCGTACATCGTCCTTTCCAACAATATTACAGGGCTTATTGTCCCCCAAATATACTTTTTTAAAGTTCCTTGCTACATATATTATTAGCAGTGGCATGGAAAGAGGCTCCTGAGTCGATGAACCAAGAATCTAAATCGTTGTCCATAGTAAGGATCAAAGCATCTTGCAGGATATGAGCCTCCTGCTCACCAGCATCCTTCTTTGGACTCTTGTAGACTGAAGACATATGACCCTCCTGGCCGCAGTTCCAACACTTTCCTTTGATAGGTCTAACCTTCGAGTTTGACCTCTTCTTCACTGACTTCGACCGATTCTTGTTCTGGTTCCCTTTCTTCTGGCTTCTACCTCTCTGCTCGAAGTTTAGGGCTGAACTTGAACCTTCTGATTCAGAAGCTTTTCTTCTAACCTCCTCGGATAGAATCATACTGACCACCTCACTCAGCTTTAACTTTTCTTTCTCCACCGAATTGCTGATTACCATCACACAACCTACCTAACTATCTGACAACTACGATAGTAATAAAAGGGCATGTACTTCGTCATCAAACGTGATGTCTACGGAAATAATCTGATCAACAATCATGTTGAACTCACTGAGGTGCATCGTGAAGGACCGTCCTTCTGCTATCTTGAAGTTGAAAAGAGTTTTGACCAGATGCATATTATTTGCTGCAGACGGTTGCTCGTACATCTTTGCGAGTGCTTCCATAAGCCCTACCGTCGTCTTCTCGTTCAAGATATTGTGGGCTACTATCTTGACGAGCGACAACCAGATTTGTCCTAGAATCTTCCTATCTAGTATCTCCCAATCATCGTCTGACTCCTCTTTTTTCTGTCCCTTATCCTTGCTCATCAACGGGCGATACAAGTCCTTCTGGTACAGATAGTTCTCCATCTGCGACTTCCAGTAGGTGAAGTCAGAACTGTCAAACTTCTCGATCTTAGATTTGATTTCCTCTATCATGGTTTTCTCACAAATTGCTGAATGAAGCTATGATACAAGTTGTTGGGGATTCAAAACAATCAAATCGAACCTTAGCCCTTCCGGGCCTTGTTAGAAATTTGAGAAAGAAAGAAATTTACCATAAATCAAAGATAAAAACTTACAGAAATAAGAACAAGAGAGAACATATGAATTTAACGAGGTTCGGCAATATGCCTACGTCCTCGTGAGCCACAATACACAATCTTTTTGATTAATTGAAGAAGGAATTCAAGCACTCAAATTAGGGATTAATCTCTCTGAGATTCTCACGCTTTTTCTCTCTTTTTGATAGTTTTTCACGTTCTTCTTAGCCATAGAAAACATATAGATATATATATGAATCCTAGTCCAAACAGAATTCAAAACAGATTAGGAAACTGTCAGCTTGACTCGCGGTCAACCGCAGAATCAGTCACGGTCGACCGGATAAATGACAGAAACCTAAAACGCCTACAGGATATCTACGATCGACCGCAGAACCCATCACGGTTGACCGTGAAAAGTCAAGAGACTTTTCTCAGTCGCGTGCACGTTCGCAGTCAACCACAGAGAGCATCGCGGTCGACCGCATTGTAGTTTTCCTATTTCCTTCGTTTTGCTTCATCTTCTTGATTCCAGCTTCGGCTTCAGCTTTGAGTCTACACTTAGACTAACAAAATTGATATAATTTAATGATATGATATGATCAGTTTTGAAAATGTTAAACTGAAAGGATGAGATTTCAAAGCACATAGTAAACAATTAGGATTGAATATTGTGTGTTCAGTGGGTTAGCAGCCTCATATAGTGGCAATAGACAATATTAGCATATCATCATTTTGAAGTTCGGGGTACATTCATTTAGATTATAGCTGCTTTGCCTGATTCTGAAGTCATATTTTCACCGCAGTTGAGGAACTTTATTGATTAATCTCCCAGCTTTACGTTTGCTGAATGCCGACTATCTATAAAAAAATAAAAATAAAAACGATGTTGTAATTGCTTGATTCTAAAAAACTACTGCTGTTTTTAGTACGAGCTTATTTTAGAAAAAACTATTGAGATCGTCAAATAGGTGATCAAGATCTATAACCCTACGTGCTAGGAAATTGGGTAGGATCTTATTTCACTTATGTCGTTTGGGTCTTTTGACCGCTGGCTGGCTTTCTACGTATGATATTTAAGTGTTATATTTGGACGGAGTTTTGTCTTCCACATTGTTGATGCTGGTAATAGAATCTTGACAATTTTAAGATCAAATTTAAAAAAAAAAAGTTTAAGATAGGAATTGGATAGTGGATCTTTGTCTCACATGGAAATATGTATGGGGGCATTTATTCGTGCAGAAGTAGAGATTTATTAATTTGTATCATTAAAGCCTCTTAATCATACGGAATTAGTACTTGTTTCAGCGAGCATCAATCAACAACGATGCATTAGTTTGAGATGAAATGGCTTTGGTCGGGGATCTGCAGTCTGGAAATGCTGGGCCCTTACGAGTCTTTGGAAAGAAATAACGTCGTTATATGGTCAGTTGTGGGCAGGGCCGGTTCTGAGGGTGTGCAAAGGGTGCAACCGCACAGGGCCTCCTAAAATTAGGGGCCCAAAATTTTTTTGGTAAACTAGTTGCTTGCAGGCCCGTGACCCTTCTCCTCCCCCCAAAACCAGCTCCCCAAACCAGATCTCTCTCCCCCCTTTTCTCAAAAACTTTCTTCCTCCCCAAACTAGACCTCCCCCTCCCAACTCGAAGACCCTTCTTCCTCGGTTCCTCCCCAAACGGTATCGAATCGACCTCTCTCCGCCACGACACCGCCGCCGCCAGATCTGCTCAGATCCGCTCAGGTCTGATCTCCAATGGCGTCGAGAGAGGGATTCGTCTACATCGCCTAGCTCGCGGAGCAAGACGAGCGCTATGGCGGTAAGATCTCTCGATTCAGGTCTACGGCAGCTCTACAAATGGACTCCGATTTCTCCATCCAGAAGGACCAAAACGATGGAGTTCCTGCCACACCCGAGGACCCGATGAAGAGGAAGTTTCGCTATTTTCCAGTACGAGTCATCTGCTTTTTTTTTATTATAGGGTGAGAAATTTCATGCTTTGGCTGTTCTTTAAAATCCCTTTTGTTCATTATGATAATTTCTATCGATTTATTTCATCCAAAATAGTAATTTAGGACGTGGGTTTTTCTTTTGGATACTCCTGGATGTAAATTTGGTGTTTTCTATGGAATCATAACTTGAGTATGATCTGATTTTCAGAGTTCTTAAAAGAGTATTGAAGTGTTCCTGAATTCTTAATGAGTACTGCTAATTTTCATAACCAACTCTATTGAAGTGTTCCTGAATTCTTAATCATTTTATTCAGGTGACCGAAGAGATGAAGAATGAGCAATAGCACTTGAAAAGTATGTTAAAGACTATCCAGATGCAAAAAAATCAGGTAACATTTTAATGTTTGATCAGTAACATTTTGTTCCCTAGGATTTTAGGGATTCAAATTAGAATTTATTGATATTTTGTATATAGAGAATGACCCTGTGTTTACTTTTCGCACATGGCCCCTAAAATCTCAGAACCAGCCCTGGTTGTGGGATTCAACCAATAAGCGCTCGTTGAGAAAGATGCGAGTCTATGGAACAGAGAGGTCTGCGGTGTGAAATAGGTTGAGCTAAGGGCAACAACGTACTAGCGGAGGTAATGAAAAGCTTTCTTTACATCTGGAACCGCTCCATTGCCTCTCACAATCCTTAGACTCGAATCCAGTGGCTGCAATGGGTATGAATAAAAAATTTCGGCTATCAGGTCCTTTCTTAGTGCCCATACCAGGGCGATATGGTTGCTTAGTGAGCTCATAGTGCATCTTATTTCTCTATCATTTGCTTTTACATGATAGTAACTCGATAACTCGGATTTACTTGCTCGCTAGATAGCTAACTTAATTTGTTTGTAAGCCTTATTTTTAAAGGCCAAAAGAAATTAAGTTACATTTTACTTTCTTCATGAGGTTTAATTTAGCTTTCATGTAAATAAAATTAAAAAGAATAATTTGGAAAACTAAGGTCTTCCCACTAGTAAAATGATGGACAGCCCCAACATGTATTGTTAGGGTGTACCTGTTTTCAGCGACAAGAATTAGGGAGAATTTTCCCTAATTTTTTAAACATAAAATTTAGAAAAAAAAAATCCAACACCACCTCAAAAATACCCACTTTCTCTCATGATTCTATTCTCTCCCTCATTACAAAATCCCCCAAATTAAAAGTCATCCTCCTCGCCGCCCTCCTCGCCGCCACCTCTCGGAGATTGTCACCGCCTCTATGCGTCCTCTGTTGACATCCTTTTGTCGAGCACCTAATGACCTAGCCTACTACCCCCGCCACCCATCCTAGTCCCCTCTATCGCCCTCTATCCCAAATCAAAACCCTAACCGTAGTCCCCCCGCCACCCAGTGACCCAAGAGGCACCACCAGCGACTCAGTCGAACTCCTCTGTTGAGCAACTCCATCGAGCACATGCAATGGCTGGCACAACATTTAACATCCATCGAGCACTTTTTGTTGCTGCCTCCTCTCCTCTAACCACTTGTAGGTCCTCTTCCACATATCCTAAACCCTAATTTGAATATTATCTGAAATGTTTGTGTATTTGCTGAAAAATTTTGGGCATTTTCTAATTAGGGTTATCTACACCCTCAAAAAGTCTCTGCTACTCGAGAAGCCTCCAGCGATATCAACTGTTACTTGCCACCTCCAGCGAGGCTGCCTTCTTCTGTCTCTAGGTTGTAAGTTCTTTTCAGATTTTGCGTGGAGAAATCATCGTTTGAGAACTGTGCTTATATGAATGAAATTCTTTTGATTTATGGTATTTCTTTTATATTGTTCCTTTCATATTTAGATATTATCATCTTGAAATTTTCTATAAATACTAAGCATAAGAGGTTGCAAAGGCAAGAATCTCTATATGAAGAAGCCAAAGAGGGAGGACGGTGATGAGAATCAGAAGAAGGTTCAATTCCTTTGTTTTCTTTCATTTATGTTAATTTGGATGTTTTTGTACTCTGAATTTTGATATTTCCCCTTTTGTGCAGCAATTGTGCTAATTTAGTGTTTGAATGTAGGACTATATTAGTTGGCAGAAGGATAAAAAAACTACTGTACTTGTAGATAAATTTAAGCTGAGTTGTCAGCAGATTCGTTCCTTCTCTTTGCACATTTTTAATCAATCAATGCTAAAACTTGTTATAGTTGGATGTTTGTTTCAATCATTGAAGAACTTGTTAAAGATTGTGATTATTGTACTATAATTATAATACTATGGAAACTATAAAGCAATAAGATAATTTATTAAATAATTATTTGATACATGAAGTTTATTGAATGATTGGTGACCTTTAAAAATGAAAGCAAAGGTAATCAACTTGATGATAAAGCGAATCACATCATTTTAGTTGTCATTTCTTTTAGTAATAAACAAATGGTACTTTATGTAGTAGAGAAATGAGAATAAAGCTTAATAAAAAAAACTTATTTGGACTATCATTCAAGATGTGTTAAAGCGACAAAGACGTGTATGGATATATTTAACATGTAAATGAGAAGGCGGAATCTAGAGCTAGCTTAAAGGGTCCCTAGGCCTTTTGAAAAGATTTTGCACTCTTGGCAGTGGTTTCGTTGACTAGGCATCGGGAGACAGCGTAGGGGAAGTAGTTTCTCTTTGAGACCTGACCTCGGTGGCACTACAGGCACACTCCCAACTATACCTTGGGGCGCACCCCACTCTCTCAGCTACAGTGCACGAGACCTACTTTAGATTTTAAAAAAAATCTAAAGTGGGCCCTGTGCACTGTAGCTGAGAGATGGGGTGTGCCCCAAGGTGTGGTTGGGGGTGTACCTCTAGTGTTTTCCGATTCTCCTTGATATGAATATGTTTTTTAGCTGAATCATCTTTTCTCATGGTTTAGAATGCTACATGTTTCTAGTACAACCTTCAATATTAACTCATAAATGTATTAGAGCATCTCCAACAACCTCCCTATCTCATGTCCTAGACTAAATATATGGAGTAGGAGGGGAAAAAGTTGCTCTAACAGTCTTCCTATGTTGGAGATTAAATATAGAGAATATGGTTTGGTATTCCAAATCAAGGACAACACAGTGGCTCCCTATATTTACAACGGCTCTTTGCAACGGCTATATTTGCATTCAAGCCCCCCATTCTCCTTTCATCTATATATATTGCATCTTTGTATAGGATAAATTAGTTCACCTCATAATTATTTTACACTTGGCATTCTACTATTTTTCTTTAAACGTAAGTAAATTAGTTCATCTCTTAATTATTTTATTTCTCTCATATTTTATACTTACAACTGATTTATTAGTTTTAATTTTATTTTAATTTTTTAAAATTAATTATAGTGTTGATATTAATTTGTATTATTTTTTTACAAATGGATTATTACACTTCTGTACTAAATCAGGGATCAATGTCTGATAGTAGTCTCTTGGATGAAAATCTCAATCAATCTGTCATGCCAGTTGAGTCAACTAAAAATAAATTTTCTAAAAAAATCGGTTGGACGAAAAACTTCACCGCGGATGCAATTCGGAGAAAAAGTGGACGATGCATTCAAAACCTCCTTAGATATAGTCGTGGACCATAAACGGGCTTCTCAGCGAAATAGTCATGATAAAATCTATTATGATCTTGAACTCTATCGTGTTGAATGACAGCATGGCCTCGAACGGAACCAAGACGACGCGATGCACTCCTCTCGTTAGCCACCCGCTCCTCTTCAATGACGGTCATTCCTAAGAACATTGCATATTTCTTGTTAGCTTCTTCTTCCATGAGGAGCGTTGCTATTTCGTTGTTATGAGACATAGATGATATTGGAAAAATGATGCTAACAATGAACACAATTTAAGTTGAGTGAAAAGTGAGAGTGTATATGATATTATTTATAGAGGTCATATAGTCGTTATGATACAATATAGCCGTTGGAATATAACCGTTACAATTATGTATTACAAAAGGAGGTAAGTGAAAAATATCCAAAACTATTTAGGGAGCCATTTGGGGAGCATTGTTTGAGCACTTGCTCCTTATTTAGCTCCCTATTTCCTAGAATGAGAGATTTGCTTCTTAAGTATAGGGAAAACCTAAGATTACTCTTAGAGATGCTCTTACTCCCTAGTTGAATTAAAGAAAGCTAATTTTGAATGTCCAGGCTGTTGTAATGTAGCTTGGTATGTGCAAACTTTGTTATTAAAATTTAACATTTGTGCTCGCCCTTCGGTAGACTGAAAATTTGATTTATTAATTTGCATTCAGACCTAATTTAACATTTGCTAGTTACGGTCAGCATCTTGGTTTTTTCGCGTGGAGTTGGAATCTGTAACCATCTCAGTTAATTGGCAAAGCATTGAGATATTAGGTCTATGTGTCTCTGAATTGGTGCCTACGGCATGCTACTCTAAATCATGTCATGATTGTTCTTTCCGCTTCATTTTCAGGCTGTTGTGATGTAGCTTTGTATGTGCAAACTTTGTTATTGAGATTCAACGTTTGTGCTCGCCTTTCGGTAGCCTAGAAATTTGATTTATTAATTTGCATTCAAACCTAATTTAACATCGTATTTGAAAAACTATGGTTATTTGCATTTACTAACGTATTTGCAAGGATGTCCAGAGAATTAGAAAGAAAACGCACTTTCAATTCTTATCAATGCGTACGTATTTGTTAAAGTTAGTGAAGTGGCAAGTGCAGTTTCACAGTTTGAACCTGTTGCGGTTTGTATTAGGTTGTTCAGACAAGATATTATAGCTAGATGCTTATTATTTAGTTCAAGGAACACGGTACAATAGTTTAATTTTTTTTAATTTTTGCCATTCGAAATTTAATATTGAAATATATAACAGCACGTGTTGCCTACTAGTGTTACAAAAAAAAAAAAAGGTTTGTTTGAATTGCTGTGAGTATAAAGCTAGGTGTATGTTAGCTTGTCATACTCTTGATTTCAATGGCTGTGAGTATAGAATATAGGAAAATGTCAAGAAAAGAACCGTTAAAACTAATTATTTTCCCCGACTTGCTTCACTAAATAAAGCCTTCACTTATAGTAACATTTTTATTTCCCACAGATAGTGATGCGGGCTAACCACATAGCTTAGACAAGGATGCAACCCCCTCGTCAGCAGCTCTCCAACAAATAGGTACCTTCATTCAAGGGATTAAACAAAGCAACATTCATGATATTGCAACATCGACCTTATTTTTAAGGCGGAGAGAACTCAACAATTCAGACTGATGATACGATGAATTGGTGTGTTTTTCCATCCTTTTACTAAACTTCAGTTATCAGGTTGCTCGCTTCAGATCCCAACCAAAAAAGGAACATGCGTGCTCAGCACAAACAAGCCTCAAAAGAGAAAATAATCGGCAAGCAAGATATATAGTGAGTTTCCTTTATCTAACTATGTCCTGGGGAACAAACTATGGGGTTAGACTAGAAAATTCTGAAGCGATAGTGCCCCAAACTATGTTCTATCTGCCTCTTTTGGTCATATAAAATTGCAAGTTGAGAATAAATAGTTGTGTGCAATGGATACACGTTTGCTATTTGATACATTCGGTGCATTTACCATGTCATTACCATGCATCCATTGGATAATCTCCCGACTGCCACATTTTTCATAACTTGGAGTTGTGTGTAATGGATACACTTTTGTTCACTGAATCTGTTGCTAACTCACACAGAGTGCATGCTGAAATATTTTATAGTCAGCCTAAATCTGATTGTAATAATTTTTTTTAAATAAGGTATTTGCCCCAACGGTTGTACTATGGGGCTAATTAAAACCATGGTTGTACTGTGGGGCTAATTAAAACCCTAATGGTTACCGTCGTTGGGGCTGATTAAGGCCCCAACGGTTCAAACCCTTGGGACGTTTTTTTATTTTTTAAATTAAAAAATAAATTTTTTTTGCCCCAACAGTTGTAAACGTTGGGGCAAAGTTAGCCCTAACGCCATTTGCCTCAACAGGTGTTTTAGCAGCCCCAACAGTTGTAACAGTTGGGGACGTGCTTAGCCCCACGACCGTTAGGGCTGCTACAGTTTGTAGTAGTGTTCATTCATTCTCACTTTTTTTTTGTTTTTCTTGTATATTCAACTGACAACGACATGAAATGTGTCTATCTGCAATTTATTTATTCTTCAACGGATTCTCATGGCAATCAATTTTTGGTACTAATGAAATTTAAATTTCTATTATTTGATGTATATCATAATGTTTTTTGTACTGTAGGTATCTATTTGACATGTCAAAACTGGAAGCAAAGGAGCTACGAATAATCCAGAAGACTAATGTTATTAACTGGTACAACATGTATCTGAGATCATCATCTCCACAGTGTCGCCAACTTGATGTTCATGTATGGCAGCAGTGGCAGCAAGCATGAAGGAGCCATGAAAAGTGATGAGTTCCGGAAAAGTAATTGGAGATGTTGATTCTTTTAAAAGAGGTTTTGAATTTTACTCTAACCTCCGTTGAAATGCACCATGGACTACTAATCATTTTTAGGCATTCAAATTCTTTGAGAACTTCTCAAGTATTTATTCGAAAATTCAGAAATTTAAGATTAATCAGTCCATTTATGAGATTCTACTCATTTAGAAAGAAGGGTAATAAACTGTTTTAATTTATATTCTTGTGTATAATGAAAAATGAACAGTTGAAAAATTTTAAATGCAAATTAATGAATTAATTTTACTTGTCAACATATAATTAAGTCTTACTGGATAAGCAATAACTCACGTACTAAGGATCAAGAAGTTGATGCAACAGCTATAAAGGTGTCTTTTGCCACTTAAAAGCCTCTTCTATTGTGAATATTAATATCGATGCCACCTGTTTCTTTGATTGTCTTGCTGTGGGGATTATTGCGCATGATCACCTAGCTCAACATCTAATCTCATATGCTCTTTTGGTCCTTCGTTGCCTCCTCTAGAGAGTGAACTTCAAGTGCTCCTTGTGGGTTTTCATTTGGCTATCATATGTTTGTTTAAGCATCTATATAAAATCCAAATTAGCTAAAAAGATTCAATGAATAAATTCATTATTCAGATTGTGATTAGAGTGAAATGCTAAACAAAATTATCATGTTTAGCTAAATATAAAAATTCAGGATTTAGTTTATCCTATCATGTGTAGAACATGATTTTCCAACCAAAGAAAATCAAGTGAGATCGTCGCAGCTTCAATCTATTTTTAATCTCCTCCATTAGTTTAATTATAATATTTCACCAGATGCTAGAAGATGGAGGTCACAACTTCAATCTATTTTTAATCTCCTCCATTAGTTTAATTATAATATTTCACCAGATGCTAGAAGATGGACGTTTTTAATTATCCTGGGACAACTTTATTATATATAAATTTTCTGTGTCATTTTCTGATTGATGGTATATTGCCTTCTAATTGACACGATATTTTAGATTAGTTGGACGACATCAAACATCTAATTAGTAAGGAATACATATCTTATTCTCTAGTTTGATCATTTGCTTCCCCGTGACAATCTTTTGCGGCAAAGCATTGAACGTTGAATATCACCTGTCTCCTTTGTGAAATTATGACTGAGACTCCGGACCATTTAATTTATTCCTCGAATGTTGCTTAAATCATTTTCGCTTTTAACCTACTTCAAAATGAAATACCGTCACACATCTTGGTCGATTCAATAAAAGAATTTTATACTTCTAGTTGCTTACATGCAATTCACAATAGCCAAGAGCCAATATGATGATGTGGCCTTCACAATTTAGGGGGTGTCTAGATGATTGCAGTGAAGTTGGATAGTCATAACACAAAATGGAAAGTGATCGTACACCTCATCATTTTCCATTTGGGTATTCACATTTTTTGGTTTGAATTACATTATGAGCTTTAAAATGAGAACACCATCTTGCTTGGATTGCATCACGTAAACTTGTAAAGTGATAGTTAATTATGTGGACCCTATTCAAAAGGATTATCTTATCATAGATAAGATTATCTCCATAAACAGAAAAAAATTCTCAATGAAGTGCATTGATATTTCAATCAAAAAAACTAAAAATAAAATAAATATGCAACTGCTCATAACCTCACATCGCATATTCCCAACCATTGCAGCTCATATCAATAGTAAATATTGTCAAATACCTTTCTTGCTCAAATTTGAGCTGGAAGTGTATTTCCACTTGTATATCATCACATATCAGCAGTGTGTATGGATTAGCGCCGTGAACAAGTTAAAAATAATAAATAAATAAATAAAGGATGCAATTCCATGGCTAACAACCGATCACAAACAATATAATTCCTAACTAAATTAAAAAAAAAATTCAACTATAACTCTTAACTCCACAAGTCTCCAAGTAATACTCCAAAACCCTTCGACCTACTGTTGTGCGCGGCGCGGAAGCGGGACAACCAAACGGGCGTGCTTCGAGAACCAAATCAAACAAACGTCGAGATAAAGGCCAAACAAATCAAAACAACAGCACAAATCCAAACACAATAGTTTTACGTGGTTCGGCAAATTGCCTACGTCCACGGGGCAAGAAGGGGATTGGGTTTTCACTAATAGAGAAGAAGAGTACAAACTGAGATTACAAAATGCTCAAACCAATCAACTAATCTCACCAACAAATCTCTTAATCTCTCCAAATAAACCCTCAAACAATTGCTTAGAAAAACTCTCCTTTTTCTGCGCTCTAAAATCCCCAAACCAATCTCCAATCCAAGCCCAAAGAAACCCTAATTCGTATGTTGGTATTTATAGCAAACACCAAACCCAAACTGAACAGGAAACTCAAACTGGGCCCTGACCCGATTGGCGGTCGACCGCCCAAAGCTCGCGATCGACCGCGATCCAACGACAGAGACCAAAAAGTCCTATAGGGTCTCGCGGTCGACCGCGCCAAGTCCAGGCACAAACCCTAGATCTGTGCATGATCACGGTCGACCGGCCTTGCGCCGCGGTCAACCGCGCAGCACCCAAACAGACTCCTGAGCTCTTCCAACACCTCTTCTTCACCAAACTTCTCATGGTTTCTTTAATTCTCCACCTCGACGAAGTTTCTACCAAAACTGATCCGACACCGACCAAACCAAATGTCTCACTTGCTACGTCCAGTACGAAAAGAAACGATCCACGATAACGGACTCAATCCACAACAAGTCGAGACCCAAACGAGAGTGCGAACACTTACCCAAACGTCGGTATCTACTCACCAAATCGGCTGCATCATAAAGACTACTTACGTATCCTCTTGCCCAAGGAATCAAGCCTTCACATAGTTCACTCAAACGGCCTCCAAAGGCCCTCAATCCAATAGAAGAGTTTGCAACTCTTTACCAATATCATCTGCATCTAAATCTAAATGATCCCTAATCTGTGTTACCTCAGCTGGAATCCCAAACGATGCAGTATAATCTGGAGTATGTGGAGTAAACTCCACCCAACGTGAAGTAGCATCACCCTCCACCTGCTACGATATCCAAACGACCTGATCAATACTCTCTACCTGCTGAGAGTCAAAAGTGACATTCCTATCCTGCTCAGAACAAAATCAGAAGCTCCCAAACGATAATCAAATGAGCCTCTGAATCCCTAACGCGCAATCAAATCAAATCTCACATCCTCGATGTGACCAAATACTGGGTAACCAAATATCCAACGCCAACCAAAATCTAAAGCTAGCTCTACCAGATCCAATAACTCCTAATGCAGCAGTCGGCGACCTATGACTAAGATGACCAAAATATGTCAAAACTCCTAAACCAGAACCAATGCTCAACAACTAATGTCGATCCCCCTCCAGAAAGGAACAACCAAACAAAAATATCATCTTATCTCATCGCCATAATGTTTCTTCTCCAATAAAGTATCTCAAACTGCCATGAGCTCGGCACAAATATAGAAATAGGTCCCTCTTGTACCTCCCGCTAAAATCAGAATGAAATGCCTTCACCTTCTGCCAATACACTTCTTCAACTGTTGTTGACTACTAGGACTTTAAAACCAACGGGACTTGGTTGCAACCCACAAATGCCTAGTATAATCCCCAACATAGGAAACCAAAATACCAATTTACCTTCCAATGATGCCTCCTTGGAAGGTCCCTAAATGCCTGAATGAACATCAAATAGAAGACCCGTCAATCATCAAATAGAAGTGCCAAACTCCACCTCGATCTCCTTGCTCATACCAACATGCTCAAAAGGACTTTAATATGTAGGTCAAGGGCACTTCTTAATAATCCAATGTACCGTATCAATAAATAAATAACCCAGCCTCAAATCCTTCTATCTGGCCAACTATCTCAAAGCACCAACAAATGAAGAATAGATCCAAACTGATAAAGAAGAGAATTTTACCTCCAATTAAAATCCTAACAAGAGTCTCCAAATGATCTCACCCCGCATGACGGCAACGAGATCCACAAATAAGAAAAATCTCACCTTTATCTCTAAACGAAGCCCTCGAAGAGCCTCCAAAGCGATCTACTCCTTCAAATATCCCAAGCGCTAACAAACCAATACGGAACAAACGAAGAATAGATCTAAACTGAAAAAATAGAGTCTTTACCAAAAATATCACACATTTCTCACCAAACGAAGCCCTAGCCGAACTTCCAAATTGATCTACTCCTCCAACTAAGACAAAACCCTAGATCTGGAATCTGGAGCTCTGATACCAATTGTTGTGCGAGGCGCGGAAGCGGGACAACCAAACGGGCATGCTTTGAGAACCAAATCAAACAAACGTCGAGATAAAGGCCAAACAAATCAAAACAACAGCACCAATCCAAACACAATAGTTTTACGTGGTTCGGCAAATTGCCTACGTCCATGGGGCAAGAAGGGGATTGAGTTTTTCTGATCTCACCAACAAATCTCTTAATCTCTCCAAATAAACCCTCAACCAATTGTTCAGAAAAACTCTTTTTTTTCTGCGCTCCAAAATCCCCAAACCAATCTCCAATCCAAGCCCAAAGAAACCCTAATTCGTATGTTGATATTTATAGCAAACACCAAATCCAAACTGAACAGGAAACTCAAACTAGACCCTGACCCGATTGGCGGTCGCCGCCCAAAGCTCGCGGTCGACCGCGATCCAACGACAGAGACCAAAAAGTCCTACAAGATCTCGCGGTCGACCACACCAAGTCCAGGCACAAACCCTGGATCCGTGCACGATCGCGGTCGACCGGCCTTGCGCCGCGGTCGACCGCGCAACACCCAAACAGACTCCTGAGCTCTTCCAACACCTGTTCTTCACCAAACTTCTCATGGTTTCTTCACCTACCATGTTTATCCAAACAAACAGAAATCATTCGATCTACTACAAAGAAGTTAGCAAACCAATATCCTACATTAAAGTTTATAATTGGCAAACATTCAAAAGAAAGTAGTAAATAAGTCTTCAATGTTGTGCGCCGCGGAAGCCGATTTGACAATTCAAAGGCACACACAAGACCCAAAAATAGACCACAATTATCACAAGCAACTCAATCACAGCAAGAACACAAGATATACGTGGTTCGGCAATGTGCCTACGTCTACGGGGCAAGAAGGGAAGCCAATTTGACAATTCAAAGGCACACACAAGACCCAAAAATAGACCACAATTATCACAAGCAACCCAATCACAGCAAGAACACAAGATATACGTGGTTCGGCAATGTGCCTACGTCCACGGGGCAAGAAGGGGGGAGTTTTACTAATGAAATCAAGGGGGAATACAAATTAGGGTTACAAATCTTACCAAAACCCACAAATAAGCCCACTTAATCTCTCCAAATGACTCCAACAATAGAAGCCCCAAATCTCCTCTTTCAGCAGCTCAAAATCCTCTCCTTTAAACCCTAGAAACGAGTTTAGGGTATTTATACAACTCACAAACAAAATGGGTCTGGAAACAAAATCCAGGCCCAAACCGCTTCGGCGGTCGACCGTGGCGGTCGACCGCGATGCCATCGCGGTCGACTGCACCAAGCAGAAAGCAGAAACTTCTACGGTCGACTGTGACGGTCGACCGCGGTGAAAACAGAAACTTTCGCGGTCGACCGCCGTGGTCGACCGCCACCCTGTCTGCCCGAATTCTGAGTCTGAAGCCAATTCTACAAATCTCCACCTCGACGAACGTTTTACCAAAACTGAGCCGACACCAAAACACCCCCAATCAATCTTAACTCATACAACCGGCTGCATCTGTAAGACTACCTACATATTCTCTTGCCCAAGGAATCAAGCCGAACGTATTTCATCCAAATGGCCGCCAACGGCCTCAACAACGAAGAATGTTCAATAAATTCAAACAGTGACCAAACTTTACACCTGGTACAACTTTGGTCAACATATCAGCATGGTTGTCCTTAGTGTGGACCTTCTCCAACGTGACATCGCCATCGTCCAAGACGTCACGTACAAAATGAAATCTGATATCAACGTGCTTCGTGCGTGCATGGTAGACTTGGTTCTTCGCCAAATAGATAGCTGACATACTATCACAATATACCTGAATGGTCTCCTGTGCAATCCCCAAATCATCCAACAAGCCATGTAGCCACAAAGCCTCCTTCACTGCTTCAGTCACCGTCATATATTCCGCCTCCGTAGTAGAAAGCGCCACTGTAGACTTGAGAGTGCATCTTCAACACACCGGTACACTAGCCAATGTAAAAACATAACCTGTAGTGGACCGACGCTTGTCAAGATCTCCGACATAGTCTAAATCCACGTAGCCAGCACAATCCTGCCCTGTCTCATCATTCTTTACAAATATCAACCCAACATCCACGATACCCTTAATATACCGTAGAATCCACTTCACGGCCTCCCAATGTCCCTTGCCGGGGTTGTGCATGTACCTAGATACCATGCTCACGGCCTATGACAAATCTGGCCTAGTACACACCATAGCATACATCAAGCTACCTACTGCACTGGCATATGGAACCTTGGACATGTAGTCCTGATCCTCCACTGAAACTGGTGACATCAAAGCTAAAAACTTAAAGTGGGGAGCTAATGGAGTACTCACCACCTTGGTATTGCCCTCAAAACTAAAATTCTTCAGCATCTTCTGCAAGTAACTCCTCTGTGTAAGCTTTAATCTCCCTTCACCCTGTCTCTCCCAATCTCCATACCTAGTATCTTCTTAGCCTCTCCCAGGTCCTTCATCTCAAATTCAGATGACAGCTCCTTTTTTAATTTCCCAATAGCTGAAGTGTTTCTGGAAGCAATGAGCATATCATCAACATATAATAACAAATAAATGTGCTCACCATCCTGTAGCTTGCGTATAGACACGCACAGGTCATAAGGGCTCCTCGTGTACCCATGGCCAATCATAAAGCTATCAAATCTCTTGTACCACTGTCGCGATGATTGCTTCAGTCCATAAAGAGATTTCTTCAATTTGCACACCAAATCTTCTCTTCCTGCAGTTTTAAATCCCATAGGTTGTGTCATGTAGATCTCCTCATCTAAGTCTCCATGTAGAAAGGCCGTCTTCATGTCCATTTGGACCAAATCTAAGTCCATCTACGCCACCAATGCCAATAGAATCCGAATAGACGAATGCTTCACAACGGGTGAAAATACCTCATTATAATCAATGCCCTCAAGCTGTGCATATCCCTTGGCGACCAATCTGGCCTTGAACCGAATGTCCCCAATAGAAGATCCCTCCTTCTTAGCATACACCCACTTGCAACCAATAGCTTTCTTACCCTTAGGTAGCTTTGCAAGTTCCCAAGTGTCGTTCTTCTGAAGAGATTGCATCTCCTCCTCCATGGCATTCCTCCACCTAATAGAATCAGGGCTAGACTCTGCCTCCCTGAATGTGGCAGGAATTAAATCATCAACGATCTTCACAGATAGAACATATGCTACCATGACATCATCATATCTAGCCGGCCGATGAATCTCTCTCCTCGGCCTATCTGCTGCAATGGACCCCTGAGCATGACCCTGCTCCTGAGCCTCACCATCCACTTTATCCTCTATGTGCCCGACTGTCATCTCATCTCCTTTCAGTGTCACACCTCCAGGAGCCTCAATGGACACAATGCTGTCTGGAGTGGGTGGAGTCACATCAACCTCCACCTGCTGTGATATCCCTCCTGTCTGATTTTCCTCCACCTGCTGAGGAACTTGAGGCTTCATCATGTACGCCTTATTAAATGTGACATCTCTGCTAATGACCATCTTCTTGTCTTGTGGATCCCATAATTTGAAGCCTTTGACACCTTCTCTAAATCCCACAAAGATAGCCTTTCTCGCTCTCGGATTCAACTTCCTATCACTAACATGGAAATAAGCTGGACACCCAAATATCCGTAGAGTCTCATAATCACTAGCCACAGAACCAGACCAACGCTCCATAGGGGTCTTTCCCTCTATCACAGTGCACGGCAACCTGTTAACGAGATGGCTCGCATAAACTAACGCCTCGGCCCAAAAAGATCTAGCCAATCCACTCCGCGTCATCATACATTGTACCTTCTCTAGCAAGGTACGGTTCAGCCTCTCTGCCACCCCATTCTGTTGCGGTGTCTCTCTAACTGTGAAGTGTCTTCTAATGCCGTGATCCTTGCAAAACTATAGAAATGGATCACTCTTATACTCTCCACTATTGTCTGAACGAAGAGTCTTCACCTTTCTACCTGTCTGCAGCTCCACTTTCTTCTTCCACTCCACAAATATATCCAGGACCTCATGTTTATGCTTCGTGGTATATACCTAATTCCTCCTGGAATAATCATCAATGAAAGTGACAAAATAATTTGCTCCACCAAGCGATGTGTGCTTAGAAGGGCCCTAAACATTTGTGTGAATGTAGTCTAATATACCTTGGGTGTTGTGAATTACGGTGCCAAACTTCACTTTAGTCTTCTTCCCAAGAATGCAATGCTCACACAGCTCCATCTTGCAGGTCTTTGCACCTTTCAATAGCCCCTGTTTTGCCAATGACTGTATGGACTTTTCACCTGTGTGTTCAAGACTCATATGCTATAGTGTGGTAGTATCCTCCTCCGTGGTGATAGAAGCAACCAGACCATCTGTAACTGTCTTGCCCTTTAAGTAGTATAGGTTGTTTTCCCTGACACCTCGCATCACCACCATGGACCCCTTCATGACCTTCAAACTAGCATCCTCTAATATCACTCTATAGCCAGATGGCTCCAAAGTCCCAAGAGAAATGAGGTTCTTCGTCAACTGCGGCACGAACCTCACTTCTTTCAATTCCCTAGTCACCCCGTCATGCATTCTGATTCTGACTGAGCCAATCCCACTAATAGGACAAACGTGATCGTTCCCCATGAGCACCACGTCTCCTCTCTTAAACTCCTCAAAGTTGGTAAACCAATCCCTCTTAGGGCAAATGTGAAATGTAGCTCCCGAATCAAGCATCCACTCCGTAGAGTCGGCATAACAAACTGACGGAAGTACGGGATAAGAATAACTGGAAGAATCTGAATCTGAAATGTCACAAACAACCTTAGCAACATTCACCTCTAAAGCTTGTACAACTTTCCCCCTTTGCTTTCCGGCTCTATCCTTCAACTTTGGGCACTCATTCTTCCAATGTCCCTCTTCTTTGCAAAAGGCACATTGATTTCTACCAACACTCTTATGGCCACCCCTATTCTTTGATTTTGAGCGGTTGAACCTTTGACGGTTTGGACTACGGCCACGAACTGCTAATGCATCACTCGATGCCTTCTCGGAGGGCTCACTATCGTTCTTCCTCAGCTCATAATTTACCAATGCCGAGGTCACCTCCTTGTAGCTAACTGTAGTTCGTCCATTTATCATAGTAAGAACAAATGTACCAAACTCATCCTCCGGCAACGAACACAATAGTAACATCTCCTTGTCTTCATCTTCCACCATGATATCTACATTGGCCCTATCCGAAATTAGCTTTGTGAAGTTATTAACATACTCCCAAATGGAAACTCCCCTCTTCATCTTGAATTGGTAGAACCTTTTCTTTAAATGAAGCCTATTCTCAATACTCTTCGTCAAATACTTTTCATTGAGTGTTTCCCACAATCTCTTCGCCGACGTCTCATTCATCACATCATAAATGAGATCTGGCGTCAAGCATAACCGAATCACCTCACAAGCTCTACTGTTCATTTTCTTCCAAACATTGTCTTCAACATCTTCGGGTTTCTCTTGTAGTTCAAGAGTTTCCTCCAAATTTTGTGCATCTAAGACGTCCATTACTTGACACCTCCATAAGCCAAAATTGATCTTGCCGTCAAACTTTGGAACATCAATTTTAGTATTATTGATGCTCAAGCTTTGGATCGCCTTTGTCAAAGCCGATCCCGATGTACTTGTAGCACTTGTAGCGCTTGAACTAGCCTTGCTTGTTTCAACCATATTGTAGGTCTACTCTCCTAACAAGAATCCAACAGCGAATTCTTCGAATAAACTCTCAAGTCCAACCTGGAGCTCTGATACCACTTGTTGTGCGCCGTGGAAGCCGATTTGACAATTCAAAGGCACACACAAGACCCAAAAATAGACCACAATTATCACAAGCAACCCAATCACAGCAAGAACACAAGATATACGTGGTTCGGCAAGAAAATTAATTTGTATTCCTTTGTTTCTGATTACAATTTGATTACAAAAGATAAGAGAACGAATTTGGTTCTCTCCTTTGTTTAAAACTAGGTTCTTCTCGGTAGCGATGGAATGCCTCCTTCGATTGCTCGCGTCGAATTTGCTCTCCGTTGACGATCCGACCTTCTTTTTTTCTCGTGGGAACGATGAACTTCTGTGGAAAGTTTTATAAGTAACTCTTCAACGAGTTTAAGAACTCTGAACGAGTTAGAACTCTATTAATAGAGTTGTTAGAACCGAAAATTCGGTTAATGACCAAGCTGATATTTTGTTGTTGAAGAATCTTCTCAGATTTGATCTTCTGACTTGATTCAAAAATCCTATCTCCAGGGATTTTAATGCTGCTGCTGTTGAATCACCGAACCGAGTGGTTGAGATCCTCAGAATCCAACCTATTGCCCCCTCTTCCGTTCCAAAAAGCCAGCCCCCTCTCAGTTGAGTTTGTTGAGCTTTTATAGGTGGATAAGAGGCTGTAACTGCCCTCTAAATCCGCTCCTAAGTGGGCGTGATTTCCTCAGATCGTGGGAAAATAGTTCTGAAACCGTTCAACTCGTATTTGAACGAGTCAAATGTCCAATCTGGCGTTCAAAACCTAACGTCGCCTCTTAGAATTGAGACGCGAGGTTGGGTATTGGCTGAACATCATTGAACGCGAGGGTCGCTCGCGTTTTGGTTTGTTATAGTTTGGGAACGCGGGGGTCGGTGTTGGTTGAACCCCTACGAACGCGAGGGTCGCTCACGTTTAACTTGTGCTTGGAAACGCGGGGGTCGCCTGCACTTCCAGAATTGTAACGCGGGGATGACATCCGCGTTTTAGAAGGAACTAGTTAACTTGTAGCTTCTTCTGTAAAGCGTTGCAAGGACCGTTGTTCAGTAATCCCAGCTTTAGCTGTTGTGGAGTGTGAAAGTCATCAGATTGTAACTTTCACTACAGAATGTGAAGACTGCTGAATAGATTTTTCATCAGTTGTCGGAAGTGTCGTTGAATTGTAACTCTTCTCGATCTATGTGAATAGTCCTCCATTTGCAGCTTTCGATTGTCGGCGCAAAAGCTATTTGATTGTAGCTTTCGTTGTTGGAACTTGACGGGAATCAACATCCATAGTGTTTTTAGATGAATATTTGCCCACAGCTCTCTACCAAGCAACTCACCAACTACGTCCATCCTTTTATTTCAGAAATCATTACACTGCTCATCAGCATCTCTAATAGTTGCTAATCATGTTGTTGTCGCAACGTTGTCGCAACCATCAAGATCAATCATCTCAGAAATGAGGCCGTGTTTGTAGAATTACGAATATAGTGATTAGAAAGTCGTCTGATTGTGACTTCCATTGTCGGAGCTTGATAGGGATCAGCTATCCATCGTGATTTTTAGACAGCCTCACAAAACCCAATCACAGCATAGAAACACAAGATATACGTTGGTTTCGGCAATGTGCCTACGTACCACGGGCCAAGATAAGCGGGGGAGCTTTTACTAATCGAAAATTGCAAGTGGGAATACAAATTAGAGGTTACAAATCTTACCCAAAACTCACAAATATATCCCCACTTAATCTACTCCAAAACTAACCTCCAACAATAGAAGCCCCAAATCTCCTCTCTTTTAGCAGCCCTCAATAATCCTCTCCCTTAAACCCTAGAAACGACGGGTGTTTTTAGGGTATTTATACAACTCACAAACAAAACGCGCGTCTGGTCAACAGAACCCAGGCCCAAACCGCTTCGGCGGTCGACCTGCGATCCATGCGGTCGGACCGCCACGCGTCGACCCGCCTCATATCCAGAAGCGAGCAGCAAAAATCAGAAACCTTCTTCGCCGGTCGACTTCGGCCAGCTCGACCGCGGGTGAAAATAAAAACTTTCGCCGCGTCGACGCCACTCTGTCTGCCCGAATTCTGAGTCTGCAGCCAATTCTACATTCAAGTGACACGAATTCATGCTTCCCTTGTGAACTCTCGCTATGCCATCCCCAGTGTCCCTTATTGCGCAATCCAAGTTTTTGCTTTGCCACGATGGCTATTCATCCAGGCCACATTAGAATCAAATGACTTCACTAGTGAATAGCCTTAGCAAGCTCTCTCACTGATCCATAGGATCTCGCAGTGTCTCTGGTACATGACGGTGGCTACATGAGGCGAGTTCTAATCTTGAAATCAGACGAGGAAAACTCGTTTCAATAACGCGCGGGCTGCCGACTCCGTCGTTATAATCTTTTTTTTTTTTTATTTTTTTGACGAGGGGTTCAATCTCCACGTCTCAGATTCTTGACGCGGGGGTCGACCTGCGCGTCTGAGATTTTTGACGCTAGGTTCGACCTTCGCGTCCAAGCTTATCTGACGCGGGGTTCGACTTTCGCGTTCGAGCTTATCTGACGCGGGGTTCAACCTGTGCGTCTGAGCTTATCTGACGCGGGGTTCGACCTTCGCGTCTGATCTTGTCTGACGCGGGAGTCGACCTTCGCGTCTGAGCTTTGATTTGGAGTTGTCTAACTTTTTTTGTTCTTTTGCAGTGCGCCATACCAATGAACCTCTTCCTTTTTGCCACCATTTTGGACATGAAGGTGGTGCGGACATGAACATGACCTTCAGCTCGGGCCAAGAACTCCCAGTTTTCCGAATTAGGGAGAAGAGTCGCATAGAATTAATTACCCAAGCTTCTCCTGACACTCTTAGGACATTGATTACGGACGCTCGACTTGAAAGCCCAAGCCGTAAGCCAATAGTCAAACCTGGATATCTCTTCGGGGACTTCGTTGACTTCGAAGCAAGCACTGCTTACGATGGGGACTATAAGTGGCTGCGGAAAGTTGGGGACCGCAACCTTTTCTTGCCCAATATGGAGAGGATGTTCCCCATATCTTATTTCCAGTGTGCTTCTGTCCCAAGGCGTATGGATTGGCCCCTGGTTAAGGATCAGGATGGGGTCACCCTCGGAACTCTGACTTTTCACGGGGTCCGCACAGTTGGTTATAACCGACAGGTAACTGCTTTACGGCCGGGTCTATTTGCTAAGGAATATCCACTCAGTGAAGTGCCCAGTCCGGCAAATACCTTCGTCAAGAGGTTTGTGGAAAAGAAAGGAGAATTCCCCGCGCAAGGATTCAGAACTCCTGGCTGAGTCCATTCTCCGGTGACGGGATGGTGGACCCAGATGACCAAGTTTGTCTTGAAGAGTTGGAAGTCCCTCTTGCTCGCGCTAGATTGCAGGTTCCTGTACGGGCTACTCAGTTCGGGATTATCCAGAGCCACTTTCACTTCTTTTCCATACTGGAGAAGTATAATCCTGAGACTTGCACTTTCTTCACCCCTGTGGGGGAGTTAGGCTTCGCTCTTCACGAGATGCACGAAGTCTCGGGTCTTATTCTTGGGGACTTGCCGTATGAAGAATTTGTTCCGGGATTAGCGGAACTTAAAATTTTAAAGAAGGCCAGCCCCGAAATTTATGCAACTCTTTGGGAAGTCATGTGTCACTTCCATATCTGCATGCAGCTGACGGGGGTCCGAGGAAGCGGTATTAAACAAGTGTCTTGGGCGGAATATTTATTCCAAAACTTGACCATTAAATGAGGCTCTGTGACCCGATTGCCTGTCAGTACTTTGGAAGAGGTTCAGGCTCGTATTGACGACGCTACCTCCCATTACACCAATGAGGCCAAGGAGGATGTTTTCCCGGCTCATACAGAGTTTGAAAGCTTCCATTATCAAGCCCTGATTCCAATTTCCGACGCGGCGTTGCTGGCTGGATTCTTGATGCTATGGCTCAAGCGTTGCGTCGTTCCTACCAGGCCGGTCGATGCCCTTGCTATTGAGGTGGTCTACCCGGCTGTTCTCTTGGCACATGGGAGACCTGTGAGCCTCCTCAGCGCCATGGTGGGTTGCTTACAGTATGGACTGCGGGAGTTGGCCTCTGACTTTGTTGGTGTTACAGAGGTGGAGTCTGAGGGTCACAAGACTTTCAAAACTCCCAATCCCAGGGTACCAATGCCATATGCCTATTTGATGGCTTGGTACGTGCTTCACTGTCCTCCTTTGATGAGTGCAGCCTCTCCCCGGGGAGATTCATTCATCCCATTTGTGCAGCGACTAGAGTCTGCGAAGTGGGAAGGGGGGTACATGGTTAAAATTCGCCAAATCTTAGCGCGAGACACCCATTTCCACATCTACCGCTGTTTCCCTGATTTTGAGGGCGGCATCTATGGAGCAGAATATACTTCCATATCTACCGTTGTTTCCCTGATTTCGAGGGCGGCGTCTATGGCGCAGAATATCAGGACGTAGCAGGTCCTAATGGATTCACTCAGCTGAGCGGGGGTGTTTTTCATTGGCTTCTTTCCATCAGGCCAGGCTACCTGATCTTCCGACAAGGCGTCCACTGTTTCATCGAGCCTTACCAACCCTATAGGTTCGCTCGCCAATTTGGGTATGATCAGTTGTATGTCGGGAACCCTCGTCCTCAACTCTCAGTTATAGCCAACTTATATGAAGGAGCTAGGGCCTGGTATTATTCTGTAGCAGGTTGTACCAAGGCTGTCTTCAAGCTTCCCTACAAAACTGCTAACTCCTATACCTCTATAAGCTTCTGTAATTGGTATAACGCCGCTTCTCAGACTCCCAATTACAACTTGAATACATCTTGCCTGAAAGACATTAGGCATATGTATAATTTAAGGAAGGGGTCTAAAACCTCCCGCTTGAGAGGGATCGACGAGTTCCTATCCATTGAGAATCAGCCTGCTGGGCAGTAAGAGGAACAGATAGCTGAGCCTGCTCCAGGGGAAGAGGAACGAGTGGTTGATCCTCCCACAACAAGAGCAGCGGGAAAAAGAAAACTTTCTGCAGATGAAGCCGGCAAGTATGACAAGCAGATCCGTCGGAAACTGCTGGTGGATTCTCCCCCCAAAGGCCAACAAAATTCCAAGTTGATGGCTGAGGCCATCAAAGCTGCTGTAAATGAAGAACAACAGGAATCGTCTGTTGCAGGCCTGGCACATAGAGCGGGACTTCGTTCTCATGGCCCAGCTCTATCGGGCGAAGTTTCTTCTTATCATCCTCCTGAGGACCAAGAGGATGAATTAATGGATGCAGATGCGGAATCCGCTCCGGCGATGGACCTCCCTAGGTCTCCTGCATTGGAACCAGGGGGTCTTGAAAAGAATCCATCCCCTCCTCCTCTGGCATTAATGTCACAAGCTGGTGATTTAATTCCTAGTCTTACAACGGGACTTATGAATAAACCAGCTGCTAGAACAGATCTTCCGGAACCTTCAGCGGCTCAGGATGATGAGGAGCGAGTTGATTATGAAGGCTCCTCGATTGGTGGTGCGGCTGACGAAGATAGAGACGATGAGGATGCTGACGTTGGCAACATGTCAGGTGGTGGTGAAGATGATGAAGAGCATGATTCCATAGATGACATTACCACTTTTGACGATGCTCCCAAGGTCCCATCCGATAAAGTATCTGGTTATACTCCTTTTCACATATCCGGTAAGCCTAGTTTTCTTCGACTTCTTCTGCATGTTCTTTCCGCGTTCCGACCCTTTTTTTCGTGCATGTTCACCTTCTCCAGGGACTACTGCCGCTACTACTTCAGAGCCAGAACCTGCGCAGATGTCGGCTCCTTTAGTAGAGCAACATTTACCTGGCTCTCCTACGGCAACTGTTTCACCTGCGGCATTGCCTGAAACTACTACCGCAACTCCTCCACCGGAACAGCAGCTCGTGCAGGCGTCAGCTTCTATGCAAGAGCAGCCCCTGCCTGCCTCATCCACCGTAGTTGCTTCATCTTCAGCCTTGATGAAGATCTCACTTGTGCCCACAGAGGCCGGACCAAGCGAATCTCCGGCGAGGGCAATGATGGCTTTGACTTCAAGCCCTTCGCAATTGAATGTTTCAGTTGCCTCCGCGACTTCTACACCCAAATCACTTGCCAATCTATATTTTGGCATGTCAACTTCTGGGGTCGTAGAGTCGTCTTCCATTGCTTTTTCTAGTCCAACGGACGCTCCTGACTTCCTCCATATTTCCTTGAGCTACTTAAACAGTCTCGTGAGGAAGGTGATTGAGGTTGTCACAGCTGGTCGAGGCCGCTTTGACTCCTTTAAGTCTCTCTTAGAAGCAGGCTTAAATGGGGTCAAAAGTGTGGGCAATGCTCATTGCTTTGAACGTTGTTCGGAAGCCATTTCCCATTTAGAAGCCCGGCTCAAACATTTGGAAGCCCTCAGCCATGAAGACATTTAGACACTGATCGTGTCTACTTTTGATGACCTCCAGGTTGAAGAAGTGACTCGCCGTGAGGCAATTGAGCTAGGTCTGGCTGAAAAAGAGCTTCAAGTTACGCATTTGCAAGAACAGAGCGATCTGCGACAAAAAGAACTGGAGCTCTCTACTGCTTCTTTGACCTCATCCACACAAAACTTGTCGAGGCTGAGGCGGAGGTGCTGAGATTGAAGGCCCAGCTTTCTCGCGAAGAAGCCGTCGTTAATATACTTGGGGCCAAAAATGCAGACACTCTTTTGAATTACCGTACGGAAGCTCAGGCTCTTGAAAGAGCGAAGAAGGAGGCCGCCGCTGAAGTAGCACCCACCGAGGATGAGCTGCGGAGGAAGGCTGAAGCCGTTGTACGGGCCAGTCATGAAGAGAAGCTCTCTGATGCCAAAGCTCAACTTGCTTCTTTTGACTTGACCTTGTACTATTCTTTTGCTTAAGAACAGCTTTGTATCACTTCTTTTTGGTTTCTGAATAAAAAGTGATATTGGTTTCTCATTGTTTCTTGCATTTATCATGTTTTGATTTTAGATACAAGTCACGAGAAATGCCTGAGATGTATTCCTGACTTAGAATAAATCTCCACAATGGTTCTGGTACAGAAAACTCTCTTTATTATCGTTTAAGATAACTCTAGAAAGTTTCCAACTGCTGAGGATGAAAATTTTATTATTTTTCAGTAATGGGGTTGACTAGTAGAATTCTTCCTGTGTTATTTCTGCTTTGAACACTGAAAGAAATCTATAAGTGCCAGCGGTATAGTTTTAACTTGGCAGGGGGATTATTGCGATCTGGGCAATTCTGAGGACTTATCGTTCTATTGACGAGAATCGATAAGTTGATTTTGTCAGAGGTGTGATTTTAACGTGACAGGAGAAATATTGCGATCTGGGCAATTTTGAGGACTTATCGTTCTATTGACGAGAATCGATAAATTAATTTTGTCAGAGGTGTGATTTTAACGTGACAGGAGAAATATTACGATCAGGGCAATTTTGAGGACTTATCGTTCTATTGACGAGAATCGATAAATTAATATTGTCAGAGGTGTGATTTTAACGTGACAGGAGTAATATTGCGATCATGGCAATTTTGAGGACTTATTGTTCTATTGACGAGAATCGATAAGTTGATTTTGTCAGAGGTGTGATTTTAACATGACAGGTATGGGGAAAGAATATTATAGCGTCTCACTGGGGAGAACTGCTAAGTGCTTTATCATCAGAGTGATGAATTGTGATACTTGTGATTTGAACAAGATCTTAGGGAATTTTGTTATCCCACTGAAAACAGATTATTTATTGCTCTGCTGAGGAGAGCTAATAAATTGACAATTAATGATTAGGAGACTTATCATTCTATTAACGAGAATTGATAAGTGGATTTTGGGGTGTAGTATTAACCCAATGAGAATTTAGATTCTGCTGAAGAGATACAGAGGTTTTGACTAACACTCTGTTAAGAGGGCTCACAAGTGCATGTTCTACATTTAGAAGAGTTGCAACGCTGAAGTGACCTTCGCGTTTGATGTTTGAAACGCGAGGTTCGGGCCTTCGTGACGCTGGCTCGAGCTTTGCATTTGGGAAACTGAACGCGATAGTGAGCTTCGCGTTTCAAAGATGGTTGGGATTCTCTCCTAGAATCCCGTGCCATCTTAACAGCTTGGCGGCTGTTATAAATAGACCTGAATGGTCACGTCAAAAGTCACTTGACTTTCAAAACTTTCGGCTATTTCCAAGAACGAGAACTCTCGTTTGGTTACGGCGAGATCTCCGACGAGCTTCGTCTCCCTCGTTCAAAGGAGTTTCCTCCGATCGACTGCATCAATGGCGCCTCGGAGGACGGGTTCGAACTCCAAGAAGGTCGTTGAAGCGACTTCCGACATGCCGTCGGCTGAGAACGCCGGTGGTGTTCTTGTCCATGCGGGAACCTTGCCGTCGATATTGCCGCCGCAGGGGCCTCCCTGTCGTGGTGAGTGCTGCCCGAAATTACTTGCCTTGGCAAGTTCTTTGAAAACCCTAGATGGGTTCTTGATAACGAGAAAGATGACTCATTTTAGTTCAATGAAAACGCGGGGTTGGGATACTCTATGGGTCTCGACCCTCGCGTTCAACTTGTTCAACACGAGGTTCGACCCTCGCGTTTGAGACTTCTGACGCGAGGCTAGACCTTCGCGTTGGAGATTTTGACACAAGGCTTTACCCCTTATTTCTGACTATGTCTTTATGTCGATAGCTCGCTTCTAGCTGCTAACTTCTGCTTTCGATTGTGCAGTGCTTTTCCCAAATGTGCCGCTTTCACAAGAGCACCATTTCGGATATATTGGTGGACCTGACCCGAATGAATTATTCAGTCTTCAGAACAGGATTCCATTGTGTACTTTTCCTGATTCGGAAAGAGCGGAAATGATTAAATTCCCTCAATGCTCTATTCTCAGGATTTTGATAACTGACTTAGACTTGGAGACCCCTGTTGGTCATGCCCAGTTTCCTAAACCAGCCTTCATATTTGGAGATCGCATACCAGTCGATGACCATCTCACATATGTAGAAGATTCGAAGCTGCTGCAGAGAACTGATAATCGCTTTTTATTTCTCCCAAACATGAAGAGGATGTACCCACTCTCCTATTTCTTGAATGTGAGCTGCCGTCGGGGTTTGACCTTTGACATAGTAAAGGAGAAGGAGAATGTGTCGCTTGGATTTGGTCGGCGAGCTCGTACACAAATCGGGGGACAACTCAAGGGGTTAAGACCTGGTTTGTTTGAGAAGAAGGAGCTGGTTCCGAAGATGCCACGTCCAACAAACATTTTTATCCGCCAATTCCTTGCAATTCAGGGTGAATTCTCTACCCAGACGTTCAGATCCCCTGGATGGGTCTGCTCTGGAGAAGGAGGTTGGTGGACCCGCATGGTCGATTTTGTTCTTGAGGAGCTTAAGGAATCGCTCGCTCAATTGGGTCTTACAGTTCCTGTGTTAGTTACACGACGGGGAGTCGGCAGACTACCTCTTTCAAAACTTAAACCGGAAAGATGTAGCCGTATCCCGTGTCGCAGTTGTTTCTCTTAAGGACGCCAAGGCTCGGATTAAAGCTCCTGGTGCTACTTACAAGACAAAGCATGCAGAGGGTAACTTTGAAGCTGGTGTCGAATTTGAAAGTTTCCACTACCAAGCCACAGTCCCTATTTCTGACACCGCTCTACTTGCAGGCTTCTTCATGATTTGGTTGAAGCGCTGTGTGGTACCGTCAAGACCAATAGAGGCGATATTAGCTGAGGTTGTGTACCCCGCTGTTTTATTAGCACACGGGAAACCTGCGAGCCTGAGGGTGTTGACTTCAGAACTTCTCAGTGCTTCGGGGGTCAAAGATACTAAGAAGAAAGCTGGGAAAGCTTCTCAACCACGTGTACCAGTGCCGTATACATATCTAATGGCCTGGTTCGTGTTGCATTGCCCTTCATTGATGACGGGAATACATGAGGGCGATGATGCTTATATTCCCTTTGTACAGAGACTGGAGTCGGCCACGTGGACTAATTCTTATATAGTCAGGGCTCGACAACTTCTATCCCGGAAGGACAATTACCGGATTTTCTATTGCGCTCCGAATTTTGACGGAGCTGACGTGCAGGATGCCCGCTTCATGGACTTGCTTTTCGAAGGCTCGTCTTCTTTGGAAGAGGGTACATTCAGCTGGCTTCTTATGATCAGGTTGGGTTACCTGGTCTACCGCTTACGGGAGAAGTGCATAATCGAGCCTTACATGCCTTCTCGGTTCGCCAGACAGTTTCGATATGACCAAATCTACGTTGGCAATCCTAACCCGGCGTTAGCTCAGATTGGGAATTTGTATGAAGGAGCTCGTGCATAGTACTTCTTCTCCACCAGGGGAACCCATGCGCAATTCACCTTACCCAACTCACCACCTGGCTGCTCTACTGTTATGGATTTCTACCAGTGGTTTGCTGAAGTTTCTCAGGTCCCAGAATATGACGTTTATACTTCATGTATAAGTGAGATTTGAGAATTATATCGTTCACGGAGCGGTTCTGCGAGTACTCGTCTGTCAGGGATGGAAGAGCACCTATCTTGTGAACAGGAAGCGACAGGAGCCGTTGAAGCTCCTCAGGACTTGTCCACCATAGAACCTTCTGAGGAAGAGGTTCCTACGGGGATTGAAGAGGGAAGGCCAATTGATGATTCTCCCGAAGAAAAGACAACTGAGGAGATTTCTGCAGAAGAGCCTGTTCCTAAACCTCGTTCTTTAAGATCGGGTAAGAAGGCTCTTTCTGCTGTTGAGCAAGGTGAATATGACAGGAGAATTCGCAAGCGAATACCTGTTACGGTCAAGAATTCTAAAAAGGCCAAGTTAATGGGGGATACGATGAAGTCTGCGCTCGTTGAGCGTTTCACTGATGGAGAGGACGAAGTGCCCCAACCAACCCCTTCTTTCCCTGAGGATGCTAGAGCTGGAGAGGTATCGCCCGTTGAGGGTTCTGAATCCGCTCCTCTTTCTCTTTCGCGAGACGAAACTGCACGCAAGGACCCTTCTTCCGAAGTTGCTCCATCACTTGTTCAGGATGAACATACGGGTCCGATCTATCCAACTATTCCTCCTCCACGCTCGAGGGCTCTGAAGAAATCCATTGAGGAACTAGAACGTTGGATGCAGACAATTGTTAATATTGTCAGTGTTGAAGGAGCTTCTTTTGAAGATTATGAGCCCATCTTGACCCAGTGTTTGGATGATATCAAGGCTAAAGGGGATGCATCATGGACTGAGCACTGTCAGGGAGGAATCGCTCTCTTGAAGGCAGAATTAGCAACTTTCAGGGAGCTGCAGCGCATCAATTTAGATTCTGAAGTGGAGCCGGCTCTTTCCTTGGCGATAATCTCCAGAGCACATCACCTAGGGACCCTTCGCAAGGACTTGTCTGACAAAAAGGCCCGCATATCGGCTTTAAGGAAGCGGCACTCTACAGCATATGCTAAAATCAAAAGTGTTGCTTCTGATATCCGCGGTATCGAAAAGACTATCGTTCGATTAGAGGCTGAGTTGGACCAGAAGAAAGCCCAATTGGCCCACTATGAGGATGTCAGAAAAGAGCTTGAGCATCAAAGTGACCAAATTTATACAGATTTTTGCCGTACGCTCCACGCGGCTGAGCGGATTCACAAAGACATTGTTGCTGCCCCTCCACTTGAAGCGGAGCTCAGAAAGGAGATCGAGGAACAAGTCCGAGCAGCTCACCGGGAGAAACTTTCTGCCTTCAAGTCTAGGCTAAAAACCCTCAAGTTGATGAGGCCTGATGTTTAGATCTTGTTCCGTCCTTGGCTAAGGAATTTTGTATCTTTTTCATTTTGTTTGTCATCATTTTGTGTTTAGACTAACAACATTGAATGAAAATGATATCATTTTGCCTTTTATCGTCTCTTTTGCTGAAATCTGGCTTAAAACAATGGAGAATAATGCTAACACTATTGAATTTCTCTTTATCATTTATTAGAATAATTCCAGCAAATTACAATCGTCAGATGTATAGTGTTAACATGACGAAATATAAAACAGAATTACACTATAAATAGGCAACCCCCAGCCTGATTTAGCTGGGGTTTAGGGGGCTACATGATTTACGGAAAGTATCTCTTGAGGAACTTCCTATTAATTGGCATAATGAGCCTATCTCCTTCTTGGTTGATGAGACGGTATGCTCCGTTCGAATAGACAGATTCTATTACGAATGACCCTTCCTATTTAGGATTAAACTTCTCTTTGGTTTTGTGTGTCATCACCATGGGTCGTCTGTTGGCTAAAACTAAATCGCCTTTCTTGAAAATCCGTTCCTTAACCTTTTTGTTGTAGGCTTTGGAAATACGGGCTTGATACAATTCGATCTGTTGCTGAGCTTGAAGTCGTCTGTCGTCTAAGGCTTCAAGTTCTTATAGACGTCGTTGATGCTTTTCTTCTTCTGTTAGTCCAGTTGTGATAGCGACTCTCAGAGAAGGAATCTGGATTTCCAATGGCAATACAGCCTCGCAGCCGTATACCAAAGAGAATGGAGTCTTTCATCCCAATCGCGCCGGCTTTTGGAAACAAACTTTTTGAGAAGCTTCACTATGGTTTTGTTAAAAGCTTCTACAAGACCATTTGCTGGCGGATAATATGCTGTGGATGCAACACTTTGGATTCTGAATTTGTCACAAAATCTCTGGAATCCAAAGCTGACGAATTGTGTCTCGTTGTCGTTAACTATTTGCCTCGGGACTCCAAAACGGTAGATGACATGATGTTTGATGAACTTGATCACATTCGAAGTCTTGACTTCTTTCATCGGGATAGCCTTCGCCCATTTGGAGAAATAGTCGGTTACGGCTAGAATAAACCGGTGTCCCTTGGATGTTGGAGGGGAAATCGGTCCGACGATATCCATACCCCACATCTCGAATGGCCAAGTTGCTGATGTGGGGTGTAAGTTCCCTGGCGCTTGGTGGATGAAGTCTCCATGAATTTGGCACGCGTGACAACGTTTAGCGTAGTCAACCGCGTCTGAAAATATCTTCAGCCAATAATAGCCGATTCGTCGGAGGCAATCTCCTAATTTAGCTCCAGGCTGATGAGCTCCGCACATTTCATCGTGAGCTTCCTTGAGGGCCTCTTTCGCTTCCTTCCGAGAGAGGCATCGAAGTAAAACTCCATCATACGATTTGCGATACAGGACTTGAGAAACTGCATCGTAATAAAATCGGAGGGCCTTTCTTTTGATAGAGGCCGCTTCCTTAGGGTCATCGGGCAGGATCCCGTATAGGACATAGTCGATGTACGGGAATCTCCAATCTCTAGACTCAAATTCCATGGAGGTTGTACAGACTTCTCCTGTCGGTGTCTCGTCTGAGTTTTCTTCCATAGGAATTTTGGAAAAGTATAGTTTTCGTCCCACGACTGGAATCGTTGTTTCAGTCTTCGGTGGCAATGCTAATGAGGTTGCCAAGGAGGCTAAAGCATCCACATACGCATTCTGAGCTCGTGGTACATATTCGATGAAGAAACCTTCGAACTTTTGAGCTTGCTTTAGCACCGCGAAGTAGTACGGGATTAGATCTTCGTGGCGTACTTCGTATTCCCCTCGGACTTGGTTAACGATGAGCTGAGAGTCACCGTAAGCCTCGAGGTGCTGAATATTAAGCTCTTTAGCTAACTGCATTCCTAATAGCAGAGCATTATACTCGGCTACATTATTGGTGCAGGGTTCGATTAAGGAAAATCCTCTTGGGATTACATGGCCGTTCGGAGAGATTAGCACTACTCCCACTCCCGCGGTAATTGCTCCATGAGGGTTTGCTCTTGATGCACCGTCGAAGAATAACTTCCACACTTGCATAGCTTCTTGAGTAGCACAAGCTTCGGCGACTTCGTCGGGTAATTCTTCATACAACTTAGACGTTCCTGATACTGGATGATCGGCTAAGAAGTCTGCCAGTGCTTGACCTTTGACCGCCTTTTGAGGCATGAACTGCATGTCGTATTGCGACAAGAGAATGGCCCACTTTGCGAGCCGGCAATTCAGAGATGATGGTCTCGTCATCAGCACTCTCAAGGGATTCACCTTAGAGATGACGTGAATTGTCTGTCTAACTAGGTAATGTCACATCTTTTGAATTGCGAATACCAAGGCGAGACATTCTTTTTCGACCGGATTGTACCAGTGTTCGGCTCCCATCATAGTCCTGCTCAGGTAATAGATGGCTTGCTCTTGACCTTGATCGTTGTTCTGGGCTAACAAAGCCCCAAGAGAATGGTCCATGGCCCTCATATATAACAGGAATGGTTTTCCTGATATCGGGGCTACGAGAACTGGCGGTTGAGTGAGATATCTCTTAATCCCCTCGAATGCTTTTTGACACTCTCCATCCCAGACGAAGGATATTCCTTTCTTCATGAGCTTAGAGAAAGGTTGGCAGCGCCCTGAAAGATTTGATATGAATCTTCGAATGTAGGCCAGTCTGCCTTGCAAACCTCTGAGCTCTTTGAGATTCTTCGGAGGTGGCATGTCTTGGATGGCACGCACTTTCTCCGGATCAAGAGAAATTCCCTTGGAGGTAACGATAAATCCTAGGAATTTTCCGCTTGAAACTCCGAGAAATGATTTTGTCGGATTCATCTTCAGCTGATGTGCTCGCATGATTTCGAACATTGTCTTCAGATCTGCAAGATGATCGTCTTTACATTGGCTCTTTACTGCTATGTCATCAACGTAGCACTCGATCTTCTTTCGTAGGTGTTCGTGAAAGATTGTGTTCATTGCACGTTGATAAGTTGCACCTGCATTTTTCAGGCCGAAGGGCATCACTGTGTAGCAATACACCCCCAGTGGTGTTCTAAAAGCAGTATGTTTTTCATCGTCCGGGTGCATCTTTATCTGATTGTACCCAGAGAATCCGTCCATGAAAGACATCCTTTCATATCCGCAGGTGTTGTCAATCATAACATCCGTGATGGGGAGTGGGAATTCATCTTTCGGACAGGCGGCATTGAGATCACGGAAATCGATGCATATCCGGACTTTACCGTTCTTCTTGGGAACTGGAACGATGTTGGCCACCCAGTCAGGGTGTTGTTCTTCCCTAACAAAACCTGAGTCTATAAGCTTTTTAACTTCTGACTCAATTGATTCCATGATCTCTGGACGAAACCTGCGTTGTTGTTGTTTAACGGGTTTTACATCCGGATCGATGTTGAGACGGTGCATGGCCACCTTCGGGTCAAGACCAGGCATATCTTCATAATTCCAAGCGAAGACATCTATATATTCTCGGATGAGAGATATAAGGTCTTCCTTCTCGGATGATGATAGGTCTTCAGCTATAAAGATAGGCTTGGGGTCAGACTCATTTCCCATGTTGACCTGGATCACCTTGATCGGCTTCTGCCCTTTCCTTTTGGATGGGACTTTGAAGAAAGCCTTCCGTGCGTCCTCCACTTCTTCGTCTGAAGCGAAGGATGACTGGATCGGCAAGGTGAGCGACGCCTCTGTGCACAGTATGTGCTATGGGTTGGTACCTGCACTAGAATCATTCTCTATTTGTTCATTTTTAGGAGAGACATCAGACAAGTACGCTAAAATGAAATCTTCATTAATGCACCACTCGCCCTCACTCGGTACATCATTATTACTCTCACCCTGACCCATTACATCAAAGTTTAACTCCCAAGGACAATCTTCATCAGATCTGGTTCGATGTCAGCTTCGTTACCGCTGTCCACATCTTCTTTCTCTTGGGATTCCAAATAGAAGACGGAGTCGGTGTGGAAGTTTTCCACCCCTCGGAAAGGGTATTTTTCTGCAATCAAGGTTCGGACTTCACCCTCGTCATTGGCATACTTCATGACCTGATGCAAAGTAGATGGGACAATACAGTTCGCATGTATCCATGGTCGTCCCAGCGAAAGATTGTAGGACGTGTCCGCATCTATGATGTAGCATGCTACTTAAGACTTAAGATCTCCGATCTGGCATCTGAGCTTGATCTTTCCCAGGGGTCGGGTGCTGTTTGCATTGAACCCGAAGATAGTAGTCTGGGTGGTGTGCAGTCGGTGCATAGGTATCCTTAAGACCTGCATGACCCGGTAAGGCATGATGCTGAGCGCTGAGCCTGGGTCAACTTGAACACGACTGATTTCGGAGGATCCAATATACCCTGTGTAGTACAGTGGTCGGTCATGCTCGTGCTTGACTTGCATATCTTCCTGAGTGAATGATATGCAGGGTAGACTTCTCGCTGCTTGTAGGCATTGCAGACAAAGTTGATCTTCAGAAGCTTCGGGAATCGGAGTTACTTGAGTAATGAAGCTCTCCGTATTCTTTAAAGCTTCAATTAGAGCTTCCTTGGTGGATTTGGACAACCTTAGGAGCTCATATAAAGTAATCCTGGCCTGTATGTTGGCCAACTGCGCCATAACATTGAACTGGAAGGGAGCGCTTGATTCTTCGGATTCCTGGTGGAGATTTTTGTTGAATTGGAGCTCCTTCTGCTTTCCTTTATCAACCGGCCTTTTCGGGATAGAACCCCCAGCGTCTTGGGGATGCTCTTCAACTTCTGGAGCATTCTGGCCGTAATCCCTCAAGTAAGCTTTTCCTGACCGAGTGCCAGGGTTGTCTCCTGGGTATGCTGCCAGGGCGATCCTCTTCTCTTCTGAATCAGTAAGAGGTTTGAGGTGGTCATCATTCTTAGTAATGGAGGGGCTAATCATGTTGGAAGACTTAGCCTTGCCTCCCTTCTTTTTGGACGAGGTGCTTGTCCATTGTTGATCTCTTAGCAGATCAGGCCCACATGATTTCCCCTTTTGGGGTAGTGAGGGGCACCAACCCCCTGTCCTTCTGACTATGCGGGTCAGCATTCTTCAGATGCATTTCTCCCTTGCGAATGGGGACGACGCCATTCGCTGTTACCATCGGGGGAAAGTCACCGAATTGGACCGCTATCATATTAGTGGATACGGTCTTCTGTTCTGGCTTCAAGGTGAGCACATTAGCATTCACCAAATTATGCAAGATGACTTTGAAGACATAGCACTTTTTGGTAGGATGTCCAAGGAATCTGTGATAACGACAATAATTAGGGTCATCCACTTTCCCTGCTTCATCCGGCTTCCTGATCTCAGGTAATTGCAGCTTGTTGTTCTTTCGAAGCAATTGGAATAAGGTATCTACATGCTCCTCCTTGAACGAATACTGCTTGGGCGCTCTTTGCTGATTTGGCGCATTGCCCTGCTTATTCGGCGGTGGTACTCGCGTATAGTCGGCTGCTAAAGTCTATTTTCCCTTAGACCGCTGGGCATTTTGCTGATTGCGTTGCTGCTGCGGCTTGGGTTGTGGCACTTCTTCAGCTTTGACTCGCGCTACTATCTCTTCAGCTTGTTCTGCTTGTGAAACTAGTTGTCTCCAGGAGCGACACTCTGCTACTCCCATCTGAGCAAGGAGCTGGGTCTGCAGGTTGTGCCTGCAAGTTTCAACCAGAGTTGATTGGGTCATACCTGAGGGGCATCGTAATGCCATGCTGCGGAATCTCTCCACATAGGCCTTGATGGACTCTCCTTTCCTTTGCTTAGTGGCGAGAAGAGTTGGGACTGAGACCTCGGTATCGTCCTCAAAGAACCTGGCCAAGAATAGCCTTTCCAGGTCTACCCATTTCTGGATAGATCCAGCAGGCAGCTTCATGAACCATTCGAAAGCGACTCCTTTAAGGGTGCCGATGAACAAGCGGGTCAGGATGGCGTCGTTCGCTACCACATCTCCAGTTTGGGATTTGAAGTAGTAAATGTGCTGATTCGGCGATCCTGTACCATCGAACGGTTGTAAGGTAGGGGCCTTAAATTTCGGTGGGCATGGAGCTGTATCCCACTCGGCAGGGTAAGGCCGCACTACACCCTCTTCGCGGAGCTCGCTTTGGTTGGCGATTGCGTTGAGGCGATCCTCCAGTTCATCCACCTTGGTGGATTGAGGGTGCAGTTTTTTTCTATCTCCCTCTCACCTTCGGAAGAGGATTCCAGATGGTGAGTCTCACGATCCGAATGTTCGGTTGCTTTTTGCTTTCCCTTTGAAGTAGTCCGCCGGGAAGATTCAGGTTTGTGGACTTTTTCAGCGAGAAGTTGGGCCAACATATCCTTTAATTGGAGAAGTGTCTCCTACTGCTACTCCTTCGAACTGGTCACAAATTTCCCTAACAGTTGGGGAGTGACTTTTCTGTGACTCATCGGAATCAGTATGCGAGGTTTTCCCTCGGCCGATCATATTAATAGTGACCTGAGGGTATTCCGCTTCAGCTGTCTTCTTTCTGTAGCGGCGTTGTCGTTTGGCAGGCCTAACGACGTGCGTCAACCTGTCGAATACGGACTGTCGAGGTGTGGATGCACAACAATGGCATTCTGACAGGACTGCCGAAATAAGCCTCTCACATTGACATGAGTGAGCTGCTTGTACTGTTGGTTTTCCTCTCGACAGTAATTCCCGCAAATCAGGAACTGGGGAGGAAACTTTCCTCGGGCTTGGAGGCGGAGATGGAACCCCCTGCCCTTGGGTGGGTGAGATTGGTTCTTATCGAACATGGATTTTGAAGCCACGCTGACTTTTCTGAACCTGGCAGACCTCTTGAAGATCGCGTTCCTGAGAAATAACGCGAGGGTCGCGTTCTTGGAGAATAACGCAAGGGTCGCGTTGAGATTTGTAAACATTAGGCCGAGGCCTACGTTTAAATGAGGAAACAGACCTCTGAGGGTCATGTTTTGATTGAACGCGCCCCTGAGGGTCGCGTTTAGGTTGAACGCGCCCCTGAGGGTCGTGTTTAATTGGTGAAACAGACTCCTGAGAGTCATGTTCTATTGGAACGCGCACCTGAGGGTCACGTTTGGTTTTGACAGCTTCCCTCTGAGGGCTGGGTTTGGAGGGAACAACGCGCCATTCAGGTTCGCGTTTCAGCTGTATAAGCCGAGGCTCATAGTTGGGCTCGTTCCCGCGAAGTGAGCGTTCTTCTTTGGGAACGCTAGGCTCGGTTGGATTTTCAGAAACACGGTCTTCGCGTTGGGCCAACATTCGGCTTTCACGTAGATGGGCTCGTCGTATGGATCTTCTCCGTCGGCGAGCGGCGTTCTTCTTGGCTTGTTTCAAAGCTCTTTTTGGCTTGTTTCAAAGCCTTAGCAGCAACGTTGTTGACGTTTACAGGGCTCGTCTCTTCCAGAGGCCGTTTGTGGCCCGAAGCATGCTTTGCTGACACGGAGGTGGGATCTTCAGCCAGCAGAGCTAGTTTGAGTTCCTGACCGAAGGAGAGGGCTTTCTTCGACACTTCAACAACAGAATTGACCTTCTTAGAGGTCTTGCGGACATCAAGCTTAGCCTTGGGGCTAAGCGATCCAGAGGATAATGCTTCCTCGTACTTAGCTTGATCAAACTCCACGACGAGAGTTTCTACAGTGGTTCCCATGAGGTGGACGTCGGACTGCGCCACCACTTCTTCGTCAGAAAAGCTAGTCCCCAGCGGAGTCGCCATCTTTTGT
>NC_033803.1:15938887-15960234 GCF_001876935.1 Asparagus officinalis
AACGAGTTTAAGAACTCTGAACAAGTTAGAACTCTGTTAATAGAGTTGTTAGAACCGAAAATTCGGTTAATGACCAAGCTGATATTCTGTTGTTGAAGAATCCTCTCAGATTTGATCTTCTGAATTTGATTCAAAAATCCTATCTCTAAGGATTTTACTGCTGCTGCTGTTGAATCACCGAACCGAGTGGTTGAGATCCTCAGAATCCAACCTATTGCCCTCTCTTCCGTTCCAAAAAGCCAGCCCTTAACTCAGTTGAGTTTGTTGAGTTTTTATAGGTGGATAAGAGGTTGTAACTGCCCTCTAAATCCGCTCCTAAGTGGGCGTGATTTCCTCAGATCGTGGGAAAACAGTTCTGAAACCGTTCAACTCGTATTTGAACGAGTCAAATGCCCAATCTGGCGTTCAGAACCCAACGTCGCCTCTTAGAATTGAGACGCGAGGTTGGGTGTTGGCTGAACATCATTGAACGTGAGGGTCGCTCGCATTTTGGTTTGTTGTAGTTTGGGAACGCGGGGGTCGGTGTTGGTTGAACCCCTACGAACGCGAGGGTCGCTCACGTTTAGCTTGTGCTTGGAAACGCGGGGGTCGCCTGCACTTCCAGAATTGTAACGCGGGGATGACATCCGCGTTTTAGAAGGAGCTAGTTGACTTGTAGCTTCTTCTGTAAAGCGTTGCAAGGACCGTTGTTCAGTAATCCCAGCTTTAGCTGTTGTGGAGTGTGAAAGTCGTCAGATTGTAACTTTCACTACAGAATGTGAAGACTGCTGAATAGAGTTTTCATCAGTTGTCGGAAGTGTCGTTGAATTGTAACTCTTCTCGATCTATGTGAATAGTCCTCCATTTGCAGCTTTCGATTGTCGGCGCGAAAGCTATTTGATTGTAGCTTTCGTTGTTGGAACTTGACGGGAATCAACATCCATAGTGTTTTTAGATGAATATTTGCCCACAGCTCTCTACCAAGCAACTCACCAACTACGTCTAACCTTTTATTTCAGAAATCATTACACTGCTCATCAGCATCTCTAATAGTTGCTAATCATGTTGTTGTCGCAACCATCAAGATCAATCATCTCAGAAATGAGGCCGTGTTTGTAGAATTACGAATACAGTGATTAGAAAGTCGTCTGATTGTGACTTCCATTGTCGGAGCTTGATAGGGATCAGCTATCCATTGTGATTTTTAGACAGCCTACAAACCCAATCACAGTAAGAACACAAGATATACGTGGTTCGGCAATGTGCCTACGTCCACGGGGCAAGAAGGGGGGAGTTTTACTACTAAATCCGCTCCTAAGTGGGCGTGATTTCCTCAGATCGTGGGAAAACAGTTCTGAAACCGTTCAACTCGTATTTGAACGAGTCAAATGCCCAATCTGGCGTTCAAAACCCAACGTCGCCTCTTAGAATTGAGACGCGAGGTTGGGTATTGGCTGAACATCATTGAACGCGAGGGTCGCTCGCGTTTTGGTTTGTTATAGTTTGGGAACGCGGGGGTCGGTGTTGGTTGAACCCCTACGAACGCGAGGGTCGCTCACGTTTAACTTGTGCTTGGAAACGCGGGTTGTTCAGTAATCCCAGCTTTAGCTGTTGTGGAGTGTGAAAGTCGTCAGATTGTAACTTTCACTACAGAATGTGAAGACTGCTGAATAGAGTTTTCATCCATTGTCGGAAGTGTCGTTGAATTGTAACTCTTCTCGATCTATGTGAAAAGTCCTCCATCTGCAGCTTTCGATTATCGACGCGAAAGCTATTTGATTGTAGCTTTCGTTGTTGGAACTTGACGGGAATCAACATCCATAGTGTTTTTAGATGAATATTTGCCCACAGCTCTCTACCAAGCAACTCACCAACTACGTCCAACCTTTTATTTCTGAAATCATTACACTGCTCATCAGCATCTCTAATAGTTGCTAATCATGTTGTTGTCGCAACCATCAAGATCAATCATCTCAGAAATGAGGCCGTGTTTGTAGAATTACGAATACAGTGATTAGAAAGTCGTCTGATTGTGACTTCCATTGTCGGAGCTTGATAGGGATCAGCTATCCATTGTGATTTTTAGACAGCCTACAAACCCAATCACAGTAAGAACACAAGATATACGTGGTTCGGCAATGTGCCTACGTCCACGGGGCAAGAAGGGGGGAGTTTTACTAATGAAATCAAGGGGGAATACAAATTAGGGTTACAAATCTTACCAAAACTCACAAATAAGCCCACTTAATCTCTCCAAATAACTCCAACAATAGAAGCCCCAAATCTCCTCTTTTAGCAGCTCAAAATCCTCTCCCTTAAACCCTAGAAACGAGTTTAGGGTATTTATAAAACTCACAAACAAAACGGGTCTGGAAACAGAACCCAGGCCCAAACCGCTTCGGCGGTCGACCGCCACTCTGTCTGCCCGAATTCTGAGTCTGAAACCAATTCTACATTCAAGTGACACGAATTCATGCTTCCTGTGAACTCTCGCCAATGCCATCCCCAGTGTCCCTATTGGCATCCAAGTTTTGCTTTGCCACATGGCTATTCATCCAGGCCACATTAGAATCAAATGACTTCACTATGAATAGCCTAGCAAGCCTCTCACTATCATAGAGATGCTCGCATGTGTGCTCTGGTACATGAGGTGGGAATTTCCGAAGAGAATACGCACCATCAGATTTTTCAAGCTAAAGAAAGGGAACCTGCTCAGATTTTTAGAGATATTAATATTTCAGTCTATTCAAAAGTTCTAAATGATAGTATACATGTGCATATAAAAGAGTTACTTGAGAAATTGTAATTTCCTTTTTGTTCTACCAGGTTTCTGGTATCTTGTTGTTCTTTACAATGTTTCAATTTGGAAAATGAATAAAATTTCAATTCATTGACCAACAAAAAAAAGGTGCAGTAGCAATTTTATCCACTTTATAAAGAATGCTAGTCATTACTTCCCCATCATGTGTCACATGATGTTTCATTGCATGTGGGGATTTTTTTCCAGTCCAAATAAGCCTCTCATTGGTCTTCTGATCGTTTCTATCTTTGTCCACCTCCATGGATGTTTCCACCTTGAATTGGAGAGCTAGCTTCCGAAAGGGACGTGTTAAGATTGATTGGCTCATCGAAATGTTTTGGAGGCTTTTAGACTTAATCTTTCAATTTTGGATATTTAATTTTGACGATGAAAATATTGTTAAACTTAACAAAAATAATTACTCCAACATCTTTGTATAACTGAAACAACAGTATTCGTATCTGTTCTGCAGATACCGTAGTATCTAATCTATAGATACAGATACTACTGTATTTATTCTACAGATGTAGATATAGCAGTATTTGATTATGCTATACCTGTTTTGCTAAACAGATACAACATCAATATCCATTTCTGCTCTTCAAAACAGATACGGTAGTATCGATTCAGCATAACAGATACTATATACTATACAGCAGTATCTGTTCTGCTATATCTATTAAATACCTGTTCTGTAGATATAGATACAATATTATCTGCAACCCGTATCGATATTTGCGAAAGAGATACTACTGTATCTATTCTGCACTACAGCAAAACTGAGAAAGTATTGATGAAAACCATGATGACTTGAACCATTTTGATAACTTGAGGGGCTCTTTCTTCATCAGGACTATTTTCATCTTGGTATTCATGTTCTGAGAAAGCCATGATGACTTGAACCATTTTGATAACTTGAGGGGCTCCTTCATCTGGACTATTTTCATCTTGGTTATTCATGTTCTGAGAAAGCCATGATGACTTGAACCATTTTGATTACCGATGCCTGTTTTCAGAAGTATTGAATATGTAAGATAACTAATATGACAAAATAATAAAATACACCATAATTCTTGATGCACACATATGCACTTAACATACTTGCAAATACCATAAATCCAGTTATAACAAACAACCAAGTAGCATCTGTGCTATATATACATGAACCAGCAAGTAACAGAAGGCAATGTTTCGATTACTACCACAGCAACATAATATTGCATCAATCAAATAGGTATCTCATCAAGATTTCTACCATGTCGATGAAAATAATCAACCCCAATGCCGTATGCAATTTTGTCCCTCCGTAACGTCCATTCTTCTGGTACATCACGTTGCTCTCATTCGGTCGAATGAAATTAATGGGTGTATCATCTTCATTCAAGATATCTCTATCCTCTTCAATCACATCAACATTCTCATTTAAGAACTTATCGTGAGGATTGACAATAGCAATATAAATTATGAAGAATTGTACTTGCAAGTATAATGTCTACTTGAGTTGGGAATAAATAATTAGGTTTGGCAGAAAGGATCTTGAACTGATTTTTTAAAATTCCAAAAGTGTGCTCTATGTTACATCAAAGAGAAGAATGACGGAGGTTAAATAACCTTATTCAGTGATTGTTAGGTACTTTCTTAGTGTGTTCTTTCAAGTGGTAGCGTACCTCACGACAATGAGCTATAAATCCCAGCGTTGTTGGATATCTAGCATCACACGAATAATGTTCCTAAAATATAGATGAAGTATGATGTTATATTCTTTGTAATCTATTTAAATATATTGCCTAATTTCACATCAAAATCAGTTTTTTATAGATTACTAACCCTCATAGACTCGCAAACCATATGGAGGGGGCATGTAAAGTGCATCATTTAGAATTGTAAAGTCATTCAAAGCTCCCTCCCAACTAGCTACAACATGTATATGAATCGTTTATTTAGTGTCACAACAGTCAAAATATTTTATGTGATTCCTTTGCGTCCTCTAAACCGAGGAACATATTTAGTTTGGACCATTGCATCAATGTGTGTTCCATCAATTAGACCAATGCAGTCTTGAATCAAAAACATAACTTCAATTGGTCATATTAATATTATCCCAATAAATTGATGCAAGTATTTATTTATAAGGAATATAGTTAACTTATCTTGAAATATGGAAACCATTTACTGGATTCTTTTAATTTATTTCTGCTAGATTTTTATTTGGGGCATATTTCATGAACTTATCACAAAGGCAACAAATAACTACTAGTTCATTGTTGAAATATCTGCTAAAAGTCTCGCCGCAATGAATAAAGTTAACTCTACAAATTCTATTTTTAGATTTGTGTCCCATTACAAGAACATGGCCAACTGTTCTTCAACGGGAACGTGAATCATGTCCTTCAATAGCTCCCCATCTCTCATGATTTTAGCTAAGTTCATAAAAAGTCCAATATGCATCTTTAGGTAGTCTTGACGACTCTAGCTATTGCCAATCAATATACAGCCCATGTGGTTATTCAAATTTAAATCTTATATAATTAATTGAAGGTTCAGGAGGGAGACTTTGTCTTCGAACTGGACGGTATTGCTATTGATTGATTAATGCCAAGACCACGACTATGACGACAGCAACAGTGAAACAACACATTTTAATGATGAATTCCTCTTCCTCAGTATCCATCGTCTTCAAATGCTATACAAGCATAATTAGTTTGCAAAAGATAAATTACTGTAGCAAAGTATTAACCAGCGGCCTTACCTGTGAAAGTAACCAACTTTGTGAGCTTCATTTAAATAAACTAGTGGCTCCACCAATTCATATAAACTTTAGTCTAGATACAAACAAAATATTTACTAAAACCCATCAAATATTCCTTAATATAATCTCACCTAAATCGAACATGATTAGCTAGATTTAAAAAATACTGTAGCAAAAATTAACCCGTGAGCTCACCCGTAAAGTAATTAAAATTTTGAACTTCATTAAAATAAACTAGTAGCTCCACTAATTCATATAAAATTTAGTCTAGATACAGATAAAATATTTTTTTTAAAACCCATCAAATATTCCTTAATACAATCTCACCTAAAAACGGGCATGATCAACAAGATAAAAAAACAAAGATACAGACTTTCAAATAAAGAATGATAGATAGAGCAAAAAAATAAATAATAGATAATAAAAGAAAAGAACAATTGAACAACAAAAAAAATAGAAAATAAATCTTAGAAAGAATTAATATAACTCTATGTAGATCGAACAAGAAAAGAACTGACACCAATCTCAATGGTTTTCTTTTTTTTTTAATCTTCTTTTTTCTTGGTCGATTCTACTTGCACAATGAAAGAAAAAGAAAAGAAAAGAAAGAGGCGGTGGGTGAAGGTAACCCTAAACGCTGGGCAGTCAAGGATTTTAATTTTTTTATTTTAAATTTTTTTAAAGTTTGCTGGGCAGTCAGGGATTTTAATTTTTTAAAAAAAATTTTGACCATGAATCAGCTTTGCAGCCCAATACACTTGACTCATGTGGAGTTTAATAAATTATAACACATCAGCCTGTAGGCGTCAAAATTTGACTATAGGTTTCCGCACATAGTTCAAAACGGAGAGAAGATAATGAACGCTATTATCCGAGTCAAAGAGAATTATTCAAGTCAAAAAGGATCATCCAATGTTGTAGAAAGAAGCGAAGGAACGCACGTGAAACGTCGAAACGTGTGAAACGATGTAACAAATACAATTAGGAGGCCTCAATATGGCCTTGCACACGTGCGGGTCACTCTAGAGTGACCCGCACGAAGAAGTGCATTTTTGACCATGATAAGATTTGAATCCGAAAAATCTCAAAAGATAAAAGTTGTAGATCTCTTAGTCAGCTTTCCAACTCATATTGAATCACTTCATTCCGAGATCGGACGGGAGAATTAAAATCAAAATACCGAAGATAGTACAAACTGTCTCGGAGAATCCGAGTCACCTCAAAGTGACTCGGAAATTCCAAGTCACTTCAAAGTGACTCTGTAAGGACCGTGGAATTTTGATATTAGTTAAAATAATTTTTTGGTATTTTAAAATATTTAATTATGATTTTTAAAAGAGTATTTATATTTTTTTTCAATTTTCTACAATTTTCTATGATTTAAAAATCTGATTATATATTTATCTAAATGATTTTGATATTTATAAATTTATTTTGTATGGTAAAAATTTCTAGAATTAATTTGTTGTATTATCGGTACTACTACGTATCTTTTTAAATAATATATCGTTATTATCGGTACTACTACGTATCTTTTTAAATAATATATCGTATTATTAATATTATTATGAATTATTTCGTATAATACCTTGTATTATTAATTACATATCTTTGGTATAAATTGTTGTATTATTTCTATTGTTACATATTATCTGTCGAGTTAGTATAACTAGTACGTTTTACTGTGTACGTAATTATCCCATAATTATCTGATTTTAAATGTAAGTAAATATATTATTATTATTAATTATTCTTGTTTAATTATACAATATGGGTTTATTTCGGCTGTTTCGTATCAACTATAGTATTAACACAACAAGTACGTTTTTATTTGTAGATAATTATCCTGTATTTACTTTGATTTTTAAATGTCATTAGTTATTTCTTTTAATTAATTTTATTTTAACTTAATTAACCCAAACCCTAATTATAAATCCTATATATACCCCCTCTACTGTTCATCATCACCCTGCCGCCATCATCACCTGCCTTCTCTCTCTGTATTTTTCGTCCGCACACCCAACCGATCGACCCTGCCTCAAACTCCGACAACCACCAATGCCACGCCTCCTCCTGTAGCCGCCTCGCCGCCCGCCTCTCTTGCTCGACAACCGCAAAACCGCCGGTAAACGCCCGCGCTCCTCCCCACTGACGACCCCCTGCCGCTGCGCTTTGCCCACCTCCCACCTTGACCTCGCCGTGAGGCACCGCCTGAACACCCGGCCGACGACGCCCAAGCTGCCTACAGTCCAGCCGCCTCCTCCACCTGGATCTGCACTGAACCCGCTGCCCCCAAATCCGATGAACCACCCTCTCCTCCGCGTGCCCACCTCCCTGCCACACCAGCCCCATCGCCTCCCTCTCTCCCGCGTTCGCCGGCTCCCGTCGAACCCCGACCAGCCCGACGTCACCCCCCCAGCAGCCTCTGAACCGTCAGCCGTCAGCCAACCCTGCGTGCCTCCCTCAGGTCGCCGGCCAGCCACAGTTTCGAGACAGCACCCCGCCAGAGTCGTAGCGCTGGACCAACAACCAGTCCCTCTGCCGCTTCGTCACTTGCAGCCCCACATCGAGTCCCTCGCCGCGAGGATCCCCGCGCCGCCACAACGATCGATCTGTTTCGACGCGTAGGCAACATGGTCCCGAACCTCGATTATTTCATTTAATTAATTAGTTCTATCGTAAATTATTTATGACTCGTCATTCAATTTTTAGATCTGTTTGAGTTAATTAATTAAATTAGTCTGTGATTTCTTGTGTGAGATTGCTTGACATGAATAGCTGTGTGAAAGCTTGTTGTGTTATCACTTAGTTGTTACTCAATAGGAGAGACTGTACATGAAGACGACTTCTGTTAAAAGTATGATTTATAAGCGTGCTTCAAAGCATGGCTATACTCGCTCGACATCGATATCCCGATGTGAGGAGTCCCGAGTTCCCTCGATATCGATATCCCGGTATGAGGTTTCCTTGATTATTATTATTATTATAGCATTGACTAGACGATGCACTCTTGATCGGACGTGTTGTGGGTCACGGTTATGTTCATAGTTTTACAGAAGTCGTTCCACGGTAACTCCGTGGCTAGTGCACAATATTTCATGTACAGTGCTTAATTAATATGACAAACATGGGGTTATAAAGGGGGATTGGACGGAGAATATAGCATGTATATAAACGGGCACATCGCTTTCTTGTTATCGTGATATCGTGAGTGTTATATACATGGGCCAGAGAGCCAAACCTGACTTGAAGGCGGCCCCCGGACGACTTTACGGGGACCCGATTATATACATCAAAATATTCTTCCCCAATTCAAATAACATGTAAAACAAGAATAATATGCTTGCGTGCTTTATGGTGGACCTTGTTAGTTTTGTTGAGATGTAGACCAGTGTTGTTCTTTTCATACATAGATCGGGATTAATATTTAATTATCTGCAATTTGAGACATATGGTATATACATGAGGGTTTCCTTGTTTGGATTATTTCGCTCGACGTACTACGTCTCAAGTTATAGGTATTTAAGTATTAATTCCATCTAGTTGTGTGATTTGGATATTTGGATGATTACCCTGATGACTAGCTGAGGGTTTCCTTGTTTGGATTATTTCGCTCGACGTACTACGTCTCGAGTTGTAGATTTTTAGGTATTAATTTCATCTATTGTATGCTCCTGTTACTTGGATGATTAGACTGATCACTAGCTACATGATCTCGTTACCTGATCGATTTTGGATGCTTTATGTTATCATGATTTAGTAGTGTTTTCATGTTGATTTGTGGATTTCAGTTGTACGTTCTTTTGTTGTTTCTGTTATCGTATCGTTTTTCGCATTGGATTTCCGTTTGTTCTATTTCTTTGTGGAGTCGGGTCTTGCCGTGCTTCATGCACCTGACGTACACCTGTTTTCTCTGGTGTACGTCAGACTTAGGAGAAGAACAGGTTCAACAGGAGCCAGAAGATTCTCAGCAGGAGTGCCTTGTAGATGAAGCAGAAGAAGAAGCCGAAGTTTAGTTATTCCCTCTTGTTGTTCGATGATCTCAGTTTACTTTTGTAGCATTTCTTTTCTGCTTGGTCATTGTATTTTACATTTCTCCAGTACTCATTTGTTCAGATATGTATAAGGGTACGTTTGACCCATATTTTTATGTCTGGGATGATTAACCATTGATGATATGTTTATTTCTTATTCTGGATTGTCTTTATATTCTTGCTATGTGTGATCGGGGACCTGTGACTTCGTATTGTATTTGTTTCTAGACGCTTAGCGTATTGGATTGAGAAGAAAAGAAAGAGAAAAAAAAAGATAGTGTATATTTCTTCTCAATCTAATACGTCGCGGGCTTGTTCACGTCCCGATTCCCTGGTATTTTGGGAAGCGGGGCGTGACAGACTCGCACCCAGGTCAGCTCCCGACGTGTTTTTTGATAAGATTGGCTTCTAAAACTCTTTGGGGTCATCCATAAACATGTGGGATTATCCTTAAACATGCTGAAGCTAGTACATAACCGAAAACCCACCTAAACGGATAATAACGGTTGTTCTTCGATCCTATCCACAAACACGACATTTAAAATCTATAAATACACTCATAACACCCTCATAAAGGCAAATCTAAAGGGAGATACGAATTTTAGAGGATTCATGGTGAGGTTCTGATGAATTTGAGAGAGGCTAGCGAGATCTTAGTAAATTCTTATGCATAAAGAGTGGATTTCGAGAGATCTGAGGCCCGTTTCATCATTCCTTGAGATTAGACTTTGTTTTAATCTTGAGAAGAGTAGTAATCTTACTTTGTTGAGATTATTACTTTTACGATTATTTTCTTTATGAAGCAAGAGCATTGAATTTTTGTTCTGTCAATCGGACCTGATCCGCGACGGTCCACAGACCAACGCGTCCCCAACACAGTCAAAGATCACATGCAAACAGCGGGTGATAAACATCATCTATGTGTATTTGAAGAGAGTTGTAATTCTTATTTTATTTATGTAAGCGAGTAGTCTTATAAAAAGATTAACTCTTTCAAATTCATTGTAATCGATAAATGTGTAATGGATTCGATAAATAAACCAACTTTCGATGCAAACACACTGGCGACCACAATGAGAGCCAACAGTCTCACTATTGAGACTATCATGTCACAACCAAAGATCAAGATCCCTGTTGATTCAGCGGTTAAGTACGAGTTCGATGAAGCCAAGTTCGAGGAATATTTCTCCTTGTCTTCATCAAAATACTTCTCTCACTACAAATGTGAAAAGATATTATCTTTGAAGGACTGATGAAGGCTACAAGTGACTCCTCTCCAATCAAGGAGTTATCTAGTCAAAATACGCCAACTCTGATGAAGAGAGATCGTCAAAGGTGACGCCAGCGCCAAGCTCGGCAAATCGCCAATGCATTGGAACAAGTCGACAAGGTTCGATATTATGCAAACTTAGAGTTCAGGAGGTGTAAAACAACCGAATCACTTCATTAGTGTGTGTCTGACTAATCTTTTAAGCCATCGACGGAAGAATAGATTCTTGTCAAAAGGAATTGTTCAACCAGGAAGCAGCGTACCCAAAGGCGTCGTGCACGTGGCGCACATGCTCATACCCTTTTGCAAAAGACACAAGTCATGAAGAAGGAAGAGGTGGCCAAAAAATCACCAAGACCGCGTCAAGTCTGGAGGCCAAAGTCCAAAACAGCACAAAAAATAACTCTGACAATGGCCGAAAAGATCAGAAGTCCCGAGCCACTTCAGGGCGACTCGTGCCAAGACCGAGTTACCTCAAGGTGTCCTATACCTAATTCGCCTCTCATAGCCATTTCTCCGCTTCTATCAAGCCTCGTTCTTGTTCCAGTTGATCATGTACCTCCAGAAAAGTCTCACGACAGCATTAACCTATCGAAATTCAAGGTTATAACGTCAGACTATCTTGGTCCTTCACACGAAGATCGAGGTAAAGCTCCGATGAACAAAACCCTAGTAGCTCCTTAGGCTGGGGGTCGTACAAACACTCCCGTCAAGCCAAAGGCTGCTCAAAGATGTTCTGTCGCCTCCAAACAAACCGGGGAACCTTATTGTACATGTTCATGCGCCGTGTACAAACACTCCTTATGCGACCATGGATCATTCAAAGGCGACAACAAATCATTCCGAGAATATCAAGAAGGTTCTTCATCCCAAAAGAAGTCGTGTCCGTCAAATGACAACGTTATACTTGGGGCATCACACCAACAAGCGATGATTACTATAATTAGCTGCACCATTAGGCTGGGGGTGTGAACAAATCCCAAAAGGATGGTGTCCGAGAAACCAGCTCTCACTATCCATACGGGAGATCTATCAGAGTAGTATTATTAAAATGTAGCTGCCCCATGACCATTTCACAAAGGGTCTCGATATTCGAGAAACTTTCACTGAAGCATTGAAGCCCAAGCCAAGATGTTTCCATGAGAGAAAATCAACCGTCTAGGATGATGAATTCCCTGAAGTCACCATCAACATGGTTGACAAATGAAAGTCTGCGATTGCTTCAAACGGCTCTAATCCTGACTTTTCTCCCTGAAGAAAAGTCAATTCAGGGGTAGCCAAATAAATGTCTCGGCTCCATCTAAAAGCTATCAGACATAAGGATTACCTGAAGATGCACGAAGGACTATCTTCGGAAGGTAAACCGGTGGATACTTGCTCTGCAATCACCTCCAACAATACAATATCCAGCATGGGGGAAGCAAGGGATTTGTTCACAATCACTCCCAACCTAGCGGCTTAAATGCTTCAAGAGGCTTTAGCTCGATAGTGAGAGGAACTCAGAGTTGAAATAAAAATAAAGATAGAGTTGACCATGCAGCAGATGAGAGAATTACAGGCTTAACGACTTTAACCACCACCTGAGTCCAGTTAGCGAGCTGAATCAGTTGACGCACTCGGAACATCGCAGTTGACAGGGATCTAGAAGTGAACGAAGTCATCATGGTTGATGCACCCCTCAAAAATACTGGGGGTGGCCTAATCACATCTCTCAGTAACACTAGGAGTGGTTCAATTGCACCCATTAATATCGTTGGGGGTGGTTCAGTTGATCTTTCTCGACATCCTAAAGAAAGATGTGGGCAAGGATAACAAGATGATGTTGGAGCTAGAAGATAAGGTCAACACCTTGCTATCGGCTCAAGAAGTAAAGAGGACCAGCATTTCGTGTCCATATCTAAGAGAGTGGAATTCAATCACGTACCCAGTGAAGTTCAATCCAATTAACTTCACGCCATTTGACAGGAAATGTTCACCCACTTAGCAACTAATTTATTTTAAGTCCCACCTGAGAGTGATCTTCGAAAATGAACCCCTGATGATTTTATCATTTGTGGGCACCCTTCGCGGGGCGGCATTCGATTGTTATCGACATCTTAAGCTGATGAGCATCAACTGCTGGGACGATATGAAAAGCTCGTTACTTAACAATTTCTTCGATGATGACACCGAAGTGTCAATTAGAGCTCCTCTGGATGAGAAACGGAAGGATGGTGAGTTAGTTGATAGTTTTGTCAAACATTTCCGCAACAAGGCAATGAATTGCAGGGAGCTTGTCACAGAGGAGTTCATCTTGCAGACATGACACAACAATCTTTCTATCGATGTCCTATAAGCCTTGGGGGTCATACCATCCAAAACTTGAAAAGAGTTAAAATTACATGATGAATAGGCCAAACGCTTTCTCAAAAGGAAGAAAGCCGAAAGAGGCCAACCGATGACTAAAATACCTGCAACTGCTGTAGACATTCATTAACAGCAACCTTGGAGGCAACAAGAGACTCTTAATCTGAAGTTCTAGGAGGAGTATTCTTTCGAAGATGATGAAGTTCCGTCCATCTTTAAGTACCTCCTTGCCAACAACAAAATCAAGCTACCACCGATTACAAATGAGGAGGAAGCGAACAAGATTTCGGATCCGAAGTATTGTACATATCATAAGAGGGTTCATCATCCCACCAAGGCTTGTATTACTTTGAAAAATAGCATTCAAGCCTTGACTGACACTGATATCATGAAGATAAAATAAGCAAATGAGAACGAAATCCTCCAACAGGTATATGAGATTAAACTGCTCCCATACTCTAACGGGTATACGAGTATAAACTGTTTTCCCAACCTCTAATGGGTATATGGGGATAAACTACTTCCTTTATTTCTAACATTAAGTTCCTGGAGAATATTACACATAATATTCTTAAAGATAACCCGAGATTGAAGGATTGTTCAAGTCTACGCCCAACACGCGTTGTTGGGTAGCCTATTCCCGTAATAATAGCAAAGTCTATGTATTCAATATCATAGTACTAAGTCTAAGAGAGTTAACTCTTTTAGCACAATATTACATGCGAAATAGACTTAGAGAATCTGTATGCTAGCCCAATTCAAACAGTAGGTGGTAGAGGCTTATCAAATCCGTTGATGGTTGAAGGTTTGCCAAAAATCCTATAAGTACTATAGTCACTGACACACTAACTTTATTAGTTGGTCTCGTCACTTAAGCACCCGAGACAACATCAATTCTAGCCAAAGCCTCTATGAGGAATCTTTAAAGCATTCGCAATGGGTCTAACAATATCCATTCCCCACATCTTGAATGGCCAAGATGGAGATGTTGGATGCAGATTCCCTGGTGCTTGATGAATGAAATCACAGTGGATCTGGCACGCGTGATATCTTTTAGCATAATTGACGGCATCATCAATCATTTCAGGCTAGTAATAGCTGAGCCTACAGAGTCGATCCCCTAGGTTAGCTTCGGGTTGATGAGCTCCACACATTCCGCCGTGAGCTTTTCTGAGAGCTTCTTGCACCTATTTCCTAGAAAGGCAGCAAAGCAAAACTTTATCATGTGATTTTTAATACAAAGTTTAAGATACCGCATCATAAAAGAATCGAAGGGCCTTCTGTTTAACGGCGGCCGCTTCTTTAGAATCATTGGGCAGTATGTCGTGCAAGACATAGTCGATGAATAAGAATTGCCAATCTCTTGGTTCAAGACCTATGGAAGCTTCGCAAATGATCTCTGTTGTTGCCTCTTCTGAGCAATTTGTTAGAGGGAACTTGGGGTGATACAAATTACGGCCTGCCACAAGTATCTTTGTTTCTACCTTTGGTGGCAATGCAAGTGAAGTAGCTAGCGAAGCTAAGGTATCTGCATAGGCATTACAGGCTCATGGAACGTGTCTGATAAAGAAGCCTGTAGATGTCTAAAAATGCCTGTAGGTATGAATATCACTATCTAAGTCAGAGAAGATCATCCAAAGCTAAAAGAAGCAAAGAAACAGGTGAAACAACATAGAAGAACAATATGAACACCCGTAACAAGGAACATTAACGTGTATAGGTGCGGTAAGGGAAGGTGTTGCACACACAAATAGAGTGGCACGCCTATGGAAAGTTGTAGAGTTCTTCTCTAGCTTTCTAACACATCTTGGATCATCTCATTCCGAGATCAGACGAGAGAGTTAGAGCCAAAATACTCGAGACAACGCAAACTGCCTCTGAGGTGCGCGCCGATGATAACTGACGCGGCAATAGAACGGCAGTACAAGGTAATGTGCAAGTAAACAGATTAATCTACCAATGGGGAGTTTTATATCTCTTCGTTAGCTTTCCAACCCATCTTGGATCACCTCATTCCGAGATCGGACGAGGGAGTTAGAGCCAAAATACTCGAGACAGCACAAATTGCCTCGGAGGTGCGCACCAGTGATAACTGACGCGGCAATAGCACGGCAGTACAAGGTGATGCACAAATAAACAGAGTGACACGCTATGGCAAGTTGTAGATCTCTTTGTTAGCTTTCCAACGCATCTTGGATCACCTCATTCCGACATCGGACGAGGAAGTTAGAGCCAAAATACCCGAGACAGCGCAAACGGTCTCGGAGGTGCGCGTCAGCAGCGACTGCCGCAGAAATGTCTCTTATATTTAAGCCATGATATGATACAAATATGAAGAATCTCAAAAGACAAAACTTGTAGATCTCTTTGTCAGATTTCCAACGCATCTTGGATTACCTTATTCCAATATCAAATGAGAAAGTTAGAGCTAAAATACCCGAGAGGTACGCGGCAGTGGTAACTGCCGCGGCAATGCGCGTCACTACCTACTGCCGCGGCCATTGAGAAGCTGAACACATTATTTTTGATAGTTTTCTTGAGTTTTGTGTGGTCCACATGGCTTATTAACTGCTGGGGGTCACTTATGAACGTGGGGGAAGCAGTTACAAGCGAAAATCATGCCCACTACCCACGAAAATGGTGACATTTAAGGAGTTAAAAGTCGTGGGATGGCGGTTACAAAACTAGAGGGAAACTACTCCTTTGACCGCGCCAGCAACGACTATCGCGCCAAAGGAATCTCTTCAGCCGCGCCACCTATGGCTGCCGCGCCAAAAGCCCTTCTTCAGCCGCATCACCCCTGGCTGCCGCGCCCAAAGGGACAGTTGCTGATCGGTTATTTTCTTCAGTTATCATCCAAGGAGACTATAAATATCCTCCTAGGGCCATCATTGATAGAGAGCGGATTGGAGCATAGAGACTTAAGCTTTTAATAATTTAGAGGAAGAGAAAGAGAGTTTTCACCTTTCGTAAACAAAGTTTGGTGATTCCTAGAGATCTAAGCTCAGACTTGATCTTTGGAAGAGTGAACATCTTACATCGATAAGATATTCATTTCAAATTCCTACTTCGATAAACGAAGGAAGAATCTCTAAACCCCTTCACAATCTGTGATTTGGTGGTCCACGAGTCAAAGCACTCCCGGCACAGGCAAAGTCCCACAAAAGCAGGAGTTGATAAACAATTTCTGTGTTATTTTCTAGAGAGTTGTAATTTTCTGTTTGTTGTGTAAGAGAAGTCTTATAAAAAGACCATTTCTTTTTAAATTATTTGTAATCGACTAAAGATATAATGAATTCCACAATGAAACCAACTCTCGACGAAAACAAACTGGCGACCACAGTGGGAGCCAACGGTCTCGCTACCGAGACCGTCGTGTCGCAGCCGATCAAGATTCTAGTTGAATGTACAGTCGAATACGAGTTCGACCAAACCAAGTTTGAGGAATATCTCTCATCATCCTCTTCAAGATCTTCATTGTCTCGTGAGTACAAGAGGATCTCACCATTGAAGAAGACTTACATGCCAAAGAAGGCACAAGGTGAAGACTATCACCCAATCATTGCCGATGCCTCCCCTCGCAACATTATCCCGGCGATCTCCAAAGCCGGAAGCTCTGCTCATAATAATTCCTCCCTAAATAAGGAATCGTTCGATCGAAGTTCGCCAACACTGACAAAGAGGGCTCGTCAGAGGCAACGCCAACGTCTCGCTCGTCAAATGGATAAGGCCTTGGAACAAACCGACGGGGTTCGCTGCTACGCGGACCTAGAGTCGAGGAAGCATCGAGTGGTCCAATTACCTCAACGACAAACCACTCATGTTTTTGCACAACTCACGATGGAAGAATGGACTCTTGTCAAAAGGGCTCGTTCGACCCTCAAAGAATGCATACAAAAGCGTCGTGCAAACACCGCTCATGCCCTTTCTCTTTTACAACAAAGGCGAGAAGATAAGAAGGAAATGGTGTCTAAAAAAATCACCAAGTGTTGGCCTTCTTGTTTTGATGATGTTTAACAAACAATTTACCACTAATGTTGTTTGTCTAGTATTTGTGTTTTCGTATTTATTGTAGACAAACAACGTTGTTGGAGGATGGATGGAATAGAGCTTCAACGATCATATCCAAAGGAGGCTGGCGGAATGTCGGTGAAGCCTTGCTATTCAAAGTTCAAGATCCAAGTTAAAGCTTCATCCGCGAGATTACCTAGAAGAGCTTATTGAAGATCAAGATCTAGCTTGGGTAATTTAGTTTAGGATTTATATTATGTGTGTTATATACTCTAAGCTCAATTATCTATACACACACATTTATTAGTTTCTTCGTATATATATATATAGTCATATATATATATAAGTTTTGGTTTCTATGCATATATATAGTTATATATATACATACATATGTTTTGAGTTTTTATGGTTATATATATGAAATTCTATATTTCATATTTTCTATTATGTTTTTGAAAACATTGCATAGAATATGCAATTTTGTGAAAATATTGTATTCTTAGTTTATAGACTTCAATATCAGTTTATACATGTTTTACTAAGTCTACAAAAACATTTCACAAAGTTTTAAAAGTTGGTTTATGTCAAAACATCAAAATTCAAGTATCTCATATTTTCATGTTTTGGACTAGTTTGTAAAATGATGATATTTTTCATTTGGGAAGTCCTTTTTCGAAACCAGTCGTTGTAGCATGTTTATTATCATGTCTACAATCATTCCCCAAAGTTTTACATTTTTTGGAATTTATTTGATATTTTTAAACAGTGTTTTAAAATCAGCTTTGTTTTTCTGGGATGTCAGTTTTCGGTCGACCGGTACGGTCGACCGGTCAATTGACCATTCGTCAGTATTTTTCCAGAGAATCGTCGGTCGACCGGTCCGGTCGACCGAGAGCTCAAATCGGTCGACCGACAGAATTTCCGGTCAACCGACGTTAGTCCAGAAAGTTTTCTTCGTGTTTTTGCTCTCATCGGTCGACCGACGGGATTTTCGGTCGACCGACAATATGACCGTTGGACTTCTAACGGCTATTTCTGAGCTGACTCTTCTGGGGCATTTTGGTCTTTCTGTTTTGGGGTTTTTGCTGAGATTTCTAGTGGGTATATATACCCCATTGCTGATATCTTTTCAAACAGATTAAGAGAGTTTAAAAACAAGTTTAAGAAAGTTTTAATCAAGGGTTTATGTTTGGTTTAAGTGTGTTTATAAGCTTTTAAGCATTTGAGTGTTTTGGTTTTGTGAATCACTTCCACAAGAGCTTGAGGAGATCATCTATTGGTGTTTGAGCATCCAACTCTTCTCCTTCCACTCTTGATCTATTGAGAAGTTTTCTAAACTCAATCTAGCTTCATATTTTATATTGTTTGATTATCTTTTTATTAAGCTAGTGTTCATATTGAGTTTAGTTGATTTTATTATCTCTTTGTTCACACACAACCTATTGAGCTTATTGTATTTACATTCATAGTATAATTGGGTTGTGAGATTGTGTATCTTAGAGAGTGAGCTTACAATTCGTTCTCATCCATTGTAGAGAACAAACACTTTGTATTGAGCCTTAATTGTGAGGATACACTTTGTAATACACTTGTACACCAAGAGAGAAGTGTGTGGCGAGAGTCGGGGATCGTCCCAAGAGGAGTGGGGTAGGTGACGAGAGGTTGTAATTCCTAACACTTGAGGGAGACACGTCTAGTTCCAACACTTAGTGGGTGTAGAGTGTGATTGCAAGAGTGTTGATTGTAAAGTTTTCGGTTAGCTAGAAAACCGAGTGTGAGGTGTAAACGTTATTCGGGTGAACGTAGAAAACCCGGTTGTGATAGTGGAGATCTCCTCGAGGTGAGGAGCGGGGACGTAGGTCGTGGGGACCGAACCTCGTAAACATATCGTTTTGTTTGTGATTGCATTGGCGTTCTTATTCTTGTTTTCATATCTTATATCGCCTTTGTGTATTGCTCATCATATTACCCTATCACTTGTGTAGATTGTTTATTTTACCCTTGTGTTAGTTCATATATCCTTGCTCATATATTTGTAATATCTCATTGATAGGATATATTCATTTGTTCATATTGCTTATCCTAGCTTACGTATCTTGTTGTATTTTATACTTGCTAGGATAACTTATTAATTAGTTTTAATTGGCATTTAATCGGATTAGATTAGCATAAGACCCTAATCACCCCCCCTCTAGGGTCTAACAATTGGTATCAGAGCTTGGTGCTCTTTGATTTAAGGTCTAATCGCCTTGAGTTAAAGATCCAAGTTATCTATTTGTGCTAATCTTGTTATGATTGCATTTGTCTTGCTTGCATATGTTCATATATATATCTTGAATATGAATGTATTTTGTTTAGGCTATAAATCCAATGTTGCTCCTAAATTCATTAATTTTTCCTATGCACAATGGGCTTCTAGATTTAAAATTTTTGTGCAATCTAAAAATATTGATTTATGGGCTTAATGAAAATTAATTTGATTGTGCTTATATTCGTGCCACATTTGGAGAAAATCTAAGTGGAGCAATCAATGATAATAAAATATTTAATATGAACAAGCTCTTGTTAGAATATTTGCTGCAATGCCTTTGACTCATCATTTTCTAACAAATTTGTTCATTTTGATAGTGCTTACAATTTCATGAAAATTTCATAGAAGCACATCAAGGCAACTTGGAGGAAATCCGAAGGTAGTTTGAAGGATTGTTCTTCAGGTGAGTGTGGAGCATCATCATACACAGGCCACTAAGGCGATAGCCCTAGTGTGGTAAGCGATTCGGAATCCGAAAGTGATATATCATCAATGAATCTCGCTTGTGCATATGAGAAATTAATTGCCATGTCTATACAAAATTACAAAATAATTTTATTGATCTTAAAAGCAAGCATGTAGAATTGAAAATCCGATCATGAAGAGCTAGTGTCCAAATTTGAGCATCATTGAAATGAAAATATAATGCTTAAAGAAAACAATGATATGTTAAATTTGAAAATAAAAAATTGACCTCATCCATTTCTAGCTTAACTCATGTAAATGATGCCATGATAGAAGTAGAAAACTATTAGAAATGAGTTTAATTCATTTAGAAATGATAATGTTTCATTCTACTTCTATTTCCTATACATGTATGCAAAAATGTTGAGTTAGTCAAGTTAAACAATCGCATATCTTTGTTTAGATTCAACCTTAAAAACATGTATGGTAAACCATGATAAGCTTATGAACAATGTGTTGCTAAGTCTCATGCTACTACACCTAAAACATATCACACATCATCGCACAAATGTATATGCAAAATTTTATAAGTGCTCTATTTGTGGTCGTAAAGGACATTTATCTAAATTTTGGCTATGATGCAACAAAAATTTAAAAATAGTATATCAATGCTTCTTGTGCATCTCATAAGGCTTCTTCATCACAACACACATGTACATGCACACACTCATAAAGTTCATCACAAGGCATGCTCATGTGTATAGATGTGATCATTGTGGTAGAATTGGTCATTTGGCCAAATTTTGTTTTGATTTAAAGAGAGTTTCACATTTGCAAAATAATTTTAAAAGATCATCCATGTTTGCAAATGTTTCAAATGTTTCTCGTGCACATCGCACATGGTCAACATAAACCAAATGCCATCCTCTCGTTGCACTTATTGCAATTCGAATGGGTGCGCATTTACCATAATTATTGCTATTGACCGCGACTCGTGCACTAAATGCGCCCAAATGGTTTCATACCCAAGGGCTTATGAGCTTTAATGATTAGGGGGTCATGTCCCTAAACCTTTTTGGTACCAATATTACTTGGTACCAAAACAATTTTGATTTTAACCAAGAATTTAATGTTTTATTTTTCTTTTCTTGTTTTGAAAAATTATTACTTTTTAAACTTTGAAACATTGAAAAACAATATTTTTTTCATTGATCAAATTATTTTGTTTCCATGATTATTAGTTTCGTTTTGAGAGAGGTTTTGCATTTATATAATCCTCCGGATTATTGCGGTGTTTATTCCTAAATCATGTTTACCGGATGCTTAGAATGATTATATGGGTGTGTAACAAGCTTAAGAGCTTTGATATTTGTTTTGCCTCTCTTGAAATTGTCTTTTGTTAAAGATTTTATTTTTGATTGATTGCTTTGAATTCATTATTA
>NC_033803.1:15960259-15978987 GCF_001876935.1 Asparagus officinalis
GAAGAGAGATCTCCACAAATTTTGTCTTGTTTTCCACAAAAAAAGAATAACCCTTCTCATAATTTTGGTCATGGATTTGTGGTCTAACATTAAAAATTTCAAAGCCCTGAAAATTTAGCACCTTTTTTGCAAATAGATCCGCCTCCGACAATATATGGATTGCTTTTTTGGCAAATTAAACCGCCTCAACAATGTTGATTGTTTTGGCATGAAAAGCACCCTGCAAAGTTTGGCCCAAATAGTGTGTGAAAATTTTAGTGCGCCAAATTTCAGTCCAACTTTTGCCATAAAAAATCGCTCAATTTCAAGTCGCCACTTTTGGCACAGAAACCAGGAAGCATCTGTAGTAGCGTTTCCCCTCAAAATTTCAAGCGGGCATAGATTGTTTTTTTGGCACCCTTAAAACCCCCACCAAATGCATTTTGTACATACACACAACGACCAAGCCATCATTCAGATGCCTAGTTGTCTTTATTTCAAACGAAAGGCTAACATCATGAGAAAAAGCAAAAAGCTATGTGCTTGGGCCTATAAAATTCATGTCATATAGCATAACCCCCTTTACAACATAAAGTTGTAAAATCCTTATGCTTAAAAAAGAGGAGAGTTTTGAAAGGAGAACTTACCCAAATCAAGAAGCCTCCCTTGACTTGAAGATGAAGAAAAAACCCCTAATCTGAGAGAAGGATTTCGGCCAATAAAGGAGGAAGTAAAAATCCGCAAATTTTATTTGGGGTTAGAGGGGTGTTTAAAGGGGAGAGTTTTAATGGGTTTGGAGTTCTTAAAGGATAATGAACATTATGGTGTTTGGATAAGAGGAGGATAGACAGATTAGAGTTTTAAAGGGGGAAAAGGACTTTCTTTTTGAAAATTTGAAGGAGGGAAAAGTGCACACGATAACAAAAGAAAACAAAAAAAAAAAGGGTGGGGCAAACACAAGAGTGTCTCGGCCAAAGCCGAGACACCTAAGGGTGTCTCGCCTTAGGTGTCTCGGCTTTGAGCGCGAGAACACTCTGTGTCTGCAGCCAAGGTTGAAGACATCCCACGTGTCATGCACCAAAGTTCGAAGCCCCCGTTGTTGTTTTTCAAGCCTGAATTTCGCAGTCCGCTTATCGTCGTTATTGATATTTTGACCAAATCAACAACTAATCGACACTTTGAGCAATCCTAAAACCCTAAAGTCAAGCGCCGGTCAACGACGCGTAACCCAGATCACGTCAGTCAACGCGTTGCGACGCAAAAGTCAACGTATGGCGATTCAACCTAAGGTCAACAGTCGGTCAACGCGTAACCCTAGGTCAACGTCAGTCAACCGGGTTGGGCAACCAAAAAAGCCAACGTATGGCGATTCAAAACCCATAAGGTCAACGCCTGGTCCAAACGCGTAACGCCTAGTCAACGGCCAGTCATTGCGTTGCAACCAAAGTCAATGTGCGAATGATTTAATACCCTTAAGGTCCAACGTCGGTCAACGTGTAACCGTAAGGATCTAAGCACCAAGATCAACGCGTTGCAACCGAAAAGTCAACCGAGTGTGGCGATTTAAACCCTAAAAGGTCAACGCTTCAGGTCAACGCGTAACGGCCTAGTCAGACATGCCAGTCAGGGCGTTGTGGCAACCAAAAAGTCAAACGTAGCGGAGATTTAAAGCCCATAAGGTCAAGGCCGATCAATACGTAACCTAAGTCAACGGCCAGGTCAACGCGTTGCAAACCAAAAGTCAATGTATGCCGATTTAAACCGCTAAGGTCACCGCGCGGTCACGGTGAACCCCTAAGGGTCAACGCCAGTCAACGGCGTTGCAGTGAAAAATCAACGTATGACGATTTAAACAACTAAAAGGTCAACGGTCAGTCGAACGCCATTGGGCAACAAAGTCAACCGTACGAGTAGGCGTTCAAAGCCCTAACGAGTCAACAAGTACCCCTTACGGGAGGGTCAAGCTGGCGTAAGCCGGCCTAGGTCAACGCCAATTTTAACGTGTTGGCAAAGCCAAAAGTCAACGTAGCGGCGGTCGACGTTCAAAACCCTAAAGGTCAACGCCGGTCACGGCGTAACGCCTGAGGTCAACGCGCAATCAAGGCGTTGGCAATGAAAAAGGCTGATGTGACGGAAAATAGTCAGTTCTTAAAGTCAATTCAGTGACAGCGAGCCAAGCCCAACTCAACAGGCGGTTGGTAGACTCCGAGACTCGCAGACGACGGCGCAAGGCGATAAACGCAGTGCCGGAAGGAGCTTCAGCTTATTCGTCAAAGCATTCGAATAGACTGAAAATCGAAGGAGCCAATAGTTGAAGCTAATTAAAGTCCTTGTACAACCTGATCGACAGGCTAAGACCAATCACATCCAAAGTATTCCCAAGCGCTCTTCTATAAAAAGAAAACAGAGTCATGGAAGCGCTTTGGAGGGGTATCTGTAGGCATATGCAAAAATTGCCTATAGGTCTGCCGTGAGGCAGCTCAAAGGGCTAAGAGGAGATGAGGAAACATTACTATCCAAGTCTACAGAATCTTGATTAACATTCGATGCACGATTGAAAGTGAATCGAACGGAACACGTGACTAACAGAATTTCAAGAATAAAGCGAAGAACACGAAGCTGATCGGGAGTCCGCACATCGCTTACAAAAGACGAAACGACACTAGCGCTATTCTAGCGTTTAATCGCACAAAGATCTAGATCATGCAGAGCATATAACGTAAACTCCTCATCGGAATTAACCCGCCCCCCCCCCCCCCCCCCTCAAACAGCACTTTGAATCACTCAAATCCGAGTTTCGGACAAAAGAAATTACGGGCGGAAACGGACAAAGATGCAGGCAAAAAAAGAACGTCTCAGGCCTGAGTTGAGCACACCCGAGGTGTCTCGATGCACAAAGCGAGACACCGCGCAAGGTGTCTCGGCCGGGCCGGCTGAGCACCCAGGGTGTCTGCCAGGGCCTAAAAAAAGACTTTTGTGCCAATTTCACCAGCCCAAACTCCCCCGAGCCTATAAAAATACAGCCTCAGGGCCCTTATTTTTCACAGATCTGGAATTTTTTGGAGAAATTGGCGAAAGCCCTGTCGGATTAAAGATTGATCTGAGTTCTTCAAACGGCAAAAGAGAGAGATTCTTACAAGATCTGCATCACCCAGCGTTTCCGTTCCTTAGGATTATCAGCCGTTGTGATAATCTTAAGAAAGAGCTAATTATCTTCGCCGTTGCCGAGATAAGCGGCTTCTGCTTCTAGATTCCTTCACGAATGCGAGTCGGAGGGCTCTGGATGCTGATCTGATTGTCAGGTAGTTCAACGATATCGACGTCACCGTACACCGGCTAAAGACCCACAGGCAAATAAGTAAACGACGAAACGGGATCTGCGTTATTTCGAGAAAAAGTTGTAAAATCATTCTCATTTTCCTTTGTTAAAATTAATATCTTGTAAAATGATTAATATTATAATGAATTCAGTAATGAAGGCAACTTTTACGAAAATACGGCCACCAGCCTAGACAAGTCATTTGATTTTGTTCACCGGACCCAAGCGTTTCTTTGACCGGAGCTTTGCCCTTGATCATTCGTGCAAAGTAACAAAAGCGATCTGCCATTGGTGATTTTTAGATTTAATAGGTCAAGACTGAACGCAAAAAGGCTAGCACTGATGGTATAGCAGAATGTATTTTACAGTAAAATGGACGTGAAAGCAAACATCGATTGGAGCCAAAGGGCCAGGCTTTGGAAGCTTCTCTTTAGGCGCGGGCAGGGAATGATTGCCTGACTTGAAGGGTGTGACGGCTGGCAATGGTCACTACTCGTGGTTAAAAAGTTATGTCGGAGGTAGTAGACGATGCCGCCGGTTAAAGGTTTAGCCGCTGCAGTGGAACGCTGGCCGCTGTAAAAGGGTTGTTCCCGCGGCAGTGGATCGCTGCTGCGGTTGAAGGTTTGGATCTTGGCTGATACCCAATTTTGTAGCAGAGTTTGGGATTTAGGGAGCTCAATACTTGCTGGTTCCTTGTGTTTAGAGCCCTAGAGGGGGGTGATTAACAAGGGTCTTTATGCTAAATCTAATAACCGATTAATGCGCAATTAAAAATATTAATACGTTATCCTAGTAAGTATAAAATACAACAAGATATGTGAGCCTAGGATAAGACAATATGAAAGCAAGGATATATCCTAGCATATGAAGATATTACAAATATATGAGCAAGATATATGACTAACCAAGAGTAAAATAAACAATCTACACAAGTGATAGGGTAATATGAATGAGGCAATACACAAAGGCATAATAAGATATGAAAATAAGAATAAAGCGGCAATAGCAATGCAGCAAACAAAACGATATGTTTAACGAGGTTCGGTCGCCCACAGAGCCTAACGTCGCCCAGCTGCCTCACCTACGTCGAGGAGGATCTCGCACTATCACAAGCGGGTTTTCTAACGTTCACACCGAACAACGTTTACAACTTCACAATACAATCACTATGTAATCAACAACCCTCACACCAGCTAAGTGTTGTTAGTCCGCTAGCCGCAGTGTGCCTCCTCCTCAAGTTGGCTCGTTAGCAACGCTTTCCCCTAGGCACGTCAACCGACGGCCACTACCCTCTTGGATTGCGACCCGCGTCTCTCACCAGCACACTTCTCTCGTGTACAATGTATTACAAGTGAATGCCTACGCAAATAAGCACAATGATAAATCAAATGATTTGTTCTCTTAAAATAAGGTGAGAACTGCAATTAAGCACAGACTCATAAGTCAGCTAAATCTCACAACCGCAAAGAATTATACTAATGAATGTCAAATACAAAATAAGCTCAATAGTTGTGTGTGAACAGAGAGTATGCAATAAAACTAATTTAAACTCAAATATAGAAATCTAGCTTATTGGAAAGATTAAGATCAAAACATATAAATAGCTAGAATTTGAAGTTTAAGGAAAACTTCTACTATGATCAAGAGTGAGAGACAGAGAATGAGGTTGAATGGCCCTAAAAAAGTAAGGATGATGCTCGCTCTTGCTGATTTGTGAAATTTGCTTCACAAAGCTAAAACCCTCAATTAGCTTAAAAGGCTTTTAAAACCAACTTAAACAAACATTAAACAAGTTTAAAGCAGCCTTGTTAAACTATTTTAAACAATCTCTTGATTTTGAAAGATGACAGCAATGGGTATTTATACCCTCTAAAGATCTTAGCAAAAAACCCCAAAACAAATGACAAAACAGCCACCGCAGCAGAAACAGCTCAGAAATAGCCGTTAGTTAGCCAATGGCGGGGGCCTATATTGGTGCGGTCGAATAACGCGAAATTCGCGTGCGGTCGAGCGCGATGAGAGCAAAAAAAACGAAGAAAACGTTCTGGAACGCATCGTCGGTCGACCGGGAAAATTCTGTCGTCGACCCGATTTTGAGCTCTCGTCGACCGGAACCGGTTCGACCGACGACTCTCTGAAAAATACTGACGAATGGTCAATTGACCGATCGACGTACGAGAGTCGGACCGGAAAACTGACAATCCCAGAAAACGACAAAGCTGATTTTAAAAAACACTGTTTAAAAATAATCAATAAAATTCCAAAAAATGTAAAACTTTGGGAAAATGATTGTAGACATGATAAATAAACGATCTACAATGACTGGTTATCAAAAAGGGATCTTCCCAAATAGAAAAATATCTTATTTTACAACAGTCGCAAAACATGAAAATATGAGATACTTGAATGTTTGATGTTTTGAACAATAAACCAACTTTTAAGAAACTTTGTGAAATGTTTTTTGTAGACTTAGTAAAAAGCATGTATAAACTGATATTGAATATGGTCTAATAAACTAAAGAATACAGATATTTTCACAAAATTGCAATATTCTTGCAATGTTTTCGAAAAAAATAAACATAATAGAAAATATGAAAATATAGAATTTCATATATATAAACCATAAAAACTCAAACATATGTATGTATATATATAACTATAATATATGCATACGAAACCAAAACTTATATATATATATATGACTATATATATATACGATAAATTGACGAAGACTCAATAATGTGCTGTGTATAGATAATTGATGCTTTAGAGTATATTAACACATCATAACTATAAATCCTAAACTAAATTGCCTCAATGCTAGATCTTGATCTTCATAAGTCTTGACTTGGTAATACTCTGCGGATGAAGCTTTGTAAGGCTTGGATCTTTGAACTTTGAATAGCTAGTTTGCTTCACTCAACCAATTTCGCAGCCAACCTGATTGGAATATGATCGTTAAGCGCTCTAATCATCCATCCTGCCCAACAACGTTGTTTGTCTAAATAAACATAAGAATGCACAAAAGCTAAGACAAACAACCATTAGTGGATAAATTGTTTGTTAAACACTGCATCAAAAACAAGAAGGCCAACAAATCTAGCCACCATTTGATGATGATCAAACAATTTAGGCAGCAAAAAGGATATATGGCATGAAAGGAAATGAACGTACAATGTAATAATGATATCATGGCAATATAAAACAAGAAAGAATATACTCACAATCATTTCTCCCCCTTTGGGAACAACATCAAAAAAGGGGACAAAGGAATAAGAGAGCGAAAGCTCCCCTATCAATAAAGCAGCGGGTGAGTACCAAACATAAAATATAGGGATTCGCTCCCGCCTATCAAAATGCCATATGGAATACTAATGAAATGAATATCATGGCAACATATGTGAGCATGCATAAATAATATGCCAAAAATCCTCAACATCGCAAGAGATAATCGAAGAACACATAATGATATGTTAGCGATAAATAAGGTGTCTGCAAAATACGTCCTAAAAACCATCGGTATAAAAAATAGATTTATGAAATCAAAAGATAGAAAACACGAGAAAATCATGCAAAAGAGTTTTCAAAGAAAAACAAATCAATCCAAAATGAAAATCAATAAATCAAATTTGAGTAGCAAAAAACAATGTTTGATCAAAAAAGGAAAATATTCTTTACATAACTTGATCAACGCTACTCATATGAATAACATTTATACGGCACGAATAGATGATCGGGCCATAAGCACAAACACATAAAATATCATAGCATATAAGTGAAGTATAATGACAATGAAGATCAAGATCAAGCTTGGGTATATTTAGTATAGGTTTATATTATGTGTGTTATATACTCTAAGCTCAATTATCTATACACACACATTTATTGGTTTCTTCGTATATATATATATATATAGTCATATATATATGTATAAGTTTTGGTTTCTATGCATATATATAGTTATATATATACATACATATGTTTTGAGTTTTTATGGTTATATATATGAAATTCTATATTTCATATTTTCTATTATGTTTTTGAAAACATTGCATAGAATATGCAATTTTGTGAAAATATTGTATTCTTAGTTTATAGACTTCAATATCAGTTTATACATGTTTTACTAAGTCTACAAAAACATTTCACAAAGTTTTAAAAGTTGGTTTATGTCAAAACATTAAAATTCAAGTATCTCATATTTTCATGTTTTGGACTAGTTTGTAAAATTCAAGTATCTCAATAGTCATTGTAGCACGTTTATTATCATGTCTACAATCATTCCCCAAAGTTTTACATTTTTTGGAATTTATTTGATATTTTTAAACAGTGTTTTAAAATCAGCTTTGTTTTTCTGGGATGTCAGTTTTCGGTCGACCGGTACGGTCGACCGGTCAAATGATCATTTCTCAGTAGTTTTCCAGAGAGTCGTCGGTCGACCGGTACGGTCGACCGAAATTTCGATTTCTATATCGGTCGACCGCGCCGGTCGACCGATGATGGCTCCGCTTGTTTTCTGGATTTTCAAGGTTGTTCGCGGTCGACCGGATTTTCGGGTCGGTCGACCGAATCATTTTTTCGGTCGACCGAATCGTTGTCAGGTCTCCCAACGGCTATTTTTCTAGCCGTTGCAGAACTTCTGTTTTGGGCCTTTTTGTCATTTTGTTTGGGTTTTTGGCTGAGTTTTGAGAGGGTATAAATACCCCATTGCTGTCATCTTTCAAAATCTAAGAGATTGTTTTAAAATAGTTTAACAAGGGTTTAAACTTGTTTAATGTTTGTTTAAGTTTGGTTTAAAAAGCTTTTAAGTAATTGAGGGTTTTAGTTTGTGAATCAAATTTCACAAGAGAGTGGGTATAAATACCCTATTGCTGTTTTCTTTCAAGCCATCTAAGAGAGTTTTAAAACAAGTTTAAGAAAGTTTTTAATCAAGGGTTTAAGTTTTGTTTAAAAGAGTTTAAGAGTTTGTTTGAGTTTAGTTTGTGAAGCAAATTTCACAAGAGCAAAGAGGAGATCATCCTTTGGTGTTTGGGCATTCAACTCATCTCTCTCTCACTCTTGATCTATAGAGAAGTTTTCCTTAAACTCAATTCTAGCTATTTATTGTTTTGATCTTAATTTCCATAAGCTAGATTTATATATTGAGTTTAATTGTTTTATTGATACTCTTTGTTCACACACAACCTTTTGAGCTTATTGTATTTACATTCATAGTATAATTTTGGGTTGTGAGATTAGTGACTTAGAGTTGTGCTTAATTGAGTTCTCACCTTGTTTAGAGAACAAATCATTTGATTTATATTGTGCTTATTGTGAGGATTCACTTGTAATACACTTGTACACCGAGAGAAGTGTGTGGTGAGAGACGGGGTCGAATCCAAGAGGAGTGGCGTCGGTTGACGTGCCTAGGGAGAGGTTGTAACCGAGCACTTGAGGAGGAGGACACGGGCTAGGACCAACACTTAGTGTGTGAGGTGTGATTACATAGTGATTGTATTGTGAAGTGTAAACGTTGTTCGGGTGAACGTAGAAAACCCGGTTGTGATAGTGGAGATCTCCTCGAGGTGAGGAGCGGGGACGTAGGTCGTGGGGACCGAACCTCGTAAACATATCGTTTTGTTTGTGATTGCATTGGCGCTCTTATTCTTGTTTTCATATCTTATATCGCCTTTGTGTATTGCTCATCATATTACCCTATCACTTGTGTAGATTGTTTATTTTACCCTTGTGTTAGTTCATATATCCTTGCTCATACATTTGTAATATCTCATTGCTAGGATATATCCCTTGTTCATATTGTTTATCCTAGCTCATATATCTTGTTGTATTTTATACTTGAGGATATATCCCTTGTTCATATTGTCTATCCTAGCTCACATATCTTGTTGTATTTTATACTTACTAGGATAACGTATTAATTAGTTTTTAATTGGCATTTAATCGGATTAGATTAGCATAAGACCCTAATCACCCCCCTCTAGGGTCTAACACCAAGAACCAGCCAAGTATGAGTCCCTAAATCCCAACTCGTACAAAAATTGGATCAGCAAGATCCAACCTTCAACCGCGGCAGCGTCCACTGCCGCGGCACTCGTCTACTACCGCGACATAACTTTTAACCACGGTAGTGACCATTGCCGCGTCACACCCTTCAACCGCAGCAATCATCCCTGCCGCGCCTAAAGAGAAGCTTCCAAAGCCTGCCCTTTGGCTCCATCGATGTTTGTTTCACGTCCATTTACTGTAAATACATCTGCTATACCATCAGTGTAGCCTTGCGTCAGTCTTGACCTATTAAATCTAAAAATCACAATGGCAGATCGCTTTTGTACTTTGCACGAAGATCAAGGCAAAGCTCCGGTCAAAGAACGCTTGGGTCCGGTGAACAAAATCCAAATGACTTGTCAGGCTGGGGGTATTTTCGGTAAAAGTTGCCTTCATTACTGAATTCATTATAATATTAATCATTTACAAAGAATTTGAATTTTAACAAAAGAAAATGAAAGATTACAACTTTCTCGAAAATAACGCAAGATCCGTTCGTCGTTTCTTATTTGCGTGGGTCTTTAGCCGGTGACGGGGACGTCGATATCCGTGAACTACCTGACAATCAGATCAGATCCAGAGCTCCGTCGATTCGTGAAGGAATCTAGAAGCAGAAGCGCTTATCTCGGCAACGGCGAGATAATTGCTCTTCTTAAGATTATCACAACGGGATAATCCTAAGGAACGGACGCGGGTGATGCAGATCTGAAGAATCTCTCTCTTTTGCGTTGAAGAACTCAATCAATCTTTAATCCGACAGGGCTTCGCCAATTCTCCAAAATTCCAGATCGTGAAAAATAAGGGCCTGAGGCTGTATTTATAGGCTCGGGGGGAGTTTGGGTGGTTGAAATTGCACAAAAGTCTGTTTTTTTAGGCCTGGAGACACCCCTGGGTGTCTCAGCGGCCTCGGCCGAGACACCTTGGGGTGTCTCGCTTGTGCCGAGACACCTCGGGGTGTCTCAACTCAGGCTGAGACGTTCTTTTTTGTGCATTTGTCCGTTTCCGCCGTAATTTCTTTGTCCGAACTCGGATTTGAGTGATTCAAAGTGCGTTGGAAAGCCGATGAGGAGTTCTATATGCTCTGATGATTAGATCTTTGTGGATTAAGCTAGAATAGGAGTGTCGTTTCGTCTTTTGTAAGCGATGTGGGACTCCCGATCAGTTCGTGTCTTCGTTATTCTGAAATTCTGTTAGTTCACGTAGTTCGTCGATTCACTTCAATCGTTCATCGATGTTAATCAAGATTCTGTGACTTGGATAGTAATGTTTCTCATCTCCTCTTAGCTTTGAGCTGCTCACGGAGACCTATAGGCAATTTTTGATGCCTACAGATACCCCCTCCAAAGCGTTCCAGACTCGTTTCTTTTATAGAAGAGGCTGGAATACTTTGGATGTGATTGGTCTAGCCTTCGATCGGTGTAAAGGACCTTTAATTAGCTTCAACTATTGGCTCCTTCGATTTTCAGTCTATTCGATGCTTTGACGAATAGCTGAAGTCCTTCCGGCACTGCGTTTATCGCCTGGCCGTCGTCGGAGTCTCGAGTCTACAACCGGTGAGTTGGGTTTGGCTCGTGTCACTGAATTGACTTAGAACTGACTATTTCCGTCACATCAGCTTTTTCATTGCAACGCCTTGATTGGCGTTGACCTAGGGTTACGCGTTGACCGGCGTTGACCTTAGGGTTTTGAACGTCGTACGTTGACTTTTGGTTGCAACACGTTAAATGGCGTTGACCTAGGGTTACGCGTTGACCGGTGTTGACCTTAGGGTTTGAACGCCGTACGTTGACTTTTGGTTGCAATGCGTTGACTGACGTTGACCTTAGTGTTTAAATCGTCATACGTTGATTTTTTCACTGCAACGCGTTGACTGGCGTTGACCTAGGGTCACACGTTGACCGGCGGTGACCTTAGGGTTTAAATCGGCATACATTGACTTTTGGTTGCAACGCGTTGACCGGCGTTGACCTAGGGTTACGTATTGATCGGCGTTGACCTTAGGGTTTAAATCTCCGTACGTTGACTTTTGGTTGCAACGCCTTGACTGGCGTTGACCTAGGGTTACGCGTTGACCGACGTTGACCTTAGGGTTTAAATCGCCACACGTTGACTTTTGGTTGCAACGCGTTGACTGGTGTTGACCTACGGTTACACGTTGACCGACGTTGACCTTAGGGTTTAAATCATCGCACATTGACTTTTGGTTGCAACGCATTGACTGGCGTTGACCTAGGGTTACGCGTTGACCGGCGTTGACCTTAGGGTTTTGAATCGCCATACGTTGGCTTTTGGTTGCAACCCGTTGACTGACGTTGACCTAGGGTTACGCGTTGACCGACGTTGACCTTAGGGTTTTGAATCGCCATACGTTGACTTTTGGTCGCAACGCGTTGACTGACGTTGATCTAGGGTTACGCGTTGACCGGCGTTGACCTTAGGGTTTAGGATTGTCCAGTGTCGATTAGTGTTGATTTGGTCAAAATATCCAATAACCGACGAAGACGGGCGAAATTCAGGCTTGAAAAACACAACCGGGGGCTCGAACTTGGTTGAGACACCCGTGGGTGTCTCAACCTTGGCTGAGACACCCTTGGGTGTCTCGGCCAAAGCCGAGACACTCTAGGGTGTCTCGGGAAAAACCGAGACACTCTTGTTGCCCCCCCTTTTTTTTTGTTTTCTTTTGTATGGTGCACTTTTCCCTCCTTCAAATTTCAAAAAGAAAGTCCTTTTCCCCCTTAAACTCAATCTTCTTCCTCCTCTTATCCAAACACCATTGTTCTTATCCTTTAAGAACTCCAAACCCATTAAAACTCTCCCCTTTTAAAACCCCTCAACCCCAAATAAAATTCGGATTTTATATCCTCCTTATTTGGCCGAAAATCCCTCCTCTCAAGATAGGGTTTTTTCTTCATCTTCAAGCTCAAGGGAGGCTTCTTGATTTGGGTAAGTTCTCCTTCAAAACTCTCCTCTTTTTTAAGAAAGATTACAACTTTATGCTTGTAAAGGGGGTATGACATGAATTTATAGGCCAAGATCATAGCTTTTTGTTCTCATGAGTTAGGTTTTGTGAAAAAGATAGGATCTTGATGATGGGTTGTGTGTATGTACAAAGATTTGGGGGGGTTTTATGCAAAAACAATACTATGGTTGAAATTTGAGGGGGTTTTGTGCAAAAGTGGACTGAAATTTGAGGATTTTTATGCAAAAGTGGACTGAAATTTGGGACTAAAATTTCACACCTATTTGGCCAAACTTTGAGGGGTGTTTTCATGCAAAACAATCAACATTGTTGAGGGGTTTAATTGCAAAAAAGCAACCATATATTGTGGAGGGGTCTATTTGCAAAAAAGGGCTAAAATTTCAGGGCTGAAATTTCTAATGTTTAGACCACAAATCCATGACCAAAATTTTGAGAAGGGTATGTGGAAACAAGACCAAAATTTGTGGAGGGGTCTATTTGCAAAATTGGCTAAATTTTACAGAATGGTTTATTTGTAAAGTTAGCCAAAATTGTGAGATATTAGGGGTGTTAGGTGAACAAACATGATGATCATGATCCAGTTGGAGTGTGTCCTTGACTAGAATTTAGCCTTGAACACGAGGGGTATTTTGGGTATTTCACCAAAAATTTCATCAAGAATTTAGCCTTGAACACGAGGGGTATTTTGGGTATTTCACCAAAAATTTCATCAAGAGGGTTTATACTGCAATGTGAGCTCTTTGTTTGCACGCATAAAACTCATAGGTTTAATTAGACTTCAACTATAAAATCCTATTTATTTTATAGGATTTTAGTCAAAGTTCTTAATTTCCCTTTTAACTTTCGGGTGTTCAGATTTATGATTGTACCTGACCCGTCGATTTTCATTGCAGGTTCTCCATGTCTCCGCGCCGACCACGATTTTATAGGAGTCGCTCCCTTTTGCAGCATAGCGATAGGGAGGCTCCCGTGGCATCTTCCTCCGCGGCTTTCTCTTTTGGGGGTGAGCATGTGTGCTGTGTGCTTTCTGTGTCCCCGATTGATCCCTTCGCGGGTCATTCGGGAAAAACCGACATCCTCCTTCATGGGGATCGATGTTTCAGGAAATTTGTGGTTCTGCTATATCCTCGTTTGGCCCCTTCGTGGGTTATTCGGGAAGAGCCGACATCCTCCTTCGCGGGGATCGAGGTTTCAGACTTGTTTTGCTGGGCCAATTCAAGTTTTCCGGCATATTGGGGCGATTTCGCGTTGTCTTACACTGTGTAGGTCGGGGTATGTTACCACGTTATTTACGTGATGATGCATACTGCTCTTCCAGTGTAGGACACTCGAAATCGTCTCGCCAATTGCTTAATGGAAGATCCTATCTCGCTCTCTTGTGAGATGGATTTAATTCTTGTATACTTCATGGATAATTTTCTAACTCTGTCCTTGTTTTGTTACAGTTGAATTCCCTGCGGACAGTCTTCCCCCTCATGCTACTACTGGTTGCGGTGGGGAGGTTTTCTCTTCTATTGCTGATAGGCAGGCTATTGGTCCACTTCCTTAGTTTGATAGAAGTCGTTCCGATGAGTCCTGCCGTCTGATCCGAGATGGGGGACACCGTTCGTTATGCCAGTTGATCACTGATGCTCCTTTTACCGCAGACTCCATTTCCACTCAGGCTTTAGAGAGGCCTGGTTATCTGTTTGGAGATTCTGTTAAGGATCCGGCTAGGTTGACTTTTGCTGATGAGCATTGGTTGAATAATGACAAAGGAGCTCTTCTTTATATTCCTTCCATTCCCCGTCAGCATTCCTTTACTCATTTGGAGGGGCAAGCTGTACAGCGACGGATGTCCTAGAATCTCACAGATGATGGTGACCGAGTTCATTGCGGATATATCTCCCACCATAAGACTCCAGGCTCCGATGGGCATAACTATATTTGCGGTCTTCGACCAGGGATTCTGGGTCTTGATACCGCACCCTCAGACGAGGTATCAGCAGCTACTCCTACTGTGAGGAATCGTTTGGCTAAGCTCGGGAGGAAGTTACCTCCACAAGATTTCAGATGTTTTGATTGGGTTTACTCACAACCCAAGGGATGGTGGACCCGTATGACTAGTTACGTCTTGGGACGTTGGGAGGGTGATCTGAGAAACAGCGGGTTGTATGCGCCTATACGAGCCACCATGTATGGATTCCCGGTCAGCTGTCGCCACTTTCTAGCATTGTTAGAAACATATGTCCCTGATAGTAACACCTTCCTGACTTGCGGGGGAGAGTTAGGGTTAGCTTTGCATGAGATGCACAAAGTTTCTGGCGTTCCGATGAGGGATTGTCCGTACCAGGAGTACTTTCCCTCGAACATGCAATTGGAGTGGATGAAGAAGGATTCACCTGATATGTACGACACGCTCTGGGATCTTACGTGTCACTATTACACATCTCTAATCAAAGTGACCACTCAGGCGAAGAGGAAGAGACAGATCAGCTTGAAGCAGTTCGCCGTTTATCTATTCCAGCATTTGGAGAGTGGTCCAAGCGAAACTATTCGTGAGTTAGATATTTTGACACCTTCTGCCATTAATGAGTTGATAGAAAAGGCCGAAGCTTGCTCCTATACTACTACCGGTGTTAAGAGAGCTTTTTCTGCAGGGACCAAGTTTCGGACATTTCTTGGCCATGCACATAAGTCTATTCAGCCCAGGACTCTGTTAGCTGGCTATCTTGCCATCTGGTTGAAGAAGTGCGTCGTTCCATATCAGTTTTCTGACGCCTTACCTCTTGAGGTGCTCTTCCCTGCCGTTCAACTAGCTTACGGGAGGGAGCTTTCTCTGCTTCCGGCGATGGTTGCTGGCATCCATTGTGGGCTTAGGTATTTGGTCGATGGTTTTACACAGGTGGGTCATGAACCGTCGACTGAGCTTATTTCTGTAAAGGTCGAGCTTCCGTATATATATCTGATGGCGTGGCTCATTCTTCATCGTCCTGATTTGATGTTGGTGCCTAGTACTGCTGATGTCTCCGTTCCTTTTGTGCAGCTGTTGGAAAGGAGTAAATGGTTCGAGAAGACGTTCACTGATGTACAGCGAGAGCTCCAAGTTCGTAAGAGCTGAGAGTTCTTCAAGTGTTTTCCTCGCTTCTCGGGCCGTTACGATGATGTGTTTATTGATGAGGAGAAACCCCGGACTGGTCGGACTTCTCTGGACGCTGGTTGTTTCCGTTGGTTGGTGAACATCCGCGTTGGATATCTCGTTCTTCGGGTGAAGAACCGTTGTCACATAGAGCCTTACCTTCCGTGCCGCTTCGCTCGCCAGTTCGGTTACGACCAACTGTATGTTGGGAATCCGAGCCGTGGTTTGAAGACTAAGGGGGGGCTTATTGACGGCGTCCGAGCAGGGCTTTGGACTATGGTGGGCTGTACTGGGGCCTACTTCGCTCTTCCTTCATCTAAGCGCAAGCCGTTGCTTACTTTTCTCAGCTGCAAGTGGTTTCTTTCTGCCAATGAGTTTATATGCGTGAGGAGTCTTTCAGAGTTGGAAGCTGAGCACTTGGTTCAAATCACTATCAAGGCTGCTCGTAAGGCCGAGCTTTCGAAGAGGCAGGGGAAAAGGCCTGCCAAACCCTCCCTTTTGAGCAGAGACAAGATGGAGGATGATGAAGAGATCCTTCCTACTGATGATGAGGACGAGACTTCTGAGGAAGAATATGTGGACATAGATACTGATATGGAAGAACCTAACACAGGTTTGTCAGACTCATTCTTTTCAGAATTAACTGATCTGGCTTTCTTTCGTTAGCATCAACGTCATGTCCTTTCTAGATCTCAATTGGCTTTTCAAAAACCAGAGCGAAAGGTCTTATTCACTTATCCTAACAAGATGACTCTTATCACCCCAAGTAAAATGGTTGATGAGCACGAGTCGCTTGCTTCTCGCTATGCGAGGTCTCAGCCTAGTGGCAAAGCTCCCGCACAGGTTGAGATGCGTACTAAGTTCATGCATGAACGACCTGTTGGTTCTGTAAGAATTCGTACTCCGAAACGGAAGAAGACCGTTCATAAGCCACATACTGGTCGGTGCACTCACGGAGCAGAGTTAGGAAGCACCATTGGCGGGGAAGAGGATAATACCCCATTGTCTTTATTGCTTTAAGATGATTCACCTTTTGGGATTCGCTGAACTTAATCATGTTCTATGTTCCGGGAAACCATGACGAAGGTGAACTTCCACAGAATTCTGTATTCCCCGATTCTGACCATTTGGATAGCTTCGTGCAGCAGATGTGTGATGCCATTCATGACGAGCCTATGGATGTTGAGACAAACAGGGATGTTGAGCAGGTTGATAGCGTCGAGCCGACAGTTCTATGCCCAGGTATATCTAACCCCGATGATATCCTGCTCGAGTAACAATTGAAAGAGTTGGGGAATTCATGATTTATTTCTCCTTTAATTATTTCTACGCTTTGCTTTCTTTCAAATAACTTGAAGAATCCAAGCACGGATGTCAGGGCAAAAGAATCTTATGCCACTACTGCAGGTACATCTGAGCTCTTCCTTCTTTCCCCGTCTTTTTTTTTATATATCCAACGCCTAAATTCTCATGCAGGAGCCGTATTAGAGAGACCAGTTGAGGATGAGACTTTCCATGAAATAGGTTTTGAGGAACAAGCGTATGTCTCAGCACCAAGTTTCTCAGGATCCGACATTAGACTGTTAGTCGACATGCTGGTTGAGCATGCCACCAGAGGGGCTGCAGGACCATCCTTTGAGGGTGATTCGTCTGCAGGTATATATCTCATTCTCTTCATTTTGTCAGGTCTTTTATCTGAATGACAAAGAATTATAATCACAGGACCAGTCACTGGAACTGATTCCGTCATGATTCCTGGCATCTCTAGTTTACCTGAGGATAATGGACTCGCCGATATGCATATAATCTTCATCACCATTATTTGTCTGAATTTTTACTTGACTAATGGAGGAGTGTAATCACAGGACCAGCCACCGGGACTGATACGGTTACGATTCCTGGCATTTCCAGTTTGTCGGAGGGTGATGGACCTACGGGTACGCATATAATCCAATCACCACAATCCTCTTTATTTGTCTAAATTTCCATTTGACTAATAAAGAAGTGTAACCATAGGACCAGCCGTCATGACTGATTCGACTACGGTTTCTAGGACCGCTAGCTTGCATAACGATGGTGTCTCTCCTTCACCGCCGAGAGGCACCGCCGATTTACCTAGAGAGGTTGATATACCCTCAACGACCACACCTGCTATCATCTCGAAGCCCGTTGAGACTAGACTGACGGAGCCGATCATCAGACCTCAGTCTGCGGGGACCTCTATTGGTATTTGTATGCTTGCAATTTGCTTTAAATTAAATTTTATCACGTTCGAGAATTTCTTACTCTTCAACATGATTGCTTGTAGGATCTCAGCCTTCTCCATATGAACATGTCCTCACCCTTTTGTCTGATTCCGATCCCAGCAGAGACATATTCCGAATGGATCTCAGCTCTTTTGTCGTCTTTTTAACGGCATGATCGAGAAGATTCTTCATCAAGGGTATTGCTTTGATCAATTCAGACGTTCCCTTTCTCGCCACCTGACGATGATCAAAGAAGAGGGATATCCGGAGTTAGCTGACTCTCTTACTGCTGATTTTATTGTCTTGGAGTCTGAACTCCGAGAGTTAGAGGAGCTAAAGGCTAAAGGAGCTTCTTCTTTCGTGTTCTCTCAGTTGGAGCATAGATTGTCACAATGGCGTGATTTGAGATCTTCCATCGGCAGCGAGCTTCAGTCACATGAGAATTCTATTGCACAGCTGATGGCTAGCCCTGCAAGAAAGGACACTGACAGATCCGAGTTACTCAGTTCTTTAGACTTCAACCGTGAGGAAGTAGACAAGTTGAAGAAGACCTTGAAGTATGCCGAGGAGTCTGGTGCTATCATGGCAAAGGAGTTGGCTGGACTAGAGAAATCTCGCGGACAGATGCTTGAGAGATTAGGATCTACGCAGGAGAGATTGATGAAGCTAAAAAATGAAGCCGCGAAGATCTTGAGCAATTCTGAAGAATCTGTCCGAGTTGATCTGCAGGCTGAGCTTGAGCAGAGTTATGCAGATAGACTTTCTAAGTTAGAATTTCACATTCTTGCTCGCCGACTGCGTTCGGGCCAATGAGCTTTTTGTTGTATGCTTTGACTTGATCCATTAGTAGAGACCCAGTATTTGATTTAATACACTCATCTTTTATCATGATGTTTCTTTATTGATTGCGAATCTAATGGACACAATATTTACAGAATTTTTGGTAAATCCCCAGCCATCAACGGGTTTGATGTGCCTTTACCGATTACCGTTTGAATCGGGCTAGCATGTAAATTATTTAAGTTCGTTCTGCATGTAACG
>NC_033803.1:15980425-16035158 GCF_001876935.1 Asparagus officinalis
ACTTTTCCAGATTCTTAATGAATCAGTGAGAAAAACATAGAAACTCTCAACTGGTCAAAATTCCCAGATTCTCACTCTTGGCCTTTGTGCATGATTTGTGTATTTGTACTCACATATATACATATATACATTGAATTGATCTCAAATCAGTTCCTAGCATACTCAAACATCATAATATATTATTTATAAATGTATAACATATTTATTATTATTTATCATAAAGTATTCAAATTTTCGGGGTTTTACATAAAGAAATGTAACCATAGGACCAGCCGTCATGACTGATTCGACTACGGTTTCTAGGACCGCTAGCTTGCATAACGATGGTGTCTCTCCTTCACCGCCGAGAGGCACCGCCGATTTACCTAGAGAGGTTGATATACCCTCAACGACCACACCTGCTATCATCTCGAAGCCCGTTGAGACTAGACTGACGGAGCCGATCATCAGACCTCAGTCTGCGGGGACCTCTATTGGTATTTGTATGCTTGCAATTTGCTTTAAATTAAATTTTATCACGTTCGAGAATTTCTTACTCTTCAACATGATTGCTTGTAGGATCTCAGCCTTCTCCATATGAACATGTCCTCACCCTTTTGTCTGATTCCGATCCCAGCAGAGACATATTCCGAATGGATCTCAGCTCTTTTGTCGTCTTTTTAACGGCATGATCGAGAAGATTCTTCATCAAGGGTATTGCTTTGATCAATTCAGACGTTCCCTTTCTCGCCACCTGACGATGATCAAAGAAGAGGGATATCCGGAGTTAGCTGACTCTCTTACTGTCGATTTTATTGTCTTGGAATGGCTAAAGGAGCTTCTTCTTTCGTGTTCTCTCAGTTGGAGCATAGATTGTCACAATGGCGTGATTTGAGATCTTCCATCGGCAGCGAGCTTCAGTCACATGAGAATTCTATTGCACAGCTGATGGCTAGCCCTGCAAGAAAGGACACTGACAGATCCGAGTTACTCAGTTCTTTAGACTTCAACCGTGAGGAAGTAGACAAGTTGAAGAAGACCTTGAAGTATGCCGAGGAGTCTGGTGCTATCATGGCAAAGGAGTTGGCTGGACTAGAGAAATCTCGCGGACAGATGCTTGAGAGATTAGGATCTACGTAGGAGAGATTGATGAAGCTAAAAAATGAAGCCGCGAAGATCTTGAGCAATTCTGAAGAATCTGTCCGAGTTGATCTGCAGGCTGAGCTTGAGCAGAGTTATGCAGATAGACTTTCTAAGTTAGAATTTCACATTCTTGCTCACCGACTGCGTTCGGGCCAATGAGCTTTTTGTTGTATGCTTTGACTTGATCCATTAGTAGAGACCTAGTATTTGATTTAATACACTCATCTTTTATCATAATGTTTCTTTATTGATTGCGAATCTAATGAACACAATATTTACAGAATTTTTGGCAAATCCCAAGCCATTAACGGGTTTGATGTGCCTTTACCGATTACCGTTTGAATCGGGCTAGCATGTAGATTATTTTAGTCCATTCCGCAAGTAACGTTGTGCTAAGAGCGTTAATTCACTTAGACTTGATGTTATGATTTTGAATACACATACTTCACCATTTCTTATAGGAAAAGGTACCCAGCAACGCGTGTTAGGCGATGACTTATCCCTTCTTAGGTTTCAGGATAAAATTCCCCAGACTTAGACTCTGGTATTTTTTTCAATCGGCGAAAGACTAAACCGGCGATGTGTGTTAGGCATAGACTTTAGGATTTTTGGCAAACCCCCAGCCTTCAACGGGTTTGATGTGCCTTTACCGATTACCTTTTGAATTGGGCTAGCATGTGAATTATTAAAACCCGTTTCACATGTAACGTTGTGCTAAGAGAATGACTTCTCTTAGACTTGATGCTATGATTTTGAATACATAGACTTCACCACTTTTTATGGAAATATGGCGCTCGGCAACGTGTATTAGGCGTTGACTTATCCCTACTTAGGATTCAGGATAAAATTCCCCAGACTTAGACTCTGGTGTCTTTTTCAATCGGCGAAAGACTAAACCGGCAACGCGTGTTAGGCGTAGGCTTATCTCTATTTAGGAGTCGAGATAAAATTCCCCGTGCATAAATCCGGAAAGATGAAACTAAGAGTGGGATCTCCACTCCGAGAATCGGAAAGATTCAAACGATCCTAACTTTTATAGGATTGGTTGTTTGATCCAAAAAGAGTTCCTCATTTATTAAGTGGAAAGTCCAATTTCGACCCTAACTTTTATAGGTTTGGTTGAAAAAGGAACAATGGCAGTCTTTCGTTTATCGAAAGGGATGACTCGGTCTTAGTCCTAACTATCTGTAGGTTTGACTAAGTGAGATTTGGAACAATCCTAACTTTTATAGGTTTGATTGTTCGAATTGAAAGTGGACCTCTCGTTCATGGAAGGAATCGAGAGGAGAATTTGGCTTTGGCCCTAACTTTTATAGGTTCGACCTAAAAGCAAAGAGACTGGAATACAGGTAGCAATAGAAAAACTAGTTTGTACTCGCCATTCGATGGAGGATATCGATGTTAAGTGATTAGGACTTAACACGTCAAAATTTGAAAATTACCATGAATTGGCGGATTGAAATTTTGGCGGACCCACCGTCAATTTATTTGATCAGTGGGGGATTTTACGAGGAAAAATTAATCTGTTAAAAGGATTGAATCTCGTCTCAACAAAATAACTCATGAGAGTTAGTGAATTTTTGGTAAAAGGAAACATTCTGACATTTAAGGTTTAAATGTAGATGTCTTAATTATCACTTTTATAGTGATTGGGTTATCTCTAAGAATACCACACGTGGTATTCTTCCGAAAACTTCCCGATACATTGGTTATCTTGAAGGTGCTAAGGATAGTACTTTTTTAGAAATTTACCGTTTATTGGCATCATAAGCCGATCGCCTTCCTTGGTAACTAGGTGATATGCGCCATTCGAGTAGACTGTTTCTACTACGAACGGTCCCTCCCATTTGGGTTCAAATTTGCCTTTCTTCTTGGAGTTAAGGATCGTAGGCCGTCTTTCAGTTAAGACCAAATCTCCTTCTTTAAAACTCCATTGTCGAACCTTCTTGTCGAAGGCTCGGGAAATTCTACCTTGGTAGAACTCAATATGCTGTTGAGCCTCTAAGCGCTTTTCGTCAAGCATCTCGAGTTCTTCGAGACGTTTCTGATGTTATTCTTCGTTCGTCATCTGGGTCATGAGAACGATTCGAAGAGACAAAATTTGTATTTCTAACGGAAGAACGGCTTCACATCCGTATACCAAAGAATACGGGGTCGCTCCCGTCGGTGTACGCACTGTGGTACGATAGGCCCATAGAGCCGCGCCAAGCTTGTCATCCCAATCTTGTTTATTAGTTTTCACGAGTTTTGACAAAAGCTTTATGATAGTCTTATTGAAGGCTTCAGCCAATCCATTTGCTGTGGGATTGTAAGCCGTCGACGAGACGTCCTGAATTTTGAACTTCTCGCAAAACCTAATGAAGACGTTGCTGACAAATTAAGGACCGTTGTCATGTATGATTCATCTTGGGACACCATGCCGGTAGATAATATGGTGTTTGATGAATGCGATGACGTTACTGGTCTTAACTTCTCTGAGTAGAATCGCTTCAGCCCATTTGGAGAAGTAGTCAGTAATTGCCAGGATGAATCGGTCACCTTTGACTGACGGGGGATTTATAGGACCAATAATATCCATTCCCCAGGTCTCAAATGGCTATGATGTAATCGAAGGATGTAGATGCTCCGGAGGTTGGTGCATATAATTTGCGTGTATCTGACACGCATGACACTTTCGAGCATACGCGACTGCGTCACTCATCATAAAAGGCCAAAAATATCCCATTCTTCTGATGCGGTCATAAAGTTTGGGGCTGGGTTGGTGTGCACCATAAACCCCTTCGTGTGTTTCCTTAAGGACTTCTTCAGCTTCTTTAGTCAATAAGCAACGTAATAGTAAACCATCGTACCCCCTGCGATACAACGTTCGACTCTCCTTGTTATAGTAGAATCTCGCTGCTCTTCGTCGGATTGAATCCCTCTCTTTCACATCTTTTGGTAAGATTCCATGCAAGACGTAATCGATGATAGGGAAACGCCAATCTCGGGGTTCAAACTTGACTTGAGTTGAATATACCTCTTGAACATCCTCTTCCTTGTCATCTTCATCGTAGATTGGCACTAAGAGTTGGTGAGTTCTTACCGTAACAAATTGTTCTGTTTCAGGAGGCTGCGCCAGAGATACGGCTAATGCTGCTAATGCATCTGCGTAAGCGTTCTGTAATTGCGGAATGTGTCCGATGAAGAATCCATTGAACGATTTTGCCATATCTACAGCCATCTTATGATATGGTATTAAATCCTGACTTCGGACCTCATACTCCCCTTGAACCTGCTTAACTATTAGTTGAGAATCGCCGAAAGCTTCGAGATACTCAACCCCTAGTTCTTTAGCGAAATTGAGTCCTATGAGTAGCGTGTTGTACTCAGCTACATTATTTGAGCATGGCTCGGTCAATGAGTAGGCTCGAGGCATGACATGTTTTCCCGGGGAAACTAGGACAACTCCAACTCTAGAAGAAATCTTAGAACATCCAGGGGCACTTGCTACATTAGTTGCTCGAGAAGTACCATCGAAGTACAAACGCCATACTTGTTGGTGTGAAGTTACATTGACTTCATGGGTTTCATCTGGCAGATCGTCATATATCTCAGCAGTATCCGTAGTTGGGTTAGCTGCCAGGAGGTCACAGATGGCCTGTCCTTTTACTGACTTCTATTGTTTAAAGTGCAAGTCATATTGGGACAAGAGTAAGGCCCATTTTGCTAAACGCCAGTTCGTGAAAGCTGGCTGTGTCATGAATACTCAGACTGGGTTAACTTTGGAGATAACATAAATATCCTGTCCAACCAGGTAAAGTGGCATCTTTTGAATTGCGAATACCAAGGCAAGACATTCCCTTTCAATCATGGGATACCGAGATTCAGCGCCTACCAAGGTCCGACTTAGATAATATACTGCCTGTTCATGACCGTTATCGTCATCTTGTGCAAGTAATGCACTTAATGAGTGGCTCGTCGCCTTGACATAAATCAAGAACGGTTTGCCTGATTTCGGTGCAACGAGTACAGGAGGTTTTGAGAGATATTCTTTAATACTCTCGAATGCTTTTTGACAAGCGTTGTCCCATACGAACGATACGCCCTTCTTTGTGAGTTTGGAGAATGGTTGATATTTTCCTGAGAGGTTCGAGATGAACCGACGGATATAAGCTAACCGCCCTTGCAATACTCTGAGCTCTTTAAGGTTTCTCGGAGGTTATAACTCATTAATTGCCTTTACTTTATCAGGGTCGATATGAATACATTTGGTGGTGACGACGAATCCAAGGAATTTACCACTGGACATTCCGAGGAAAGACTTGGTAGGATTCATTTTCAGTTGATGGGTTCGCATCAGATCGAACATCATCTTTAAGTCTTTGATGTGATCATTCTTGTCACGACTTTTTACGACTAGATCGTCCACGTAGCATTCAACAGTTTTCCGGAGATGCTCCTGAAAAATCTTCGACATGGCTCTTTGATATGTGGCACCTGCATTCTTCAAGCCGAAGGGTATGACCGTGTAGCAAAAAACGCCGAGGGGTGTTCTAAATGCGTAATTCTTTTCATCATCTAGATGCATCTTTATTTGATTATAACCAGAAAACCCATCCATGAAAGACATCCTCTCGAACCCGCACGTATTGTCGATGATGACATCTGTGATGGGAAGGGGGAAATCATCTTTTGGGCAGACAGCGTTGAGGTCTCTAAAGTCGATACAAACCCTGATTTTTTCATTCTTCTAAAGAACAGGGATAATATTGACAAGCCATTCGGGATGTTGCTCTTCCCTAACAAAGCCCGTGTCAATTAGCTTTTTAACCTCGGACTCGATTGCCTCCATCATCTGCGGATGAAACCGTCTTTGTTGTTGTTTGATAGGTTTGACATCTGGCTTAATATTAAGACGATGCACTGCTATATTTGGATCAAGCCCTGGCATATCTTTATAATTCCAGGCGAACACATCGATGTACTCCCTGATAAGAGAGATTAACTCCTCTTTCTCATCGGGCGGGAGGCTGTCGCTAATGAATATTGGCTTCGGATTATCCTTGTTTCCCATATTCACTTGGACCACTTGATCCTCGGTAGGAGGTTCTCTTTGTTCAAACCTATCGCCGAACTGCATGTTTAGGTGATAAACCCAAGGATCTTCCCAAGTCGGTATCTGATCGTCTTCCTCTGTTGTCGTAGGGTCGACCGTAGCCATGTTCGACATTAGCTTTTTGAACATTTCACCAAGACTAGCATCGGAATCCCAAGCTGAAGAATCAGAAGAATCCCTATTTTTACCTTTGTTAGCAATTTGATCGATGACCTGCCAGCAACACTCGTCATCGGATGAGGAGACATAACCTAAACCTCTTCTATGGCGATAATAATCATCGGGTTTTCCTTTTGGTACATAGGCCATTCGAGGCGGAGCTCGCGGACCTCGACCAAAGCAAAGACCTTCTGCGAGCGTGAAATCATATCCATATTTCTCCATTAGATCGTGCGCTTTTGTGTTATACCTAAATAGATAAGGGGCAGGTTTATCATCATTGTCTTTCTCTTCCAAGAAGTGGTCTGGTATCGGAGATTCTCTTCCTTTACCATAGATGACTTCCTTTTCACCCCTTGTCTTTGCAGGGATGACAAGTGTCGTTCCGCATGTATCCTGTACCTTTTTTTTTTGTCATACAAAATGATTGAAGTGGTATATACAAGTCAGGGTTATCATACAGCTCCTTAGTGATGTTATCAAGACATAACGAGTACTCTAAATCATCATTTATTGCAATATCTTCGGCAAGTTTTCAATTACAACTACTTTCCGATGATTCTTCATCGTCAAGATTGATTACAATGGGCACAATGTCAGTAAGTATAAAACCACCATCATAATCAAACCCAGCTTCGGTATCAGCTTCATCTCCGCTGTCCGTTCCTTGGGCCGATGGTTCAGTATCGGATTCGGCACCGGATAGAAGGGAATCGGTGAAATAGTTCTCCAACCCCTTAAACGGTTGCTTATCCGCGACCACCGTCTTGACTTCATTATTAGTGTCCATATATTTGAGGCACTGATGAAGAGTTGACGGGACTATAAGATTACCGTGGATCCAGGGTTGACCCAACAGTAAGTTATAGGATGTTTCTGCGTCAATCACGTAGCAGGTGACTTCTGACTTCAAATCCCCAATCTGGCATTTTACTCGAATCTTTCCCAATGGTCTGGACCCACTGGTGTTGAATCCGTAGATCGTATTGCCCGTGAAAGCTAGCTTACTAGCCGGTATTCTGAGATTATACATCAATCGGAGTGGCATGATGCTGACAGCGAAAACCGGATCGACTTGGATCCGGTTGACAACGCTGGAACCAATATGTCCGGTGAAGTACAAGGGCTGATCATGCTTTGAGTTTTTCGTCTGCATGTCTTCTTTGGTGAAAGAAATGCAGAGAAAGTGGTGTGCCGCGAGATTGCAGTGTTGGACCGGCGGCTCTGGTTCTTCAGGAGATGGCTTGATCCGAGTCAGGAAAACTTCCGAATTGGACAAGGCCTCTTGTAACGCTTCCCTTGTGTCTTTTGAAAGGCGCAACAATTCATACAGTATTATTCTAGCCGGTATATTAGCTAGTTGTGCCATAATATCGAAACGAGGTGGAGAGCTTGGAGTTCCCGGTTTGTCTCTCCCAATCGGTAGATTGAACTGAGGCTGCTTCGGGTTTTGGACTTCCTGGTGTAGAGGCTCTTTTCCTTTCTCCTTTTGCTGGACTTTCTCCGTAGCTACAGGTGTTGGGGGAGTCGCGACAATTCCCAGTTCTGCCAACGTCTTTGAGGGAACGGTTTTGTTTGCTCCCAGGTTTTGGTTACCCCTTGCTTAGCCAACTGCTCGGAAGCATCCGGATACTTGAAATGATATTCATTCCCACTCCGTGTCACAAAAGCTTCTTGTTCATCTTCAGAATGTGGGAAAGCAGGAATTCTGCCGTCGTCTCCTTCTGGAATGGCTACGGCTCCATAACAAGACTTACCTTTTCCTTTTGACTTTTTCTTGGAAGAGGATCCGGTCCATTGTTCATCTCCAATTAGATCGGGGTGAACCCAAAGAATCTCGCCATTTGGAGCTGTGTGTGGTACAAGTCCTTTATGGCATTGCTTGTGAGGATCGTCATTCACTGTCTTTACCGCCGCATTTATTACTGGCTCAGGCTGAAACCAGTTCAAAGGAACGGATCCAAAACTGATCGACACTCAGGCTGAAACTAGTTCAGGGGAACGGATCCGAAACTAATCGACACGTTATTCGCGCCCACCTTCTTCTCTTTAGGTTGCTTCATAGTGATGACCCCGACATCGATTAAAGCTTGGATCTTATCCTTGAGAGCGTAACATGCCTTGGTAGGATGGTGCACCGCTCTATGAAATGCGCAGTACTTCGGGTCACTAATTCTTTTAGCATTTTCCTGATCTTGGATCGGAGGCAGCTTAATCTTGTTATTCTCTATGAGGTATTTGAAGATACTGGGGACTTCATCCTCTTTGAACGAGTAGACCTTCGGGAATTTTGGTTCCGAAGCCTTCTGTTTCTGAGGCTGTTGTTGCCACCTTGATTGTTGAGGCACTTTCTGTTGTTGTTGTGGTTGCGCTTGTACTGCAAATGTTTGGTTCGCGTCCAACGCATTCGCTTGTGGCTTTCCTTTACCTTTAGGAACAAAGTTCTGTTGTGGAATATTATTTGCCACTTGACCCCTTTCAGTCTTCTTCCTTTTAAGGAATCTTTCGGCTTGTTCTCCTCGCACTTTCAAATCTTTCCAAGTCTTTGGTGGTGCCATTCTCATAGCTTCGAGGATGTCCAGTGAAAGATTATTGTGACAAGTCTCGAGGATGAAGTCTTCACTAACCGGATCCCTGCAGTTCATCACTTTGTTCCGGAATCTCTTGACGAAGTTTTCAACCGTCTCACCATTTTTCTGTTTCTCGTCAAATAATGTACCAATTGAAATCTCAGTGTCGTCGTCGAAGAAGTTTGTCAAAAAACATATCCTCCATGTCATCCCAACTGTTGATACTCCCCGGCTTAAGATGGCGATACCAATCGAAGGCCGCTCCTCGAAGAGTGCCAATGAATAACCGCACCATTAGAGGTTCATTCCCGGAGATTATTCCTAAATAAGACTTAAAATATATTAAGTGCTGGGTAGGGGAACCTTTTCCATCAAATGGCGTGAAATTGATCAAATTGAACTTCGTCGGGTATGTAATTGATTCCCACTCCCTTGGGTATGGACATGGTATTCTGGACCTCTTCACTTCTTGAGCACTCATCAACGCGTTGATCTTGTTCTCCAAATCCCTCATTTTCTTATCCTCACTCGTATCTGTCTTCGAGTGGTTTCGGGGAGAAGTAATGTGGTCCTTCTTCGTATTGTTATCATCCGAGGGGCCACTTCCATTATTGTTGTTGACGGGAGGGGTGTTCATGTTGGCATTATCCTCCACTTCCCGTTCATTATCACCTTGGTTAGGATTATTGCGACGACTGGATTCTCCTTGATGAGTCGTCAGTGCCGCGATTTGCTGGTCATGCATTTCTCTCATCTACTGCATGGCCATTTTCATTTCAAATTTAAAATTTTCTTTCTGCTTAGTCAAAACATCCTCCAGTATTTTAGCCATCTGTTCGGCGTTAATCATGAGTGATTCGTAGGGTTGTCCTACACTTGATGCGGTGTCATCTGAAGCCATCGCTGAGCAAGCATCCGAGAAAACATCCAAGGTTTCATCATCTGAAGGGAGCCCCTTCTGCATTCTCTGGTAATCCCTTCGTCTATTGGTCCCCGATCGTAATCGAGTTATACACTGGGACACCGTGGCAAACTGATCCGGACTAAAGCGTCGCGTTGATTTCCCTCTCCCGGTCATATTGACGGACACTTCTGGAAATTCCTCCTCTTGAAGAGCAGGTTTTCTTCTACGGTAGTGTCTTGGTCTGGCCTCGGTCGTTCTGGTGGAGATTCTCTCAAACACAGAAACTCTTCGTGGGGCTTTAGAACAGCAGCATTCTGATAGCACTGCCTTGATTATGTTGGCACACGGACAATGAGATTCTATGTCTCGAATGTTTTTTTTTCGAGACTTATTCGTACCCCCAGCCCTATAGTACAACTCGTCAGTTTGATAACTGGAGCAACCCATAGAGTGTTGGCACGACTTCTCAGGTATAACATCATCATCAGACAAATATGTTTCCCTCTGGGGATACGACGCTTTATTGGCGTCCCCAAAAGCCACTCGTTCAGGTTTACGCTTTTGTGAGCGTGAAAATCTAACAGGCTCTTGAACTTCAACCCGCAATCCAATACGATCGGTAACAGGGGCTTTCCCTTTATTATCTTTCTTAGGGGGATTGGTACGACCCTCAGTCTAGATTATTGTTTGGGGACCTTTCAATGGTCCCAATCGCTCCTTCACGGGTGCTTTACCTCGATCTTCCGGTAAAGGACCGAGGCGACCTTTCAAAAGAACTCTGGATCTTGTGAGATCCACGCTATTACCCGTCTCCATCGGAGGTGCGGGGACAGGGGAAACGGGATATGGATTTGAAGAAGGCCGGATGGTAACTTCGTCCACTTTTGTCTTAAGTGCTGGTTTTGCCTTTGGTACCTACACCTGTTTATGTCTGGGCGGCTTCTTAACCGTCTCTTCTTTTGCATCTCTTCCGCTTTCTGCAGAAGGACTCGGGCATGCGCGAGCAATGCGCGGTGTTTCTTGATTCACTCTTCGAGAGTAGAGCGAGTCTTCTTGACGCGGACCCATTCGTTCATCTCTGCCTTAGAGGAGAGGTTGGCGGTTCGCCGTTGCCGTTCTTGGCGCTGCCTTGATTTCAGATCCTTATTATAGCGGATCCCGTCCATCGACTCCGAAGCTTTGGCCAGTTGTCGCGCAAGGCGTTGACGCCGTCTTTGGCGTGCCCACTTCGACAAAATTGGAGCGCCTTCATCAGTTATCTTCATAGCGGAGGAGGAGTCTGGATCTACAGCTTCGACCTCTTTGGATGTCGCAGGGACGTCGCGGGGCACGGGTGTAGCGGTGGCGAGGGGATCCTTGATCTTCAAGCCTGAAACCCCGCGAGTGTTTCTGGAAGAGGAGACTTTCCTGCGCCTGCTTAGAGAGGTGGATCTGGGGGAGGAGGAAGAGAGGTACTCTTCAAACTTTTGTTGATCGAACTCATATTCGATCTCTTCATTCACCCGGATCTTGAATGTCGGTTACGTCACGACAGCCTCGGCAGCGAGGCTGTTGGCTCCTATTGTGGTCACCAGTTTATTTTCGGTAAAAGTTGCCTTCATTACTGAATTCATTATAATATTAATCGTTTACAAAGAATTCGAATTTTAACAAAAGAAAATGAAAGATTACAACTTTCTCAAAAATAACATAAGATCCGTTCGTCGTTTCTTGCTTGCGTGGGTCTTTAGCCGGTGACGGGGACGTCGATATCCGTGGACTACCTGACAATCAGATCAGATCCAGAGCTCCGTCGATTCGTGAAGGAATCTAGAAGCAGAAGTGCTTATCTCGACAACGGCGAGATAATTGCTCTTCTTAAGATTATCACAACGGGATAATCCTAAGGAACGGACGCGGGTGATGCAGATCTGAAGAATCTCTCTCTCTTGCGTTGAAGAACTCGATCAATCTTCAATCTGGCAGGGCTTCGCCAATTCTTCAAAATTCCAGATCCTGAAAAATGAGGGCCTGAGGCTGTATTTATAGGCTCGGGGGGAGTTCGGGTGGTTGAAATTACACAAAAGTCCGTTTTTTAGGCCTGGAGACACCCCTGGGTGTCTCAGCGAGGCCGAGACCCCCTTGGGTGTCTCGGCTTGGCCGAGACACCTTGGGGTGTCTCTCTTGTGCCGAGACACCTCGGGGTGTCTCAACTCAGGCTGAGACGTTCTTTTCCGTGCACTTGTCCGTTTCCGCCGTAATTTCTTTGTCTGAACTCGGATTTGAGTGATTCAAAGTGCGTTGGAAAGCCGACGAGGAGTTCTATAAGCTCTGATGATTAGATCATTGTAGATTAGGCTAGGATAGGAGCGTCGTTTCGTCTTTTGTAAGCGACGCGGGACTCCCGATCAGTTCGTGTCTTCGTTATTCTGAAATTCCGTTACTTCACGTAGTTCGTCGATTCACTTCAAACGTTCATCGACATCAATCAAGATTCCGTGACTTGGATAGTGGTGTTCCTAATCTCCTCTTAGCTTTGAGCTGCTCACGGAGACCTATAGGCAATTTTCGATGCCTACAGGGGGTCGTACACGTCCTCCCACCAACCCAAAGCAATTCCAAGTTGAGAAAATTTTAATTTCCACCCGCTTAGGGGTTTGTAATGAAACTCAGGAGCCCGTTAAGACTCCGCACCTGCAAGGGGGTGGTTCTAAACGTATGACTCTTGACATAACCTTGGATCGTTCAAATACGACAACAAGTTGTCCTGAGAACGCCAGCAAGGCTTTACATCCTCAGAAGAAGACATGTTCATCAAAATACATCATTATACTGGGGGATCATACCAACAGGCGATAGGATTCTCCGGTAATCATACCAATGAGTTGTACTATCAAGCTGGGGGTGTGAACAAAACTCAAAAGAGGATTGTCCGAGAAATGAGCTCTCATTGTTTCTGTATGCGACTCATTAGAGCAGTATTGTCGGAATGTGACTACTCCAAACGAGAAGCCATCCCGCAAAGAGTCTTGGTGTTCCAGAGGCTTTTCACCGAAATATCGAAGCCTAAGCCGAGACATTTCCGCAATAGAAGATCAACTGTCCAAGATGACGAATTCCCTAAAGTCACCATCAACATGGTTGATAAAAGAAAGTCTAAGCGGCATTCAAGTGAATCAAATCCTAACTTTTCCACGGAAGGAAAAGTCAATTCAAGAATTGCTCAACGGATGTCTCGACTCCAGTTAAGAGCCATCAGATGTAGGGATTACAAGAAAATGCATGAAGGAATGTCCTCAGATGATGAACTTTCAGAAACTTGTTCTGCGATTGCTTCGGATGATACAATATCTATCACGGGGCAAGCCAGAGAAGTGTTCGCAATTACTCCTGATCAATTTGCTCAAATGCTTCAAGAAGCTCTAGCCAAGCAACGTGAAGAAATTAGAGCTGAAACGAAGATTGAGATGGAGTTGGTTATCCAACAAATGAGAGAATTACAAGCTCAACGGCCTCAACCTCCTGAGTCCAGTCAGCGAGCTGAATCCAGCCGCCACACTCAAAATGATGTAGATGACAGTGATCCAGAAGTGGACGAAGTCCGAGCTGAATCCAGCCGCCACACTCAAAATGATGTAGATGACAGTGATCCAGAAGTGGACGAAGTCATCATGGCTGACGCACCCCCCAATAACACTAGGGATGGTTCAATTGTACCCCCTAAAAATAAAAACATAGGGGGTGGTCCAACTCATTCTCCTCAAAGTCCTTCAAATAAAGATGTAAACGATGATGAGAAAATGAAGGAGCTTGAAAACAAAGTCAATGCTTTGATAACGGCTCAAGAAATGAAGAAAACGAGTATTCTGTGCCCGTATCCAAGGGAGTGGGATTCAATTCCTGACCCCCCGAAATTCAGTCTGATTTACTTCACTCTGTTTGACGGGAAAGATTCGCCCACTCAACACTTGATTTATTTCAAGTCTCATTTGGGTGTAATCTCCAGAAACGAGACTTTGATGGTCCGATCATTCGTGGGGACTCTTCGTGATGCGGCCTTCGATTGGTACCGACGTCTTAAGCCAGGGAGCATCAATTGCTGGGATGACATGGAAAGTTTATTCCTCAGTAATTTCTTCGATGATGACACCGAAGTGTCAATCGGAACCCTTCTGGATGAGAAGCAAAGAGACGGAGAGTCAGTCGACAATTTCGTCAAGCGCTTCCGTAACAAGATAATGAATTGCAGAGATCCTGTTACAGAGGAATTCATCCTACAAACATACCATAATAATCTCTCCATTGATGTCCTGGAAGCCCTGGGGGTTGTATCATTCAAAATTTGGAAAGATGTGAAAATACGCGGTGAACAAGCTGAACACTTTCTTAAAAGAAAGAAACCTGAGAGAAGCCAACCGACGATATCTGCAATCGTTGTGAACGCGACTCTCGATCCGAGGTTCTAAAAGGAGTATTCTTTCAAAGATGATGAAGCTTCAGCCATCTTGAAATACCTCCTCGCCAACGACAAGATCGAGCTACCACCTATTAAAGATCAGGAGGGAGCTAAGAGAATTACAGATCCAAACTACTGTGCATACCGCAGAAGGGTTCTTCACCCCACCAAGATTTACTTTGGACTCAAAAACAAAATCTAAGCCTTAATTGACTCTGGCGTCATAACGGAAAAACAAGCCAAATAAAGATGACATTTACTCCATTGGGTACACGAGTATAAACTGTTTCCCCTAACTCCAAAAAGTATATAAGTATAAACTGCTTCTCCATATAACTCCGAAGAGTATATGAGTATAAACTACTTCTCCATGCACTCCAAAGGGTATACGAGTATAAACTGTTTCCCGAACCTCTGACCAATATAAGAGGTTAAAAATTGCTACCTCAAATTGTACGCTCCAATAATGTAACCAAATGTGATTAGACTCAGGTTCACCTAAAAGCTGGGGGTGGATACGAGGTTATCATGGCTGAATACGAAGGCACGAACCAAGACCTGATTTTGTATTAAGAACAACAATATTGTTCACAAACGAGAAGTTCCTGAAAAAGTACTATTCCTAGTACATTCAGGGTAACCTATTTAACGAGAAGTTCCTGGAGAATACTATATATAGTATTATTAAGGATAACCCAAAACTAATTGATTATTCAAGGTGAAAATCAATCATCTGAATAATCCACTCTTAATCATGATAAAAATGATTAAGAACCTCCCGATGTGGCTATTTAATCATATCCAAAATGATTAAAACCCCCTATTGTGATCTTCAGAGCACTCTTTCATTGAGATAAAATTCAATGACTTCATCAAGTCAATCTTCCTTCACGAAACTCTGAAATCCTTTAAGGATGAAGCATGTCCCATTTGCTTTTCCTTCATCCGATTCTTGGTTGGTTTCAATAGTCGGGATCAATTTCGTCAACTCCCACTGTGACTTTCCAAGTACTCTTTCGTTGAGATGAGATTCAATGACCTCATCGGGTCATTCTTTCCTCACAAAACTCCTACGGTCTAGTTGTGGAGTGCTTGATGATTCACAGTCCTCCACCATAAAATTCATCACTGATCAAATCAACTGATAGTGGGCCCACCAAAATGCTTCGTGGTTAAATCCACCCAAACTTCCGCTGTGTCCAAACCTTTAACACTCCCACTATTGAGCCTTGACACAACACTCAAAATTTTAATCCATGACAATTGACAAACTCCTTTTCGTGTTAAAGTCTTGTCACTGGTTACCAAAAACATCTTTTGAGTGATTTGGGCAAATCTACATTCCTACTATTATTTGTACATTCACTCCCTCTGTTTGCTTGGTCAAAGCTTTAAACAGTTAGGACCAAAGCCATAATCCCCTCTCGATTCCTTCCATGAACGAGAGGTCCACAAATTGAACGATCAAACCTTTTAACAGTTAGGATCGTCTCAAATCCCTATTCGGTCAAACCTTTAAACAGTTAGGACCAAAGTTAAAATCCCCTCTCGATTCGTTCTATGAATGAGAGGTCCACAAATTGAGCGATCAAACCTTTAAACAGTTAGGATCGTATCAAACTCCTAAATGGTCAAACCTTTAAACAGTTAGGACCAAAGCCAAAATCTCCTCTCGATTAGTTCCATGAACGAGAGGTCCATAAATTGAGCGATCAAACCTTTAAACAGTTAGGATCATCTCAAACCCCTATTTGGTCAAACCTTTAAACAGTTAGGACCAAAGTCAAAATCCCCTCTCGATTCGTTCCATGAATGAGAGGTCTACAAATTGAACGATCAAACCTTTTAACAGTTAGGATCGTCTCAAATCCCTATTCGGTCAAACCTTTAAACAGTTAGGACCAAAGCCAAAATCCCCTCTCGATTCGTTCCATGAACGAGAGGTTCACAAATTGAGCGATCAAACCTTTAAACAGTTAGGATCGTATCAAACTCCCACATGGTCAAACCTTTAAACAGTTAGGACCAAAGCCAAAATCCCCTCTCGATTCGTTCCATGAACGAGAGATCCACAAATTGAACGATTAAATCTTTAAACGGTTAGGATCGTCTCAAACCCTCACTCGGTCAAACTTTTAAATAGTTAGGACCAAAATCGGAATCACCTCTCGATAAATGAAAGGTTTCCACACATTCTCCTCTCAGCTAAAACTTTAAACAGTTAGGGCCAAAGTTAGAATGTCATCTCGATAAATGAGATATTCACCTTCAGTTTGGATAGTCAAACCTTCCAACTGTTAGGGTTATCAAAATCTTTCAGATTCTCAGAGTGGAGATCCCACTCTTAGTTTCGCCTTTTCGGATTCTCGAAGTGGAGATCCCACTTTGAGTTTCTTTTGCAGCAGGAGATAGAATATAAAATTCTTCCTTCCAGCATCGGGTTCATCTCTACCAACAAAAAAGAGGCCAGGAGATAGAATATAAAATTCTTCCTCTCCATCTTCGGGTTCATCTCTACCAATAAAAAAGAGACCAGGAGATAGAATATAAAATTCTTCCTCTCCATCATCGGGTTCATCCCTACCATCAAAAAAGAGACCAGAGATAGAATAGAAAATTCTTCCTCTCCATCATCGGGTTCATCTCTACCAACAAAAAAGAGACCAAGAGATAGAATATAAAATTCTTCCTCTCTATCATCGGGTTCATCTCTACCAACAAAAAAGAGACCAAGAGATAGAATATAAAATTCTTCCTCTCCATCATCGGGTTCATCTCTACCAACAAAAAAAAGACCAGGAGATAAAATTTAAAATTCTTCCTCTCCAGCGTTGGGTTCATCTTTCCACCAAAAAGATGTAACCCATCAACATTTCCAAATCCATGTTTGATGTATGGGGGACTTTATCTCGATCCCTTATTAGAGATAAGCCTACGCCTAATACGCGTTGCCGGGTGGCCCGTTCCCGCGAAAATAACCAAGTCTATGTATTCAACATCATAGCACCAAGTCTAAGAGAGTTTATTCTCTTAGCATAACGTTACATGCCGAACAGACTTAAACAATCTGCATGCTAGCCCGATTCAAACGGTAATCGGTAAAGGCTCATCAAACCCGTTAATGGCTGAGGGTTTGCCAAAAATCCTATAAATGCGATAATCACTGACGCACCAGCTTCATTAGTTGGTCTCGTGACTTGAGTATACAACAAACTAAGGATAAAGTTCATACCTGCAGATGAACCAACCTGAACAATTGGTCCTGCAGCTTCGACACTCAGGACCGCTATGCTCCAACACCTTAAGAGCTTAAATTGTGTAGACTCCAATAAACACACGAGGATAAACTGTGTTAACGCCTGTCAACGCGTCAATAATTTTTGCCAAAATAAGGCTAAAAAAAGTCCAATGGATGATCTCAGGGGATTCAATTGCGATCCAGATATGAATTCCTAATGAAGACAATCAGTTCAACATCAGTTCAACGACAAGAGCTAATTCACAAATCAAAACATCAGTTTCAGTTCAAGACTTCGACAACGGTCAAGCGATAAACGCAGCAACAGAAGAATTTTAGCTATTCTATAAAGCACTGAGTAGACTAAAAGATGAAGAAGTCAAGAGTTGAAGCCGTTCATAGGTCCTTCTACACGATCTCCTCAACTAAGTACTGAAGGGATTGTAAGTAAGACTCATCTTATCCAAAGTGTCCAAGACTCCTCTATAAAAGAATGAGTCTGAGATACTTTGGATGTGGTATCTGTAGATATCTAAAAATACCTGTAGGTATGAATATCACTATCTAAGTCAGAGGAGATCATCCAAAGCCAAAAGAAGCAAAGGAACAGGTGAAACAACATAGAAGAATAATATGAACACCCGTAACAAGGAACATTGACGTGTATAGGTGCGGTAACGGAAGGTGTTGCACACACAAACAGAGTGGCACGCCTATGGAAAGTTGTAGAGTTCTTCTCTAGGTTTCCAACGCATCTTGGATCACCTCATTCCGAGATTAGACGAGGGAGTTAGAGCCAAAATACTCGAGACAACGCAAACTGCCTCGGAGGTGCGCGCCAGTGATAACTAACGCGGCAATAGCATGGCAGTATAAGGTGATGCGCAAGTAAAGAGAGTAATGCGCTAATGGGAAGTTGTATATCTCTTCATTAGCTTTCCAATACATCTTGGATCACCTTATTCCGAGATTGGACGAGGGAGTTAGAGCCAAAATACTCGAGACAGCACAAACTGCCTCGGAGGTGCGCGTCAGTGATAACTGACGTGGAAATAGCGCGACAGTACAAGGTAATGCGTAAATAAACAGAGTAATGTGCTAATGGAAAGTTGTAGATATCTTTTTTAGCTTTCCAACGCATCTTGTATCACCTCATTCCAACATCGAACGAGAAAGTTAGAGCCAAAATACCCGAGACAGCACAAACGGTCTCGGAGGTGCGCGTCAGCAGCTACTGCCGCAGAAATGTCTTGTACATTTAAACCATGATATGATCCAAATCTGAAGAATATCAAAAGACAAAAGTTGTAGATATCTTTGTCAGCTTTCCAATTCGTCTTGGATTACCTCATTCCGATATCAAACGAGAAAGTTAGAACCAAAATACCCGAGAGGTACGCGGCGGTGGTAACTGCCGCAGCAATGCGCGTCACCACCTACTGCCGCGACCATTGAGAAGCTGAACACATCATTTTTGATAGTTTTCTCGAGTTTTATGTGGTCCATATGGCTTATTAACTACTGGGGGTCACTTATGAACGTGGGGGAAGCAGTTACAAGCGAAAATCATGCCCACTACCCACGAAAATGGTGACATTTAAGGAGTTAAAAGTCGTGGGATGGCGGTTACAAAACTAGAGGGAAACTACTCCTTTGACCGCGCCAGCAACGACTATCGCGCCAAAGGAATCTCTTCAGCCGCGCCACCTATGGCTGCCGCGCCAAAAGCACTTCTTCAGCCGCATCACCCCTGGCTGCCGCGCCCAAAGGGGCAGTTGCTGATCGGTTATTTTCTTCAGTTATCATCCAAGGAGACTATAAATACCCTCCTAGGGCCATCATTGATAGAGCGCAAATTGGAGTAGATAGACTTGAGCAAAAGCACTTCTTCAGCCGCGTCACCCCTGGCTACCGCGCCCAAAGGGGCAGTTGCTGATCGGTTATTTTCTTCAGTTATCATCCAAGGAGACTATAAATACCCTCCTAGGGCCATCATTGATAGAGCGCAAATTGGAGTAGATAGACTTGAGCTTTTGATAATTTTGAGGAAGAGAAAGAGAATTTTCACCTTTCGTAAACAACGTTTGGTGATTTCTAGAGATCTAAGCTCAGACTTGATCTTTGGAAGAGTGAACATCTTACATCGATAAGATATTCTCTTCAAATTCCTACTTCGATAAACGAAGGAAGAATCTCTAAACCCCTTCATGATCTGTGATTTGGTGGTCCACGAGTCAACGCACTCCCGGCACAGGCAAAGTCCCACAAAACAGTAGTCGATAAACGATTTCTGTATTATTTTCTTGAGAATTATAATTTTTTTATTTTTTATTGTAATTCTCTGTAAACGATCGAAGTTTAATGGGATCATCAATGAAACCAATTTTCGACGAAAACAAAGCCCTCAAATTTTTGAGCTAACTTTAGCGTCACAAAGTGGTATGGGACCAAATCCTCGTTACGCACTTCATATTCTCCTCGGATTTGATTTACGATGAGTTAAGAATTACCGTAGGCTTCAAGGTATTTAGATGTTGAGTTCCTCGGCCAGCTGCATTCCTAGTAGCAAAGCATTATACTCCGCTACATTGTTAGTGCATGGCTCGATTAAGAAAAATCCTCTTAGGATCACCTGACCAGTTGGGGATACGGGCACAACTCCCACACCGGCTGTGATTCCTCCATTAGGACTTGCTCTAGATGCACCATCGAAGAATAATTTTCATACTTGCATGACTCCCTAAGTTACACAAGTCTCTACAACTTCATCTGGTAAGTCTTCATATAATATGGACGAATCATGCACTGGATGGTTAGCTAAGAAATCTGCCAGGACTTGACCTTTAATAGCCTTCTAAGGTATGAACTGCATTGAATACTGCAACAGAAGTATCACCCATTTCATGAGACGAAAATTTAGTGAAGAAGGCTTTGTCATGAGAACTCTCAAAGGGTTCACTTTGGAGATAACGTGAATAGTCTGTCCCACTAAATAATAGCGTATTTTTTGAATGGTGAAAATCAAGGCAAGACATTCTTTTTCCATCAGATTGTACCGATGTTCAACTCTAATCATGGTTCTACTGAGGTAGTAGATTGCCTACTCATGGCCCTCATCATTGTTCTGAGCTAATAAAGTTCCCAGAGAATGTTCCATGCCACTCATATATAACATGAATGGTTTTCCTATCACCAGGGATGTTCCATGGCCCTCATATATAACATGAATGGTTTTTCTATCACCGGGGCAACTAGAACGGGCGGCTGAGTAAGATATTGCTTGATCTCCTCAAATACCTTTTGGCAGTCTCCATCCCAAATAAAGAAGACCCCTTTCTTTATTAACTTGGTGAAGGGCTGGCAGCATCCTGAGAGGTTTGATATGAATCTCCGGATGTAAGCCAATCTACCCTGTAGGTCTATGAGTTTCTTGATATTCTTCGGAGATTGCATTTCTTGGATAGCCCGAACCTTTTCTGGATCGAGGAAAATACCTTTAGAGGTGACTATGAATCCAAAGAATTTACCACTGGATACCCCTAGGAAAGATTTGGTGGGGTTCATCTTCAATTGATGTACTCGCATGATGTCAAAAATCATCTTCAAGTTTGAGAGATGGTCGCCTTTCTTCTGGCTTTTCACTGTGATGTCATCTACGTAGCACTCTACCTTTTTGCGAAGATGTTCATGGAAGATCATGCTCATGGCATGCTGATAGGTTGCACCAGTATTCTTCAGTCCAAACGGCATTACTATATAATAGTACACCCCCAGTGGTGTTATGAAAGCTATGTGCTTTTTATCTCCAGGGTGCATTTTGATTTGATTATACCCTGAGAATCCATCTATGAAAGACATCCTCTTATACCCATAAGTATTGTCAATCATGATGTTCGTGATGGGAAGGGGGAACTCATCCTTCGGACATGCGGCATTTAAGTAATGGAAGTCGATGCAAATCCTGACTTTCTCATTTTTCTTGGTTACGGGGACAATGTTAGCGACCCAGTCAGGGTGTTGTTCCTCTTTGACAAAGCCTGAATCGATAAGCTTTTTAACTTTCGGTTCAATTGCTTTCATGATCTCTGGACAAAACCGACGTTGTTGTTGTTTGGTGGGTTTCGCATCCGGATCAATGTTGAGATGATGCACGACTACTTTCGGGTCAAGACTATGAATGTCTTCATAGTTCCAGGCGAAGACATCTATATATTTTCGGATGAGAGATATAAGGTCCTCTTTCTCAGATGGTGATAAGTTTTCACTTATAAAAATGGGCTTGGGATCGGTTTCATCTCCTATGTTTATCTGGATCACCTTATTTTTCGTGGGTGGCTCGCGTTGCTCGAAACACATATCCCATAGAATGTTAAGGCGCTTGATCCATGGATCGCCAGTCGATTTAATGAACTCTTCGTCATCCTCTTCGTCATCGTCTGGATGACTAGATGAGGTCATATTCATAGACAAGCCCTTGAATACTGCACTAATGCTAACGTCTGAGTCCCATGATGATGTTCCGGATGAGTGGTCCTGACATAGATATTTATTTTCTTAAGAGGGGGGGGGGTGTTGAAATGTAGCCTAATCCTCTCCTAGTTTTATGATAATAATTAGGGGGTTTTCCTTCTGGAGTGAAAGACCGAATTAGTGCTCGTCTTCCTTTCCCGAAGTTTAGACCTTTCTGGTTATTAAAGTCATAACCCATCTTCTTCATCATACTGAGGGACTTAGGCCCATAATGATGAATCTGTGGAATTCTGAGGTCTTCTCTGAATTTCCTTAATCAGGTGGCACAGGGTTGACTTTTCCAAAATAGATTGGCCTTTGACCACTCTTCTTGGTTGGGACTATGAAGAAGACTCTCTTGGCGTCTTCCATCTCTTTGAATGTGGTGAAAGATGATTTGAGTGGTAGGATAAGTGATGCTTCGGTATATAATGCATGTCATGGATCTGTTCCTGTCCCTGCATCAGAGGATACATCAGACAAGTAAGCCAATTTAAAATCTTCATTAATGTACCACTCGCCCTCACTAGATACATCATTGTGTTGAGCTCATTCTGGCTCATTACATTCAAATCTAATTCCCACAGATATTCTTCCTCAGGTTCAGGCTTGAGTTTGTTGTCTGCTTTGTTGCCGCTATCAGAATCTTCTTTTGGTTGCTTAGGTTCTTGGGAGTCTAGGTAGAAAACTGAATCGATGTGGTAGTCTTCCACACCCTTGAATGGTTGTCTCTGGGCTATCAAGGTTTGGACTTCTCCATTATAATCGACATACTTCATCACTTGATGGAGGGTAGATGGGACAATATGATTTGTTTGAATCCAAGATCATCCCAACAATAGATTGTAGGACGTGTCCGCATCTATGATGTAGCAAGTCACTTTTGATCTGAGATCCCCGATTTAGCATTTGAGTTTGATCTTGCCCATGGGTTGTGTGCTGTTAGCGTTGAAGCCGAAGATAGTGGTCTGTGTTGAGTTCAGCCAGTGCAGAGGAATACCCAAGGACTGCAATACTCTGTATGGCATAATACTGAGGGCGGATCTCGGGTTGACTTGGACACGGTTGATCTCTGAAGACCCGATATACCCTGTGTAGTATAAGGGTTGGTCATGCTAGTGTTTAATTTGCATATCTTCCTAGGTGAACGATATGCAAGGCAGACTCCTTGTAGCTTGTAAGCATTGTGTGTAAGAATATCCGTTGGTAGCTTCTGGGATGACATGCACTTGAGCAATAAAGCTCTTTGTATCCGTCAAAGCTTTAATCAGAGCCCTTCTCATGGACTTGGACAGCCTCAAAAGCTCATAAAGAGTGATCCTGGCAAGGATATTAGTCAGTTGCGCCATGACATTAAAGTGAAAGGGAGCGCTTAACCCTCTTGCCTCTGGTTGGAGGAGGTTCTTGTTATAACGAACTTCTTTCGGCTTCCCTTTATCGGTTAATTAGCTTTTTAGGAATGGAAGCCCCAGCCTTCTCAGCTGGCTTTTCTGCTTCTTTGACAGTTTGATCATACCTCTTCAAGCATGTCTTCCCTGACCTAGTGCCTGCTCCAGGGTTTTCTCCTTGCTCGGCCGCTAGGGCAATTTTCTCTTCCTCCGAGGGGCTAATCATATTAGAAGCTTTAGCCTTATTTCTCTTCTTCTTCCCTGATACTCCAGTCCACTGCCGGTCATCAAGCAGATCAGGATAGACCCACATTATCTCTCCTTTTGGGATAGTAAGGGGTATCAATCATTTGTCTTTTTGACCATGCGGGTCAATGTTTCTCATGTGTAGGGATAGGAAGAACACCATCCGGAGCTGTAACAGGTGGGAAATCTTCGAATTGGACCGATATCATGTTAGTAGACACGGCTTTCTGTTGTGGCCTGAATTTAAGCACTTCAGCATCAATCAAAGCTTGTAGGATATCCTTGAAGATATAACATCTCTTCGTTGGATGTTCTAGCATTCTATGGTACAAGCAGTAGTTAGGCTCTTCCACCTTTCCTGCTTCTTCAGGTTTCTTAACTTCAGGAAGTTTCAACTTGTTATTCTTCTGAAGTAGCTTGAAAAGAGTGATCACATGATCTTCTTTGAAGGAGTACTACTTGAATGTTCTTGGCTGGCTCGATGCCTTGCCCTGCTTAGTAGGTGACGCTCGAGTGTTAGCTTCAGTGGCTAGAATATCTTTCCCCTTAGATTGGGGAGCATTATTTTGGCCATGTTGTGTCGGTTGTCTTTGCTTGCCTTCCTCTTCAGTTTTAACCCTGGCGATGATTCCCTCAGCTTGTTCACCTTGAGAGACTAGTTGTTTCCATGAACGACATTCTGTAACCCTTATCTAGGCTAAGAGATAGGTCGGTAAGTTGTGTCGACAGGTTTCCACCAGAGTTGCTTGCGTCATACCTATTGGGCATCGGAGAGTCATGCTTCGAAATCTTTCAACAAAGACTTTTATGGGTTCTCCTTTCCTTTGCTTGGTGTCAAGAAGAGAAGGGACCAAAACTTATGAGTCATCTTTGGAGAATCTAGCCAGAAATAATCTCTCTAGGTCTGCCCACTTCTGGATAGATCCCAGAGGCAGTTTCATGAACCATTCAAAGGCAATCACCTTGAGGGTGCCAATGAACAAACGAGTCAACACCGCGTCATTTGCTATTACATTCCTAGTTTGTGACTTGAAGTAATAGATATGATGATTGGGGGATCACGTGCCATCAAAAGCTTGTAGGGTTGGGACCTTGAACTTTGAAGGATATGGGGCAGCATCCTATTCGGCAGGATAGGGCCTAACAACCCCCTCCTCTTGGAGTTCGCTTCTATTTGTAATGACATTAAGGTGGGCTTCTAATTCCTCTATCTTCGTAGATTGAGGGTTTTGCTCATTTTCAGTTTTCTCATTTTCTTCAGCGGAAGAACCTGTGCTGTGGGCTTCTTGGTTAGAAGCAGTATTATCAATCACTTTTTTCTTCCCCCTTGATGAAGATGACCTTTCCTTTTGGAAAGTCTTATGCCTGGGTAGGGAATCTGCCCTTTGAAATTTAGTTTTGTCTGCAACCAACTGGGCCATCATGTTTTGAAGCTCATTGATGGTCTATTGTTGTGATTTGAGCATGGCTTGCTGCTCATCAAGTCTCTTTGTGAGATCTTCAGGGCCTCCTACCATATAAGCGGAACTCTCATGTTCTGCAGAGGAGCTAGAGGATTAAGACTCTGTGATAGCTAAATGTTCGTCGTCAGACTTCATTGCTCTATCTAGTCTTCGGTAGTTAATAGGGAGTATGACTCCTTTCTGCATCCGAGTACATCAAAAAATTCCATCAGATCCATTCAAAGCCTCTTTCAAGCCATGGGGTTGATCCTCCTCTGACTCGTCGGGACTAGGGATTGGTGACCTCCTCACTCCAATCACATTAGAAGTGGCTCTACGGTACTCTTGTACGGCCTCGACGAGGAGACATTTGTTAATCCGTCGAATACCAATGTCTTGGTCGCATGTGAGTAGCACCGGCATCTTGAGAGGACCATGGAAATCAATCGTTCGCATTGACATGAATGCGTGACTGATCGAACCAGTCTTTCTCTCGATAACAACTCTCTTAAATCTGTTAGATAGCACTAAGAAGAGTTACTCACTGAAGGGGAGACTTGGATCGGCATCCCCGGCATGTGGCTAGGCGAGGCAGACTCTTGACGTATATAGATCTTGAATCCGTGTTGATCTCCTTGAACGTGACGACTCACATTGCATTTAACATTAAAAATGTGAGGGTCATGTTTTAACATTGAAATGCGAGGTTTGCGTTTTGGAGAAGAAACGCGAAGGTCGCGTTTTGGAGAGGAAACGCAAAGGTTACGTTTTGGTTGAGCTATGTGGAGCTGATGTTCACGCTCAACATGGAGCTGGCCTCTACACTCGGGCAGGGTAACGCGAGGGCCGTGCTCTTCGTGGTCATGAGATTTGTGTTCCAACTGGGTAACGTAGTCTTGAGGTTTGCGTTTGGTGCAATCTTGAGACCTGCGTCTTGACTGTAAAACACGCCATTAAGGGCTGCGTTCGGTCTGGCTCCGGCGAAGCTTGTGTTTTCGCACACAAACACAGAGCTCGTGTTCTGAAGCAAAAACATGAAGTTCAAGGCTGCGTTTGGGCTCACAAACACGAGGTTCGCCGATTAGAGAGTGGGCTTGCTTGGAGTTTTGCTCGTCGATGGGATCTTCTTCTTCGACGAGCGGCATTCTTCTTGGTCTGTCTTAAGGTTTTTACAGTGGTATCTTCCTCTGTTGAGATTAATTTTGCCGCTTCAATAGGCCTTTTACGACCCAATACCCGTTGTTTGGGCATGGATGTAGGATCTTCAACTCGATTGACGAGTTCCATTAGAGCTAAGTCTTCTCCATCAGAGGAGGGACTGTCTGAACAGTCCAACCCAAGGGAGAGACTCTCCTTTGGTGGGTCAGCCATAGGTAGAGCTTTAGTTTCTTTGGAGACTTTACAGGCCTTGCGCATAGCCTTAGGGCTAAGGGACCCGGAGGAGAGAAACTCCTCATACTTAGCTTGGTCAAATTCCACGGTTAGAGTTTCAACAGTAGTCCTAACTCGTTGGGTGTCAGATTGCACCACCACTTCTTCATCGGTGAAAGAGCTCATCGGTGAGAATTGAATCTATATTATTCTCTCTAACTGACTTAGAAAAAGAAACTATAATTCTCTTTATCAGTTCCCCGATTTACAAAAGAGGGAAGGATGAAACCCTCCATTTGTTTAAAAAACTGGGTTCTTTCTTTGTAGCGATGGAAGTTTGAATCTTATATCCCGTTGACGATCCGAACACTTCAACTTCACGAGCTGTTAGTCTTCTCTCCTTGACTTGACACCTTGAGAGAACTTGCGAGGCAAGTTTATAACTCCAGCCGAGTTTTGAGAACTCTCTGTAAGAGTGTTAGAACTTGCAAGAAAAGTTCAAAACTCTACACGAGTTTAGGTAAACTTGTCTGAACAAGTTGGAAACTCTCTGTAAGAGAGTTGAGAACTCTAGGCAAGTTTGAATGAGACTTGTTTGAACAAGTTAGAAACTCTCTGTAAGAGAGTTGATAACTCTAGCCGAGTTTGAATCCCCAAGAAGGGTTAATTTTAGAGAGGAGATGAACCTCCAAGAGAACTAATCTAATTGGGTTTAAAGAGCAAGCCAAGAGCTCCAAGAATGTCCCAAGAAGCCCCTCTTCTTCTCTTATTTCTCTCTTTTTCTCTTCTTTTTTTCCTCTTGGTCCAGCCCTTTTTTTTTTGCCTTTAATCCCCTATGTCCAGCCCTATATATAGGATAATCATGGGATAAGGTACCCCATAACAGAGCCTTAACTATGCCCATACCTTGATGGGACAGTTTTGAAAATTGTTCCAGAGTCAAAAAATGCAAGGGTCGCGTTTTGGAGAGAAAACACGGGTGAACTCTGCATTCGACGACCTTTGCGTTTGAACTTAGCAGCACGGAGTGAACTCTGTGTTTGGTATTGGCAACACATGGCAACCTCTGTGTTTGAGCTTGGCAACATGGAGCGACCTCTGTGTTTGGGATCTGGAAACGCATGGTGACCTCTGTGTTTGAGCTTGGCAACACGGAGCGTCCTCTGCGTTTGGAATCTGGAAACGCATGTTGACCTTTGTGTTTAAGCTTGGCAAAACGTAGAGACCTCTGCATTTAGGATCTGGAAATGCATGGTGACCTCTGCATTTGATCTTGGTAACACGGAGTGACCTCTGCGTTTGGGATCTGGAAATGCATGGCTGCCTCTATGTTTTGCCTTGGAAGTGTAGGGTGACCCCTACGTTTTGAGCCTCTGGGTTGCAGAAGAGGGTTTTCACGTTTGGATTTACAGAGATTGTCAATTGTAATCTCTTTTCTTCGACTTTTGTGCAGATTGTCATCTTGTAATCTTTACACTTGGCTTTTGTAGAATGTGAGAGTCATCAATTTGTAACTCTCGCATGTTGCTGTGAAGTCTTCACATTGTAACTTTCATCGACTGTAACAAAGGTCATCAGATTGTAACTTTTGCTTGTTGATGTGAAGGACATCAGATTGTATTTTTCATCATCTGTTGTTTTGTGGGGAACGACTATCTACAGTAATTTTTAGGCAGCCTACATCGCCTACAACTGTTCGGAATTCGCCTGTAGCTATCTCTCACCTACAATTGTTTAGCTCGCCTGCATATTTGACGCAAACGTAGAAACGGGAGGCTGATCGAATATCGTTCCGATATCGACGAGCCTTGACAATAACAGGTAGATAATAAGCTTGAATCTACAAGCCCTAATTTTTCCAAGTTTAGGGAAGAAAACAATAGAGAAATTTCTCTTGATTTATAATTGAAAAGTTAATTCTCGGTTTATAAAAGGAGCTAATATTTATAGCCAACTAATCTTATCCTAACCCTAATATAAAAGAAAGTCCGAATTTAAAGGAAATAACCAAAAATATGAAACTGTCCTAATCGTCTCCGAGTTGACACAAGGCGTGTCGAGTAGTGACGCCTTTCGTGTCGACTGGCATGTGTCGACTAGCATCGCCCTTCGTGTCGACTAGCATGTGTCGACTAACACCGCTCTCTCGTCCAACACTTGATCGGCTGCTTTTTCTTCTCGTCTTGTCCAATACTTGATCTCCTATATCAATATTTAAGCTCGCTTGTGAGTCTAAGTTCGTCTAAACACTTAGCTCACCTGAATCTGTTAAGTTCGCCTAAAGAGCTTATCTTCGCCAAAGTGATCAAGTTTGCCAGTAAGGTACCCGACTTCGCCTGAACTAATGAATGATGATCATTTTTCCATTCAAAGTATTCGAGACCCCATACAACCCGATTTGGGTCTAAAAACTTTGAAGGGGGTTTTGTAGGCAAATAAAATTACCTTTAATCTAAAAAATTAGGAGTTCGCTTGCAGGATTCCGCCTGAGGATCCAAGCTCGCAAGAACAAAGCTCATGGGTCTTGTTCGCTTGCATCAAATTGGCTAAGTCAGGCTCGCCTGAATGATTGACTTCGCAGGCGAAGTAAAGTTTGCCTAAGCATTGGACTTTGCCTAGAAAGAACCAAGCTCACCTGAATGCTTAGTTCGCTAGCTCGTAAGTTAGCTAAGCTCGCCTGAATACTTTGCTCGTCCGCACGAGTCAAGCTCGCCAGCAGGAGATTCGCCCACACGATCCAAACTCGCCAACAGGGTTCAAGCTCGCCTGAAAGCTTAAGGGTTTGCCTGTTGACTTTACTTGTTCGCCTAAATCACTTGCAAGCTTGCCTGAATGCTTAGCTCATCCACAAGCTCGCCTAGCTTGCCTACTAGCCCGCCTGAGCGGTTAAAAACCACATACTTGAATTGTGGGAGTGGTTACGCCCACTTCCCACGATTCAAGGGGTCAGTTATGATCTTCTCAAGCTATATATAGCCATTGACGGCTACATGAGGGAGGATCTTTTTGGCTTTTTGACATCTGGAGATCAGATCCTTGGGTCTTGAATTCTTGAATTAATCTCGATCTTAGCATCTTTGAGATCTAATTCTTGGCTCTTTGCATATTCTTGATCTTAGCTTTCTGAGATCTTGAATTCTCTTGGCATTCGGTCTTTTGGGAGATAAAAGAACCGAATCTTGCCTATTTTGAGCATTAGGCCTTGATGTCAAGCTCGAGTGATCAAACTATTCAACTCAAGTTTCTACCACGCGCTAAAATTTTCCCGTAATCTTATTCAAATCGTCCAAGGAAAGCAAACTCGACACGAGCATCGAGAGAGGCATCGTATCACTACCAAAGAACCCACGTTAAACAAGGAGAGATCGAATCAATTCTATTCGCTTCTGTGTAAAAGTGATTTTTGATTTGTAATCCAATTTTAATTAATACAAATCTTTAAGATCAATTTTATGACCTACAATGTTAATTACAGTCTCTTCATCAAGGTTACCATCTATCTATAATACTAGCATCATATTAAAGCATGTATTAATACTATTAAAACAAATAAAAGCATGCAATTATCAAGATATGATAACCATTACATTGTATAAACAACCACATAGTTTACAACCTAAGAAATGCATTGTGTTCAAGTCGTATGAATTAATCAGGCTTGCAAATTACTTTTAAAAAAACTACATAATTAACCAATACCAAACTTCAATAGAAACTTTTTTAGTACTTCTCATCCAAACTTTCATCTAGCCGACTAAACAATTGCTAAAATTGACATAATGCAGGACTCTAATAATTGCTTTCTTTTACAATCATGTTAGGAATTTAGGACAGATCATCATCAACCACAAATATAAAAAAAAAGTGCTAGCTATTCTTCATATTATATTATTAGTTATACCACATTAAACTAACTATAGGACTAAGTACATTATATATATTAGTTATACCGTATTAACCAAAGCATCAAGGGTGCAAGATCTCACTTAAAAATAAATCAAAATTAACATCAACACAAGATAAAAAGTGATCTATGAGATCAACATCCATCAATAAACACTGAGATTCTAAATTTGTAATTAAAACAAACTTCTATAAGCTCATCTAATCAAACATTTGCCTAATACCAGAATAAACATATCAAATACATAGGCTCTTGTCGAAACTGAGAGGAAAAAAAGCATAATAATAACACTGTGGTAGACATCATGCATAATAAAGAACTAAATCTAGCCATAGCATCTTCTCAAAATCTGGAGGAAAAGAAACCATACATGCAATAAATTGACTGAAATTCATGGGTTGGGGAATTTAAATTTTGTTAACAATAGTAAAATCCATCAACTGAAATCTCAACATCAAAACCCCTAAAATGACCAATTTATCAAAGATCTGGAAACTAAAATAATACAAATTAACAAATTATCTCAAAGAGACCGAACCCTCGATTGGAAGCAAAAGAGGTCGAACCCTAGATTGGTAGCTAGACTTTGCAAGGCTGGAAGGAAGGCGGAGGGGGTTTCAAACTCTAATTCGAACAGGAGGAGTACACCATGCTAATGTGCCTTGGATGCATCTCCTTCGCCCGCGCGCATCTACCTGGCTTGGCTTGTCGCCTTGCGTGCAAGCGAAGCGCTATTGGTGGCAATTAATAGAAATAAGAACGAAAGAGAGCGAGAGAGAGCAGTGACAAGAATGAGATGGCAGGTGCAAAAAAAAGTTCCCAAACACTAGAATCAGTTTTTGGTGTACGGGGAGAGAAAAATGGATGTTTTCTCCCGTAATCGGCCTCACAAGTCAGGAAAATTATCTAGAAAAAAAATCCTAGCTAACGCCTTCTTTTTCTCTTACTTTCCTTTTTATTTTTTGGAAACCAAACACATGATTGTGGAGGAAAATGTAAAAAATGCCTTGTGTCAATTTCCTAAGGACTTTTTTTTGCGGTTTTTAGACCAATCAAATAGCCTCTTGAACTAGCAGTGTAGTAGTCATAAAGTTATGTGTACGGGGAGAGAAAAATGGATGTTTTCTCCCGTACACATGATGGTGTACGGGGAGAGAAAAATGGATGTTTTCTCCCGTAATCGGCCTCACAAGTCAGGAGATTAAAAAAGGGATTTCAGCGTTAAATTCCTAACAACTGGTATCAGAGCGTGAAACGATCTAGAGGAAGTCAGATTCAAGTGGGAGCCATGGCCGCAGATGAAGAGAAAATAAGACTTGAGAAATTTGATGGAACAGATTTTGGATTCTGGAAAATGCAGATAGAGGATTATCTGTATCAGAAAAATCTGTATCAACTACTATCGGGGAAGAAGCCGGATTCCATGAAGGAAGAAGAGTGGAACCTTCTGGATAGACAAGCCCTCGGAGTTATCAGATTGACATTGACTCGCAATGTTGCGTTCAACATAGCGAAGGAGAAGACCACGGCAGGTCTTATGGCAGCACTCTCAAATATGTATGAGAAGCCATCAGCCGCAAACAAAGTTCATTTGATGCGGCGGTTATTCAATCTGAAAATGGCGGAAGGCACGTCAGTAGCACAATACCTCAATGAACTTAATACGGTTACAACCCAATTGAGTTCAGTTGAGATTGAGTTTGATGATGAAGTTCGGACGTTGATACTTTTGTCTTCCCTACCAGAGAGTTAGAACGCTACAGTCACAGCTGTGAGTAGCTCGTCGGGAAAGAAAAAGTTGAAGTTCGGCGACGTTCGTGATTTGGTTCTCAATGAGGAGATCCGACGGAGAGAGACGGGTGAAGCTACAACCTCTTCAGTATTGCATACATAGTCAAGAGGTAGAAATTCAACCAGAGGAACGGACGAGGAAAATCAAACTTCAGAGGTAGATCAAAGGACTGGAGGTCCAAGTCAAGGAATCCAAGCAACAGCTCGAAGGCTATCGAGTGTTGGAATTGTGGAAAGACCGGACATTACAAGAATCAGTGTAAGAGCGCACAGAAGGAGAAGGAAGCGAAGGCAGAGGTGAATGTCACCTCCACTTCAGGAGGAGACGACGCATTGATATGCTCTTGGGAGAGCAAGGAGGAATCTTGGGTGTTAGATTCAGGAGCGTCGTTCCATGCTACTTCTCAGAAAGAATTCTTCGAGAAGTATACCCCCAGAAAACTTGGATACGTATATCTTGGTGATGATCAACCATGTGCTATTGTGGGCAAAGGAGTGGTGAAAATTAAGTTGAACGGGTCAGTATGGGAGCTGAAGGATGTCAGGCATATTCCCGACCTGAGAAAAAATTTAATATCCGTAGGCCAGTTGGCTGGCGAAGGATATACCACGACCTTCCATGGAGATGATTGGAAGATCTCAAAGGGCGCAATGACGATTGCCCGAGGCAGAAAGACCGGTACCCTATATATGACAGCAGGTGCACGTTGTTTGATCTCAGTTGCAGCAGGCAATGAAACTTCAAAGCTGTGGCACCAGAGACTCGGTCATATGAGTGAGAAGGGGATGAAAATCATGCACACAAAGGGAAAACTCCCAGGACTGCAGTCAGTGGAGATGGATATGTGTGAAGAATGTATACTTGGAAAGCAGAAGAGAGTCAGCTTTCAGACAAGTGGCAGAACCCCCAGGAAGCAGAAGCTAGAGCTCGTTCACTCAGATGTGTGGGGACCAACAACCACCGCGTCCATTGGTGGAAAACACTACTTCGTGACTTTTATCGATGATCACACTCGGAAAGTATGGGTCTACTTTCTGAAACATAAGTCAGAAGTGTTTGAGGCTTTCAGAAGATGGAAAGCCATGGTCGAGAATGAGACCGGTCTGAGAATAAAAAAGCTCAGGACCGACAATGGCAGTGAGTATGAAGACACCGGATTCAAGAAGTTCTGCTATGAGCACGGGATCAGAATGGAGAGAACCGTGCCCGGCACGCCTCAGCAAAATGGTGTAGCTGAGCGGATGAACCGAACGTTGACAGAGAGAGCCAGAAGCATTCGAGTACAATCAGGCCTACCGAAGCAGTTCTGGGCAGAAGCGGTCAACACAGCAGCTTACTTGATCAACCGAGGTCCATCGGTTCCATTGGAGCACAGAATACCAGAGGAGGTATGGTGCGGAAAGGAGGTAAAACTCTCACATCTTAAAGTTTTCGGTTGTGTAGCTTACGTGCATATTAGTGATCAAGGCAGGAATAAGCTTGATCCCAAGTCAAAGAAATGCACTTTCATCGGCTATGGTGAAGATGAGTTCGGCTACCGCATTTGGGACAACGAAAACAAGAAAGTGATCAGGAGCAGAGATGTGATATTCAACAAAAATGTGATGTACAAGGACATGCACAAGACAGATGACTCAGAGAGCGAGTCAATATTTGTAGATGCAGATGATGTCCCGAGTAACCTCTCGGAAGAACCCAATGCAGAGGGTCCTCAGCAAGAAGAGCCTGTTGGACAAGATGGTGCGCAGGAGCCCGACGCACCAGCTCCGATATTAAGAAGATCTTCTCGTCCTCCTGTACCCAACAGGAGATACATGAACTATCTGTTGTTGACAGATGGTGGGGAGCCTGAAAGCTTTGATGAAGCTTGTCAGTGTGGAGATGCGAGCAAGTGGGAGCTTGCAATGAAAGATGAGATGAAGTCTCTCATATCAAACCAGACGTGGGAACTAGCTGAGTTGCCCACGGGTAAGAAGGCACTCCACAACAAATGGGTGTACCGGGTGAAAGAGGAGCAGGATGGTTCCAGAAGATATAAAGCCCGGCTAGTTGTCAAAGGTTTCCAGCAGAAGGAAGGAATTGACTACACCGATATTTTCGCTCCCGTGGTGAAGCTAAATACTATCAGGACCGTGATGAGTATTGTAGCAATTGAAGATCTTCATCTCGAGCAGTTAGACGTGAAGACGGCGTTTCTTCACGGAGATCTAGAAGAGGAGATATACATGCACCAGCCAGAAGGTTTCTCAGAAGAAAAGAAGAAAAAGAACCTGGTGTGCAGACTCAAGAAGAGCTTGTATGGCCTGAAACAAGCCCCAAGACAGTGGTACAAGAAGTTTGACGGCTTCATGCACAAGGAAGGTTTCCAGAAGTGCAACGCCGACCACTGTTGCTACTTCAAAAGATATCAGTCCAGCTATATCATCCTACTGCTGTATGTTGATGATATGTTGGTTGCAGGAGCAGATATGGAGGATATCAAGAGTTTGAAGCAGCAGCTGTCAAAGGAGTTTGACATGAAGGACTTGGGTCCAGCGAAGAAGATCCTTGGAATGCAAATCACGAGAGATAAGAAGAGAGGTCTCTTGCAGTTATCTCAGACGGAGTACATCAACCGTGTTTTGCAGAGATTCAACATGGGCGACGCCAAGCCTGTGAGCACACCCTTGGCCAGTCATTTTCGCGTTTATGTCAAATCCAGGAAAAGCTCATTGGGAAGCGGTCAAGTGGATTATGAGGTATCAGCGAGGCACCACACAGAATTGTTTGCACTTTGGTAAGGGAGAGGAAGAAGTGCAAGGGTACGTAGATGCAGACTTCGGCGGCGAAGTTGATCACCGAAGAAGCACCACCGGCTATGTATTCACCGTCGGAACTACAGCTGTTAGTTGGATGTCACAGGTACAGAAGATCGTTACCCTATCCACTACAGAAGCTGAGTACGTTGCAGTGACTGAAGCCAGTAAAGAGATGATATGGCTTCAAGGTTTGTTGACAGAGCTGGGATTCAAACAGGAGAAGAATGTTTTGCACAGTGATAGCCAGAGTGCGATACACTTGGCCAAGAATTCAGCATTTCATTCTAGAACGAAGCATATTGCGCTTCGGTACCACTTCATCAGATCCCTGTTGGAAGATGACGTGTTGAAACTGGAGAAGATTCCAGGAAGTAAGAATCCAGCAGACATGTTAACCAAGACGGTGACTGTTCAGAAACTGGAGTTGTGCGCAACTTCAGTTGGCCTTCATGCATAGATGATGAGGGCAGAGCCACACAGGAGGAGGAGCTTGTTGAGATAGCCTACTGACGTCGGTTTGGTCTCCAAGTAAGTACCACAAAAATGGGTTAATTGTGAAGAGACCCCCGATAATATTGTTAGGATGAGGGTGTAGATCAAACCTCATTTCCGATGAGGAGCGCCGGCGAGGAGCTCCGACGAGCTCGATGTCGACGCAAGCGAAGCTGGAGGCGTAGCCCAGGTGAGCTTCGATGGTCGCAGGCGAGCTCGAGCTATGCGTTTCGAACCCCTTTTGACCTCGGTGTTTTGGCGGTTCGAACTCTGCGTCACAGGGATCCGACCTCTGCGTTTGGCGATGCCGACCTCTGCGTTCGGGGCCTCCGACCTTGGCGTCAAAGAGGGACGCTCGCGTGGCTGGCGACAGGCTGTCGCCAGCCTGTCAATTCCGTCTATAAAAGCCCCTCCCCCGTCGACCTAGGGTTTTGGCTTTTTCCCCCTTTGCTCCGATTCGTCTCTGGCGACGATTTTTTCCCTTTCGGTCTTCGTTCCTTTTTTTCTCCAGCGCTCAGAACTTTGGGATTTTTGAGGGGAGATAGAAAAGAGGGATTTAAGAAGAGAGAGAGAGAGAGAGAGAGAGAGGGGATTTAAGAAGAGAGAGAGAGAGAGAGAGAATTAAAGAGGGGTTTATATTGTGGGGTATTTATTCTCAAGTGAGAATTGAAAGGGTTCATACCCTTTAATTATTAACACTGTAGCTACAGTGTTCATTTGAGAGATCTCATTTTTGATATTCTCTTAATCTGTAATTTCTTGTTTGATTAATAAGAAATTATCCGTGTGGCTCCCGAGGACGTAGGCAGTTGCCGAACCTCGTTAAAACTTGGTGTACTTTTTCTATTCTTCGTTTCTGTTGCATTAGGGATTTAGGCGTTAATTTCCTAACAGTTTTTGGTGTACGGGGAGAGAAAAAAGGATGTTTTCTCCCGTAATCGGCCTCACAAGTCAGGAAAATTATCTAGAAAAAAAATCCTAGCTAACGCCTTCTTTTTCTCTTACTTTCCTTTTTATTTTTTGGAAACCAAACACATGATTATGGAGGAAAATGTAAAAAATGCCTTGTGTCAATTTCCTAAGGACTTTTTTTTTGCGGTTTTTAGACCAATCAAATAGCCTCTTGAACTAGCAGTGTAGTAGTCATAAAGTTATGTGGCCCCCACTTTTTAACACCGTTAGCTAATTACCTCCTAAAAATACGCAACCAAACAGAACCCTTTACTGATTCATTTGGAAAGAATGGAATAAGCTTCATCGGCGGAGCTAGGTAAAAGCTGGGGAGCATGTGCCGCGCCCCCACCAACTCCAAAAAAAAAACTTTTATACATAAAGGCTCTCCAAACTTTTACAATTTGCATATATACATGGTAGTTACAATTGACAATTTATATATTCATACATATACAGTGGTTAGCCTTCTTAGAAATTAGCTTAATTGCACTTAAATATCCTATATGTTCCCTTACCTTGCACTTAGATACCCTCATTTGTTTTTTTATAACAATTTATATATACCTTAAAGTTTTTAAAGTTTATATTTTAACATCCTAAATTATGCAAACAGGGGAATTTCTTCCTGAAAACTCTCATATGACACTCACATGCTAATTTGAACTTTTTAACCCTAAAATTTTGTTGAACTTAATGCTAAACCTATCATAATTCTATCTTAACAAATATTAAGAGTTTAATTGCCATAAAATTAGCATGTAGGTATCACATGATAATTTTCGAAGGTTGGGAGAAATTCTCATGTTTGCAAAACCGAGGGTATTAAAATGTAAGTTTAAAAAACTTAAGGTGTGTATGTGCTAAAATACAAGTGAGGGTATATAAGTGCAAACTTGGAGAAAATATAGGATACTTAAGTGCAATTAACCTTAAAGATATCAAAAAAATAATTGAGCTAATAAATTATTTCCAATATATACTTATATATCCATGTTTGCTATATCCACTCCCAAACAGTAATTTTGGGAGTTGGATTGCCGAAAATGCCCTTTTGATGTTGAGGGTGTTTCTGGAATGGACTTGGCCTGTTTTGGTTTGGGAGAAGGGCAATTTAGTCCTCACACACCCCCAAAATTACTATTTGGGAGTGTGAATAGTTGGACCCCGCATGTTTGCTATATCCACTCCCAAACAGTAATTTTGGGAGTTGGATTGCCGAAAATGCCCTTTTGATGTTGAGGGTGTTTCTGTGGGAGTTGGATTGCCGAAAATGCCCTTTTGATGTTGAGGGTGTTTCTGGAATGGACTTGGCCTGTTTTAGTTTGGGAGAAAGGCAATTTAGTCCTCACACACCCCCAAAGTTACTGTTTGGGAGTGTGAATAGTTGGACCCATATATATCTTGGATTCTTTCCACCCCGAAAGATAGAATTCTTGGCTCCACCCCTGATAAGCGTGTTTTTTGAACTCTATAAAGGCATCACACTGAAAAAGATGTTAGGAGAAATTCCTTCATGCTTAGTGGTTGTAGCTTGATCATCTGCCTGTGCATAGAAATACACAATTAATCTCATCTAAATGTTCAGTTTATCTTCAGTCCTCTGTTGTTCTATATAGGTATCTCTATTTTTGTACATCGATTGTTCTTTATTGCATATACTAAAGTTCAAGTCTCTATCTTTTCTTAAAAAAATAACAAACGCGGACAGCGTGTCTAGGTGCACCGCGGCCAACAAAATTAGTCATGAACATACATGTGCAAGAGGTTAATTATTTTAGTAGGAAAAGTCGGTAATTTTCTCCAATTTGCACATCTTACTGATGAATGTTTCTCTATAAAAAAGCATTTTCCTCTATTCTCAACGTTTATTCAAGATGACGCTTTCTCAATTTGGAGATATACGTATGAACGTGAGGAAAGAAACAAAACAAAGAATGAAGAGAAATATTATAGTAGAAGATATGTAAGGAATTAATGGCGCCATCATTGGAGTAAAAAGTGAAGCGGAATCACATGTTTTCTGACGTGATGAAAAGGACTAGGGAGATTAACTGAGCACACAAAGCCTTAACTAGCGAGATAATCGCCGACGAAAGCCATAAACCTTGCCCAAAATCACGGCTACTGTTCTTCCTAACCGAAACAATGACCCAATCTTAGCCCTCCAATCGCACTCGTGCTCACATTCACTGGCCGACAGAGGGGGCTTTTATTTTTGGCTTAATTGCACTTAGATACCCTTTAGTTTCTCTACTTTGCACTTATATGCCCTTACTTGTTTTTGGCAGCCCTTGCATGCCCTGGAGTTCTTAAATTTTACATTAATTTATATAACCTCACTTGTTTTGGGCATTTATACACCATAAAGTTTCTAAAACTTACTCCTAAATACTCTAAGTTATGCAAACTTTAGCATACTTAAGTGAAAGGTTTAAAAACTTTACGATATTTAAGTGCAAATTTGAAAAACCTTAAGACATTTAAGTGCAAGCTCTAAAAACCTCAGGGCATATAAGTGTTGTTGTTGGGGCGCGTGACGCCCAAACCGTCGCGGAAGCTAAAACAATCCTAGCTCGAGTTTAAGCCAAACTCAAACTAACCAATACAAGCAATAACGAATACACAGATAAAACAGAAGTAAAGTAGACGAGACAACAGATATACGTGGTTCGGCAAACATGTCTACGTCCACGTGAGCCACACATATAATTTCTTATTTAACCACAAGAAATTACAAAGCTTGCTAAGGGAAGATCTCAAACTTGGGATCTCACACTTAAAAGTCGATTACTGTAGAATTGCTACAGTACTGCATGTGATTTATTCAACAGAATAAATCACCACTTAATCTTCTAAGAATCCCCTATTAAATCTTCTCAACCACCGCAGGCTTCTTGAATAGTCGCCGCCACAACAGAGAAAATACCCTCTGTTGAAAATCGCTGGCTCCGCTCTCTCCCAGCCGTGTGAACAGGGTTCTTAGAATACCCTCTGTTGTTTATAGGAAAACCCTAGGGCAAACAACGAGATCCAGCTGTCTTCCACAACCCCAGGCGAGCACAGCGAAGGCAACAGGCGAGAATCACACAGGCGAAATCCAGAACAGGCGAGATCAAGAACAGGCGACTCCGATCCAAGCAGGCGAGCTCCCCTCGTCTCTCCACACCCGTAGGCGACCACGTCTCAGGCGAAATCCACACCCCAGACAGGCGAGTACGAGCTCCACCATCATCCGCAACTGACGAGCTCGCCCGCCGTCGCCAGTCCTCGTCGCCCCTTCGCTGTCGCCGTTGAGGGCTCCGCCGACGTCGACTCCGATCTCCAATGAGATCACTGTCGAGGTTAGTTCTTCTTCAATTCTCCACCTCGTCCATCATTTGATAAACCTTAAATTTTGGACGAACACCTGAAGAACACCACGAACGCCAAACCAGGCCAAAACCAGCTGCGCCACTATACTACGGCTGCCTACGTACCCTCCACCGGGATCAAATTAACTGTAGTTCTGCTATTGTCCTTCTGGGCAGATCAACACGGGCTGATATTAAGCAAGTCCAAGTAATACTGAAATTTGCTACCTGTGACCACCTTGGTTAACATGTCTGCTGGGTTCTCATTCGTGTGCACCTTCATGAGAGAAATATCACCTTCCTCTATGACATCCCGCACAAAATGATACCTGACGTCGATATGCTTGATACGAACATGATGAACTTGATTCTTAGTCAAATGTATTGCACTCTGACTATCGCACCATAAGTTCACGCACTCCTGCTTAATCCCCAAATCGTCTAGTAGACACCACAACCACAATGCTTCCTTCACTCCCTCTGCCATGGCCATGTACTTAGCCTCTGTAGTAGAAAGTGCCACTGTAGCATGTAACATCGATCTCCAACTAACTGGAGCATCATGTATACTGAATACATAACTAATAGTAGATCGTTGTCTATCTAGATCACTCGTATAATCTAAGTCCACAAACTCGTCGATCTGACATGTATCTCCACCAAAACATAGACCCGTATTTGCGGTACCCTTCAAGTACCTCAGAACCCATTTCACCGCTTCCCAATGTGTCTTCCCTGAATTCGCCATGAACCTACTAACGACACTGACCGCCTGTGAAATATCTGGACGTTGTACACACCATGGCATACATCAAACTGCCAACTGCACTAGCATAAGGAACACGATCCATGTGTGCCTTATCTTCTGCTGAAGTGGGAGATTCTTTACCTGGGAGCTTAAAATGTGGTGTCAATGGAGTCACTACCGATTTTGCAGTTTTTATCCCGAACCTTGCGATCACCCACTCTATATAGCCCTTCTGACTCAAGAACAATCGTTGATTCACCCGCTCTCTTCTAATCTCCATACCCAGTATTTTCCTAGCAGCGCCCATGTCCTTCATCTCAAATTCTTTACCAAGTTGAGATTTCAACCTATATATCTCCACCTTACTTTTCGAAGCAATAAGCATGTCATCCACATACAAAAAAAAATAGATATAATCACCTTCACGAAGCTTTCGAATATAGACGCAACAGTCATACACGCTTTTGGAGAACTCATGCTTTAGCATGAAGGAGTCAAATCGCTTGTACCACTGCCGAGGAGATTGCTTCAATCCATAAAGTGATTTCCTCAAGCGACATACATAATTCTCCTTATCCTCAACCTTGTAACCCTCAGGCTAATGCATATAGATTTCCTCCTCCAAGTCTCCATGCAAGAAGACCATTTTGACATCGAGTTGTTCTAGCTCAAGATCACCATGAGCAACAATACTCAATAGCACCCGAATAGAAGTACGTTTTACCACCGGAGAAAATATCTCATTGTAATCCACACCCTCTCTTTGTGCAAACCCCTCAGCCACTAGCCTCGCCTTGTACCTTGTACCACCAAGCTCTGAAGAATCTTCCTTTCTTTTATACAGCCACTTACAACCTATAGCTTTCTTTCCTACGGGTAATGGGACCACCTCCCATGTTTGGTTCTTCCGGAGAGATTTCATCTCCTCCTCCATTGCAGCCAACTAACTCTCGATATCTCTATCCCGAATAGCTTCCTTGAAGGAGACCAGCTCATCTTCCTCCACCGAGAGTGCGTACTCAACCAAATTAACCTGCCCATAGTGCTTTAGGGGTTGGTCAGCCCCCAGCTTCTGTACCTGCTTATATGCTCGCCTTGGCCTAGTGGAAGCTAAGCTATCCTCGAGCTTGCTGAACCTCCTCCTGCTCAAGATCATCATCTACCTGATTTTTTACTTTAACACGACTAGAACCTGGTTGGTCTTTAGGTTCTATATCAATAACCTGGGACTTAGAATTCTCAACAGTCTCAACACCATCATCCTTGGGCACCCTAGCAATCATGGACTTCTCGTCAAAGGTAACGTCCTTGCTGATCATGAACTTTGAATCTTCTGTACACCAAAGGCGATAGCCTTTTAAACCCTTTGCATACCCTAAAAAAATTGCCTTCTTAGCCTTCGCGTCAAGCTTTCCCTCGTTGACGTGATAGTAGGCGGTACACCCGAAGATTCGGAGCCTCTCATAATCTGTATGCTCCACTGACCACACCTGATAGGGTGTATCACCATCCAATGTTCAATGTGGAGAACGGTTCACTATGTAATAAGCTGTAGCAACAACTTCTACCTACCATTCCTTGCCCAAACCAGCATATGATCGCATACTCACTGCTTTCTCCTGCAGTGTTTGGTTCAGTCTTTCCACGATCCTATTTTGCTATAATGTAGATCTAACAGTCCAGTGTCTGGCAATCCCCTCCTGATCACAGAACTCCTTGAAGGCACTATCTGTATACTCTGCACCGTTGTCAGATCTCAATGTCTGTAATTTCTTTCCTGTCCTGTTCTTAACCATCACCTTCCACTTCTTGAATGTCTCAAATACTTTACTCTTGTGCTTCAGAAAATAAATCCAAGCATATCTCGAATGACCATTTATGAATGAGACAAAATATCTGGAACCACCCTTGGAAGTTGTCGAAGTTGGACCCCAAACATCCGTGTGTACATAATCTAGAATCCCTCTGCTCTTGTGTTTGCTTGTCAGAAACCGGACCCTGTGTGCCTTTCCATACACACAATCCTCGCAAAAATCCATGCAAGGCTTCTCCAGATTCTTCAACAAACCATCCTTACCGAGCAGATCTAGACCCTTCTCTGATATGTGCCCAAGCCGCCTATGCCATAGTTGTGTGTGCTCACATAGGTCTCCATCACTTCCATCAGCTCCAACAGCTGCATCTCCCATCACCGTCGTACCCAAAAGAGTATATAGGTTACTGTGACGAATGCCCTTCATCGCTACTAAGGAACCCCGAACAACCATCTTCACTCTGTTCTCTGTTACAATCTTGCAACCCCCGGTGTCCAAAGCACCAACTAAAATAAGATTCTTCCACAAGTCAGGAAGGTGCCTCACATCCTTCAAGGTTCGAACCACTCCATCATGCGTATTGATCTTAATATCACCTAGCCCCACCGTTTTACAAGCATGGTTATTCCCCATCAATACGGTTCCACCATAAATGCTCCTATAGGTAGTAAACCACTTCCTATTTGGACACATGTGGTAAGATCAACCAGAATCAAGTATCCACTTCCCGGTGGTATCCTCGCCACCCGTGATGACATAACATTCCTTATTGCTCCCTTCCCCTGAAGCATAGCTCGCCTCTTCCTTGCCTTCTCGTCTTTCAGTCTTGTTGTTGTTCTTCTTCCCACTTACTCTCTTGTTAGGACAATTGACTTTGAAATGCCCTAGCTCACCACATTTGAAACACGGTCTTTCTGCAAGAGGTCTTGATTTTGATCTAGACTTTTCTCCCTTGCCTTTTCCTAGCTCATTGGCCCTTCCTCTGGCGAAGAACCCCTGCGCTTGTTCTTTGTTACCACCAGTGGCCATATCACTAGTTATAATTTTTCGAAGATCATCCGCTAGAAGTGTCGTTTTAGTCTCATCCATCGATAAACTGTCACCCACAAGCATCAGTATTTGAACCAGATTCTCATAAGACTTCAGCAGGGATAGAAGTAGTAGAAGTGTCTGATCCTCATCTTCTACTATCACCTCAATGTCTTTCAAATCCGATAAGATCCTATCGAACTTGTTGATGTACTTTCGGATTGATGAGCCTTCCTCCATCTTGCAAGTGTACAATTTGGATTTTAAATAGATCCGGTTCGTTAGACTCTTCGTCATGAAGGTGCTCTCTAACTTTAACCACACACCCGCAGCCGTTTCCTCTCTATCCACCAAGAAAGCCACATCCCGTTTAAGACAAAGGATAATCGATGTCCGTGCTTCCAGATCCATCTCCTCCTAATCCTTGTCAGACATATCCTTGTGCTTATTTTCTTTTCCCGCCAAAGCCTTGTACAATTTCTGCGAAATCAACGAATTTTTTATCTGCATCCTCCAATAAGAAAAATCATTCTTCCCATTGAATTGCTCGATCTCATACTTTCCAACTTTAACTATTTTACTTGTAGATGTCATTCTCCGCTTGTTTTAGTAAATCCGTTTCTCTCAGGAATTTTAACAAATATCTTATGTTCACCACACAATAGTCAACCACCACCTCAGATCAGTAGCTCAACCACCGCCAATCTAAAAAAGGGCTCTGATACCAATTGTTGGGACGCGTGATGTCTACACCGCCCTGGAAGCTAAAACAATCCTAGCTCGAGTTTAAGCCAAACTCAAACTAACCAATACAAGCAATAACGAATACACAGATAAAACAAAAGTAAAGTGGACGAGATAACAGATATACGTGGTTTGGCAAACTTGCCTACATCCACGTGAGCCACACAAATAATTTCTTATTTAACCAAAAGAAATTACAAAGCTTGCTAAGGGAAGATCTCAAACTTGGGATCTCACACGTAAAAGTCGATTACTGTAGAATTGCTACAGTACTACGTGTGATTTATTCAACTGAATAAATCCCCACTTAATCTTCTAAGAATCCCCTATTAAATCTTCTCAACCACCGCAGGCTTTTTGAATAGCCGCCACCACAATAGAGAAAATACCCTCTGTTGAAAATCGCTAGCTCCGCTATCTCCCAGCCGCGTGAACAGGTTTTCCCTACCCTTTTATAGGGAAACCCTAGGGCAGACAGCGAGATCCAGCTGTCTTCCACAACCCCAGGCGAGCACAGCGAAGGCAACAGGCGAGTATCACACAAGCGAAATTCAGAACAGACGAGATCAATAACAGGCGACTCCGATGCCCGCAGGCTAGCTCCCCTCGCCTCTCCATGCCCGCAGGCGACCACGTCTCAGGCGAAATCCATGCCCAGATAGACGACTACGAGCTCCGCCATCATCCGCAACTGACGAGCTCGCCCGTCGTTGCTAGTCCTCATTGCCCCCTCTCCGTCGGCATCGAGGGCTCCGTCGACGTCGACTCCGATCTCCAATGAGATCACCGTCGAGGTCAGTTCTTCTTCAGTTGTCATAAACAAGTGAGGAAATATAAGTAAAAGTTTTAAAAACTTTAGAATATATAACTGCTACAAGAAATAAGTGAGGATATATAAGTGAAAATTTTAAAAATTTTAGGGTATATAATTATTGTGAAAAACATGTCGGGTTATATAAGTACAACATAGTTGAAACTATTGTTGCACGCGCGGAAGCCAAAACCGACAATATGCTTCGATGAACCAAACCAACATCGAGAGAAGGTCAAACAAACCAAAGTAATGCCACAAACACAAACAAACAATTTTAACATGGTTCGGCAAGTTGCCTACATCCACGGGGTAAGAAGGGGATGGGGTTTTCACTAATAGAGAAGAATAGTACAAACTGAGATTACAATCACTCGAACTCACCAATTAATCTTACCAACAAATCTCTAATTATATCCAAACAAAACCCTAACCAATAGCTCAGAAAATACCTCTTTTCTATGCTCCAAACATCCCCACAACAAGGCTAATCAAAGCCCAAAGAAACTCTAAAACGTGTGTTGGTATTTATACTAAACACAAATCCCAAATAGAACAGGAAACCAAAATGAACCCGAACCCGACTCACGATCGACCGCACCAAAGCTCGCGGTCGACTGGACAGAACGACAGAATCCAGAAAACCATTATAGGGTTTGACGATCGACCGTCAAAATCATCACGATCGATCGGCCAAAGATCCAGAATCTGTACCAAGTCATGCACGTTGTCGGTCGACCGTGCCAAAGCTCATAGTCGATCGGAGAGCACCCAAATGTCTATCAACTCCAAAAATCCTGTTCTTCTCCAATTTCTTCACCAAATCTACAATTCTCCACATCGGCGAAGTTTTCCCAAAACTGAGCCGACACCAACCGAACCACATGTCCCACTTGTTGCGTCTAGTATGAAATAAAAACAAATTCACGACAACAGACTCAATCCACAATAAGTCGAGACCCAAATAAGAATGTGATCACTCGTCGGTATCAACTCACCAAATCGGCTGCATTATAAAATGACTGCCTACGTATCCTTTTGCCTAAGGAATCAATCCTTCATGTAGTTCACCAAATGGCCTACAAAGACCCTCAATCTAATAGAAGAGTTCTCAACTCTTCACCAATAAATCTGCGGCTGATAGCTCTCCCAATGGTCCCAAAGTGAAACAAACCTAATACCACCACCTGAGGTGAACCAACAGCCATATCCAAATCTAAACTATGTCCACCAGCTACATTAGAATCAACCAACTCATCATCTGCATCCAAATCAACATGATCCCCAATCTGTGTCATCTCAGCTGGAATCTCAAACAATACAGTATGATCTGGAGTATGTGGAGTAATCTCCACCCAAGGTGGAGTAGCATCACACTCCACCCGCTGTGATATCCTAATGATCTAATCAACACTCTCCACCTACAGAGAGTCAAATGTGACATATCTGCTCAAAACAAAATCATAGTTTCCTAACTGATAACCAAACGAGCATCTGAATCCTAAATGTGCAATCAGATCAAATCTCACATCCTCGATGTGACCAAATGCTGGACAACCAAACATCCAACAACCTAAAATCTGAAGCAGCTCTACTAGATTCAAAATCTTCATACGCAGCAGTCGGCAACTTATGACTAAGATGACCCAAATATGTCGAAGCTCCAAAACCCCTCTGTAATCCAATACTCGACAACCCACGCTGATCCTCCTCCAGCAAGGAATGATCCATCAAAACTGTCATCTCATCTCGTTGCTCCAATGTTTCCTCTCCATATACCGTGAGCTCGGTACAAATGCAAGAAAGAACCCCTACAAAAAACAAAACGACGAGTAACCTTTTTGCCAATACACTTCCTCTATTTGTTGTTGACTTTTAGGACTTCACACCAACGGGACTTGATTGCAACCCACCAATACCTAGAATTGTATGCAACTACGAAAACCAAATACCGATTACCTCCCAATGATGCCTCCTTAGAAGGCCCCCAAATGCCTGAATGAACACCACCTAAAAGACTCCTCGATCAATGGATAGAAGTGCCAAACTCCACCTCGGTCTTTTTGCTCATACCAATGTGATCAAAGGACTTCAATCTGTAAGTCAAAGCACTCCTCACCAAATCATGCACGGTATAACCAATCAAATATCCCAGCCTCAACAAATGTCACAGTCTAGCAAAATCCAAAGAAGTCGTCAGCTCTCTACCAATCACCATGCTCCCAATCAAATAGTACAAATTCTTCCTCCTAACACCCTTCATCATAATTATAGACCCAAATGTGACCTTCAAATATGCATCCTTTAAGGTCACCCTACAGCCTGCTGTCTCCAAAACTCTAAGTAAAGTGATGTTCTTCTTCAACTGAGGAACGAACCTCACTTCATCCAACTCCCGAATTACTCTATCACACATTCTAATACGAATGATACCGATACTACCAATAGGACATTCATGATTATTACCCATCAGCACGACATCCTCTCTTTTCAATTCCTAAAAATTAGAGAATAAATCCCTCCTAGGATAAATATGGTAAGAAGCACCCGAATCCAACATCCACTCTCTAGCGTCGGCAACAAAAACTGACAGTTGTGCTTATGAGTAGCTCGAAGAATCCGAATCTGAATTGTTGCTACTAGCCTTAACAACATTCACCTCTGAAGCTTGAATATCTTTCCCCTTATTCTTCCCGGCTTGATTTGTCAACTTTGAGCATTCGGCTTTCTAATATCCATCCTCTTTATAAAAGGTACACTGATTCCTACGAACTCTAGGATGTGCCCCTCTAGACTGTGACCTCCTATTTTGGTTTAGACTCTTTGCTCTTGCGACCAATACCCCCGCTACTGACTCAACTAAAGTTTCCTTATCCTTCTTTCGAAGCTGATAATTCACAAGTGCAGCAGTGACCTCATTATACAAAAGAGATGTCTTCCCATTAATAAGAGTAAGAATGAATGTCTCAAATTTTTTATCGGGCAAGGAACTCAACAATAATAATGTGTTGTCCACATCTTCAATCATAACATCTACATTCACCAAATTCGCAAGAAGCTTCGTGTACTAGTTTATGTGATCACCAATGGAGGTCCTCTTCTTCAATTGGAAGCGATAAAGCCTCCTCTTTAAATGCAAGTGGTTTTCTACACTCTTTGTCAAATACTTTCCCTCTAGGATCTCCCAAATATTCTTAGCCAAAGTCTCATTGATCACAATATATTTTAAATCTTGAGTTAAACAAGATCTAATCATACCACACGCCGTTTTATTCATCTTCTTCCAAACATTATCCTCAATGTCGTCCGGTTTCCTATCAAACTCCAAAGTATCTTTTAAATTTTGCGTGTTGAGCACATCCAAGACTTCACAACTCCAAAGACCAAAATTATTTATGTCATTAAATTTCTTCACATCTATCTTTATAGAGTGGATATTCAAATTTTGAACGGTCTTCATGCCGGAAATATCCTCCACAACTCCTTGTTTCTCCACCATCTTTTTCAAAGCACTAATAAAACAATACGGAACAAACGAAGAATAGATCCAAACTAAAAAAGAGAGATTTTTACCTCCAACTGAAACCCTAATACGGGCCTCCAAAAGATCTCACATTTATCACCAACCGAAGCCTTAGACGAACTTCTAAATCAATCTACTCCTCCAATTAGCCCAAGCGTAACCCAAGCTCTGATACCAATTGTTGCACGCGCGGAAGCTAAAACCGACGATATGCTTCGATGAACCAAACCAACGTCGAGAGAAGGTCAAACAAACCAAAGTAATGTTACAAACACAAACAACTAATTTTAACATGGTTCGATAAGTTGCCTACGTCCACGGGGTAAGAAGGGGATGGGGTTTTCACTAATAGAGAAGAAGAGTACAAACTGAGATTACAAAGAAGGGGATGGGGTTTTCACTAATAGAGAAGAAGAGTACAAACTGAGATTACAAATCACTCGAACTCACCAATTAATCTCAGAAGAGTACAAACTGAGATTACAAATCACTCGAACTCACCAATTAATCTCACCAACAAATCTCTAATTATATCCAAACAAAACCCTAACCAATAGCTCAGAAAATACCTCTTTTCTATGCTCCAAATATCCCCACAACAAGGCTAATCAAAGCCTAAAGAAACTCTAAAACATGTGTTGGTATTTATACCAAACACAAATCCTAAACAGAACAGGAAACCAAAATGAACCCGAACTAGACTCACGATCGACCCCGCCAAAGCTTGCGGTCAACCAGACAGAACGACAGAATCCAGAAAAGCATTACACGCCGAAATCGTCGCGGTCGACCAGCCAAAGATCCAGAATCTGTACCAAGTCGTGCACGTTGCCGGTCGACCGTGCCAATGTTGGCCTTCTTGTTTTGATGATGTTTAACAAACAATTTACTTCTAATATTGTTTGTCTAGTGTTTGTATTTTGTTATTTATTGTAGACAAACAATGAGTTGAAAGATGGATGGAATAGAGCTTCAACGATCATATCCAAAGGAGGTTGGCGGAATGTCAGTGAAGCTTATGCAATTCTAGTTCAAGATCCAAGTTCAGCTTCATCCGCAAGTGTACCAAATCGATCTTATTGAAGATCAAGATCTAGCTTGGGTAACTTAGTATAGGTTTTATATTATGTGTGTTAAGTAATATATACATAAGTTTTGGTTTCTATGCATATATATAGTTATATATATTTATATACATGCATGGTTTTGTGTTTTCATGTTTATAGATATGAAATCACATATTTTATATTTACTATTGTGTTTTTTGAAAACATTGCATAGAATATACAATTTTGTAAAAATTCTGTATTCTTAGTTTTTGGACTTAACAATAATCATATACATATGTTATTAAGTCCACATAATCATTGTGCAAAGTTTTAAAATATGGTTTAGCCTAAATGTCAAAATTCACATGTTTACATTTTTCATGTTTTGAACTATTTTGCAAAATAATAATTTTTCACAAATGGGAAATGCAATTTGGAAAATTCTTTTTATAACATGTTCATTTACATACTTATATACATTTTCCAAAGTTTCATTATTTTTGGACTTCATTTGTTATTTTTAACATATTTCCATCGGTCGACCGCACTGGTCGACCGAATAAGTCTCTGCTCGTTTTCTCAGATTGGGATCTGGATCGCGGTCGACCGCGAATTTTTGGTCGCCCGCCGCTCAGTCAGATTCCTTCCAACGGCTATTTTTGTTACCGTTGGCTGGGGCTGTTTTTGTCTTTTGCTTGGGGGTTTTTGACCGAGATTTTGAGTGGGTATAAATACCCTATTGCTGTTCTCTTTCAAGATAGAAAAGAAGTTTTTAAACAAGGTTTTAAACAAGGGTTTAAGCTTGTTTAGTTTTGGTTTAAGTTTGTTTTGGGTTTGCTGTTACAAAGAGGAGTTTACATCAACTATTGAAGAGTTCATCTTCAACATTTCATCATCCTCTCTTTGTGTTTATAGAGAAGTTTCCTTAACTCTATTTCCTAGCATTTCTACTATTGTATTTTATATCAATCTTATTGCTAGTTCTTATTGAGTTAAGTTTTTATTGAATCTCATTGTTACACACACCCACTTGAGCTTATTGTATTTGCATTCATAATATAGTTGGGTTGGTGAGAGTTGTAACATTGAGTGTGAGCTTTCATTGTGTTCTCATCCATAGTTGAGAACAATCAATTATTGTAATTGAGCCTAATTGTGAGATACACTTTGTAATACACTTGTACACCGAGAGAAGTGTATGGCGAGAGTCGGGGATCGTCCCAAGAGGAGTGATGTTGGTTGACGAACCTAGGGAGAGGTTGTAACCGAGCACTTGAGGGAGACACATCTAGTTCAACACTTAGTGGGTGTAGAGTGAGATTATAATAGTGTGTTGTTGTGAAGTTTTCGGTGAACTAGAAAACCGAGTGTGAGGATTGGACGTTGATCGGTGATCGTTGAAAACCGACATAGTGTGATTGTAAACGTTATTCGGGTGAACATAGAAAACCCGGTTGTGATAGTGGATTTCTCCCCGGGAGTGGGGAGCGGAGACGTAGGACGGAAGGTCCGAACTCCGTGATCATATTGCTTGTTTGAGTTTGGCTTAGCACTTATATTTGTTCATCTTTATAGCCTTTCTCTCATTGTTTATTTCATCCACTATTTCATTTGTTTATGTTACCCTTGTGTTTTCATATCCTTACATATATCACATTGCCTATATCTCATTATTAGGATATATCTCATTGTTTATATTGATTATCCTAGCTCATATATCTTGTGGTATTTCATACTTGCTAGGATAACTTGTTAATTAATTTTAATTGGCATATAATCGGATTAGATTAGCATAAGACCCTAACCCCCCCCCCCCCCCCTCTAGGGTCTAACAGCCAAAGCTCACGGTCAATCGGAGAGCACCCAAATGTCTGTCAGCTCCAAAAATCCTGTTTTTCTCCAATTTCTTCGCCAAATCTACAACTATATGGTATTTAGATGATATTAAGTTTTTAGTTTTTAAGCTCGCCTTCTCGTAAATCATCCTTAAATTTAGAGTATAAAATTGAATCATTGTTAAACCTAAAGTATAAATTTGAATTATGTTTCATCAGTTTTGTATATGATACTTATAAAAAATATAGCCACTTACTTCACAGTATCTCGTTTGTACTAAAATGTAGCAACATAACATACAAAATTTTTAAACCTATAAATATCCATTACAAAATAGAATTTAAATATATTTAACAGTGAATTCAACAAAAATTAAGAAATAAAAAATTAGCATTTGAATATCGCATGAGATATTTAGAAGTTTTTTTTTAAACTGTAATAGAAGGCTCTAACGTATCAATCTTAAACAAGTTATGATATATAAATACTTTGAAAAGCAAATGAGGGTATATAAATGAATATGAGTGACATTGTGATATTCACGTGTTATTTAGCCAAAAGTGAATATGATATTCTAGGTTAAGAATGTATAAGTGTTGTCATAAACAAGCGAGGAAATATAAGTAAGTTTTAAAAACTTTAGAATATATAACTGCCACAAGAAATAAGTGAAGATATATAAGTGAAAATTTTAAAAATTTTAGGTTTTATAATTATTGTGAAAAACAGGTCGGGTTATATAAGTACAACATAGTTGAAACTATATGGTATTTAGATGCTATTAAGTTTTTAGTTTTTAAGCTCACCCTCTCGTAAATCATCCTTAAACCTAGAGTATAAAATTGAATCATTGTTATACCTAAAGTATAAATTTGAATTATGTTTCATCAGTTTTGTATATGATACTTATAAAAAATATAGCCACTTACTACACAGTATCTTTTTTTGTCAATAAAAAAATTTAATTCATTTCCCAATATGTGAAATATGAAGTACATCAAAACACCATCTCTTTGGTGTTTACACTGTAAAACAATCACAACCTCTCAAGTGTATATGATACTTATAAAAAATGTAGCCACTTACTCCACAGTATCTTTTTTTGGTCAGTGAAAAATTTAATCAATGTTAAACCTAAAGTATAAATTTGAATAATGTTTTCATCAGTTTTGTATATGATACTTATAAAAAATATAGCCACTTACTGTTTGTACTAAAATGTAGCAACATAACATACAAAATTTTTAAACCTATAAATATCCATTACAAAATAGAATTTAAATATGTTTAACAGTGAATTCAACAAAAATTAAGAAATAAAAAATTAGCATTTAAATATCCCATGAGATATTTGGAAGTTTTTTTTAACTGTGAGGGCTCTAACATATCAATCTTAAACAAGTTATGATATATAAATACTTTGAAAAGCAAATGAGGGTATATAAATGAATAGGAAAATGATTTAAGGACCCAAAATATGGGACCAAGGGAGGGGACATGTGAGGTGTCCAACTCATTATGCAATAGGGAGGGGACACCTCATCTGTCCCCTCCCTTGGTCCCATATTTTGGGTCCCCGTAGCAGCACTCAAATGAATATGAGTGACAATGTGATATTCACGTGTTATTTAGCCAAAAGTGAATATGATATTCTGGGTTAAGAATGACTTTGGAAATGGATGAATTTGATAATAAATAACCGTAAAACTTCGTGTTAATGTCAATATAATGGCAGGAAAAAAAGGAGAAAAACCACCGAAATCACGGCGGTTGAAATTGATTTGCTGTCTCAAAACTCGTGCCCGGTTCGGTTAGTGGGCCCCACCTCAACTGACAAGTTTTCAACCGTCTTCAGAATTCCTATGCGGTCATCTGCGCATGGCACTCGTATAGAGAGCAACCGTGACGTCACATACATGTCTCGTGTTTGTCTATAAATTAACCCTGTTAAAGGTTACAAATCTCATAGCCTCTTCTTCTTCTTCTTCAGTTCTCAGTGCTTCTAGTGATCCTTAGCTCTTTTTGTTCATCAAAATGGCTAATTATGGGTTCTCACTCCTGAAACTTTCAGCTCTGCTAGCTTTTCGCTCTCTCGTTTTCGAGCCCGTTGCTTGTTTCAATCCCAAGCTATTGAATTTATCATCTTCAGCTTCTCCGACGGAGTCCTGGCCCTCTGCTGGAGCTACTTGGTATGGAAGTGCCAACGGCGATGGAAGTGATGGTAGTCTCCACAACGGCATTTGCTTTTGCATCAGGATTATTTTTCGTATATTTAAGTTTTAAATGACTTTAGATAATTAATTGGTAAATAAATTCGATAAGATGATTTTTAACTTTTAACTAATCCGTTTTTTTAAACGTCAGTGTGCAGTTCTTTTGATTTGAGAAACAAGAAATACAATCATAACAAGAAATACATTTTTTTTGATAATAAATTAAGTGGTAATGTGGTCAATGAATTTTTTTTTTTTTTTTTTTTTGACCAAATAGTATTGAAAGATAACTAAAAGCTATCAGAGTAGTGACTATAGTTTTATTAATGGTTGATTATTTGAAAACAAATATTCACAAAAGAATTGAATTTTTAAGTAGCACTATTTCTACAATTGTTTTAATTCCTGACTCATACATTTGAGCATAGATATTTATCATGATGATTAATTAAGAGAGACAAAGATATTGAGATTAGGCATTGACAATGAAGAGGACCTTGGAATTCAGATTTTCAACAATTAATGTGATTAAAGCATATAAATAGTCCGCGGAAAAAAGAACGCTAGCCCTTCAATGCTAACATTAAGTAATAAATTCACTGTTTACAACAAGGGTTTTTATATGACCCACCTTTAAAATAGGATCTTTCCGTATAAAATATTTTTAATTTTCAATTTATATATAAACTATATACAAATTTTTGATTTTCAATTTAAAATAAGATCATTCCATGTAAAATATATTTTTACTTCTGATTTAAAATATTCTTTTGTTGCGATCATCTACATGGGTCTACTTTTCAGTCAAACTTTTTTCGTAATTGACTCCACCTAACCTTCATTAACATAATTCCTCTGGTATAATTGGTATTCGGCAACTAACTCTTGGATCAAAATCGAAAAAACCTTGATTGAAAAGCGAGTCTAGGTTGCAACAAATAATTGTTTAAAGATGCATAGTTTATTATAAATTGACAATAAAAGATCATTAACTTCTTTAGAATGATTATCTGTCAAAGGTAGTTTCTTGGGGGGGAACCCCTTATAACAAAAAATAATAAAAATAAAACATGCATATACTTTCACACAGTTATGCGCACGTATGGCGTATAACAGTTGATTACATACGAACGATGTACATACACACAAAAACTTATGCAATATATTGAGCACAAATGGACGAATGAATCAGGTGGT
>NC_033803.1:16035176-16067296 GCF_001876935.1 Asparagus officinalis
ATTGCGGCTGGTAACCCTAACCTGTTCAAATCTGGCAAAGGCTGTGGTGCTTGCTTCCAGGTAATTACTACTTATAGGAATTAATTTCCCTAAAAGTTGTGTTCACATAATGAAAATTGCGCCGGTAATTAATGTTTTGATCAGGTGAAATGCACCTGCAATGCTGCGTGCTCTGGCAATCCGGTGACGGTCGTTATAACTGACTCGTGCCTCGGCGGCCCGTGCCTTGCGGAGCCCGTGCATTTAGACATGAGCGGGACAGCTTTCGGCGCCATGGCTGTTCAGGGGCAGGCTGATCAGCTTCGCGATGCCGGGGTGCTTCAGGTCCAGTACACTAAGTAAGATAGCTAATTGGAAATTATTTTCCAAATAAATCAATCTCATACTTAATTAAGCGTGACTTTGATGAGAGCTAGCTCTCGTAACGCACTCGTTAAAAAATAATTGTTATTCTACGTACTGAGAACAAAATGCAAATCATAAAAGATATTATAGGAAGTGTTAGATTTGAAATAAATAATCACACATTCATTTATTAAAAAAATTAATCAAGTCAATCTATTCTTGAGTAAAAGAATTCAAATGCTATAATTAGGTGATTATATATTACCGGTGCACCAAAAACTATCTATTCTTGAGTAATTAATTGAAGTAATCAAGAAACTCTGAGGATTATTAGTATACAATTCATCACTTGATTATATAATGGAATGAAAATAGTTGATTGTTTGGTTTGACCTCGTCCAAAATCAGTTACACGAACATTAATTGCCTCAAACTTCCTGCAGGGTCGAGTGCAATTACCCAGGTGTTGACATCGCTTTCCACGTCGACGCTGGGTCCAACCCCAACTACTTCGCCGTCGTTGTTGAGTACGAGGGAGGCGACGGTGATCTCGGAGCCCTTGACCTCCATCAAGGATCCCAATCACCATCATCATCGTCATCGTCATGGATGTCGATGCAGCAATCATGGGGTGCAGTCTGGAAGCTAAACTCAGGATCGGCATTGCAAGCGCCGTTCTCGCTGAGGCTTACGTCGCTGTCGACGGGGAAGACGCTGGTGGCGAACAATGCTGTTCCGGTCGGGTGGCAGCCCGGGAAGACTTATCGCTCTTTTGTTAATTACAGTGATTAGGGTTAGTGCCTAATTAACTAGAGTATTGTTGTGTTGTGAGAATTATAGGGAAATAATGATGATGAGAATATAAGGGAGGTTGGTGGAGGATTAAGTTTGTTTGTCTTGTCTTGTTAACGTTAATATGTGTTTTTCAACGTCGTATTCACTTTATGGGACGAATTTCGCTAAACTATGATAAGATAAGCTTAAAAATAATATCATAAATTGTTATCTAATCTAATGATGCTAAATATTTTCTTCCTAAAACGCTCTCTGATTTATATATTAATTATTAAAGTGAGACCTTTGAATTGTTATGGTTATCCACGTAATTGCTAATATTCATGATAAAACACATATTCATGATAAAACACATATATAAACCCATATACATACTCACTCATAACCTCCTCACATTCATAACTACTCCATTAATTGACCCATAGAGTACCTCTTAATTTTTTTTGAGCAATGAAATAAATTTTATTCATTACCAAATAGAGAAATATGAGTACATCAAAATATACTAGTTCCTAAACTGGGAGATCAACTCCGGAAAAAAACAATTACATTTTCAAAATTCTGTCTTTTATGTGAGCATGAATATCGTCATTCAGAACTTTTGATAGAATCAGGAACTTCACTCTTCGAAACACAAGGTCTTGAGCTTCTTGCCGAAAAATTCTTTGATTTCTTTCCTTCCATATGGCATAGACTGACACAGTAAGTGCCATTCTTTTAACTTTCTTCATAAAACCCTTTCCCTTCAATCTTGTACTATACCATTCAATAATCCGATCCCAATTGCAAGATTTCCATTTGTAGTTCATCCACTCCATAACTCTGTTCCAGAGATCAGCTGAGAATGCACATTCAAAAAAGAGGTCCTTACAGGTTTCTTGTTGCTGAAATATGCACAGAACACATGCATTTTGCTGTTGATTAATGTTAAGGATATTCATGTGACATAATCTATCTCTTGTTAACAGTCTAGAATGAATAGCAAGCCAGGTGATGAGAGAATGCTTAGGATATGACCATTCATCCCAAACTGTTTTTGACCAAGTTACATGTGCATTCTGATTAATGAGTTCATTGTAGATAGTAGATAATTGGACATTACCTCCAGAGCAGCTTCTAGCAATGATATTTTGAACATTAGAGGCACTTCCAAATTTGGATATCACCTTATCTCTCACTTTAAGAATATGTTTCCACATCCAAGAATCATTTGCTTTAGACTGAACTTGCCATATATCAGATTGTCTAAGATAGTTGTCATGTACCCACTTAATCCATAACAAATCTTTCTTGAAGTGTATCATCCAAATAATCTTCATAGAAGCTGCAGTATTCCAGGCTTTAGCATAGAATACCCCTAGACCTCCATGCTCCTTACTTTGACAAACTGTCTTCCAGGAAATCAAATGGATTTTGTGATTCCAAAGGAATTCAGAACAAAGACTGTCAATTTTCTTCAACACCTTAACTGGTAGAATATAATTGCTAGTCCAAAAATTTTGAATGCCTAAGATGACAGATTTAATAAGCTGCAATCTACCTGCATAGGACAATGTTTTCTTTTTTTGCCAATTATGGAACTGAGTAGATATTTTGTCAATCATAGGGGAGCAATCTGAATAAGATAGTCTTTTTGAAATCAATGGTACTCCCAAGCATCTCACTGGAAGGACACCCACAGAAAAATTCAGTAAGGAGCAAATATAGGTCTTCAAATTCTCATCAATACCACTCATATATATAGAGCACTTGTTTGGATTAGTCTCTAGTCCAGAGACATGACTTAATTCAGATAGGCATTCTTTCAATCTTGCAATAGAGTAAATATCAGCTTTGCAAAACAGTAGCAGATCATCAGCAAAGAAAAGATGAGAGATTTTAAGCCTGGAGCATTTTGGGTGATATTTGAACAGATTATCATTCTTTAGGGAGCTTAGTCTTCTTGATAGATAATCCATCCCTAAAACAAAAAGGTAAGGAGAGAGGGGATCTCCTTGTCTTAATCCTCTAGCACCTCTAAAATAACCATGCAGTGAGCCATTCAAAGATAGGGAGTACTTAGGTGAACATATACATTCCATAATCCAATTGATCATAGTCACATGAAAACCCAAACCAGTAAGCATATCCTTTATGAATTTCCAGTCAATTGTATCAAAGGCTTTTCTTAGATCAATGTTGAGGATTGCCCTTGGTGTTGAATGTTTTCTGCCATAGTGCTTGATCAATTCATGAGCTAAGAGGATGTTGCTAGATATAAGTCTTCCTTTAACAAAAGCACTTTGTGCTTCATTAATCAAAGCCCCTATAACCCCTTGAATTCTTGTTGCAATAATTTTAGAGATAAACAATTGCAATAGGAAATTGGTCTATAATCTGAAGGGGATTTAGGATTAAGAATCTTAGGGACTAAAGTAATAGATGTAGCATTAAGAGCTCCAAGAAGCTTATCAGACTTAAAAAACTCTTCAATGGCAAGATAACGATCTTCATTTATCAGATTCCAGGCTGCTTTGAAAAACGCAGCAGTGTAGCCATCTGGTCCTGGTGCTTTCTCATTATCCATAGAAAATAATGCTTGTTTGATTTCATCTCTAGTGACTGGAACACTAAGATTCTTGGCCTGAGTAGAAGATAGGATAGGACCATTTGACAAAACTTCAGCTTTGACTTCTGTAGTAGAACTAGAATAACCCAGTAATTTCTTGTAATAAGCAGTGAACTCTTCTATGATATGAGAAATGTCAGTAATCCTTTCCTCACTATCGGAGTATATAGACATGATCTTATTTTGATGCCTTTTTGCCTTCATAATAGAGTGAAAAAACTGAGAACATTTATCAGCATGAATACCCCATCTAATATTTGCCTTTTGCCTATAAAAGGAAGTTTCAAAATCAACCAATCTTGTATAAGTATTCAAAGTACCTCTTTTTTTTGTTAAATGAAGAATTTATTCATTTCCAAAATGTAAAAGGTGTATACATCAAGAATCTCACTGCCAAAAGGTGAGATAACATCTTGCAGTTCTAATAGAAGAGCTCAACAAAACACTCTTAATCTACTCACTGCCAAAAGGTGAGATAACATCTTGCAGTTCTAATAGAAGAGCTCAACAAAACACTCTTAATCTACAACTTCGGAATAACCTATGCATGAGACATACAGGTATTCAAAACAGGCTAAAGCAGTTCTCAACTTAAAACCCTCTTAAGGATTATCCTCCACACCATGAGTAGTTCTTCTTCATACCTGTAATCTGGCAACACAGAGATTTCAGTGAGCTCTACAAAGAGAACTCATCCTCTGCATTCAGCCGACAGGGACTTTTTTAAGATAGCTGTGAGAATGTCCAACTTAATGTTCTTGATCAAACTGTCAGCAGTTATATTCTCCATCTTAAAAATTCTAGAATTTCTTTCTCTCCAAATATTATAGACAGTAGCCGCTAATGCCATCCTTTTGATTTTTTGCTTAAACCCACTACCCCTCAATCTGAAACTGTACCAATTCATGAGGGAAGACCATTCGTAGCATCTCCATTTGAATTTAAGCCACTCCATTATACCATTCCAGACATAATTAGACATTGAGCATTCAAAAAAGAGATGATTACGGCTCTGTGTACATGAGCCATCACACAGCTTGCAAACTGAAGTCTGAATGATTCCATGCTTAAGTAGTCTATCTTGAGTTTAAAGTTTATCTTGAACAGCCAGCCACAAGATGAACGAGTGCTTTGGATAATTCAGTTTTCCCCAAACTGTATCATGCCATGTAACTTGTGTAGAAATAGGATGCAGACTTGTATATAGACCAGAGAGTTGTATTCTTGACTTGACACAGCAAGAGTGTATACGTTGCTTGAGGCTTTCAATCCCTCCATACAAAACCAAGCATTTATCTCTGATTTTCAAAAGTTGTTTCCACATCCAAGAGTCCCCCTTCCTAGTATTAGCCTGCCAGATACTCTTGTTTTAGGTAACTCTCATGTATCCATTTAATCCACAGTTTCTCCTTATTCATGTGAATATTCCAAAGAAGCTTTAAAGCAGCAGCAGTGTTCCAAAGTTGAACCGAGAAAATTCCCAAGCCTCCATGTTTCCTTTGCACACAGATTTTATTCCATGACACTAGCGAAGCCTTGAACACCTGATCTGATTTGCCCCATAAAAAACTCCTACATAGCTCATCAATCTTGTATAGTACTTTAACTGGAAGAATGTAGCTAGAAGTCCAGAAAATTTGGACACCCAATATGACACTTTTGATTATCTGTATCCTTCCTGCATAAGATAAATGCTTGTGTTTCAGACAGTTTTGGAATTGGTTGGAAATCTTCATGATCAGAAGATTACAGTCCAAGTATGACATCCTTTTGCAAATCAAGGGAAGCCCCAGATATTTTATAGGTAGAGTTCCTTCAAGGAAGCCCAGAGAGTTATTAATGGCATGTTTTGTTTCCTCCGACACCCCACCATAGAAGATAGAACTCTTGGCTGGATTTGCCTCTAATCTAGAACAAGCTCCAAAAGATTTAACACATTGGAAAAGTTTGTTCACAGAATAATAATCCTCTCTGCAGAAAAGGAGTAAATCATCAGCAAATATTAGATGTGTTATATTTAGCTTTTTGCATTTGGGGTGGAATTTGAAGTTTTTATCACTCTTCAGCATATTCAAACTCCTCGTCAGATACTCCATTCCAAGAATAAAGAGATAGGGGGAGAGAGAGTCCCCTTGCCTCAGTCCTCTTTGTCCCTTGAAGAAACCATGTAAACTTCCATTCAGGGAAATAGAGTAATTTGGATTTGATATACAGCTCATAACCCATTTGATAAAGACCAAAGGAAAACCCAGACCCTTCATAATCCCTTGAATAATATTCCAACTTATAGAGTCAAAAGCTTTTCTGATATCTATATTGATCATAATCCTTGGTGATAAGTGTTTCCTTCCATAGTTCTTCACCAGTTCATGAGCCAATAGGATGTTGTTTGAAATTTGTCTACCCTTCACAAATGCACTTTGGGCTTCATTTACTATACTCCCCATAACAGCCTGAATTCTAGTAGCCAAAATTTTCGAAATGAATTTATAGAGGCAATTGCAGCAAGAAATAGGTTTGTAGTCAGTAGGTGTTTTTGGACATTTTATCTTTGGGACAAGGGTGATTGAAGTGGAATTAACAGCTCCCAGTAGTTTTCCTGATTTAAAGAACTCTTCAACTGCTAATGAGATCTCATCACCAATAATGGGCCATGTAGATTTATAAAAAGATGCACTATATCCATCGGGTCCTGGGGCTTTATTGTCTGGCATTGAGAATATTGCTCTTTTAATTTCATCTTTGGTGACTGCCTTAGATCGCTCTCTGGCCTGGCAAGCATTCAGACATGTGCCCTGTTGTATAATTTGATCTTCAGGTTCAGTTGTATGCACAGCAGTACCCATTAAGTTCTTATAAAAGGAGATAAACTCATTAGCTATTCCATCTCCATCTGTAAGCCTAGTTCCCTGGCTGCTATAGAGGATCAGAATTCTATTATTATGCCTATTGGCTTTAATGGCTGAATGAAAGAGCTTGGAATTTCTGTCCCCCTGAATGGACCATGCAATTCTTGCTTTTTGCTGGTAGAAAGATAGCTCATGATCTAAGAGCTTATTGTATAGAAGAATAGACTTCCTTTCTTGATTGATGAAACCAGAGTTAAAAGGGTCAGCCTGAAGTTTCTTTTGAATATATTCCAACTCAACCTTTGCTCTTATAACTTTCTCACTTATATTCCCAAAATGTCTTTTATTCAGAGACTACAAAGCTCCTTTTAGCTTTTTAAGCTTTGTGCATACAGAATACATATGAAAGCCAAGAACTTGAGAATTCCATATGGCAGAAATAGTGGGTAGAAAATCAGAGTGCTTTGTCCACATTTAAAAAAATCTAAAGGGCTTTTTACCTTGAGAGCAGTCTTCATAAACCTGGACAATAGCTGGAGAGTGGTCTGAGAAATTAGGTAACATGAACTCCACATGACTAGAGTTTAGTTGATGAATCCAGTCATCATTTACTAGAGCTCTGTCTAGACGGCTCCGAACTCTTGTATCCTTGTCTTGTTTGTTGTTCCAAGTGAAGAAACATCCTATGGTTTTCAGATGGGAGAGCTGGCAATTCTCGATAAAAGAACTGAAATCATTTGTATCAGCATCAGTTAAAACAGAGCCACCCAATTTTTCTTCACTACAAAGCACTGTGTTGAAATCTCCACATATAAGCCAATGAATGCTACCAATTGAATTGTGGATTTGAGATAATTCAGACCATAAGTCCTTCCTTGCTTGCATATTATTATAGACATACACTGATGATATCACACATGAAAACCTTTCATCAATAGAGTTGACCTTACATGAGATCTGTTGGCTAGAGAGATTTATTTGTTGTATATCCAATATATTGGGATCCCATAGTATAAGAATCCTAGCCTTCTCTGAGCTACTCACATTAGAAAGCCAGTTCCAGTCCTTAGCAATCCTTCTTGTTGTATTCAACATTTTAGCTTCCTTGATTTTGGTTTCCAGGAGAGAAATAAAGGAAAGGTGGTAGAACTGTATATGTTGCTTGATCAACATTTGTTTTGAGGGTTTATTTAACCCTCTCACATTCCAAAAAGATAGATTCATTTCATAGAAAACCCTCTATCAACAGTAGAGGGGTCAGATACTAAGCTCTCCAATGGTAAGAAGGAGTTACTAGAAATCTTTTTGCTTGATGATCTAAGAACATCATTATAGTTGCAATGCATGATACGAGTTGCCGTGCGAGCACCCTTTGGTCGCGGAATTACCAAAAGGTGGGTTGAGAAGAGGATTACCAAAACACAAGAACAATTCAGTTTGGCGAAGGAAAATACCTTCTCTAGATTGTGAAGAACAAAAGATTACAATCTCTCCCTCACAATCTCACTCTAGAATTGAAGAACAAACTCTCCAAATCTCAATCTAGAATCTAATCTCTCTTGATTAAACTCTCTGACCTAAAAGATCTAAAAAAAGATCTAAAAAGATGTTTAGAAACCCTAAAACAATCCCTTATATAGGTGTACAAACGTGGATGGCAGTTTGGTAAATAACCAGACCCAAAACCAACAGGAAAACGCGTGAACAGAATCCCAAACGAACCAGGAAACCCCCGATGAGTCGACTCATGACTGAGATGAGTCGACTCGACAGAAACTGGAGAAATCTCAATAACCAGCGATGAGTCGACTCATGACAGTAATGAGTCGACTCACAGGCTGAAAACTAGGTACTTCGATTCTTCTGCTCGTCGTCTCGTTCCACGCTTTCTCCTATGTTCCCTTATACTGTTTGACACCCCCTATTCTCATGCTAGTATGAGAATCATCTATCCTTAAGCTCCCATGAGGATCGCTAAGTTCCGAAGAGAAGATACACCTGTATCATGTGTCCCCTCTTTAAGAACTTGAAGTCCCATTCAAGTTAGAACTTTTGCTGAGGAAGCTCTCGAGCTCCTCCATCTTTTCTGCACCACCTGGCCTTGCTAGGAATCCGGTCTCGACGTCCGATCGGAAACAACGCATTCGTCCCGCGTCTCGTCATAGTCACCGCTCGCTCTAATTGCAATCCTTTTTCGATGGCTTTTCTAGAAGTCTAATGCATAGCGAGACAAACTTCTTGCTTGCATTCACTAGTCTCTTCGCTCGCGTCACCGTCCCCAAGCTTATCTCCTTCGGAAGAGATGCCGAACGAAATATGAACTTTACACCATCCTTAGTGAAGGTGTACTTCTGAGCCCGCCTCTCGTAGATCGCATATCTATCCCATAAGTACGGATTGCCCAGTATAATCTGACAAACATCCAATGGAACGACATCGCATGTGACCTCGTCAATATACGACTCGTGGAGCGCAAACCTGACAGTGCATTGATCAACTACACTCAGTTTCTCCTCCTTCTGAATCCACCCCAATGGATAGGGTTTCGGATGCTTGACCGTCTTCAGACCTAGCTTCTGCACCAATGCCTCGGATATCAAATTCTTCTCGCTGCCCATTGCCTACACATGTCAACTTTCTTCTGCTTAGAGTTCTACCATTATTTTCCCTTCAAACTCCACATTTACTGGACCAATGCCAATTCTTCCAACATTCAATCCTATGAACTCCCTCAACCCCTCTTAATCCGACTCCTCTCCACCGTAACTCCAGAAATCTACCAAAACTCTTTTGCCTTTCCTTCTACTGCAATTAGCACAAACTAACAAATGTCTTCTCTCGATACTACTAATAGAATTAACTGACAACATCATTCACCCTGACAATTTAGCTTAAGGAGTCTGAGTTGCCAACCGTAACATGCCCGTGCAACAAAATGCGACCCTTTGCACTGACCCTGGCAAAGGTTCACCCTGACAGATTCTAATGGTACCAATGTTTGGCCTATGAACGAGTTTGGTGAGTCAATGATTAGCATGACTCTGAAATCAGATAGAAATTTAGCACCTTTTACCAAGAATGGCTCAATTTGTTGGAGCTTTTTCGATCATCATGTTGATACTCCAGTTGTAGGGCAAAAGCTGACAGCCAAACAAAACATTATAACAGGGGTCTCTAGTACCAACAACAGGGTTGGTAGATTCTATATACCAATATCTTCATCGTTGTTGACAGCATTCATGCACTGTAAGAAACCGCTCAAGCCTAGCTGTTGCATACATGAGCCTGAAATTATCTCAGAAAATGGATGATAATGCAGATCTCAGGCATGTAGAATTTGATATCAGTACTATTAACTTCATGTATAAATTGAATAATAATAGGTATTTCTACTGATGTATGAATATTACATGTATATCAATTATACAGATATTGAGATTAGATTCAGATGGCAAGCTGAGATTATATGTTTAGGATTTGATTTCATGCTGGAGGAAGATGGAAGTTTGGAGAAAAGGCAATGATTGGCTGTTACTATCCCTCAACCTACAGCAAGTTTGGAATGTGCACACATGCAGGGTGCACATGCCCGATACTTTCTGATGGCATGGAGTATTTCAGACCGTTGTTTCCAACATCCCCAACTTGCCTGATACGAGTCGCCGTGCGAGCACCCTTTGGTCGCGGAATTACCAAAAGGTGGGTTAAGAAGAAGACGACCAAAATACAAGAACAATTCAGTTTGGCGAAGGAAAATACCTTCTCTAGATTGTGAAGAACAAAAGATTACAATCTCTCCCTCACAATCTCACTCTAGAATTGAAGAACAAACTCTCCAAATCTCAATCTAGAATCTAATATCTCTTGATTAAACTCTCTGACCTAAAAGATCTAAAAAAAGATCTAAAAAAGATGTTTAGAAACCCTAAAACAATCCCTTATATAGGTGTACAAACGTGGATGGCAGTTTGGTAAATAACCAGACCCAAAACCAACAGGAAAACGCGTGAACAGAATCCCAAACGAACCAGGAAACCCCCGATGAGTCGACTCATGACTGAGATGAGTCGACTCGATAGAAACTAGAGAAATCTCAATAACCAGCGATGAGTCGACTCGACAGAAACTAGAGAAATCTCAATAACCAGCGATGAGTCGACTCATGACAGTCATGAGTCGACTCAACCTGATGAGTCGACTCATAACAGTCATGAGTCGACTCACAGGCTGAAAACTGGGTACTTCGATTCTTCTGCTCGTCGTCTTGTTCCACGCTTCCTCCTGTGTTCCTTTATACTGTTTGACACCCCCTATTCTCATGCTAGTATGAGAATCATCTATCCTCAAGCTCCCATGAGGATCGCTAAGTTCCGAAGAGAAGATACACCTGTATCAATGCATATTAGATTTATTACCTTGAACAGGTATCCAGGTGATATTTTCATTGGGACTCCCAGACTCAGGGTATTGCCTGTGCATAACATGCACAGATCTGGCCTCAGTATCCTCCCCCAGGATATTTACCAAATGTGCAGGTTCTGAGCATATGTTCAGCCTTGGATTATTTGCGTACTATATTTCATTAATAGAATAATTCCCCTGAATGAGCAACTTACCAGGAGAATTCCCAAAAGCATGTATCTCATGCGCTGTTGTCTGGCAGTTATTGTCAATCTGCATAAATTCTTGTGTAACAAATTTTCCTTTATCATTGCCTTCAATAGATTTTCCAACATTTATATGCAGCCTAGATCTCTCATTATGTACAGGCCTAGCTGAATTCCCTGAAACATACACAACATGCACGGGGGACTGGAGATTGCTAGCCTGCATAACCTCATGTGCACCAGATTTTCCTTTGTTATTCACTTTGATAGGTTCCTGATTTACAACCAGAGTAGGAGTTGCTGGGTTGGGTCCATCAATAACTGGCTTTTCCTTAGGAACCCATTTCTGAATGTTTTTCTTTTTCTTACAGAAATTGGTATCATGGCCCACAAATTTGCAAATATCACACCACCTAGGCTTAAACTCATTTTTTCTTACAGAAATTGGTATCATGGCCCACAAATTTGCAAATATCACACCACCTAGGCTTAAACTCATAAAGCACCTTCTGGTTATAAGATTTGTCCCACAAATTTGCAAATATCACACCACCTAGGCTTAAACTCATAAAGCACCTTCTGGTTATAAGATTTGTCATTTGGTCCTTGAATAGTAATGTGGTCAGGTAGATGAGATGGCATTTTAACCTCCACCAATACCCTAGCATATGACAGTCTTTGCTTATTAGCTATCAACATATCAGTTGCAATAGGCTTCCCTATAATGCTAGCAATTTTGCTTAAACTCTTGGAATTCCACAAATTCAGTCTCAAAGCTGGCAATTGAATCCACAAAGGATACAAACACTCATCAGATTTATTGGTTTCTGTATCAATAGTCCAAGGTTTTAAGAGCATTGGTCTTGAACCAAAAAACCAAGGACCATTACATAGAACTTCATTCATAGCTTCTTTGTCATTGAATTTAAACAAGAACAAGCCTGCCTTTAGTAGACAAATTTCAGGAACATGGGACCAAACTTTGTGCACATAACTCTTCATAGCCTTGAAGCTAACATTTAAACCAAGGACTTGCCCAATTATAGAGGAAGACCACATTGAGGCACCATCATTCCATTCTTCTTCATTAAAAATTACTGAATCATTTGTATCTGAAGGTAAGCAATTCAAGACCATGCCTTTTCCAGGTCTTCTGTTATCAGAGAACAAACTACTCCAGCTTTTAGCAGGAGTTTTTGAATTCTCAAGAGGAGGATCTAGATTGTCATCTGAACTAATTTTATTTTCCTCATTCAGAAACAAAGAACTATCATCAACATAATTTCTAGTGTTTAGATTCAAAACATCAGCATTTTCAACAATCTTAGTATTTGAATTCAGAAGCATAGGATTAGAGATAGACTTAGATCTAGACAAAGATAGCTCCGATTCAATCTCCTCAGCCCAAGAAACCCTAGCAGGGAGATTTTCGCTATTACAAGAAGAAGGTGACTTACAGAGGTGACGATCTGGACTTCCCGCCATCAGGAGCTCGATCTTGAGCTCTCGCCAATGAAGACGGCCTTTGATCAAGATTTGAATCAATCACAGAACAAGATGACTCCAGAATCTCTGACATCAATTTGGACTTCGTTGCTCCTTTTGGACCCATAGACCCCATGAGAGAATCCTCTTCATCCCCGCTATCAACAGAATTAGAATCTAAATGCTCCTCGATGTTGATCTGAGATGAGATCGAAGCTCCTAATCCAGATCTAAGAACTTTTTTCCCGCTAAATTTTTTCTTCTTCGCCATTTAGATCACAGCGGACGCGCAAGTTAGCAGGGAAATTTTCGCCTGCTAACATACGCTGTTACCGCTCCCGCCCAAATTGATACAATGATAACACGATTATTCAAAGTACCTCTTAATTACCCATTAATCACCATCATTAACCAATCAACTTCCCCCACTGCCTCTTAATGCAACCATTACCATAATTTTTACCTTCCTCACTACAAATACAACTCTTGCCATTAACAAAGGGAGGAGAATCGGGTACTGACATGTATAGTGATGGAGAACAACATGCCTTGCATAGTTTGCAATATTTTGCAATTTTAATAATTTAAGCAAATTTCTATGCTTATACAATAAGCCAAGAAAAAAATAACTAATAAGTTACATGCAATGATATTAATTATTAAAGTCTATTAATAATAATAAGTTGATACTCATCAAGGGAATACATTAAATAGAAAGGGTTAAATTCTTAACTGGGATACATTTGCTATTTTGAGAGTTTTCTAAAGTATGTTATTATAAAAGAGTTCATTCTCATTATTGATCTTTTAAATGCATCGTAAATATTCAAGTATGTCTATGTGCATCGCACATACACCATACTAGTTATTAATACATATGTAATTAAAGAAACATCACTTAGTATTACCTAAAGAAGCTCGTTATAATATTGAGGATGATATAGTAGTTATAGAAAATAAATAAGGCCAAAAATGTTCCAAATATGTAATATGCACTATCATGTGCAATAACCTTAGGCCCTATTTTGCAAGGGGTTAAGAGAAGTGTTAACGAGATTTAACTCTTTTTTAACTGACTAAACAAGTTAATTTGGTCAAAGGCTAACAAACTAATTAGTTAAAGTTAGTTAACCCCTCATTTAGAGGAGTTAACAAATCATTCTCTCTTTAAAATCACGAGTTTGGGAAAATCATTTGGTAGACAAAAATACCTTTGAAATTTAAATTAATCTATTAAGTTAGAGTAAGTTGATAAATTGATGAACTCTTATTGGATATACATTGTATGAAGATAATGATATAGTTTAAATTGAAATGTAAACCTAAATGAAATTATTAAATGCTAAATTTACAAATGTATACAAGATGAATGTCGTATATGTAAAAACCAAACAAATTAGTGAGACAAATAATGTCCGCCACAGAGATCGAATCCCGAAACAACGCTGACCTACAAATGTACATAATGTGGACAGAGTATTTGCAAAATCCACCAAACAAATTAATTAAAAAAACAAAATCATTCTGAATATAATAAAAAAAATTTAAAACAAACGGCTATGATATGAGGACACAACGTGGCGATCTCTCACCAACTAAAATTCAAGTAGTTCACGGCACTACATAATTAGTTTTAAAGTTTAATTATACTATTGTTATTATTTAAATAGAACTCTATTTACAATTGTTATCCTCTCACATGCAACATCACATACCAATGTTTATTTGTTATCCTCTCACATGCAACATCACATACCAATGTTTATAAGCCAAGAAACTACAATAATTTTCGTAGCACTTTCATCTCCTTATGCAACATCACATACCAATGTTTATAAGCCAAGAAACTACAATAATTTTCGTAGCACTTTCATCTCCTTCTACGTGTATTTGCCATTGTTATTTTCTTCTTATTAGATTAGATTAGATTATTTTAAAGTAATTAACTATATTGTATATTTGAACTTTTTTCATATAAAGAAATATCAATAATTTTTACAACACTTTCATCTATTTTCTTCTTATTAGATTAAATTAGATTATTTTAAAGCAAATAATTATATTGTATGTTTGATCTTTTTTCAGATCAGAAATTATAATAATTTTCATAGTACTTTTATCATTTTCAACATATATGTACTTTTGTTAATTTCTTCTTATTAGATTAAATTAGATTTTTAAAAATTATGAATTATGAAATTGTAACAATTTTCACATTATTTTCATCTATTTTCTTCGTATTAGATTAGAATAGATTATTTTAGAGCAATTACTTATATTGTATGTTTGATCTTTTTTTAGATTATAAAGTTTAATTATACTATTATTATTTAAATAGATACTGTTTGTATAAAAATCAAAGAAAATCCCACACATATCTTAGATCTCAATGCCAATTGTAATATTTACACATGAGTGTTGGTTAAAATAAATTTCATGTATGAGCTTAACTTATATAATCCTACTTTAACCGGATTACATAATTTAAATTTTTTAACACCCAAACTCTTCCAGAAAATCAAAAGAGAGTAGCAATGCTATATATATATATATACACAAGACCACAGATATCTTGAAAATTAACGAAGAAAACCACACAAATAAAAACCATATTAATTACCCACACGCACCTATATATATATATATCCACATGACCATATATATTTTAAAAATGAACGAAGAAAACCACACAAACTAAAACCATATTAATTAACACACGCACCCACTATTTTCAAAACCATCATTCTCCATCTCCATCTATTATATATCCAACAGTTTCCCCTCACCAACTACACCATTGATCAACCCTCTTTTTTTTCTTTGTACTTAAAATGTATAACATTTATTATGATGAGGACTCACATGGGTCCTCTACCTGCCTTGAACGTCCAACAAAAAAATAATATACTAAATCTTGTAGTTAGTCAATAATGAGATTCTATCATTATAAACAAACTACTTAAAGATTAATAATTCTTAAAAATGTACTATGTTTCCCTATCTTCCACTACAAACTTGTTAGTTGTTTATTCTTGGCCTGAAGATATTTTCAAAATTAATCATCTATTTAATTAAAATTTTAAAAATATTTAAATAAAATTTATGTCAAATATAAGTCATGCTTCAAGTAAGAGACCCTTCGGAAATCCCACAGGAAGTTGTATTTAGGTATGCATCTCCGGACAGTATTCACATCATGGAGGGCACCATTTTTCTGAGGATTCTGGGTAAGCCTCTCTCAGAGATCAAGGGTAGGAATCGTGATGCTTTTGAATCCTTTGTCCGTAAAGAGGGAATCTCATCTCCATCCTCTGAATACGCCCCTATCAAGCATCCATCCAATCCGGGTTCTAAAGAAACAGTGCAGCTTACATCAGTGCCCCCCCCACCCCTCTTTAGGCCGATCCGAAAGGAAAAAATCAGAGGTTAGCTGTGGAAAGTTCTCCGCAGATCCCTTCTCCACCTTCTCCAGATACTCCTGCCGGCGAAGCCCCCGAATTAGTAGACGTTACATTCAAAGGTATACGGATTAAAATTGTGAAGGCTTCATGGGAGCTTCTTCAATCAGCTCTCCCTCAGTCAGCCGATGCAGAGCAGTCTCCTCCTCTTCTAGCCCCTATCATGGAAGACCAGGCTATCCATATTTCCTCCTCAGACTCGATGGATATAGCCTCTTCATCAGATCCTCCTCCTGGCTTTGGAAATGTGAAGTCTCAAGTCAAGAGTTCCAAGAGAAAAATGTACAAAAAGTCACAATCGTATCTACCCTACAAGAAGCACATTGCGCTGATGAGGAGGAGCAAGCACCCAGGTAAATCTAAGAGTAAATCTTCCTCCACAGCATCTACTCTACCTATCAATTCTTTAGACCTGTCGAAATTGGGGGCAATTTCAGTCAATTGTGGTGTTTTAGAACCCATAGATCCCCAAGGACTGAGGGATATCCAACTCATGGAGTGCCAAGGGTCTAAAGCCATTTAGGGTGTCTCCCAGTCATTAAGTTGTTCCTAATTATCTTTTTATGAAGATTGGTTCTTGGAATGTCAGAGGGCTAAACAACCCCGCTAAGAGAAGACTGGTTAAGGAATGTATGTTGTTAGCAAAAGTCGACCTAGTTGGTTTTCAAGAAACAAAACTGAACTCTCTCCATCCAAATTATCTCAAGAACTTAGGGGGAGGTATTATCTCCTCCTGGACCTCTCTTGAAGCTACAGAATCGAGAGGAGGCATTCTTTTAGGTTGGAATGAGAATATTCTTTCCCGTTCCTTCTCATCTTCAGACATCTTTTCTGTCACAGTCATCCTCCATCATAAACCTAGTAACTTTGATTTTGCTCTCACATCCATCTATGCGCCTTGTGACCCTGCAGACAGAGAGGTCTGTTGGTGGGAACTTAAAAGAATCAGAGATTCTCACTCCCTTCCGTGGATTGTTTTTGGGGACTTTAATATGACCCTTAGTCTTGCTGAGCGTAGTGGTCGCTCTGGATCTATAAGGGACATAGAAAACTTCAATCAGCTTCTTCGCTCCATCAATCTCTCTGACCTCCTGCTCAATGGGAGGAGATTCACTTGGTCTAACTGCAGATCCCCTCCAGTCCTTGCTAGGCTGGATAGGTTCCTAGTGTCTCCAGACTTTGAATCCAAATTTCCCCTTATGATTCAGTATGCCTTCCAAGCCCCTTGCTCAGATCATTGCCCAATTATACTAGACACCAGCTCCACCCAGCCTACCCCTCTGTTCATATTTGAGAAATTCTGGCTTTCCCATCCCTCTTTTATTTCTTTTATCCAATCATGTTGGAATTCTTTTTCCACACCCGAGGGCAATTCCTCCTCCTTCTCCTTCAAACTGAAACTTATCAAAAGAAGAATTAAATGGTGGAAAAGACATTGGCTTGGCTCCTCAAAAATAATCTCCTCCAGAGCTATGGACCGCATTGAATCTCTAAACTTGCTAGAAGAATCCAGAGCTTTATCTCCAGAGGAGCTCTCTACCATAAGTAACCTGAAAAACAATCTCTTAGTCATGGCAGGGGCTGAAGAGATTAAATGGAAGCAGAGATCCAGAATCCTTTGGTTGAGAGAAGGGGATAATAACACCAAATTTTTCCATAAGGTCGCCTCGTTTAGAAGAAGAAAGAATTTTATTCCCCATCTTCAGATTGATAATTGTATCATCAACTCAGATTCTGAGATGAAAAATGTTTTCTTCGATTTCTTCTCTAACCTTTTTCAGAAGCCCCCAAAATCCAGACTTTCAGTTGATTGGAATCTCTTATATCCAGGCTCATCCATTGATCTTTCCTCCCTAGATCTACCCTTTTCTCCTGAGGAAATCAAATCTGTAGTTTTTGATCTTAATCCTGAGAAATCTCCTGGTCCAGACGGTTTTCCCCTCCTATTCTATCAAAAATTTTGGAACACAATCGAAGAAGATGTGGTTTCCTTCATCCAATCTCTACACTCCCACCCCCAATCATTACACAATATCAACTTCTCATATATTTGCCTCATTCCAAAAAAAGAAGGGGCTAACTCTCCAGGGGAGTTCAGGCCAATCAGTCTTATCAACAGTTCTTGTAAAATCTTCTCCAAAATCTTAGCTAATAGACTGAGCAAACTTATCCACCTTCTTGTCGATAGGTCTCAATCAGCCTTCCAAAAGAATAAATCTACTTTAGACTCCATCCTGCTTGCCCACGAGATGATCAATTATTGTTCTACTGGGAAAAAGGAGATTTGTGCCATCAAGGTTGATTTCTATAAGGCTTTTGACTGTGTAGATTGGAGTTTTCTCCAATCTCTTATGGTTGCTAGGGGCTTTAGTTCCAAATGGTGTTTTTGGATCAAACACATTCTTTCTTCATCTAAAGCAGCTATTCTGGTCAATGGATCCCCAACAAAATTTTTTTTTCTTGTTATAGAGGTCTCAGACAAGGAGACCCACTTTCTCCTATGCTTTTTCTCCTAGTTGTTGACGTCCTCAATAGAATGCTTACAACTAGTGTAGCATCGGGAGACTTATCAGATCTTCATCTTAAGGGAGAGTTAAACACTATCAGATCCCTTCAATTTGCAGATAACACAATCATCTTCTCCAAGGCTGCTTCTTCAGACATGATCACACTTTAGGCCATCCTTCTCATCTTTGCTAATGTCTCAGGTCTCAAGGTTAACAATTTCAAAACAAATCTCTTCTATCTTGGTAGATTTCCTCACAAAGGTCAATCTCTTGCTAGAAGTCTTAACTGTTCAGTTGGATCTCTTCCTTTTTCATATTTAGGGTTGCCACTCAAAAAAGGGTCCCTTACAAGAAGGGAATGGCAACCTTTGTTAGATTCCTTCTCCAAAAAACTGTCTCTTTGGAAGCAAAAATCCTTGTCGATTGGGGGGTGTTTAACTTTGATCAATTCTGTTCTGTCATCCCTACCTCTCTATTTCATGTCCTTCTTTAAACTCCCATCATGGCTCATTAAAGCTATTGACAAAATTAGAAGGAATTTTCTTTGGAATGACAGTTCAACATCAACCAAACCCAAATGTCTTGTCGCCTGGGACACAGTGTGTAAGGCTAAGCAAGAAGGGGCCTTAGGAGTCATCAATCTAGCAAATTTCAATTCTGCCCTTCTTTCTAAATGGATTTGGAAAATCTTTGACAGAAACAATATCATCAGCCAATTGTTCTTCTCTTTGTATTCTAAGGATGGGTCTAACCCTGTCATTTGTTATCCAAAATATTCGGCTTCCAAATTCCTTAAAGATCTGTTCTCCATTCACGCTAATTTCTTTAGTTTTGTTAGATGGAAAATAGGAGATGGCAGGTCTTGTAGATTCTGGATTGACAAGTGGTCATGTGCCAACTCTCTCAGAAGTTTGTTCCCCAAAGCTTTCAACTTAGCCTTCTCCCCCACTTGTTTTACTCACTCCCAAGGGCTCAGGGGTGTTAATGGCTGGAACTGACATCTCATTCTTAGAAGAGGTGCCACATTAGAAGAGAAAACAAATATTGCTAAACTGAGATCCCTCCTGGATACAATGTCCAATGTTGATAGTAACTCTTCTGACAACCTTTGGTGGCCTCTCCACCCTTCGGGTATTTTTTCAGTTAAGTCCTTTTACTCTGTTGTGAACTCAGGGGGTGTGAAATCACCCTTATTCAAATTAATTTGGAAATCCCCTATTCTGACTAAGGTTAAGATCTTCTTCTGGCTAGTCAGTAAGAATAAACTTAACACCAAGGCTAATCTGATAATTAAAGGATGGATTGGAGACCCCCGATGTCCGTTTTTCTATCAGGAAGTTGAGAGTCAATATCATTTATTTATTCAATGTTATTTTGCAAGAGATGTTTGGTCCCTGCTTTTCCCCTATACCAGTGCAGATCTCTGGCCTCCCCACATGGATGAACTCATCAACATAAGCAAGAGTCCCCTGATTAGCTCAGACATCAAATTAGTATGGAAAGTTGCATTACCTTGTTGTTGCTGGTGGCTTTGGAACTGTCGAAATAATTTAATTTTCAGAGATATAATTCCGACTCCAGAAAATATTGCATCTAACACAGCTAGGTATATTCTTCTATGGACAGGGGCTGAAGAAGATAGAATGACAAAAAGAATCCATAGGGCAGCTATCAAGCTGAAGTTCCAGGAAATAGCGAAGAAGAGAAATGAAGATGTTGCTGGTGACAATTTCTAGGGAGTCTTCGGAGTCTCCCCTCCAGAAGTTTAATTTTCTGTTCTCCTCTCATTACATGGGGTTTTCGAGAGGTAGTTTTTGAGGGCTAGTTTTTTTTTGTTCTATTCTTCCTAAAACTCTGTTTTGGTCTTTCTTACTTTTGATCATATTTTGTAAATCAGTAGTTTTTTCTTTTTCATTAGTGAGGGGAGATACGTTGGACACTTGTTCTGATAGGTGACGACAAGGTCCGCTCCCTATCGTTCAATTGTCCTACGTTTTTCTTTCTCACTATGTTGTCCCTTTTTTGTAATTATCATGGTTTGGTATTACTATATATAAAATGAACAGGGAATCTCTCCCTGTTTTTTTCTGTCAAAAAAAATGTTTATAGATTTTAACTCAAAATGAATCTGACTTATTTTATAGTAAGAAAATAAAATAAAAATATTTTTGATATTTAACCACGTGCATTGCACGTGCACAAGAACATAGTCAACTTAAAGAAGAAAGTTAAGAATTGCTCCATCTCAAAATAAGAAAATGAAACTTTAAAAATGAATATACTTTAGGATATTTATGTCAACTAACCTTCTTAACCCTTTCTTATTTGTCAAATACAAAAAACTTAACCGTTCATATTGATTATCAAATCTAAACAAAATTATTTTATTTTAACCCGTCTTTCCCCTGAACTCTTCTCCTTGAACCTTTTACCAAATAGGACCAAAAGTTCTTTCTCAGAGTGTACTGAATAAAAAAGTTCAGGGGACTAATGACCTCTCCCCAAAAATTCATGGAGGTTTTTTTGAAAATCCTAAGTAGTGCTAAATATGTAGTTTCCCAAAAATACCAAATAAGATACTAACACAATACATGATTGGAACAAAATTGCTTTAGATAAAAATAAAACCTCAACTATTGGATTGTTAGTTAGATAACAACAAAAATAAAGAACCAGTGTTGGACGGTATAGGCTTATATACATCTTCATAGTCTTTAAAAAAAAGAAGTTATACGTCGAGATATTTGCATTTAGGAAGTAGGACCCTCGGTAAAGTGACTCTTTCAAAATCTGACGATCGGGTCCACCAAATGTAGGTTAATTTTAAAAAGAACATTTGATTGGTTAAAAAATCCTACGCTAATGGCCCGTTTGAATAATAGAAGTATTGGAAGTAAGAAGTAAGTTGCGGAAGTAACTTCCAAATCTATGAAATAGGAAGTAGCGGAAATAGCATTTTTTTTGTTTGTTTCATATATTTTTAGAAGTAATAGAAGTAGAACTTCTTCCTCTTCATTTACTTTTTTTGTTTGGATAATATTTGGAAATATTACTATGAAGTAATTAATACATGTTGCTTCCATTTTATTCTTGTTTGGATTGTCATTGAAATAGAAATAGAAGTATTATAACACACAGTATTCTTGCTGCAATGATATTGAAACATAATTGATTGTTTGCTGCCGCAATTGTCGGAGACTCGCAGTACAATTTTGCTACTATATATGGCAAAATTTGATAATGAAATATGATTTTTCTAACGGGTGCCTATAGACACTTACTAGAGGATGATTATCTATCAGATTTTGCAAGCTTTATACTTTCTTTTAAAGCATCACATATATTTCTACTATACATGTATCATACTGTTTTTTTCTTATTATTGTCTTTATTTCTAATTTATGAATTTTCATTAAAAACAATATTTCCAATTTATGAAGGGAAAAAAAATCTTTTATATATGTCACATGTTCAACAGAAAAGTATGTGGTTCATCAATTTCAATAACAATATTTTTTATATCTACGAAAGCAAAAAATGCATGAACGGCATTCATCAATTTTAATAATAATATTTTTTATATCTACGAAAGCAAAAAATGCATGAACGGCATCACTGTCATAATTTTTTAAAATATTTATAAAAAAGATTTTATGATTACATATCAACTTCCGCCGTAATTATGATTTTTGAGAATCTTTTTTCTTTCGTGGACCCCACCCTACATCAACTTCCGCCGTGTTTCAGTGCATTTGAAGACGGAAAAATATCAAGGAAATAGAGGTGCCACGTAGACGCCACGTCAGCTTTCAACGAAGTAGCGGAAGTAGTTTTTACAAAGAAACAAACATACATTTTTGCCAAGAAGTAGCAGAAGTAGCCTCTACTTCCTCTACTTCTGCTATTTCATAGTTACTTCTGTACAAACAAACGGGCCCTAAGTAGAAGATGGAAGGCATGTTAAATCGTTCGATTTTTTGGTATAGTTATGATATTTCTCTGCCTACCATTGGTTTTTCAACTGTTCGCATCAACCAATCATGATTTTATTTTGAATAAAATTACAACCAAAAAAAAAATCACAAGGTACTACTATGGTGACTAGGGGTGCTAAACTGTATCCGTATCCGAGGAAATATTCATAACTGTATTCGTTAGGATACAGATATGATTACTCAAATCTATAACCGATAGAATATGGTTACTGATATGGTTTTGTAGTGAAATATCCGTATATGTATCCGAGATATCCGAATACATATTGGTCATACTCTTACGATAGTTTCAATTCTTAGATTATGGATTTGTGGTTAATTTTGATGATCAAGATGTCTAATCTTAGCTTTTCAATCATAATGAACATATTAATGAACTCTTTTGTATCACATGACTATATTTTTCTAAATACTATCTAGTTTTCTCATATCCTTTTTGTATCCGGGTACATATCCGTTTATATATCCGCATTTATATCCGTAACTGTATCCAATTTTGGCAGATATGGATATAAATTTTTCTTACCGATGTATATCTGTATCTGTATCCGTATCTGAGATGGGTAAGCGGATATGGATATGGTAAGTGTCATATCCGAGTCGTATCCGCTCCTTTAACACCCCTAGTGGTGACCCTATAAATTAAGCAAATAACTTTGAAGCTATTTCTACCCTTTTCAACAAAAATAATATATGGGAAAAGCGATTGAAATTGCCCCGGTATTCAATGGTCAAGAGAGCAACTCCAACCTCCTCTTTCGGAGGTCACAATCCCACCTAACAAACTCAAAACTCTATTCACCAAGATAAAAATAAATAAATAAAATAAAATAAAATTACCATATCAAGGAAAAAAAAATATAAACAAAACAAATGGCTAAGAAAATGAACACAAGCGCAAGAACTTTCTTCTCCTACCCTTCGTTCCCCTCCTCGCCGACAGCCGGTGGGGCCATTGGCCTTATGAATGACGAGGAGGCGACCGGGGGCCGCTCTTCTAGAGGCCTCGCCAGAATCTGACGTGGCAAGAATGCTTGGCTCCCAAAGTGGTGGATTCTTAGAAGAATTTCTTATAATTTCAGGATTAATAGCGGTGCAAGTAACTAGTGCCATTTATATGGTGATGTTAACTCCAATTCTTGCAAGCGGAGTCAGGCCTCTATTTCTCATTATTTTTGCTTGTATGGCCACTTGCATCTTTGTGTTGCCATTTGCGATTGCAATTGAAAGGTAAGTTGAATATGATTAAATGATTGGAAGAATTGGAGACTCTCTGATTATCACCTAATTAGAGAGGATCTAAATCCCATTATTACTGAGCTTTCTTGTTATCTTTTAGCATAATTATTTGTGTCCTTGAGCTTGTTCACAATTTTTTATTTGTAGGAAGAAATGGCCATCAAAATTGAGTATCAAATTGGTGGCTCAAATTCTGTTGATAGCGCTATCAGGGTAAGTGAATTCATTCTTCGACTTAAACAATTAATTTTGTAAGTTTCTTCATATTGATTGAGAATAATAAATTTTTTTTTCTTTAGCAATGATCTTAATTCAATCTTGAGGCTTAAACGTCACATATTCTTGCTCATAATCTACCTTTATCAAGGCGTCAAAAGTTAATATTATTGAACTACGCATCGCTATTTTGTGTCTCCCTTCTTCTCTTTTTCTAAGTTTAGTTTATTTTCATCAATTATTTGACACTGCAAATACATATTATGTGTATCATGGCGCAATTTATTCATATTGCAATTGATGTATATGAAGAATAAAAAAAAAGTTATTTCATTGAGTTACAATTATCGAAATCAGGTTAGAAACTTGCACATCCCGTCAAGTTATATTAGAGAAAAATGCATACAAGTTTACAACTCATTTTACAAATTGGGTTGTCCACTAATGTTAATAGTTTTTAGATCCACCCTAGTTTTCGCTGTTAGAATATAAATAGATAATCCTCATTTCTTACCATAACTTTACCGTTTTAGTATAATGTTTAGGAAATTTAAGAGGTTATTAGAGTAACTTAGGCTCGTATTGTTGCGCGCAGCGGAAATTTCGGCAGCACTTCGGCAGCACAACAAGAGAGTCGGGTCGCAATAAGAATTCTTGTTTCTCAAAGGGAACAAGAATCTGAAGCCTAATATCCCATCAAAGTGGGATATTTGCTCTTCCTCTCGTCAGCTCTAAGACTGCGCGTCGAGGGAACCTAAAAAGCTATTACAAATCACACAAAAACGATACAACCAATTTTTACGTGGTTCGGCAAATTGCCTACGTCCATGGGGCAAGGAGGGGGGAGATCTACTAATAGAGGGAGAGAACACAACTAGGGTTTACAATCACTCAATCTAAACCCTCACACAAACTCTCAAACCTCTCACACAATTATCTCTCTCAACAAAGGATGCACAAAACCCTAAAAAAAATCTCTGCTTTTCTCCTGCTGTGATTTTATGCCGCAGCCTCAAAGAAAAAAAAAATCCAGCCGAAAAATTTCCTGCACATCCGTTGCCTTTCCCCTTTTCGTACTTGCTACCAACCCTAGGAAGGATTGAAGAGATATATATACTTGATGTAATCGGGTGGGCCTTGGGTTGTTCGTTTTCATAGAAACGAATTCTCATGCAGTCCTTTTATTCACGTGGTGTGGTGGGCCCCTCCCTCACGTTCACAATTCTCCACATCGGTGAAGTTTTCCTAAAACTGAGCCGACACCAAAGCAATCAAATGTCCCACTTGTTGTGACCAGTACGAACGCAATCCACAATAAGTCGAGAACCCGAACGATAGTCCAAACAATCTCACCCCCATCAACTAATCCAAACCGGCTGCATCTCAAAGACTGCCTACGTATCCTCTTCCCCAAGGAATCAAGCCGAACGTAGTTCACCCAAATGGCCGCCAACGGCCTCAACAATCACGAATGTGCAACAAGTTTCGACAATGATCAAACTTGTTGCTCGGAACCACCTTAGTGAGCATATCTGCCGGATTATCCTTCGTGTGGACTTTCACAATCTCCACATCACCATCTTCAAGAACATCCCGAACGAAGTGATAACGAACGTCAATGTGCTTCGTCCGCGTATGAAAAACCTGATTCTTCGCCAAATAGATAGCACTCATGCTATCACAATGAATAGTGACGGACCTCTGCGATATACCAAGTTCCTCCAAAAGTCCTCGAAGCCAAATAGCCTCCTTCACAGCCTCCGTAACTGTCATATACTCTGCCTCCGTCGTAGACAAAGCCACCGTCGACTGTAAGGTGCATCTCCAACACACCGGCGCACGGGTCAAAGTGAACACATACCCCGTCGTAGACCGGCGCTTATCCAAATCCCCGGCATAATCCGAATCAACATAGCCAATGCATAGCTGCCCATCTGTAGTGTCCCGCTCATAAACTAAACCAACATTGAGTGTACCTCGAATGTACCTCAAAATCCATCTCACGACGTCCCAATGACCCACTCCTGGATCGTGCATGTATCTCGATACCATGCTTACCGCCTGTGACAAATCTGGCCTCGTACATACCATCGCGTACATCAAGCTCCCAACCACGCTCGCATATGGAGTCTTCGACATCAACTCACGATCTTCAACTGACTTTGGTGAAATACCAGCTGAAAGCTTCAAATGGGCTTCCAATGGTATACTAACTGGCTTTGTATCCATGCTAACATAGAATCGCTGTAGAACCTTCTTCAAATAAGCCACCTGTGTCAAACAAATTCTGCCCTTCTTCTTGTCTCTGCCGATCTCCATCCCTAGAATGCGCTTCGCCTCACCCAAGTCTTTCATCTCAAACTCATTTGAAAGCTGAACTTTCAACTCATCTATAGCCGACCTAGAAATAGAGGCAACCAACATGTCATCGATTGCGAAAATATACGCAAGGATCAAACTGGCTCCGAGTGTACGAATGACCAATCATAAAACCATCAAATCGCCTATACCACTGTCGAGGAGACTGCTTCAAACCGTATAGCGATTTCTTCAGTCTGCAAACCAATTTTTCCTTCCCTGCAGCTCGGAATCCCAATGGCTGAGTCATATATATTTCTTCATTAAGATCACCATGAAGAAATGTCGTTTTCACATCCAACTGATTTAATTCCAAACCATACTGTGCCACCAAAGCTAGCAAAATCCGAATCGAATAATGCTTCACCACCGGAGAGAAAACCTCATTATAGTCAATACCTTCCTCCTGTGCATAGCCCTTCGCAACCAACCTAGCCTTGAACTTCAATGGAGTGCCCTCAATCTTCGTGTATACCCACTTGCAACCAATTGCCTTCCGCCCCTTTGGAAGCTCAACAAGCTCCCATGTATCGTTCTTATGAAGAGATTTCATCTCCTCCTGCATAGCCACCTGCCACGAATCAGCTTCCGAACTCTGCTCGGCCTCTCTGAAAGTAGTAGGTACTAACTTATCGATACTCTCCACCGGAAGTGCATACGCAACTGTGTCGGCATACCATGCTAGCATCTGTATATTTCTCCTCTGTCTCCGAACCGCAATTAAATCCTGAACCTGAGCCGTCGGTTCCTGATCCTGCACATTTGTACTTGTATCCTCCGTGTCACCGTCGTGCTCGCCTGGTGTCACCTCAGTCGGCACCTGCATGGATACTGTACCATCTGGACAATGTGGAGCTGCATCGATCTCCACCACCTACGATATCTCCTCCGTCGGGTTGCTCTTCACCTGATGAGAGCTGGGAAGCTTCAAGATAGAAGCCTCATCGAATGTGACATCCGTACTCAGCACAATCTTCTTATCCACTGGATCCCAAAGCTTGTATCCCTTGACACCACGCTTGAATCCCACAAATATGGCCTTCCTAGCTCGAGGTTCCAATTTATCAGTTCTAACATGATAATATGCAGGGCACCCGAATACCTTGAGCTGGTCATAATCATGTGCTGGCTTTCCTGACCACATCTCCATAGGGGTCTTCCCCTCAATCGCAGATGAAGGCAGCCTATTAATGAGGTGGCTCGCATATGTAAGTGCCTCAGCCCAAAAGATCTTCTCCAAACCACTCTGCGACAATAAGAATCGGATCTTCTCCAGTAAAGACCGATTCAACCTCTCTGCCATCCCATTTTGCTGCGGTGTATGACTAACCGTGAAGTGTCTCTCTATGCCCTCGTCTCGACATAGCTGCTGAAAGGGGTCAGAAGTATACTCACCACCGTTATCGGATCGCAACGTCTTGATCTTTCTCCCAGTCTGCAGTTCCAATCTCTTCTTCCACTCCACAAACAAATCTAGGACTTCACTCTTCTTCGTCATGGTGTACACCCAACAACGCCTAGAATAGTCATCTACAAAAGTGACGAACCAATGTCTACCACCAAGTGATGCAGTCTTGGTGGGACCCCAAACGTCTGTGTGCACGTAGTCCAGGATGCCCCTCGTCTGATGAATGGCAGTCCCGAACTTCACCTTTGTCTTCTTGCCAAGAACACAGTGCTCACAAAACTCAATCTTCCCACTCTTGGCTCCCTTCAATAGCCCCTGCTTGCACAATGCCTGCAGTGACTTTTCACCTGTGTGCCCCAATCTATAGTGCCAAAGTCTGCTCATGTCCGCTTCTGAAATAGCCGAAGCAACCTGGCCAATCTCGGTGCTTCCCTTCAGATAATACAAATTCCGATTGCGGACTCCCCTCATCACCACCAATGATCCCTTAGTAACCTTCGCTACAGCGTTTTCGAAAGTCACCTTGAATCCCTTCGCCTCCAAAGCTCCAACTGAGATAAGATTTTTCTTCAGTTGAGGAACAAATCTCACCTCCTTCAACTCACGGACTACTCCATCGTGCATCCTAATCCGTACGGTACCTATCCCACAAACGCCACAGGATTGATCATTTCCCATGACAACAACACCCCCGTCGACTTTCTCAAAAGATGCAAACCAGTCTCGCCTAGGGGTCACATGAAAAGTAGCACCGAAATCAAGCATCCAATCTTATGCATCCACATGGTTCACCTCCGGAGTAATCAGTAGAGAAAAGCACGAATCATCGGAATCATCGTCTTTCGCAATATTCACCTCATTGGCCTTCGGGCCCTTTTTCTTGTCATTCTCTTTCTCCTTGAGCTTCGGGCAGTCTCTCTTCCAATGTCCCTGCTCCTTGCAGAATGCACATTGGTTCTTTGTTAATTGGTGGCGGCCTCTAGACTTTGACCTCCCTCTGTTATCACCTTTCGGATATGGGCTTCTACCTCTCGTCGATAAGGCCTCGCCTGAAGTGCTAGCACGGGAAGTCTCCTTGTCCTTCCTCCTCAAATCGTAATTGGTCAATGCGTTAGTCACTTCACTATAGCTGATAGAAGATCTCCCGTTCAACAAAGTGAGCACGAAGGTATCATACTCCTCATCCGGAATCCGATATCTTCTCATCAACATTCGCCAAATCCGACAACAACTTAGTGTAGTTGTTCACATGAGCCGCTAGCGAGGTTCCTCTGGACATCTGAAATCTGAAGAGTCTTCGCAGCAAGTGCAACCTGTTCTCAACACTCTTTGTGAGATACTTGTTGTTGAGAATTTCCCACATCTTCATTGCAGACGTCACCCCAATCACATCATATTTCAGCTCATGTTCCAAACAGGACCTGATCACCCCACAAGCGTTCCTATTCATCTTCTCCCATACCGCCTCATCATATTTAGGTGGCCTCTCATGGACCATGATGGTCTCTTCCAAATTCTGAGCATTGAGCGCATCCTGTACGTCGCTCATCCACAAACCAAAGTTGATTTTGCCGTCATACTTCACCACACTAATCTTAGTATTCTGAAAACCAACTTGTATTGTACTCGCCATCGATTTGCTGCTTTCACCTTCTTCTCCCATTGCGAACTAACTCCAAAATTGTAGAGAAAGAATAAATTTGATAGAAATTAGGAACCACCCAACTGAACCCTAGATTGGATTCCAAATAGATTTCCTAACCACACGAGAAAAGCGAAATCTCTAACGGCAACTCCTAATACTATCTCCACCGAAGCCGAGAACTCCAAGAACTGAGCTTCACACAAGAATCTTCCTCCACCAAAAAAAAAACCCTAGATCTGAAATCTGCTCTCTGATACCACTTGTTGCGCGCAGCGGAAATTTCGGCAGCACTTCGGCAGCACAACAAGAGAGTCAGGTCGCAATAAGAATTATTGTTTCTCATAGAGAACAAGAATCTGAAGCCTAATATCCTATCAAAGTGGGATATTTGCTCTTCCTCTTGTCAGCTCTAGGACTGCGTGTCGAGGGAACCTAAAAAGCTATTACAAATCACACAAAAGCGATACAACCAATTTTTACGTGGTTCGGCAAATTGCCTACGTCCACGGGGCAAGGAGGGGGGAGATCTACTAATAGAGGGAGAGAACACAACTAGGGTTTACAATCACTCAATCTAAACCCTCACACAAACTCTCAAACCTCTCACACAATTATCTCTCTCAACAAAGGATGCACAAAACCCTAAAAAAAAATCTCTGCTTTTCTCCTGCTGTGATTTTATGTCGCAGCCTCAAAGAAAAAAAATCCAGCCGAAAAAATTCCTGCACATCCGTTGCCTTTCCCCTTTTCGTACTTGCTACCAACCCTAGGAAGGATTGAAGAGATATATATACTTGATGTAATCGGGTGGGCCTTGGGTTGTTCGTTTTCATAGAAACGAATTCTCATGCAGTCCCTTTATTCACGTGGTGTGGTGGGCCCCTCCCTCACGTTCACACGTATCATATTGGCCATGAATTTGATGCAGATTTAAAATAAAGTTTTTTTTAGATATTGGTCCTTTAAATATTCAATATTTGCATATTAGCCTCTCAAATATTGAAAATTACATATTAATGTCTCACGTTCCATAGGATTTTGCAAAATGATTTTTTTATTATTCTTTAAGTTAAAAAAACTAACCATGGTTGCTTTAACTCCTAACCCTATATTTGTAATCACCAAACTGCTACTCCTAATGTTTCAAAGCTTATGAAGCTCGACATTGGATTAAGATTCTTTTCTTACCATTGGAGAAGAAGAACTGAAGTGAGTTTGGATTTATTTTTTTATTTAAGTGAGTGTTGGGTCTAAACCTATTATGAAATGTGTTGTGAAATATAATAGATGAGTAAAATGGCCACTTTGCCTTCACTGTTCGCGGGAAAAATTGTAGCTTTCTTCATTGTTGATATCATTGCTATCTCAGTTAACAACTTTAGAGCGAGACCCAGCGCCGTATCCAAACAGAACCGCCAACCCGCTGAGAAGCGCAAGCTAAATACGCAACGGACGCAGGTTAAGCGAGCGCGACAAATCGGCAACCCAAGATTGAAATGCATCCACTCCGGCACTGCCGCATCTAAACCATGTTTAGGTGAATCACGAGTCATCCCTTAAAAACAAAAAAAGGAAGCGGACTCGGATGAATCAACGATCAAATCAACATCAAATTTTCCTGACTCATAAATTCAGAGTTGGTTTACTGCCATATCAGGAACCGGCCCGACTCACTGGCCTGGGAAGGGCCATAATATATCTGATCAAGAGCAAGGGTCGTTGCCGGAAGTCAAAGTAAACCACACAAAGAATCAGATACCGGAAACAAAGGACGAATACGGGACAAACACCGGGGGACTCGGCCAAACCGAACCACCGCAGGGTGGCTCGGCCCAAGCCGACCACCCTGAGGGTGGCTCGGTGGCCGGGGGGGCGGAGCCACCTCAGGTGCTCGGCCGAAGGCGAGCCACCTGCAGGTGGCTCGCCAAGGCCGAGCACCCTGAGGTGGGCTCGCCAAGGCCGAGCCACCGACCAGGGTGGCTCGGCCGAAGGCCCGAGCCACCCATGGGTGGTCTCGACTAAGGCCGAGCCACCCATGGTGGCTAGCTCAGAACTGTCGCGGCACAGTTCTGAGTGCGCCTATAAATAAGGCCTGTGCTACATTTGTTCAGAGGTTGGAAATTTTGGGAGAAAGGCGAAGCCCTCTGCGATTGAATGACTCAGATCTAAAAAGATCACAACTGAAGCTTGGAGACTTGGGCTTTCAGATTGCGCGGTCAGACGATCAACCACCGCCAAAATAAGGCAGGAAGTTCGAAGGAGTTGGATTTGAGATCTACACGATTCACCACTCCGATCTAAGACTGGTTCTTAGATCCGAGATGTCGAGCGGTTTTCCTTGGTGAAACAATCCTCCCGGCTATTATCCCTTGGTGAATTTACCCCGTCATATCGTGTAGAGTCCGACCGGATCGAGATCCACGCGGTGGTCCAGCGGAAATAACCCGGTGGCAGGCAAAGAACCCACCAAAGCGAGCGAACCAGGCAAAACAGGAGCGCGATAAGTTCGCAAATAAGGAACAATGTAATTCTTTACTGTTTTTTCTTGGATTTTTCATTGTAACGGCATCTTATATAACAAGAACGGCGGATTTTTGTAACGCAT
>NC_033803.1:16068296-16110417 GCF_001876935.1 Asparagus officinalis
TCAAATATTAACATGAAAATTTAAATTGGGTGTATCCCATTTAAACAAAAATAAAAAAATAATCGGGATGTACGAGTTTAAAGAAAAAAATGAGCACAAACTACCAAAAATACTTAATCATGGTATTAAATTACGTGCATTGCACGTGTGTCAAAACTAGTATATATATATGTGTGTGTGTACTAATATCATGTCGTGCCATCGTGTCCCATTTTATGAAATTGTTGTGCCCCGTGTGTACTAATATCATGTCGTGCCATCGTGTCCCATTTTATGAAATTGTTGTGCCCCGTGTCCATGTTATACCTGTGTCCTGTACCCGAGGCCATGCTACTTAGATGGTTAATCAAATATAATGAATATGAGTTTGTTTCATAGAACAAGATTCTCTCCAGTAAAATTAGAACCTAAAATGATTTAAATTAACAACCAAATGACACGTTAGAAGCCTTCTCCGTTGAACAATTTAGATAAATTCTTCAATTAATTACTCATATCATGCTTCATTCGTGCTAATTCCATGTAAAGTTGCTAAAATTTGAGGATACCTGAGAAGTAAAATGTTTGTGCCCAGGAGATAAAGTACTAGAAGCTCGGCCAATAGCCCTTTCAAGCATCATACGCATAGTTTTCTCTTGATGCAAATGCCTCTGAAGCTTTTTGATCTGCAGACAATTAAATAACATCTCAGGCATACTACAAAGAAGTAAAACAGAGAAGTTCATTTAAGCATATATATAGAAGAGATGCTTAATGGAAGATGAACACATTCACATTCTCTGCATACATATAATTTTTAACTATATGAACGCTGTTGAGATTAAGTGGCTTGAATTTACAAAAGCAAGAGAAAAATCGCGTAATGAAAGAGTGAAGTTACTTCTATATGGAATATAAAGAAAGATGGATAACTAGTCAAATAGTTTGACCCTTGCTCCATAGGGAATTTTGTGGTCATGTGGGTTATGATCATATGGGCAGCTCCAACTTCAGAAAGCTCCAAGACATAACAAACTTCCAATTTCTACATTGCCTCTGAAGCTGCGGACAGGCTTCATGGGTACATGTGAGTACTCAAGCTCGAGCTTGGTGAGTATATATTTATTAAGATTTGAGCCAAGAATGGGATTCTTGACGTTAAGTACCTCAGATCCACTCAAGTGGGTTAAAGAGGCAATTTGACAAGATTCAAGGTGCACTTAATACATATGGAATAACAAGATGGATAACTTATTAAACAAGTTTAGACCCCAAGGGTTATGAGCTCAAGTAAGATTCTTTTCCATGTAAAATATAAAGTGGAGTAGTAATTATATAAACGGAATGGATTATGAGCGGGTTGAAGTTAAAGCATCAAGACAGGGGCTTATATTTTGAACTACAACACCTTACATCTAAAGACAGATCATTATAATAAAGATGGTTGACTTAATTAGTTGTTTGATCGCAAAACTAAGGATCAAATAAAGTGATATCACTAAGGATCAAATAAAGTGATATCTGTCAGCCCACTCCCATTTTCGTGGGAGAGAGTGGGAAGAAACAGGCAAAAAGAAGGAATGATAAGAGAAAAATTGACTTAATTTGATGCTCTTACTCATCATAAATTTAAGATAGGACGAGATAAATATCTACAAGAAATCTCTTTTTAACCAAACAACAGAATAGTCCAGAATATTTCTTGTTTGATATTTCATGCTGATATCTTAAGGCAACAGCTAAGAAATCTATTTTTAACTAAAGTGCAAATTGGTCCAGAATTTTGGTAGTTTGATCATAACCTGCTGACACATATTAAGGCAACAGGCACAAAATTCTTGGACATGTAAATTTGATCGATGGCGGTACAGATGATGAATGTGTCATGCCTTACAAATGCTATATTAGAATCTCTTGATAAAGTAACAGGAAATATAATCAAATGCATAAATGAGGGATTTTCAGAAAATATGGAATAACAAAAATAACAATGCATGTGAAAGAGTGATATATATAAACATGAAATACAGAGTAATTAACAAGATTACAGACAAAACCAAAATGGAAGCATTTGAGTTCAAAACAGTAAAGAAACTTCTATAATTAGTGACAGCCTAACTTTGTATATGTTATGTCATGTTTTGATCAAGTGACATGAGTCAAACTTCTTACATATATGACGACCGAGTGAAAATACGTCAAAGACCATTAACAAAAAATTTAATTTGTTTTAAGTGTAAGTTAGTAAGTGGTAAGTATGAGGAAACAAGGAAGTAGGTAGTTGTCGTCATTGATTGAATAGAATTCTACATGGTTCCAAAAGGTCCACAGATAAGTACCAGTTAACAAGGTGCCTGTGATAAATACATGAACGTACAGAAAACAGGGGAAAAGTAAATATTTACATCATTTTCTAAGGAAGCTCGATGATCCAATGAAGCAATACTAGTGTCAGCTGACACATGATTGATGGAATCTTGACCACGATGCGATCTCTGTAAATCCTGCGAATTCATGATTCACAACAATTGTAATGGATAGGTACAGACTTCTGTCTTAATTCTTAATAATATCAAAATCTCCATGGAGCTTGGAACTCAGCATAACACATAAAAAAGAGCTCTCCATCAGTTTTTCTGGATGAATACTGCAGTTTCTCACCTCTTTAAGTTCAACGCAACGTGGTTCCTTACTATATGAAGTTCCATTTCTTGCAATATCCGTATTCCCATCAGAGGCACTGGAAGATAACAGCATAATTTTGTTATAAATGGAGGTGGAATAATTTAGAACTGACATTGAATGACATTTGACAATTTAGTGTATTTAATCAATAGAATGAGCTTGATAAATTGTACAAAAAGTACAAGCAGATAGAGAAAGCGACATCCTTTTAGCTCACAAAAAACTTGAGATGGCATGTTAAACGCTAACTGGAAATTAGGCTGGAACCTTGGGCTATGGCCCAAAAAAAAGTTAAATAATAGGAGAAATTAGGAGGGAAGAAGGATAATATTATAGGAATGGCAATCCACCATAAGAACTTCACTTGAGTGGAGAAACTAATTTTACCTGCATCACAAAGTGTTGACATATTAGTATTATTAGGGACTTATTTGTAAGATTTGTAGGGGCCTATATAAAGCCCAAGAGATATCATAATGAATTAGGGTTTTCATTTCTTCTTGGTATCAGAGCCGGCTGCCTCCCCTCTTCTCTCCTAGTGGGCCTAACACCTCTTGTCTCTTGTTCCTTTTCTTCGTGATTCTCCAGCTCCTCCTCAACCAACTCCTCCTCAACCAATTCGCCCTCCCAAGGAATCGATACAGAAATGGATTTCTCCACATTGTTCTCCGGTCTCTCACCATTCTCCTCCTCTCGCCCCATACTTCTAGTATTGGACGAGTTACCAGCAGATGAAGTTACCTTCTGAGTGTAATATGGCTCGAGTTCTCGAAAGTGCACATTCATGCTCACAAACAACCTTTTTTCCACCGGGCTCCAGCAAACATATCCCTTCTGAGTAGCAGAATATCCCACAAAGATACACTTCACAGCTCTAGGGGCAAGCTTCCCGACAGACGGCCTGTTGTCCTTCACAAAACACACACAGCCAAACACTTTGAGTGGAAGGATCCCACCATTATCTCCTTTCAATATCTCACACGGAGACTTCCAATCCAGCACTCTCGAGGGCATTCTGTTGATCAACGCTGCTGCGGTCAATACTGCTTGTCCCCATAATGTCTCTGGGACATTCATAGAGATCATCATGCTTCTAGCAACCTCTAAAAGATGTCTGTTCTTCCTTTCCGCTACCCCATTCTGTGCTGGAGTGTATGGACAGGTTGTCTGGTGATGTATTCCTTGAGCTGACAAATATTCTTCAAGGGCTCTGTTGGTATACTCTGTCCCATTATCTGACCTCAATACTTTCACCACTGCTCCGTATTGAGTCTGAACAGTCTTATGAAAATTTTGGAAGCACCCAAACACATCACTCTTATTCTTCATCAGGTATAACCAAGTAACACGAGAGAAGCAATCAATAAATGTAACAAAATATTTGTATCCATTCATAGAACTTGTGGAACAAGGCCCCCAAACATCTGAATGTACCAGGTCAAATGCATGAGAACTTCTATGACCAGAACTAACATAAGAGCTTCTAGTAAGCTTTCCCAACTCACATGCATCACACACAAGTTTCTGTTTATTTGCTTTCTCAAATAAAGAAGGATACAATCTACCTAAAACACTAAAGGATGAGTGTCCCAAACGCTGGTGATGGAGCATTAACTCATTTTCAGCACTCATTTTAGATCCTACTCCTGCTTCCTCTATGACTGACACCAATGCTGAATCCAGCCCTTCACGATCCAGATACCACAGTCCACTACGCCATGTGCCAGTCCCAAGTCTCCGCCCTGTCCCCTTCTCCTGGAAGATTACCTTGGGAATATCAAAAGAGACGATGCATTTTAGTTGGAGGATGATAGAACTAATAGATAAAAGATTGACTGGAAAAGAAGGAGCATGCAAAACATTGGACAAAGTTACAGAACCAGTACAATCAACTGTACCCTTACCAACCACCGGCTGAAATGTACCATCAGCTGTTTGAATACTATCAGGCGATGCTAAGTGAGTATATGATGAGAACTCACTAGCATTACCTGTCACATGACAAGACGCACCGGAGTCGACTATCCATGCTGATGATCTGTCAGGAGACATAGAAGCAAGAGCATGTATGTCATCAGTACCTTTGTTCGGATGAGCATAGGTAGCAGTGTTGCCTCTGACGAAGAACGAAGTAGATGCCTCCGCAGTCCCATTCCTCAAATCTCCATCCCCTGCTACTTGCTGTTTTTTCCTGAGTATCGTGAGGAGAGCACGATCCTCCTCTGGCTGCAGGCGGGGACAGGTGGACTTCCTGTGGTGAAGTCAGCACTGACAGCCTCTAGCAACACTGGATCTAGGAGAGAGACTCGACAGTGCTATAACTGCGGTGCGGTGGGTCATCTACGGCATGCTTGCACCAAGCCATCCAAGGATGGAGATTCGGGTGGACGTGGACAGTTCGGAGGTCGTGGTCGTGGCCGTGGGGGTCGACGAGGTGGAAGAGGAGCAGGGAATCGGGCGAATCTGACGGTAGCAGAAGAAGAAGAAGCTGAGGTGGTCTTTACAGAGGAGGATCGTGCTCTCCTCACGATACTCAGGAAAAAACAGCAAGTAGCAGGGGATGGAGATTTGAGGAATGGGACTGCGGAGGCATCTACTTCGTTCTTCGTCAGAGGCAACACTGCTACCTATGCTCATCCGAACAAAGGTACTGATGACATACATGCTCTTGCTTCTATGTCTCCTGACAGATCATCAGCATGGATAGTCGACTCCGGTGCGTCTTGTCATGTGACAGGTAATGCTAGTGAGTTCTCATCATATACTCACTTAGCATCGCCTGATAGTATTCAAACAGCTGATGGTACATTTCAGCCGGTGGTTGGTAAGGGTACAGTTGATTGTACTGGTTCTGTAACTTTGTCCAATGTTTTGCATGCTCCTTCTTTTCCAGTCAATCTTTTATCTATTAGTTCTATCATCCTCCAACTAAAATGCATCGTCTCTTTTGATATTCCCAAGGTAATCTTCCAGGAGAAGGGGACAGGGCGGAGACTTGGGACTGGCACATGGCGTAGTGGACTGTGGTATCTGGATCGTGAAGGGCTGGATTCAGCATTGGTGTCAGTCATAGAGGAAGCAGGAGTAGGATCTAAAATGAGTGCTGAAAATGAGTTAATGCTCCATCACCAGCGTTTGGGACACTCATCCTTTAGTGTTTTAGGTAGATTGTATCCTTCTTTATTTGAGAAAGCAAATAAACAGAAACTTGTGTGTGATGCATGTGAGTTGGGAAAGCTTACTAGAAGCTCTTATGTTAGTTCTGGTCATAGAAGTTCTCATGCATTTGACCTGGTACATTCAGATGTTTGGGGGCCTTGTTCCACAAGTTCTATGAATGGATACAAATATTTTGTTACATTTATTGATTGCTTCTCTCGTGTTACTTGGTTATACCTGATGAAGAATAAGAGTGATGTGTTTGGGTGCTTCCAAAATTTTCATAAGACTGTTCAGACTCAATACGGAGCAGTGGTGAAAGTATTGAGGTCAGATAATGGGACAGAGTATACCAACAGAGCCCTTGAAGAATATTTGTCAGCTCAAGGAATACATCACCAGACAACCTGTCCATACACTCCAGCACAGAATGGGGTAGCGGAAAGGAAGAACAGACATCTTTTAGAGGTTGCTAGAAGCATGATGATCTCTATGAATGTCCCAGAGACATTATGGGGACAAGCAGTATTGACCGCAGCAGCGTTGATCAACAGAATGCCCTCGAGAGTGCTGGATTGGAAGTCTCCGTGTGAGATATTGAAAGGAGATAATGGTGGGATCCTTCCACTCAAAGTGTTTGGCTGTGTGTGTTTTGTGAAGGACAACAGGCCGTCTGTCGGGAAGCTTGCCCCTAGAGCTGTGAAGTGTATCTTTGTGGGATATTCTGCTACTCAGAAGGGATATGTTTGCTGGAGCCCGGTGGAAAAAAGGTTGTTTGTGAGCATGGATGTGCACTTTCGAGAACTCGAGCCATATTACACTCAGAAGGTAACTTCATCTGCTGGTAACTCGTCCAATACTAGAAGTATGGGGCGAGAGGAGGAGAATGGTGAGAGACCGGAGAACAATGTGGAGAAATCCATTTCTGTATCGATTCCTTGGGAGGGCGAATTGGTTGAGGAGGAGTTGGTTGAGGAGGAGCCGGAGAATCACGAAGAAAAGGAACAAGAGACAAGAGGTGTTAGGCCCACTGTTCAGGGGGAGCTACTAACCTATAGTAGGAAGGGCAAACAAATTGGAGAAACAGTACCTACAGTGCCACTAGTGCTGCCAAGTCTCTTGCCAAAGCCCACCCCGACTCCTGAAATACCTACACCACCACCAATTTCATCCCAAGGTGATAACATTCCTACTGATAACATTCCTCTCCCTACTCCTCCCACACCAATATCAGTACGGAGGACTACTCGCAGTAATGCGGGACATCCTCCCGATAGATATGGTTGGGATCTTGCCCAGTATGTATCATATTCTAGTATCCACCCTGCATATGGAGCATTCATTGCATCATTGGACTCTGTTACTGTACCTAACAATTGGCAGGTTGCTAAGAAGGACCCAAAATGGAAAGCGGCTATGCACGAGGAGCTAGGAGCTCTAGAGAAGAACCGCACTTGGGAGCTAGTAAAGTTACCAGAAGGAAAGAGAGCAGTTGGATGCAAGTGGGTCTTCACTGTGAAGCAGAATCCAGATGGACAAGTTGAGCGCTACAAGGCTCGCCTGGTGGCAAAAGGGTATAGTCAGACATATGGCATCGATTATGATGAGACTTTTGCACCGGTGGCGAAGATGAGCACTGTTCGGACCTTAATCTCTCTGGCAGTAAATGGTGGATGGAAGCTACACCAACTAGATGTGAAGAATGCATTTCTTCATGGAGATCTAGTGGAGGAGGTATACATGGAGATACCACCAGGATTTGGTACAGATCAGACAGTGGGAAAGGTCTGCAGATTGAAGAAGTCTCTCTATGGTCTGAAGCAATCTCCCCGTGCTTGGTTCGACAGATTCAGAAGGGCTATGATTGGTATGGGATACCAACAGATCAACGCCGACCATACAGTGTTCTTTCGACGGAGTGGAGGCCACATTACTATGCTTGCGGTATATGTGGATGATATGATTATTACAGGGGATGATGAGAAGGAGATTGCCCAACTCAAAGTGAGACTGGGTAAGGAATTTGAGGTGAAAGATCTTGGCTTGCTTAGATACTTTCTTGGAATAGAGATAGCTCGAGGAGCGGAAGGGATCATCCTATCCCAGAGAAAGTATGCACTGGATCTTCTCAAAGAGACAGGAATGTTAGGGTGCAAACCTGCAACTACACCGATCGACCAGAGGTTCAAGCTAGGTGCTGAGGCTGGAGAACCAGTTGATCGTGACAGATATCAGAGGTTGGTGGGAAGGCTGATCTATTTGAGTCACACACGTCCTGATATCTCCTTTGCAGTAAGCGTGGTGAGTCGCTACATGCACGATCCGAGGAAGGGTCATATGGACGCTGTGTACCAGATTCTGAGATATTTAAAGAGTGCCCCCGGAAAGGGGCTGATATTCAGAAAGAATGGACATGTGAACATCGAGGGTTATTGCGACTCTGACTGGGCTAGCTGTGCTGATGACAGGAGGTCCACCTCAGGATATTGCATCTTTATAGGAGGTAACTTAGTCTCGTGGAAGAGCAAGAAGCAGTCAGTGGTGGCGAGATCGACAGCCGAGGCAGAGTATAGAGCTATGGCCTTAGGAGTTGCTGAGTTGCTATGGTTGAAGAGTATGCTGGTGGAGCTGAAGCTGGATCAAGGAGATAAGATGAAGTTATGGTGTGACAACAAGTCAGCTATAAGTATTGCCAACAACCCAGTGCAGCATGATAGAACCAAACACATCGAGATCGATAGGTTCTTCATCAAAGAGAAGTTGGATAGTGGACTACTGGAGCTAAGTCATGTTTCGACTAAGGACCAGGCAGCAGATTGTCTGACTAAAGGACTCAACTCAGTAGATATGATTAGAGGATGTGACAAGATGGGCTTAATAGATATCTTTCGCCCATCTTGAGGAGGAGTGTTGACATATTAGTATTATTAGGGACTTATTTGTAAGATTTGTAGGGGCCTATATAAAGCCCAAGAGATATCATAATGAATTAGGGTTTTCATTTCTTCTCAAAGTAATACCTAAGAGTGTCCTTTCACTTAGCACCTAACTCATACTTATTGGAAACAGCAAAACTCTTAGATATAACCTAACTTAAGAGGCTATAAATCATCTTGAAATAGTGTTTGACATGATAGGATGGTAGGTTGTTGGATGGTGGGGGAGAAAGGCAATCCATATGCAAGTCCCAGATACTAGATAACTTAGGAAACTCACAAAAAGTCAGGTGGTCAAGATCAGCAAGGGCTTTTTTCAGGGAATCTGGAGCATGATATCTATGCGTATGTAATTTCTACATCCAACACTAACCCTTCGCATTACTGAAATTCCACTGGTAACTACTCTATAACAACACTCTGAGAATGGTTCCAAAAATACATCAATAAGACAACCAGCAATTTTAGCACAGAAGATGATCCTAGAATCCAAATTTTGGATGTACACAGAACCTCTCCAGTCTCCACTAAGTTCTGAAGTCCTTCAGAAAATATACAAAATTGCAAATGCACCTAGAAGTGAACCTGGTGAACCCACTAAACAAAAGCTTGACCATATTTGTCATATATAAACCAAAGTGAAAATTGATAAACTCATTAAAAAAAAGTCTCCAAAACTTTGAATATCAGAAAATTGCAAATAAAGTTGCTTATGCATTATGCCTACATCTAACTTTACAAAAGATAGAGAAATCCTATATTTATAGACCAATGGAACTTTCACAGCCTCCAGCCTCTCTGAATGCAGTAGACCAGGGAAAACTAGCTGTTAAAACCTCAACATAGCAAAGAAACCAGTCCACAGGTACAAGATTCCCCAGATTATTTTAAAGTGAAAAACAAAACTAGTTTTTAGTAAAGAATTGTCAGACCCACACCACCAGCATCACTTGTAATCAACCAAAGCGGATTGTAAAATATAATTCCGAGAAGTTTCATGCATGGAGAACTTTCCCATTAAGTACAAAATATTTAAAAATCTACAGTCTATAAATGTATTGAGTACTAAATCTAGTGAAACAACCGGATGAGTCCTTGACCAGTTTTCCTGCTTTCAAAGGGGAAAAAACAGAGAAACAAAGTTATTCACCTTTTACTCAAGGTATAGTCCAAATGATAATTGTAGAAATACAACAAGAATGGTTGGCAATTTCAACTTTGTTGTTCCAATCAAAGATATAATTTGAAAAGATTGACAAATGAGGTTGCTTAAGGATCACCATCCTTTATAAAAGTAAGGGAATACCATAGGTGCGTTATGTTAAACATACACCCAAAAAAATTCCAGTGTCACCAAATGCACTATATTTCAAAAAGATGTACAACTTAAAAACCAAAGTAATCCAATAAAACCAAACATTGAGCCCAAAGTTGCAGTTTAGGTTAAAAGAAGAAGGATATCCATCAAAATTAACGAGACTTGGATCTCACGTATCCTTATCTTAAACTAAAACCTAAGCAAAAGATCAATTCTGATTCTTGCAGAAAGAGCAGAGAGCACCTTCTAGAGCGCTTGTGATGCAAAAAACAAGAAGAGGAAATGTTATACATTGAAGCAACACTCTCCTTGTTCCTTGTCTTATCAATAGGAGTTTGTCCTCCCATTCTCTCTTCCCCCTCTTCTGCAAACTCTAAAATGGAAGAAGGACAGCCAACTACACAAGAAGAATTCAATACCCAAACCTCAACCAACAAGGTAAACCAAACTTCCTTCATAAATTGGTTTATGTTCACATCAACAATAGGGAAAGCTAAGATTAGTTTTGCAAGTGAAGTGAAAGGATCAAAAGGGACGAATACACCAGTGCCAACCACAACAAGAACAGTTGAAATGGTACAAAGGAGTAAATGCAGAAGGGATCCAAAGAAATGGGTATTTGGGAATTTTAATGAGAGAGATAAGCGGGTTAATAATAATTTTAGCAGAGGGATCAGAGGACAAACAGCATTAGTTGCTGTATCTACCAAACTTCTCAGTCATAAATGAACAATAGTGTCCCAGTCTTTAGAGAATCATAAGGTCAAGGAAGAGTGCAAGGAAAATTTGAATGAAGAGAATTGTGACTCACATAAGTCCAAGGAAAAGGACCAACACAAAACTCAAAGCTTTTGACTGTGGCCGTAGATATCTTAGAACACAAAACTCGAGGTCTAGCCTCTGCTACTTCAACAAAACCACAGGAAGAAGGTATAGAAGATGAAGATGAAGACAAACCAACTGATGTTAACAAATGTAAATACTCAAAGCATACGGCTCGTGTTTTCTCAAGATTTAATAAATATTGTATACACATAGATATAGGTATAGAGTAATGATCAAGAACCAGCCTATCCTCCTGCACCATCAGTATTCTAAAGATGTGGAAAATGTATGTGAACATGACAACAAAACTCTATACACATAAAAATATATTTCTAGGTGTGTCTGGCGACTTCAAAAGAGACTAGGCCAAGTCTAGTTTTCTTCTAGCTAGGCCAAAGTTAGTCCAAGCTGAGGTTGGTTCAGGAAAGAACTAGTTTAAAGCTAAATTTTGAACTAAAGACATAGTTCAACTTTGGCCCAATTGTCGCCAAACTAAAAACTAACTTTTGGACCAAAAGTTGTACCCACTAAAACTAGTTTTGTGGAATTGCCAAACGCCCAAAATTCACAAATTCGCTAAAAATCTACAAATGCAATTACTTAATCTATAAACTTAGCAAATCAACACCGAAAACTGTTGAGTATCTTACTCAAATGCAATTACTTAATCTATAAACTTAGCAAATCAACACCGAAAACTGTTGAGTATCTTACTCCTGACAACGATAATGATGATGTAACCCTAGATTGAAATTAAAAATTATAACAAAATTTCCTCAGTTACTACTATACAGTTCAAGTTGCACATTGTAAAATTCGAACAAAATTACTTCAACAATGCTCAGCCGTGCTTCCACGAAAGAGAAACCCTGCTACATTAGACTAGATAGAGCACTCAAAATCACTAAAACCTTCCAAAATGCAGTAGATCATGACTAGAACTAAAAGTTAAAAGTAAACAAATTGAGGTGAAAAAAATACCATCTTTAACAAAGAAAGGATAAAATACATCAAAATTAGCAAGACCCACATCTCGAATTCCCCGATTAGAACTAAAACCAAAGCAAAGAAGCAATCTTGCATGCAAAATACGGAGCACCTTCTAGAGCGCTTGTGGTGCAAAGAGCAAGATTCTCCCCCCATTCTCTCCTCTCCTTCAAAGATCTCAACAAACCCACACCAGAACTAAATAATAAATGAACTAAAAAAAGACCCGACAGCACAAAATCAAGAACCAGGCGTTCCTTTCCAAAAATGGGTTCTGCTGGCATTAACCGAAGAAAAATTATGAAATAATGGTTACTAGAGTAGAAAGAAGAGAGGAGAGTATACATGCGGTGACCAGAAACAGGTGCGAAAAGGGCGCGAGGAATTGAATGCTGAGGGGCCCAGAGGAGTTAAGGGTTGTTGCGGTTCTGAATGAGGAGTTAATTTTGGTGGTGTACATGGCAGAGGAAGCAGAGGACAAGGGACCAGTGATCGCTGTTGCTGTAGCTCTGAGATTAGCGTCATTCAGTGTGAGAGGGAGGGAGAGAGAGAGAGAGACGGCCACAAGGCCGAGGAGAAGGGATTTTAGATATTAGTCGCTCAAATATTTTCCCTTCTCTTTTCTTCTTGGCTTTTAGATATTAGTCGCTCAAATATTCGATCATGACGTTTTCGTCTCGGCCAGTTTGGCAAACAGCGGTTCTGGCCCCGTTTTGTGCTAAATGGGTCTGGTCCATAATACCTATTTGGGCAAAAAGAATGGGGCCGGCTCTAGCCCTGAAAAACAATAAATAATATAAAATTGGTTCAGGTTCAGTCCTAACCTAATTTTATAAAGTTGTCAAACACTCCCTTAGATTGCGCATACACCCTGCAAATTGGGTTTTGGGGGTTTTGCAATTTGGTTCCTTAATTATCAAATTACCCCAAGTCTATGTTCTTCTGAGCAAAGAGGTGTTTGTAGTTTTAGAGGTGAGGGACCAATTTGCAAGATCCTTTATGGTCTGTTTGGATGGAGGGTAGAGAGAAGGAAGGGAAGGGAAATTTTATTTTAACCTTGTTTGAGAGTTTTATTTTGGAGGGTAGAGGAGGGGAATGGAGGGGAAATTTGACCCAAATTCTTACACCCCAAATTGGGGTGTAATGGAGGGGAAGGGAAGGAAGGAGAATTTTTCCCCTTCCTTCCCTTCCCTAATGGTGTGTTTGGGAGTTTACTAAGGGAAGGGAAGGAAAGGTAAACAACGGGAAGGGAAGGGAAGGGAAGGGAAGGGAAGGGAATTGTAATATGTTGTTTGGGAGTTGAGTAAGGTGAATGAAGGTGAAAGAAAGTAAATATATGTAAATTTACATAAATGACTTTATACTAATAACATATCAGCCCTTTTATTTGTTTTGATGAGGGTAAGAATGTCATTACACCCCTTTACCCTCCTTTACCCTCCTCTACCGCCCAAATCGGGGGAGAAAGAAAACCAAGCAATTTTACCATCCTTTCCCCTTCCTTCCTCCTCTCTACCCTCCTTAAAAAAACTCCCAAACAAGGTGAAAGCCTCATTTCTCTTCCCCTCCCCCTCTCTACCCTCCATCCAAACAGGGCATAAGTAAACTCCCAAACACACTATTAGGATTTAAAAGGTGCTTAAGCAACTTTAAATATTTGATGGACTAATACTGAAGAACCTTTTTTTCCTCTTTGGGTTGTGTCTTTCCTATGTTCTATACGTATATCGATCCTTGAGTAGGAGAAATTTTTTAAACTTTTATAAAATAATTAGCAAAATCGAATTTTTTTTAGCAACATCATCACAATTGGCCGAAAATAGATTAATTTTGCAAAATATAATCTTCAAATACATGGGGCTAGTAGCCTCATGCATTTAGACATCATTAATCATAGACTACTAGTCCACTATATTTTTAAAAAAATCACTTCTAATCTGTGATTAGCGATAGCTAAGTAAATGGGACTAGTAGTCCTATCTATTTAGACTTTCTTTTACTACGGTATGCATTAAGGGGCTTGTAAAACCCCTATTTTTCCTTGTTATGTATATATATATGTGAATTATTGTGACAAATAGCTTGAGGTCCTAGATTACATGATAACAAGTTATTTTGAGATGATATTAGTGTATGTATATAGAGTTTTGTGCGTTGGTTTTGCAAATGAACAAAACATGCACGAAACAGGAAAATTGTCTGATCAGTCGACCGATCAGTCGACTGACGAGCTGTTTTCCAGTTTTTTCAGGTTTCGGGTCTGTTTTGATTGGGTCGGGTTTTGGGTCGGGTTTGGCTGTTCATATATGGTCTCCCCTACCCGAAAACACCCCCTCTCATCACCAGATCTGAGAAACCCTAGCCCCTTCTCTCCTCTCTCAAACCCTAGGTTCGTTCTTGGTGATTTTAGGGAGAACTCGGAGGATTTTCGTCGAGATTTTCACTTTACAGCGAAAGAAACCACTCTCTCGCGGATCCAGGAGCTTTTCATCACCCCTGAGGCGAGTAACATCTCGCCCAACTCTGTCCCTTTTGTTTTACACGAATTTATTGAGTTTTAATGGGTTTTTATTGAGCCTAAAACATATTTTTAGTACAAAGAATAAATCTTTATAGTATATGATGCAAAATATTAAACTTTTCAGTTTATAAAAAGATCATCAACGTTTTATTAAAGAGATCTAGATCTGAAAACGTTTGACAAGAGTTAATTCACGATTTATTGATTTCAAAACGTATCAAACATGATTTTATATGTTTAAGGTTTTTGGTAAATGTTTACATGCAGATATTTCATTTCAGTTTAGTACATATATGTTAAAATTAGTATCTTTATGCTTGGGATGCATGATGATGATTTTAGATAAATTTTATTGTATAATCAAAACCTGCACAACAAGTTCTGCATTAGTTTGGTCGACTGATCAGTCGACCGACGGGCTGAATTTTTTAGCTATCAGTCGACTGATCAGTCGACTGATGGGCTGATTTTGTTTTTTTTTTCAGTTCCTCAGTCGACCGATCAGTCGATTGATGAGCTGAGGCTGTTTTGCCTGATCTTATCAGTCGACCAATGAGTCGACTGATTGCACCAGTCGACACATGAGTCGATTGATGAGGTGTTTTACAGATTCTTGATCTGTTTGAGTTGTTTTTTGGGGTCGCCTCGATTATTTAACACTAGTTTACAATGTTAGTGATTTATCTGTACATGTGAGTTAACTTTTAACACAAGTTTAGATCTGTACATCGAGACACGTGCGAGTATAGGATGTGTATATCTTTTCGCATTTACTTTTGACAGATTTCACCTCTTTACTTATAGTCCATGTGTTGGACATACATTACTATTAGTCCATGTGTTGGACACTTATCATTTCAGTCCATGTGTTGGACATGCATATCATTTAGTCCATGTGTTGGACATTTGCTAAACCTTGAGCATGATACATAACCGAGTTTGGAGCATGACATATTCATGAGGTTGGGACATGATAGCTACCTAGGCTGGACGTGACACTTATTGTGGCTTTGACATGACTTTGTTTATCGGAGAGATGGGTTCATTTTCTTTTCTTTATTGTTCATGTATTAGACTCCGGGTTTGGTACTTAGGGACTTACAATTTGAGATATAAGGTATATACATAAGGGTTTCCTTGTTTGGATTATTTCGCTCGACGTACATATGCTCGTGTTATGATTTCCTAAGTACTAAAACTCATTATTGTTAGGATAAATGATTTTATATTATTATGTGTTAACTGTATTTTCATATACAACGAGCTCTATCCCTTGGGGTTGGTTGTGATATTGCTCGCTAGCACTTTGACGCTCATTGTCCCTCCTCCTTTCAGGTAACGAGCCAGGAGTCCGGAGAGTCGCAGGTTGATTGCGATGCATTTTAGCTTCAGCTGTCTATTTAGTTGTTTTTTTCTTTTGAGCTCCACTGTAGGCTTTTGTTTAGACATATGAGAGTTTTATTCTAGAAGTTGTAAATATTGTGTGCCTTATTTCCTCTTGTCAGATATTTTCTGTATTTGAGACTTGTTGAGTATCTCAGTTTATTTATTTTAGACATTGACTTGTACTTCAGTATGCTAGATGATGGGATATCAATTTGATCTCTATTATTTCATCTGTTGATTTCCGTATTATCTTTTTCCTGCTTTTGTACCTAAACCTTTTATTGACTCTACTAGAGAGATAGTAATTGTGATGGTGAAACATGTTATTACACGGTGTGGTGCATGGCAGGTTTGATATTCTTGGTTTCACCTTGGACTGTAGCCTTGTGTGAACCCAGGGGCATCACAGTTGGTATCAGAGCTCTAGTTCCAGTATCCTTAGGATCATCCTGTGTCGAGTCGTGGAGTTAGGATAGAGTTTGTTAGGATTCATGTATAGAGTCCGCTAGGGATTTCCTAGTATGAGTGAGGACGATATATGCGTATATCTAAAAATTTGAGAATATTTTTTTATGATAACTATTTTCGTGTAAATTTAAAGTATTTGTGCGAGTATTAAATTGTTGTGAAATCATATTGCGATATGTTGTGTATGTGTATATGTCTATTTTGACTCATAAACTCTTGTTTTCTTATGATCAGAGAGAGATGACAGGACGTGGTAGACCTCGTACTCGAAGAGCTGGACAGACAGAGTCGCAGCAGGCTTCACCTGAGCCACAACAAGCTCACCCCGAGCCACAGCAGGCACCACCTGAGTCGTAGCAGGCTCCCCAGTATCTTATTGATCTTATGGCTCCCATCGTAGCTAGGATGGCAGCAATTTAGGAGCTTATGGCGAGTCATATCGTGCCACCGACACCACCACCACCACCAGCAGATCAGCCGCAGGGGATACCAGCAGTTCCTATTAGTGAGAGACCTCCAGAGGCTGCACCTACAGCTATTCCACCAACAGTTCCAGATAGAGCCACAGAGCAGGAGGCTTGGCTCCGTATGGTTGAGAGGTACCAGAAGATGAGAGCACCAGAGTTTCAAGGGTCGGCAGATCCTGTTGCAGCCCATAAGTGGAAGGAGGATGTGAGTAACATCCTCGATATACTTAATGTGGATTCGGTCCAGAAGCAGAGATTGACATCCTACAGTTTGAAGGGAGACGCCGGGAGATGGTATAGGCTTCAGTTCACTCCAGAGCACCGGACGACCCTCGCATGGGAGGACTTTGTTTATTTCTTAGATGGACAATATATTTCTTCTGCAGTACGGACTGGGAAGGAACTTGAGTTGTCCCGGTTGACTCAGGGGGATATGTCGGTGGCAGACTTTGAGAACAGATTTATGGAGTTGCTGTACTTCACGGGCATGTGGCAGACGGGAGAGCGCCAGGCTCAGCTGTTCTTAGCAGGGCTCCGCCCTAATCTTCGTCGATACCTAGTCTCGAGGAAGTTCTATTCAGTTCGAGAGGTAGCAGAAGCCGCCACCTCACAGGAGATTGAGACTGTCATGTTTCAGAAGGATAAGGAAGGGAAGACCAAGATAGAGTAGATAGGGGATAAGGGCAAGAACAAGAGGCCATTTTTTGGATCTCAACAGCAGCAGCAAGGCCCTCATTAGAAGGGACCCCAGCAGGATCAGAGGGCGCATCAGCAGCGCAAGTTTCAAGGGGTTTGCTATAACTGTCGCAAGGTGGGACACAAGGCATCAGAGTGTCGTAGTGCACCAACAGGAGCCCAACAGGGCAGGGGCCGAACCAGCAGCAGCAGCGACAGCAGGGCAGAGGTCAGGACCAACAGAATAGGCTTAAGGCACCGTCAGCAGCACAGAGGACAGAGAGACAGGTTCGAATAGTCCAAGAGGCTCCCCAGGGACAGATTGTCCCATATTCTACAGCACCAGCAGTAGAGCAGTTTTCAGCCACAGGCAGAGTATATGCAGTGGTTCTCCGTGATCATGGTGCTAGCGGAGCAGTTGTGGAGGGTACGTTCCTCGTGAATTTCTTTCCCGCCCGTATTCTTTTTGATTCGGGAGCTTCACATTCTTTTATTTCGTATGCTTTCATGGTTAGACTCCAGCTCGTAGCTCATCCATTAGACACCCCTTTATCAGTTTCCATCCCTCTAAGAGAGGTATCGCTTTTGGAGAATGTTTGTAGAAGGTGTATTATTAGTTTAGACGAGTCCGAGTTCATAGTCGATCTGATAGTGTTGCATATGTCCGAGTTCGATGTCATCCTTGGTATGGATTGGTTATCATCCTACCATATTAGTATTGACTGTTTTGCAAAGACAGTCAGATTGTGAGCGTCCGATGGGTCCGAGATGATTATGGCCACTTCTCAAGGCAACCGTTTTGCGGAGTCATTTCTGGCGTACATCGAGGAGGTGATACGACGGGATGAGGGTGCTGATTTGTTGGAGACTAGAGTTGTCTCAGAGTATCAGGATGTCTTTCAGGACATACCTGGGTTACCTCCTGTGAGAGAGGTCGAGTTTTGTATTGAATTGTAGCCGGGCACAGCCCCGATATCTCGCGCACCCTATCGCATGGCACCAGCTGAGATGAGGGAGCTTCAGACCCAGTTGGACGAGTTGTTAGCTCAGGGATTTATTCATCGGAGTCATTCTTCGTGGGGCGCGCCAGTTCTCTTCGTGAAGAAGAAGAACAGTAGTATGAGATTGTGCATTGATTATAGAGAGTTGAACAAGGTCACCATCCGGAATAGGTACCCATTACCTAGGATTGATGACTTGTTCGACCAGTTGCAGGGAGCGTAGTTCTTCTCAAAGATTGATCTTCGTTCTGGTTATCATCAGTTACGGGTTCGGGAGATGGATATCCCCAAGACCACTTTTCTTACTCGATATGGATCTTTCAAGTTCATGGTCATGCCATTTGGGTTGACCAATACACCCGTGGTATTCATGGATTTGATAAACCAGGTTTTTCGTCCTTTCTTGGACCAGTTCGTGATTGTTTTCATCGACGACATCCTCATTTATTCGAGATCGGAGGCAGATCATGAGCAGCATCTCCAATTAGCTTTGCAAACCCTACGGGAGCACTAGTTATATGCCAAATTCAGCAAAGGCGAGTTTTGGCTTTCAGAGGTCAGATTTCTCGGCCACGTCATCAGTAGAGAGGGCATATCAATAGACCCAGCTAAGGTTATAGTAGTGCTTGATTGGGAACCGCCGAAGACGATGACGGAGATTCGTAGCTTCTTGGGATTAGCAGGTTATTATAGGAAGTTCATCCAGGACTTCTCGAAGAATTTAATGCCACTTACACGCCTTACGAAGAAGGGTGTACAGTTCATTTGGAGTGTGGAGTGCCAGAAAGCCTTTGATATCTTGAAGACTAAGTTGACTTCAACACCAATTTTGACTATTCCGAGCAGTGATAAGACGTTCATCGTCTACACAGATGCATCATTGGCAGGATTAGGAGGCGTCTTGATGCAGACTCAGAGGGTAGTAGCATATATCCCACGGCAGTTGAGGGTGCATGAGCAGAACTATCCCACTCATGATTTGAAGTTAGCAGCAGTAGTATTTGCATTGAAGTCATGGAGACACTATTTGTATGGAGTGCGGTTTGAGCTGTTCACAGACCACCAGAGTCTGAAGTATCTTTTCTCTCAGAAGGAACTCAACCAGAGACAGAGGAGATGAATTGAGTTTATCAAGGACTACGAGTTCGCGATTCAGTATCATCCGGGGAAGGCGAATGTCATAGCAGATGCTTTGAGTAGGAAGCGTCGACATCGGGTTTTGGCTTTGAGGTGTTCATTATATATAGATCTCCTTACTCTTATCCAGTTTGATTTCAGACCCGAGATTGGTGGAACCAGTGTGTTTTTGGGAGCTGTGTCAGTTCAGCAATCTTGGAGTACCAGAGTAGTCAGAGCTCAGCTAGAAGACTCTTGGATTCAAATCCGAAAGGAGGAGATTTCCAAAGAGCCTAAGGCTGATTGGACCATTTGATACGAGTCGCCGTGCGAGCACCCTTTGGTCGTGAAATTACCAAAAGGTGGGTTGAGAAGAAGACAACTAAAATACAAGAACAATTCAGTATGGCGAAGGAAAATACCTTCTCTAGATTATAAAGAATCAATTATTACAAATCTCTCCCTCATAATCTCACTAGAATCGAGAACAACCTCTCAATCCTCTCTAAACCCTAATACAATGATTAGAATTTCTCTCTGATCTAAGATCTCTAAGATGATCACAATCTAAACCCTAATCCTTTTGATTAGGATCTCACTTAGACCTAAAACCCTTTAGATCTACATCTTGGCCTCTCCCCCCTCTGTTTAGAACCCTAAACAGTCCCTATTTATAGTTTTTACAACATGGTAGCAATATGGTAAATAACCAAAACCAAACCCAACTAGGATTCCTTTAAAACAGAAACCACGTCTGCCCACGAAACCTCGATGAGTCGACTCATGACTGCATATGAGTCGACTCATGACTGATGAGTCGACTCATAAACTGATGAGTCGACCAAGCAGAAACTTTTGACAAGACGGCTGAGTTTTGTGAGTCGACTCATGACAGGCATGAGTCGACTCAACCTGATGAGTCGACTCATGTACATGTATGAGTCGACTCACGAGCTGAAATCTGGATTCTTCGAATCTGCTGCTCATCGTCTCGTTCCACGCTTCCACATGTGCTCCCCTGTGTCGCTTCACACCACTATTCTCAAGATATCATGAGAATCACCTATCCTCAAGCTCCCATGAGGATCGCTTTTTCGAAGAGAAGATACACCCGTATCACCATTGGAGCAGACGAAAGTCTACGAATGAAGGGTAGAATGGTTATGCCAGCCAGTGGAGAGCTGAAGAGGGAGTTATTTGATGAGGCGCACCGTACTCGGTACACAGTACATCCATGGACTACCAAGATGTACAAGGACCTGAAGAGACATTTCTGGTAGAGTGGTATGCGTAGAGAGATTGTAGAGTATGTGGCTAAGTGTTTTACCTGTCAGCAGGTGAAGGCAGAGCATCAGAGACCGGCAGAGACATTCAGCCTCTGCCTATTCCAGAGTGGAAGTGGACAGATATTTCTATGGACTTCATTGTATGGTTGCTGAAGTCGAAGAAGGGGAATGATTCTGTTTGGGACCTTTGGGTGATAGTGGACCGGTTGACGAAGTCAGCACATTTTATTCCAGTGAGGACTACATATACAGCTGAGGCGTATGCGAGGATATTTATTCGGGAGATAGTTCGACTTCATGGAGTTCCTGGTACGATTGTGTCGGATCGAGGTTCAGTGTTCACTTCACATCTTTGGAGGAGTTTCCAGGATTCGTTCGGCAGCAGGTTATCTTACAGCAGTGTATTCCACCCACAGACAGATGGTCAGATGGAGAGGGTGAATCAGGTGTTGGAAGACATGTTGTGGGCTTGTTGTAGGCGTCGAAAAATGCCTATAGGTATCCACACACAGCTCGAGATGGAGAGAAGATGACGAACGTCATTATCCGAATTATCTGACACCGACCAACGAATCAATGAACTATTGATGACGTGGCCCGCGTGCTCACCGGCCATCACCAACTAGCCCGCACGCTCATCAGCCACCAAATCGGCAAACTAAATGGCCCGCATGCTCACCGGCCACCACCAAGTGGCCCGCACTCTCATCGGCCATCAAAACGGTAAACTAAGTAACCCGTGCGCTCACCGACCACCTATTTCTTTGAATTTGTTGTAATCAAACGAAGATATAATGAATTCCTCAACAGAAACAACTTTTGCTGAAAACATGGCCGACAGGTGGCCGAGCCACCAAATGGTGGCCGACAGGTAGCCGAGCCACCAAATGGTGGCCGAGCCACCAAAAGGTGGCCGAGACACCAAATGATGGCTCGCACAGTCCCGAGCCACCACGACTCTTTTTGACTTCCAAACCTCCCAGAACGTGGATTTCGATGATTTTTAAGGATTTTTTTCGTCCCAGGATCTCCCCAACTGTTTTGAGGTTATCCCTAAACGCGTTTAAACAGTTATAAACTACAGATGACATTTAAACACAAATTCTTATTCAAAGGACATCTCCAAAGGCCTATAAATAGAAGCCTAGGGTCTTCTTTGAAGAGGATCTGAAGTTGAGAAGGCGAGGTGCTGTCAAATTGTCCAGCTAACCACGAATTTCAGAGGAGAATCATCAGATCTTGGTGAACACTTTCATAAAAAAAGTCCTTCAAAAGGTTTGTGATTCTTTTCCCTTCTTTCCTCCGGATTAAACTTGGTTTTAATCTGGAGAAGAGCCACAATCTCGCTTGGTCGTGATTGTCGCTTCTGCAATTGTTTCCTTTGTGAAACAAGAGCGTAGTTATACTGTTAATCGGGTTTGATCTGCGGTGGTCCACGGACTAACGCGTCCCCGGCACAAGCAAAGATCCCACGCAAAGCAGCGGGAGATAAACTACTGCTGTGTTTTGTTTGATAAAGTTATAATCTTTATTTTTCATTGTAAGAAGATCTTATAAAAAGATCAACTTTTCTTTCAGTTTGAACTTGTAATTGATAAACGGTGTAACAGATTTGAAAGCAATGGAAAAGGCAACTTTTGACCCAAACAAACTGGCGACCACAGTGGGAGCCAACAGTTTCGCTGCCGAAGCTGTCGTGCCACAACCGCGGATTCGGATTCCGGTTCACGAAGAGGTCGAGTACGAATTCGACCAACTGAAGTTTGAGGAGTATCAGTCCTCCTCCTCCTCCAGATCCTCTGCCCCTCGCAAGCGCAGGAAGATCAAAGCCCCCATTGCTGCGGTAGCTGCACCTTGCAACGCTCCTCCGGCCTCTAACGAAGCTGAATCTACAGATCTGGACTCCTCCTCAATCAAGGAGATAACCGTTGTAGCCGCGCCAACTTTATCAAAGAGGGCACGCCAAAGGCAGCGCCAACGACTTGCGCACCAATTTGCTAAGGCTTTGGAGCCTATTGACGGGATTGGCTATGAGACGGATCTGAAACGCAGAAGGCACCAAGTGCCCCAGGAGTAAATAAATGGCCTCTCCTCCAAACCAACAGCGAATGAGTGGATCCAAGTCAAACGAACCCGCTCAACCCTCGAGGAGCGCATTCAGAAGCGTCACGCCTTGATTGCGCACGCACGAATTCTCGTGCGAGAAGCGCAGAAGCAGAAGTGAAAAGAGGTGATCAAGAAACCACCAAAACCACGCCAAATCTGGAAAACAAAGTCCGAAACAGCGTCGACAAAAAGTCAAATAGCGCCCGGAACTGCCGAAATATGCGAACCACCGTCTGGTGGCTCGGCCCAAACCGAGCCACCAAATGGTGGCTCGGCCCAAGCCGAGCCACCAATTGGTGGTTTGCGTCGGTTCGACCTCGGTTCGGTTTGGTTCATATCCGGTTCAGTTCGATTCGCACCGGTTGACCTCTCGCGGTCCCGTTTAAGCCTCCGGCAGCCCATATTTCTATCCCGATGAATCACACACCTCCGGCAGGGCCCCGCGGCAGCATGGACTTGTCCCATTCCAAGATAAGGATGACAGATCACCTGGGTCCTTTGCACGAGGATCGAGGCAAAGTTCTGATCAAAGAACGCTTGGGTCCAGTGACTGAACCCCGAGCAACCACTCAAGCTGGGGGTCGCACACATCCTCGCAACAAGTTAAAGCCTTCCTATAATGGGAAAACCCCTGCAATTGACCCCCTCGGACGGCAAATTAAAGTTCAAGAGCCCGTCAAGAGTTCGCGTTCCCAAAAGCATGGCTCCAAACGTGTGACTCTTGAGAACGCCATCAAAGCGACAAATCTTCGGAAGGAAACGTGTTGGTCAGACTATAACATTATACCTAAAAAGTCATGCCAATACGCGATAAGTTGCTCCGGTCATATGACCAACGAGTTGTACTATCAGGCTGGGGGTACGAATAGAGCTTGAAAGATAAATACCCAGGAAATGGATTCTCTTTGCCCATGTGCCAAACTTATCAAGGCGGTATTATCAGAGTATAACTGCTCCAAGACCACCTCACAAAGGATTTCGGTATTTGAAAGACTTTCTACAGAAATGCTAAGACACAAGTCAAGACGTTTCCGTAAAAGGAAGCCGGCCGGTATTTGAAAGACTTTCTACAGAAATGCTAAGACACAAGTCAAGACGTTTCCGTAAAAGGAAGCCGGCCGTTCAAGAACGTGAATTCTCAGAAGTTGCTAAGACACAAGTCAAGACGTTTCCGTAAAAGGAAGCCGGCCGTTCAAGAACGTGAATTCTCAGAAGTTACGATTAACATGACAGATAAAGGAAAATCCACGCGACGCTTCAGTCCCGAACCTTTTTCACAAATATCTCAATGATTGACTCGGCTACAAACCGGGGCTATTAGGCCTAGAGATTATAGGAGAATTCAGAGAGGACAGTCCTCAGACGATGAAGCATCAGGCGCTAACTCTGCGATCGCTTTAGATGCCACTGTGTCCAGCACGGGACAGACTCGAGAATCATTCATGATCACTACTGAACATATAGCTCAACTCCTTCAAGAAGCTTTGGCTAAGCAGAAAGATGACTTTAAAATCAAAATGGAGATGGCTGTGCAACGGGTTAAAGATTTACATGCCCAGCAACTCCAGTAGTTGACAAATCAGCACGGTAAATCTAGTTGTCGCCAGACTACCAATCAGATAGATAGCGACTCAGAAGTAGAGGAAAATATCAATGTCGAAATTCCACCTGAGAATAAAAATACTGAAGATGTCCTTAACGCTGGGGGTGGTACCAATATCCCTCCCCAGAATCGTCAGAAGAGAGACGTAGGCGAAGACCTTAAGATGAAAGACTTGGAAAGAAAAATCTATGCTCTAATGTCTGCTCGAGAGGTGAAAAGGACCGGTATTCCATATCTCTACCTAAGAGAGTGGGATTCAATAACATACCCAGTGAAGTTCAACCTGATTAACTTCATGCAGTTTGACAGGAAGGGTTCTCCCACACAACATCTGATCTACTTCAAGTCCTACTTGGGTATGATCTCCGACAATGAAGGCTTGATGGTTCGGTCATTCGTTGGCACCCTTCGCGGGCCCACCTTCGATTGGTACCGTCATCTTAAACCGGGGAGTATCAATAGCTGGGATGACATGGAGAGCTCATTTCTCGGCAACTTCTTTGATGACGACGCCGAGATATCGATCGGAACACTCTTTGAAGAGAAATAGAAAGACGGAGAGCTCGTTGAGAACTTTGTTAAACGCTTCCGAAATAAGGCAATGAACTGCCGAGATCTGGTCACGGAGGAATTCATCCTCCAAACATGCCACAACAATCTTTCCTTAGAAGTGTTAGAAGTTATGGGAGTCGCACCGTCCTATACATGGAAAGAGTTGAAGACGCGCGGAGAGCAGGCCGAACGCTTCCTCCGAAGGAAGAAGGCCGAGAGGAGCCAACCGACGACTAATCCTCCGAACTCAAACTTCGCCTCCCATGGTAAAGGCAAGGCACCTGCAGCTACGGTTGATGCTAATCAAACATCACAACGGCAATCCCGAAGACAGCAAAAGACTTCGGATCCGAAACTCCAAAAAGAGTACTCCTTCAAGGACGAAGACGTTCCAGCCATTTTCGAGTCCCTCCTTGAAAACAACAAGATCAAGCTACCACCTATCGCAAATCAGGAGGAAGCTGACAACACTGCGGATCCAAAGTACTGTGCGTACCACAGGAGGGTCCTTCATCCCACTAAGGATTGCTTTGCTCTCAAGAATAGCATCCAAACCTTGGTTGAAGCCGGTGTCATAACGCTGGGATAAGCCTAATGAGAATGGCGAGACTCCGACAAGTATAAGAGTATAAACTGCTCCTTCCTGCACTCTAAAAAGTATACGAGTATAAACTGCTTCTCAATACTCCAACATGTGTATGAGTCAAAACTGTTTCCTTTCTTTCACGGGAAGTTCCTAGAGAATCTTATATTCTTAAGGATAACCCGAACATGCGACTGAGGACAACGTACTCCTCATTGGACCCAGTTTTGCAAAGAAAGCTGGCCCGAACATGCGACTGAGGACAACGTACTCCTCATTGGACCCAGTTTTGCAAAGAAAGCTGGGGGTGGATGATTTATGTAATGGGAAGTTCCCGGAAGAATGCTACATGTAGCTTTCTTAGGGATAACCCGATCATTACAAAAAAAAGGTGATAAACACTAAACCCCCACTATGATTTCCAAACACTCTTTTGCTGAGACAAGATTCGATCACCTCGTTAGATCAATCTTCCCTCACAAAATTCCCATTGGTGTTTGACGACTCACAGTCTTCCACTACAAAATCCCCCACCAATCAAACTAATTGACGGTGGGACCACCAAAATTCCTTTTAGTTAAATCCATTCAAACTTTTGATGTATCTATGCACTCAACATCCTCATTATTAGAGTCCGGACATGGTACTCGGGATTTTAATGGCCTAATCCTTGACGAATTGTCAAACTCATTCGTGTTAAGTTCTTAAGAATTCCCATTGAGTAATCGGTATAAGTCAACACTCCCACTGTAATTTATACTCCCACTCCCACTGTCTACTTGGTCAAACCTTTAAACAGTTAGGACCACAACCAAAATCCCCTCTCGATTCCTCCAATGAACGAGAGGTCCACAAATCGAGCGATCAAACCTTCCTACAGTTAGGATCGTCTCAAACCTCCCACTCGGTCAAACCTTCCTACAGTTAGGACCAAAACCAAAATCCCCCTCTCGATTCCTCCAATGAACGAGAGGTCCACTTTCAAATAGAGTGATCAAACCTTCCTACAGTTAGGATCACCTTAAACTCCCGCTGGGTTAAACCTTCCTACAGTAAGGACCAAAACCATAATTCACTCTCGATAAACAAGAAATCCACCTTTAGTTTGATAATCAAACCTTCAGACGGTTAGGATTATTCTAATCTTTTTGATTCTCGGAGTGGAGATCCCACTCTTAGTTTCACCTTCTCGGATTCTTGAAGTGGAGAGCCCACTTTAAGTTTTCTTTTGTGACTGGAGATAGAATATAAAATTCTTCCTCTTTAGCTTTGGGAGATAGAATATAAAATTCTTCCTCTTCCGCATCGGGTTCGTCTTTGCCCCAGGAGAAGACACCATTTTTTTTTTCAAACTTCTAAAATCCGTGCTTCACACGCATGGGGAATTTTATCCCGAATCCTGAGTAAGGATAAGTCAATGCCTAACACTCGTTACCGGTTTAGTCTTTCACCGATTGAAAAAGACACCAGAATTCAAGTCTGGGGAATTTTATCCCGAATCCTAAGTAGGGATAAGTCAACACCTAACACGCGCTGTCGGTCAGTCTTTTACCGTAAAAAGGACAAAAGCCTATATATTCGATATTATGGCAGGTTGTTATTAGTAACACCAAAATCCGTGTCTCACACGCACGGGGAATTTTATCCTGAAGCCTAAGTAGGGATAAGTCAGCGCCTGATACGCGTCGCCGTTTAGTCTTTTCACGTGAGAAAGACGAAGTCTACGTATTCAATATCGTAGCACTAAGAGAGTTAACTCTCTTAGCACAACGTCACATGCGGAACAGACCTAAACAATCCGCATGCAAGCCCGATTCAAACAGTAATCGGTAAAGGCATGTCAAACCCGTTGAAGGCTGAGGGTTTGCCAAAAACCTTAAAGTCTACGCCTAACACGCGTCGCCGTTTAGTCTTTTCACGTGAGAAAGACGAAGTCTACGTATTCAATAGCGTAGCACTAAAAGAGTTAACTCTTTTAGCATAACGTTACATGCGGAACGGATTTAAACAATCCGCATGCTAGCCCGACTCAAACGGTAGTCGGTAAAGGCTTATCAAACCCGTTGATGGCTGAGGGTTTGCCAAAAATCTTATATATGCGAAAGTCACTGACGCACCAGCCCTATTAGTTGGTCTCGTGACTTGGACATCCAACAAATTCGGGATAAGATCCACACGTGCAGATGAATCAGCTTTAATAGTTGGTCCTGCAGCCCAATATTTGGGACCGCCACGCTCCAACGCCTTAAGAGCTTAAACTGTGGAGACTCCAGCAAACGTACGAGTATAAACTGTGTCAAACGCTGGTCAACTCGTTACAACTAAAATCAACGCAGGACAACGCGTTACAGTAAAGGTCGATGCCGGTCAACACATCAGCAATTTTGCCAAAATAAGGCAAAAGATGATCCCAAGGAGTTCAATTACAATCAGATATGAATTCCCGACGAAGATGATCAGTTCAAAGTTAACTCAATGACACGAGCTAAGTTCAGAAACTTACACATCAACTTCAATCCAAGATTTCGACAATGGTCAGACGATAAATGCAATGCCGGAAGAACTTCATCTATTCGACAAAACACTGGATAGACTGAAGGCTGAAGAAGTTAAGAATTGAAGTAGTTTACAGGTCCTTTCACACCGACTCAAGGTTGGGACTTTCACATCCAAAGCATTCCAGACTCCTCTATAAAAGAATGAGTCTAAAATACTTTGGAGGGGATATCTGTAGGCGTTGAAAAATGCCTATAGGTATCCACACACAGCTCGAGATAGAGAGAAGATGACGAACGTCATTATCCGAATTATCTAACACCGACCAGCGAATCAATGAACTATTGATGACGTGGCCCGCGTGCTCACCGGCCATCACCAAGTGGCCCACACGCTCATCGGCCACTAAATCGGCGAACTAAGTGGTCCGCATGCTCACCGGACACCACCAAGTGGTCCGCACGCTCATCGGCCACCAAAATGGCAAACTAAGTAACTCGTGCGCTCACCGACCACCTCCAAATGGCCTGCGCACTCGTTAGCCAGCTCCAAGTGACCCGCGTGCTCACCAGCCACCAAATAGTAACGATAAGAGCTAAATTCAGAAACTTACACATCAACTTCAATCCAAGATTTCGACAACGGTCAGACGATAAACGCAGCACCGGAAGAACTTTATTTATTCGACAAAACACTGAATAGATTGAAGGCTGAATGAGTCAAGAATTGAAGCAGTTCACAGGTCCCTCTACGAGATTGAGGAAAAGGCCTATCTTATCCAAAGCATTCCAGACTCCCCTATAAAAGAATGAGTCTGAAATACTTTGGAGGGGGTATCTGTAGGCGTCTAAAAATACCTATAGGTATCCATAGACATCTCGAGACGGGGAGAAGGTGATGAACGCTATTATCTAAGTCAAAGAGGATTATCTGATACCGACCAGCGAATCAATGAACTATTGATGACATGGCCCGCGTGCTCACCGCCCACCACCAAGTAACCCGCACGCTCATCGGCCACCAAAACGGCAAACTAAGTAACCCGCGCACTCATCAGCCACCAAGAGTGGCTCACACAGTTCCGAGCCACCAAAACTCCTTTTGACTTCAAGACCTCCCAAAACACGGATTTCGATGATTTTTAAGGATTCTTTTGTCTCAGAACCTCCCCAACTATTTTGAGGTTATCCCTAAACGCGTTTAAACAGTTATAAACTGCAGATGACGTTTAAACACAAATTCTTATTCAAAAGGACATCTCCAAAGGCCTATAAATAGAAGCCTAGGTTCTTCTTTGAAGAGGATCTGAAGTTGAGAAGGCGATGTGCTGTCAAATTGTCCAGCTAACCACGAATTTCAGAGGAGAATCATCAGATCTTGGCGAACACTTTCATAAAGAAAGTCCTTCGAAAGGTTTGTGATTTTTTCCCTTCTTTCCTCCGGATTAAACTTGGTTTTAATCTCGAGAAGAGCCACAATCTCGCTTGGTTGTGATTGTCGCTTCCGCAATTGTTTCCTTTGTGAAACAAGAGCGTAGTTATACTGTCAATCGGGTTTGATCTGCGGTGGTCCACAGACTAACGTGTCCCCGGTACAGGCAAAGATCCCATGCAAAGCAGCGGGAGATAAACTACTGCTGTGTTTTGTTTGATAAAGTTATAATCTTTATTTTTCATTGTAAGAAGATCTTATAAAAAGATCAACTTTTCTTTCAGTTTGAACTTATAATCAATAAACGGTGTAACAAGTTTGAAAGCAATGGAAAATGCAACTTTTGACCCAAACACTTGTGTCATAGACTTTCAAGGTAGCTGGGAGGAGCATATTCCACTGATAGAGTTCGCTTATAACAATAGTTATCAAGCAACGATCGGTATGGCCCCATATGAGGCATTGTACGGGAGACCTTGTAGATCACCGATGTGTTGGGCAGAGCCAGATGACAGCTTAATGCTTGGACCAGAACTTGTGAGGCAGACTATTGAGAATGTAGCATTGATCAGAGATAGGATTTTAGCCGCTCAGAGTCGGCAAAAGAGCTATGCAGATAAAAGACGAAGACCCTTGGAGTTTCAGGTTGGAGATTCAGTTATACTGAAGGTATCGCCTATGAAATGCATTCAGCGATTCGGGAGATGGGGAAAGCTTGCACCGAGGTATATTGGACCCTTCTGGATTTTGGAGCGCATTGGAACTGTGTCATACAGACTAGATCTTCCAGCATCGATGTCTAGTATCCATAATGTATTTCATGTTTCTATGCTTAAGAAACACTTGCATGATGAGGAGCAGTAGCGAGTATTAGATGCACCAGAGATTGAACTTCTGGAGGATTTAACTACTATTGAGATTCCAGTTTGTATACTTGCCAGGGAGGACAAGAGACTTAGAAACAAGGTGATTCCTTTGGTGAAAGTTCAGTGGAACCGAAGAGGCGTTGAGGAGATTTCTTGGGAGCGCGAAGAGGACATGCGTCGTGACTATCCACACATGTTTGAGCAGGTAAATTAAAGCTTTTTGTATGGTTTATATATATGGCTTATAGATTCTATTATGGCGACATTTACACTTAACACTAAAATGAGGGTATTATCACTTATCTCCTAAGTACTCAGAACATATGGTATATATATGAGGGGTTCCTTGTTTGGATTTTTCGCTCGATGTACTTGTTCCATTTTAGTTAGGGGTTAAGTGGGGGTATCTACATTTTAGATGGTTAAGTGTAGACACCGAAAATGATTCTCGAGCGCAAAGATGATATGTAGCGCTACTTCCTGCATTTATTGAGGAAGTGAATTGATTGATATGCATGAGTATGTGTGTGATTATATTTAGATTTAACACTAGAATGAGGATATTTCCGCTCAATTCTTAACCTTTTGGAACATATGGTATATACATGGGGGGTTCATTGTTTGGATTTTTCACCCGACGTAATAGTTCCATTTGATTAAGAGTTGAGTGGGAATATGGTTATCCTGGATTGTTAAGTATAAATATCGTTATATGGAATATGGTCATCCTGGATTGTTAAGTATAAATATCGTTATATGCTGGTCTAGAGTATTATTATTTGTTTAGATATAATTTCCGAATTTCGAGGACGAAATTCTTTTAGGGGGGGGGGGGGGGGAGGGTCGTATTTTTCTTTGTTATGTATATATGTGAATTATTGTGATAAATAGCTTGAGGTCATAGATCTTGAGGTCATAGATGTACATGATAACAAGTTATTTGAGATGATATGAGTGTATGTATATAGAGTTTTGTGCGTTGGTTTTGCAAATGAGCAAAACATGCACGAAACAGGAAAATGGTCGGATCAGTCGACCGATCAGTCGACTGACGAGATCAGTCGACCGATCAGTCGACTGACGAGCTGTTTTCCAGTTTTTCCAGGTTTCGGGTCTGTTTTGATTGGTTCGGGTTTTGGGTCGGGTCTGGCTGTTCATATATGATCTCCCCTACCTGAAAACACCCCCTCTCATCACCAGATCTGAGAAACCCTAGCTCCCTCTCTCCTCTCTCAAACCCTAGGTTCGTTCTTGGTGATTTTGGGGAGAACTCGGAGGATTTTCATCGAGATTTTTACTTTACAGCGAAAGAAACCACTCTCTCGCAGATCCATGAGCTTTTCATCACCCCTGAGGCGAGTAACATCTCGCCCAACTCTGTCCCTTTTATTTTACACGAATTTATTGAGTTTTAATGCGTTTTTATTGAGCCTAAAACGTATTTTTAGTACAAAGAATAAATCTTTATAGTATATGATGCAAAATATTAAAATTTTCAGTTTATAAAAAGATCATCAACGTTTTATTAAAGAGATCTAGATCTGAAAACGTTTGACAAGAGTTAATTCACGATTTATTGATTTCAAAACGTATCAAACATGATTTTATATGTTTAAGGTTTTTGGTAAATGTTTACACACAGATATTTCATTTCAGTTTAGTACATATATGTTAAAATTAATATCTTTATGCTTAGGATGTATGATGATGATTTTAGATAAATTTTATTGCATAATCAAAACCTACACAACAGGTTCTGCATCAGTTCGGTCGACTTATCAGTCGACCGACTTGCTGAATTTTTCAGCTATCAGTCGACTGATTAGTCGACTGATGGGCGGATTTTTTCTCAGTTCCTCAGTCGACCGATCAGTGGACTGATGAGCTGAGGCTATTTTGCCTGATCTTATCAGTCGACCAATGAGTCGACTGATTGCATCAGTCGACACATGAGTCGACTGATGAGGTGTTTTACAGATTCTTGATCTGTTTGAGTTGCTTTTCGGGGTCGCCTCGATTATTTGACACTAGTTTACAATGTTAGTGATTTATCTGTACATGTGAGTTGACTTTTGACACAACTTTAGACCTGTACATCGAGACACGTGCGAGTATAGGATATGTATATCTTTTCGCATTTACTTTTGACAGATTGCACCTCTTTACTTATAGTCCATGTATTGGACATACATTACTATTAGTCCATGTGTTGGACACTTATCATATTAGTCCATGTGTTGGACATGCATATCATTTAGTCCATGTGTTGGACATTTGCTAAACCTTGAGCATGATACATAACCGAGTTTGGAGCATGACATATTCATGAGGTTGGGACATGATAGCTACCTAGGCTGGACGTGACACTTATTGTGGCTTTGACATGACTTTGTTTATCGGTAGATATGGGTTCATTTTCTTTTCTTTAGTGTTCATGTATTAGATTCCGGGTTTGGTACTTAGGGACTTACAATTTGAGATACAAGGTATATACATGAGGGTTTCCTTGTTTGGATTATTTCGCTCGACGTACCTATGCTCGTGTTGTGATTTTCTAAGTACTAAAACCCATTATTGTTAGGATAAATGATTATTATGTGTTAACTGTATTTTCATATACAACGAGCCCTATCCCTTGGGGTTGGTTGTGATGTTGCTCGCTAGCGCTTTGACGCTCGTTGTCCCTCCCCCTTTCAGATAACGAGCCAGGAGTCCGGAGAGTCGCAGGTTGATGGCGATGCATTTTAGCTTCAGCTGTCTATTTAGTTATATTTTTCTTTTGAGCTCCACTGTAGACTTTTGTTTAGACATATGAGAGTTTTATTCTAGAAATTGTAAAGGTTGTGTGCCTTATTTCCTCTTATCAGATATTTTCTATATTTGAGACTTGTTGAGTACCTCAGTTTATTTATTTAAGACATTGACTTGTACTTCAGTATGTTAGATGATGGGATATCAATTTGATCTCTATTATTTCATCTGTTGATTTTTGTATTATCTTTTTCCTGCTTTTGTACCTACACCTTTTATTAACTCTACTAGAGAGATAGTAAATGTGATGGTGAAACATGTTATTGCACGGTGGGTGCATGGTAGGTTTGACATTCTTGGTTTCACCTTGGACTACAGCCTTGTGTGAACCCAGGGGCGTCACAGGGCTGTTTGGTTCGTTTCCTAGATATAGGGAAATACATTTCCATGTACAAAAACACAAGTTTTGAGTTTTCCAAACTTTTCCAAGAAATAGATTGTTTCGCTTTGGTTCGCACAAAAAAATGGTGGGAAATCAATGTATTTATTTTTCTTGTGTTTGGTTCGCATGGAAAAAAGGGAAAACTTTTGTTTATATGGCAAAAAGCCGACGTGGCTGCAGTTTTCGTCGATTTTACGAGGTTGAGGAAGGAATTAAGAGAGAGAAAAAAATCTGATGTGGCGGTGATTTTTACCGAGTTTCCCTTCTTCAACCCTAGTGAACCAAAGATGGGAAAAAAACTAACGGAAAGCTTATATCCTACATGGCCACGAAAAATCTGATGTGGAGGCGGTGTAAAACTTTTCCACCGAGTTAAAAAACGAACCAAATAGCCCCTAAAGTAAAACCAAAAAGTTTAAAACCTCACCAAAGATGACACCTCATCTTCCTCCTTCTCTAAATTTTTTGACATGTGTTATATCATCTAATCCTTCCATTTAAATTTCTATTATATCTCAACCTTTAATTGTAATAAATATATATATAGAAAAAAATCAATTTACAATCAATTAAAATATCTTTGGCAATATTTTTAGTAACTAATTCAAATCACAAATAAAATCGAATCCTCTCATTTAGGCATTTCTTTTAAATGTATAGAAAAAATATACATTATAGTTTTCTTGAAAAACCAAAAAAATCTATTTATACCGAAATTTGATTTTATTTTTTAGTCACTTTTCCAGTCTCAATTATTATTCTGATCTCTGATAAATGCATCAGGTAATTAATCTAGCACCATCCAATATTATATTATTTTAATTTATGTATTTTTTATTGATTTTAATTGTTTACAAATTTTTTATTTTTTAGATTGTCGGTTTTTAATTCCTATTTTGAATTATATTATTCTGATCTCTGAAAAATATATCTGGTAATTAATCTAGCACCATACAATATTTATGTTATTTTAATTTGTCTATTATTTTGAATCTTTTATTTTTTTAGATCGTCGGTTTTTAATTCCTATGTAATTTTATCTTTAACCCATGGGTTGTCAATTTTCTAGAGAAAAACAATACATGTATTTCACCTACCCCCATTCAATATAAATTTTATTTAAATTTTTTTAATATTTTTTCATTTTTAATTGTTATAAAAATATTATTTTTTTATATCTTGAGTTTTAATTCTGAGAAATAACTCCCTGATATTTTATCTATGATCCAATACACTATTAATTGGAGAAAGATTATTCAGGTGTATATTTTACAATACTTGAATAATTATTTTTAACTTAGTATTTTTAACATTTTTTATAATACTGCAGAAAAATAAATCAACGTTTTTTACATTTTTAGATAGTTGTAAAAATATATTTTTGATTGTTTAAAAAATTTTTGTAATTGAAATAATCTTAAAATTTTCAAATATAAATATATATTTGGTTTTCTAAAGTATTACATCAATTAAAATTTAACTTTAGGTTTTTAAATTATTATATCAATTAAAAATTATAAATAAAAATATTAAACATTTTTGAAAATATTATAGATTTTATAATAAATTTTTGAAAATATATTTAGGCATCTCCAAATCTTTATAATATCTTTGACAATATCTTTTGAAACTAATTCAAATTAGATTTTAGATATAAAAAAATCAATTAATAATCAAATATTCCGATATAAAAAATTAATTTATAATCAATCAGAATAGCTTTATCAATATTTTTAGTAACTAAATCAAATCACAAATAAAATTAAATCCCCTCATTTAGTTGTTTCTTTTCACATAAGATATTAAGATATAACCAATACATAATTTATCTTTGGTACTTGATCCAAATCAAATTAAAAAATATTAAAACCATTAAAAATATTTTTAAAAAATAATTTTGATTTTTTAAAAATATTACTGCAATTATAAATTTTTTTTAAAATAAAATTTCTTTTTTAATTATTCTAAAAATTTTAAATTATAGTGTTTTAAAGTATATATTGGATTTTTATATTATTACATTGATTAAAAATTACAATTAAAAAATATTTTTGATTTTTAAAAAAATTACAATACTTATAATAAAATTTTAAAAATATATTTAGGCATTTTATAATTTTTAAAATATTTTTGGAAATACATTTAGTAACTAATTCAAATCAGATATTCACATAAAGGAAAAATCAATTAATAATAAAATATCTATATATGGAAAAAATTTAATTTATAATCAATTAGAATATCTTTAGCAATATCTTTCATAACTAATTCAAATCATAAATAAAATCAAATCTTCTCATTTAGGTGTTTCTTTTCAAATCAGATATCCAGATATAATCAATTTATCAATTAGAATATCTTAGTGCTAGATTCAAGTGAGATAAAAAAATATTACAGTGATTAAAAATTATTTTTTAAAAAATATATTTTTATATTTTAAAATGTTACATCATTTGTAATAAAAATTTTAATTTTCTTTTTTAATTTCTAAAAACTATTAAAATTTAAAATTAAATATTTTTAAAATTTTTTAGATTTTTTAATTATTACAATGATTAAAATTTATAAATAAAAATTTTCAATTTTAAAAATATTATATTAATAATGATAAATTTTTGATAATATATTTAGTTATTTTTTAATTTTTAGAATATCTTTGGCAATATCTTTGGTAACTAATTTAAATCAGATATTCAGATATAACAAAATCAATTTATAATCATATATTTAGATATAGAAAAAGTCAATTAGAATATCTTTGGCAATATATTTAGTAACTAATTTAAATCACAAATAAAATTAAATCCCCTCATTTAGGCATTTCTTTTCAAATGAGATACTAAGATATAATCAATTTATAATTAATTATATGAAAAATTGTGTCAAGGCCCTAAAAATGAAAAGATGATGTGTCCCAGGCCAGGCCCATGTATTATTTGTAATGTGTGTTAGTCCTAAAAATGAAAAGTCTATGTGATTCAGCCCTATTTACAATTCCCAAGAGAATAAATTCGAAAAAAACCCCAAACTACCCCTCTTCTTCTTCAGATCTTCTCCTTCTTTGCTACCTTCCATCTCCTCTTCCACCCTCTCTCCAACCTCGCTGGAAACCTCTAACATTACCGCCACCTCCGTCTTCCCTCAAGTTTAAAACCTCACCAAAGATGACACCTCATCTTCCTCCTTCTCTAAATTTTTTGACATGTGTTATATCATCTAATCCTTCCATTTAAATTTCTATTATATCTCAACCTTTAATTGTAATAAATATATATATAGAAAAAAATCAATTTACAATCAATTAAAATATCTTTGGCAATATTTTTAGTAACTAATTCAAATCACAAATAAAATCGAATCCTCTCATTTAGGCATTTCTTTTAAATGTATAGAAAAAATATACATTATAGTTTTCTTGAAAAACCAAAAAAATCTATTTATACCGAAATTTGATTTTATTTTTTAGTCACTTTTCCAGTCTCAATTATTATTCTGATCTCTGATAAATGCATCAGGTAATTAATCTAGCACCATCCAATATTATATTATTTTAATTTATGTATTTTTTATTGATTTTAATTGTTTACAAATTTTTTATTTTTTAGATTGTCGGTTTTTAATTCCTATTTTGAATTATATTATTCTGATCTCTGAAAAATATATCTGGTAATTAATCTAGCACCATACAATATTTATGTTATTTTAATTTGTCTATTATTTTGAATCTTTTATTTTTTTAGATCGTCGGTTTTTAATTCCTATGTAATTTTATCTTTAACCCATGGGTTGTCAATTTTCTAGAGAAAAACAATACATGTATTTCACCTACCCCCATTCAATATAAATTTTATTTAAATTTTTTTAATATTTTTTCATTTTTAATTGTTATAAAAATATTATTTTTTTATATCTTGAGTTTTAATTCTGAGAAATAACTCCCTGATATTTTATCTATGATCCAATACACTATTAATTGGAGAAAGATTATTCAGGTGTATATTTTACAATACTTGAATAATTATTTTTAACTTAGTATTTTTAACATTTTTTATAATACTGCAGAAAAATAAATCAACGTTTTTTACATTTTTAGATAGTTGTAAAAATATATTTTTGATTGTTTAAAAAATTTTTGTAATTGAAATAATCTTAAAATTTTCAAATATAAATATATATTTGGTTTTCTAAAGTATTACATCAATTAAAATTTAACTTTAGGTTTTTAAATTATTATATCAATTAAAAATTATAAATAAAAATATTAAACATTTTTGAAAATATTATAGATTTTATAATAAATTTTTGAAAATATATTTAGGCATCTCCAAATCTTTATAATATCTTTGACAATATCTTTTGAAACTAATTCAAATTAGATTTTAGATATAAAAAAATCAATTAATAATCAAATATTCCGATATAAAAAATTAATTTATAATCAATCAGAATAGCTTTATCAATATTTTTAGTAACTAAATCAAATCACAAATAAAATTAAATCCCCTCATTTAGTTGTTTCTTTTCACATAAGATATTAAGATATAACCAATACATAATTTATCTTTGGTACTTGATCCAAATCAAATTAAAAAATATTAAAACCATTAAAAATATTTTTAAAAAATAATTTTGATTTTTTAAAAATATTACTGCAATTATAAATTTTTTTTAAAATAAAATTTCTTTTTTAATTATTCTAAAAATTTTAAATTATAGTGTTTTAAAGTATATATTGGATTTTTATATTATTACATTGATTAAAAATTACAATTAAAAAATATTTTTGATTTTTAAAAAAATTACAATACTTATAATAAAATTTTAAAAATATATTTAGGCATTTTATAATTTTTAAAATATTTTTGGAAATACATTTAGTAACTAATTCAAATCAGATATTCACATAAAGGAAAAATCAATTAATAATAAAATATCTATATATGGAAAAAATTTAATTTATAATCAATTAGAATATCTTTAGCAATATCTTTCATAACTAATTCAAATCATAAATAAAATCAAATCTTCTCATTTAGGTGTTTCTTTTCAAATCAGATATCCAGATATAATCAATTTATCAATTAGAATATCTTAGTGCTAGATTCAAGTGAGATAAAAAAATATTACAGTGATTAAAAATTATTTTTTAAAAAATATATTTTTATATTTTAAAATGTTACATCATTTGTAATAAAAATTTTAATTTTCTTTTTTAATTTCTAAAAACTATTAAAATTTAAAATTAAATATTTTTAAAATTTTTTAGATTTTTTAATTATTACAATGATTAAAATTTATAAATAAAAATTTTCAATTTTAAAAATATTATATTAATAATGATAAATTTTTGATAATATATTTAGTTATTTTTTAATTTTTAGAATATCTTTGGCAATATCTTTGGTAACTAATTTAAATCAGATATTCAGATATAACAAAATCAATTTATAATCATATATTTAGATATAGAAAAAGTCAATTAGAATATCTTTGGCAATATATTTAGTAACTAATTTAAATCACAAATAAAATTAAATCCCCTCATTTAGGCATTTCTTTTCAAATGAGATACTAAGATATAATCAATTTATAATTAATTATATGAAAAATTGTGTCAAGGCCCTAAAAATGAAAAGATGATGTGTCCCAGGCCAGGCCCATGTATTATTTGTAATGTGTGTTAGTCCTAAAAATGAAAAGTCTATGTGATTCAGCCCTATTTACAATTCCCAAGAGAATAAATTCGAAAAAAACCCCAAACTACCCCTCTTCTTCTTCAGATCTTCTCCTTCTTTGCTACCTTCCATCTCCTCTTCCACCCTCTCTCCAACCTCGCTGGAAACCTCTAACATTACCGCCACCTCCGTCTTCCCCCCTCGACCTCGTCGACTCCATCCTCAGTCGTAGCCCCCGCCGCCACCATCGCGACTCCATCCCGACTCCATCCGTAGTTCCCCTTCAAGGTTCTAATGGAGGAGCTCGGGTGTAGAGAATGGACGGAGAGAAGGCGGAGGGGAGGGAGAGGAGTTTGGTGGAGAAAGGAAGGAGATGGTGGAGACCTTGAGTGATGAGGAGGGAGTGGATGCGTTTAAGGGAGGAGAGGGAGCTGCAGGTGTTTAGGAGGTGGGTAAAATTGAATTGGATTTGTCAAGAACGGTTCCATACCCTTACAAACCAATTAAACAATCAGAGATGCGGTTCTTGATGGCAAACCAAAGTTTTTCTCAACAATTTTAGGAGCAATAGAATATAATTGAGCAGAATAATGCCAGAGATCATCAGATGATGAACAAGAGTATCTATATCAATGGAAGGTATCCAAATCAAGAACTCAATTGCCTTCCAGATAACCACCAGGTTCAAAATAATTATTGGTCATCTAGTGCTAATTCTGATGGGAGTCTATTCAGTGTTTTAAATTCTTGAAGAAATATACCATCACATTCTCAGTATAATACTGTGAATCCTCAGCAACCAGTTGAGGCAAGGAATTTTGGTCCCAATAATGAAATTTACGGTTATGTACCTCATCAGTTCAAGAGTTCGAGTAGCCATGTAACTATTGCTACTAGTGCTTCAACATTGAATGTTCCTTAGATGAATTATCAACAACAGCAGAATTCTAGTTTGCAAGATTCTATTGGGAAGCCATTTGTTAGAAGATCTTGGAACTAATAGCAAATGCGTGTTCTTTTATGATTTTATGGTTTTGAAATATTGGGCTAATTTTATAATTTTATGGTTTTGAAATATTGTTTAGTCAGGGCTCATTATTCTGATGTTTTTCCTTCCAATGAGATCATAATTATAGTAAGAGGGGGTGTGCACGCGCGTGCGCACATGCGTGCATGATTTGGTGCGTGTATATGTGCATGTGTTTCGTTGTTATCATATTGAGGATATTGTTTATATTTGGTTATCAATTTATTTACTTTTGTCCATTGAATATGTGCATGTGTGCATGTGCGTGCGTGTACAATGATGGTTTTCGATTTTAGGTGGTTTATCTTTTATCACTTTAAACTGGAATAAACACACGTGAATTATAGCTAACTAACTGTTAACATTTACCCGTTTCATGTTAAGTATAGTAACGTAAGTGTTAACTATTTTCTTTTAAATGTTAAGTCTAGTTGGTTAGCAGTTAAGTTTTACCTAAAACATGAGAACTATAGCTGATTAGCTGTTAACCTTTAGCTGTTCAATGTAAATTATATGTAGTTTATTATACACATCATGTACAAACTATATGTAGTTTATTATACATAGGCCATTTTTGTTGGCTTAAAAATTATATAGGAGGTTAAGTGTTTGGTATTGATTGCCTTCTTGTAAGAATCTCAAGGTTTTGGTATTGCTTATCCATAGGGATTTTTGTTTCAATAATTCATTATCTATAGGAGGTTAAGGGTTTCTCTACATGTTAGCTAACTCAAATAGTTCTAGATTGGTGATAATTTCATGTGTGCTCAATTGGGAGACTTAAAAAAATAATAAACTTCAACAGAAACTCCAACGGAAAATTTAGGTTGTGGCCCATTATTTGCTTCTATTAAATTGTAGTTTCTGTCCTCATTTATAGGTTTTAAAAAAATACATTCACAAAATGAGAAGCAATCATACTCCCTATTTCTCTTGGTTAGTCTACATCTCGTAGGTCACAAGGGAAAGTTTAATTTTATAAATTTAAATAAGTTTTGCTAGCTTAATTTCACAATTGCTAGAAACATATTGAACTCCATTTAGGTTCAAAATAAAAGAGCATTTATTCATAGAGGTCTTGGCCTCACCGACTCATCAAGCCGATACTCTGGTGTCGACACCAAATACGATATTGGTCGGCACGAGAGATCCTGACCTTTTAAACGAGTCGTCATCTCTATATCGACTCAAGAGACAGTTCTTAGTTAGGACAAGATGACATTCCGACCACTCGAACAGGTCAATATTCTTTCATGCCGACACGAATGGCGGGATCAGTCAACCCTATCATCAAGGACGATCCTACTTAGGGCACTCGACCACTCACTGGGCAATTCTCAGAAACGATTAGAGGGACATTTCCTACTGCCGATTAAGTTAAGAACTCGGCCGTAGCCCCAAGCCTCTATCTCAGAGCATATATCAACATCTCAGTCCACCTCGGACAAGCCTTATCCAAATTTTGGTCTGATAGGTCTCTATGACTTGTCAGCTCAATCACTTCCCAGAAAATACGAAGACACACTCTCCCATAATGAAGTGACTTCCCCTCCAGCCACCAACCAACACCTGTAAAGCGAGGGATGATTCAGCATGCCTTCTTCTACGCTCTCAATCGATTCCCAGAAAATGTGGAGACATCCTCTCCAGGGCTGAAGTGGCTTTCCCTCCAGTCACTAGCCGACACCTGTAAAGCGAGGGGTGACTCGATTCTTAGCTCGCACTCCAACACCGCTTCCCCAGGCTGGACTAGAGATGACCTATCTGATCCCAACAAGGA
>NC_033803.1:16110427-16152927 GCF_001876935.1 Asparagus officinalis
AAAGGGGGGGGGGGGGGGAGAAAAATACATTAAAAATTAAAAAAAAGAAAGAAAGATAAAGACTTCCTCCTCTTGACCTAAATGAGAGGGAGGATCATCTCTAATGTTGATAAAAAGAAAAGGACACACAGATCTTCATCAGCACAGAGGAGCTCACGTAGATCCTCTGGGCATGCATATTGCTACCTTCAGAACCACATCGGTTCTTGACCTTCCCCTTCCCCACTCGAGTTCCACTAACTTGACCGTCAGAGGAATCATGGGGAAACCGGTCCTCGCCCTCTCATGGGTTCTTCTTGTCTGTGTAGCGTGGACATCAAGCCGTCGTTCAAGAACCATGCATAAAGTCAAAGAAGGGAGCGGACCTCCATCATCCTTCATTACCCCTGCAACCATCCTCTTTTGGATTATTCTGTTTGATATTGATCATCAACAATTACCATATTCGTATTAAATGAAAACGAATAAGGTTCGGATATTAGAGAGTCGGATATGGATATGATACAGTTACTAATCAGATATTTGGAAAATAGATATGAATACGATATGACAAAAAATACATATGATTTTAATAACTCGCAAAGTAAGACAAGTTACCTCATAGACTTTATTGCTATTCTGTATGACAAACATCAGAACACCATAGCATGCCCTAAACAAAAAAATAAAAAAATATTGAATACCATAACTAAAATATGATAATCAATAACTACAACTGACCTCAAACTTACCTTAAATGAACCATTTGATGTCCATATGAAGTCATTCTCTCTTTGATTCATAGAGCCTGTATCATTCTCATGGCAATAAAGTCATATGTTATTGACAAACAAAGCATGCAATAAAGTCATAATCCGAATATAATAGTCACAAATCCAGAAACAACAAGTCATAAATCCGAAAATAAATTCACGTACAGACTTAACATGAGCAAAGTCACATACAATAAATTAAAAACCCATAAGTTCTATAATATAGTTCCCTAAGAAAAAAGCATACAAACTAAGGCAATCATATTATGGAGAAGAAAATATAAACCAAAAGATGTGATTTCTAATGTGTGTAGTACCCCTTGAACTACGTCCATCACATTCAAACAAGCAATGTTTACATATTTGATGTCCATATGAAGTCATTCTCTCTTTGATTCATAGAGCCTGTATCATTCTCATGGCAATAAAGTCATATGTTATTGACAAACAAAGCATGCAATAAAGTCATAATCCGAATATAATAGTCACAAATCCAGAAACAACAAGTCATAAATCCGAAAATAAATTCACGTACAGACTTAACATGAGCAAAGTCACATACAATAAATTAAAAACCCATAAGTTCTATAATATAGTTCCCTAAGAAAAAAGCATACAAACTAAGGCAATCATATTATGGAGAAGAAAATATAAACCAAAAGATGTGATTTCTAATGTGTGTAGTACCCCTTGAACTACGTCCATCACATTCAAACAAGCAATGTTTACATTTCGCTATCTTGATTTTTATTTCAACTTCTTTCCCGTCTATAATTTTCTTTTCAACTTTATCAATTTTCTCAAAGTCTAACCATACACCATAAGTTAATTTTTTCCTCTTTTTCTCAGGTTTTTCCTCTGTTTTATTAGAAGACTCTTCTATTGCGGGTTCAATGACTGGTTCAACGGGGGTTCGACTGTGGGTTCTTCGTTAGAAGCTTGAACTGATGGATTAGATAACATGATTCTAATACCTATTCATTGAAATTTATAAACTTAATCAAACGAAAAATATAATGATGCAAATTACAATTATATATGTAACTAAAAACAATTAGGACTAATAGGTTAGGGATTTTTATCAAATGAATTAGGGTTTTTCCAATTCAGTCAACAAATGCTAGAAATTAGGGCTTTTATCAGAAAAAATTAGGGCTTAGGGTTTTGAGTTTACCTTAGTGATATACCAAATTGAGGAGGAGAAGAGGAGGTCGGACATCGTCAATGGTCATCGTCGCATCATCGATGGTCATCGTCGCGTCTATCAAGAGGATGAGGCGGTCGCAGACTTCTTGAAGAGTTGAACCGCGAAGAGGGGAACAGGAGGCGGAGGCGGAGCGGGAGGCGGATGTTAGACCCTAGAGGGGGGGGGGTGATTAGGGTCTTATGCTAATCTAATCCGATTAAATACCAATTAAAATTAATTAACAAGTTATCCTAGCAAGTATGAAATACAACAATGTATATGAGCTAGGATAAGCAATATGAACAACAAGATATATCCTAACAAAGAGATATAGGCAATGTATGTGCAAGGATATATAAATTCAAGGGTAAACAATCTAAACTAGATAGTGGGCAATATAATCAACAAGCAATATACAAAGGCGATATAAGATATGAACATAAAAGGAAGTGCGCCAATGCAATCACAAACAAACAATATGATTACGGAGTTCGGTCCCCACGACCTATGTCTCCGCTCCTCACCTCGAGGAGATCTCCACTATCACAACCGGGTTTTCTACGTTCACCCGAACAACGTTTTCACAAAATTTGCTCTTCTCCCACTCTCTTCACAGAATTTTCTACGTTCACCCGAACAATATGTTTGAGCATTCACTCTTCTCCCACTCTCTTCACAGAATTTTCACAAAATTGCATATTCTATGCAATGTTTTCAAAAACACAGTAGTAAATATGAAATATATGATTTCATATTTATAAACATAAAAACTCAAAAACTATGTATGTATATATAACTATATATATATGCATAGAAACCAAAGCTTATGTATATATATATGTAACTATATATATATATGAAGAAACCAATAAATGTGTGTGTATGGATATTGAGCTTAATGTATTAAACACACATAATATAAATCATAAACTAAATTACCCAAGCTTGATCTTGATCTTCATTGAGCTCAACTTGGTACACGTTGCGAATGAAGCTAAACTTGGATCTTGAACTTGAATTGTACAATGCTTCACTCCACAATTCCGCCAACCTTCATTTGATATCGTCGTTGAAGAGCTATTCCATCCATCCTCCAACTACGTTATTTGTCTACAATACATAAGAATGTACAAACACTAGACAAACAATATTAGTAGTAAATTGTTTGTTAAACATCATCAAAACAAAGAGGCCAATAGCGGAGGCGGAGCGGGAGGCGGAGGCGGAGGTGGAGCTCTGTGCGTAGGCAGGACGCGGAGGAACGCGAGCGGAGATCGCTCGCGAGGCAGAGGTGGAGCGGGAGGTGGAGGCGGAGCTGGAGTTCAGAGTCAGCTTGGTGGCAGAGGTGGAGCGGGATTTGGAAAGAAGACTTAGGGTTTCTGAAGTTATGGGAGTTCTTTTTTAGTTGAATTTGGGCCGAGTTGCGGGTTGACCGACGTGCGCAAACTGATTGACGCGCGTGTGTTGACCGATGCGCGCGTGTTGACCGACATGCGCAAGCTGATTGACGAGCGTGCGGTGACCGACGCGCTCGAACTGATTAACGCGCACGTGTTGACTGACGCGCGCGAGCTGACTTTTGAGCACGCAGGCCACTCGGTTCGCCGTTTTGCTTCATGCGCTTGTCGGCGTCAGATGATCCTCTTTGACTCGGATAATCCTCTTCGATTGGGATAATGACGTTCATCGCCTTCTTTTTATCTCGAGCTGTGTACGGACACCTATAGGCATTTTTAGACGCCTACAGATAACCCCTCTAAAGTATTTCTGACTCTTTCTTTTATAGGGGAGTCTGGAATTCTTTGGATATGATAGGCCCCTCCTTCAGTTAGTGTCAAAGGACCTATACCTGGCTTCAATTCTTGACTTTTTCAGCCTTCAACCTATTCAGTGTTTTGTCGAATAGATGAAGTTCTTCCGGTGCTACATTTATCGTCTGACCGTTGTCGAAATCTTGAATTGAAGTTGGTGTGTAAGTTTTTGAACTTAGCTCGTATCATTGAGTTGACTTTGAACTGATCATCTTCGTCAGAAATTCATATCTGAATCCGATTGAACTCCCTGAAATCATCGTTTGCCTTAGTTTGGCAAGATTGCTGATACGTTGACCAGCATTGATCTTTACTGTAACGTGTTGACCGGCGTTAACACAGTTTATACTCGTATGTTTGCTAGAGTCTATACAGTTTAAGCTCTTAAGGCGTTGGAACATGACGGTGCCAAATATTAGGGTGCAGGACCAACTATTAAAGAGTATTCATCTGCATGTGTGGATCTTATCTCGAAGTTATTAGATGATCAAGTCATGAGACCAACTAATGAAGATGATGCGTTAATGACTCGTATTTATAGAATTTTTGGCAAATTCTCAGCCATCAACGGGTTTGATGAGCCTTTACCGACTACTGTAGGCGTCTAAAAATGCCTATAGGTATCCATGCACAGCTCGAGACAGAGAGAAGGTGATGAACGCTATTATCTAAGTCAAAAAGGATTATCCGACGCCGACCAGCGAATCAACGAACTATGGATGATGTGGCCCGCACGTTCACCAGCCACCACCAAGTGGCCCGCGCCCTCACCAAATCGACAAACCAAGTGGCCCGCGTGCTCATCGGCCACCATCCAGTGATCCGCACGCCCATCAGCCACCAAATCGGCCACCAACAAGTGGCCCGAGTGCTCATCGGCCACCAAATCAGCGAACAAGGTGGACTGCGTGCTCACCGGCCACTATCAAGTAGCCCACACGCTCATCGGCCACCAAAACAGCGTACAGATCAATAAAATGATGAAATACGCGTAACAACAGAACAAGTCAAAATCCGGAAGACTAAGAAAGCCGCTGGCGGTCGAGTCGCATCGAAACGACTCGGCCGAACCAGTGGTTCGGCCCATAGCCAGGTCACCAAGGGTGGCTCGGCGGGCGAGCACCATTTGATCGGCTAGGCACTATATCCGAGCCCCATTTGGTGGCGTAGGTATACTCCGAGCCACCATTTGGTGGCTAGGCGAGGACGAGACAGCCATTTGGTGGCCTAGGCCATGGCCGAGCCACCATTTTGGTGGCATAGGCCAGGCCGAGCACCATTTTTGGATAGGTCATGGCCGCGCCACCAAATTTTGGTGATAGGCCCAGGCCGAAGCCACCTTTATTTTATTTGGTCGATATGGTCCAGACCCGAGCTCCATTTGGTGGATAGGTCCATAAGTCGAGTCACCATTTGGTGGTAGGCTAGGCCGAGCCATATCGTTTAAGTGGATTAGGGCCACGGTTCGAGCCACCGTTTGGCTTGCGATAGGTCAAGGCCGAGCACCGTTTGCTGGATAGGTCAATGGCCGAGCCACCATTTTGGCTGCTAGGTCGATGGCGAGCCACCATTTGGGGATAGGCCCAGGCCAAGCCACCATTTGGTGGCTAGGCCAAGGCCGAGCCACTGGGTGACGCTTCGGCCAGATTTGATCTAAAAGTATGATTTTTCGGTTTTCACGGATTCTCTCAGGATTTGTTAGTTCCTGAGCGTCCCAACTGATCTGATACTATGGTTAATCAGTTCTTAATTGAAGATAAGGAGGAATCCCTCGTTCTTATCCAAATACCCACTTCCAAAGCTTATAAATATGAGCTCGGGTGCTCATTTCTCAAGGGGAGGAGATCAAGAGGGCGAGGTGCTGCCGGTTTCTCAAGTGCATAGCCACGAATTTCAGAGAGGGTTAGCAGATCTTGGCGATCTCCTGTGCATAAAGAGTGGAGTTCGAGAGATCTGAGACCCGTCCCCTATTCCTCCGGATTTAAGCTTAGTCTTAAATCCCGAGAAGAGCCGTGATTTTGCTTAGTCAAAATCGCCGCTACTGCAATTACTTCCTTCGTGAAGTGAGAGCATTGATTATCCAACTTCTGCTAATCGGATCTGATCCGCAGTGGTCCACGGATATTAATGTCCTCGGTACAGGCAAAGATCCCATGCAAGCAGCGGGTGATAAACGTCCATTGCGCTGTTTGATAAGAGTTGTAATCTTTATTTTTATTGTATAAAGGAGATCTTATAAAAAGATCAATTTTTTATTTGAGTTTGTTGTAATGACCAAAGTTGTAATAGATTCAATGACAATGAAAACATCAACTTTTGACCCAAACAACTACCGTTTGAGTCGGGCTAGCATGCAGATTGTTTAAATCTGTTCTGCATATAACGTTATGCTAAAAGAGTTAACTCTTTTAGTGCTGCGATATTGAATACGTAGACTTCGTCTTTCTCTTGTGAAAAGACTAAACAGCAACGTGTATCAGACGTAGGCTTAGGATTTTTGGCAAATCCTCAGCCTTTAACGGATTTGATGTGTCTTTACCGATTACCGTTTGAATCGGTCTTACATGCGGATTGTTTAAGTCCGTTCCGCATGTGACGTTCTACTAAGAGAATTAACTCGCTTAGTGCTACGATATTAAATACATAGACTTCGTCTTTCTTATGGGAATAGACTACCCGGTAACGCGTGTTAGGCGCTGACTTATCCCTACTTAGGCTTCGAGATAAAATTCCCTAGACTGGAATTCTAATGTCTTTTTCAATCGGTGAAAGACTAAACCGACAACGCGTGTTAGATGTTGACTTATCTCTGTTTAGGAGTCGAGATAAAGTTCACCGCACGTGTAAGGCGTGGATTTTGGTGTTATTAATACCGCCCTGCCACAATGTCGAATATGTGGGCTTTTATCCTTTTTTTTACGATCAAAGACTAACCGGCAACGCGTATTAGGCGTTGACTTATCCTTGCTTAGGATTCGAGATAAAATTCCTCGCGCGTGTAAGGCACGGATTTTGACGTTATGAATAACAACCTGCCACAATGTCGAATATGTGGGCTTTTGTTCTTTTTACGGTTAAGAACTAACCGGCAACGCGTGTTATGCATTGACTTATCCCTGCTCAGGATTCGGGATAAAATTCCCCATGCATAAAAGGCATGGATTTTTGTTGCTACGATGCTGAATACATAGACTCGGTCATTTTTACGGGAACGAACCACCCGACAACGCGTGTTAGGCGCTGACATATCCCTACTTAGGCTTCGGGATAAAATTCTCCATGCATAAAAGGCATGGATTTTTATTGCTACGATACTGAATACGTAGACTCGGTCGTTTTCACGGGAACGAACCACCCGACAACGCTTGTTAGGTGCTGACATATCCCTATTTAGGCTTCAGGATAAAATTCCCCATGCATAAAAGGCATGGATTTTTGTTACTACGATACTGAATACGTAGACTCGGTCGTTTTTACGGGAACGAATCACCCGGTAACGCGTGTTAGGCGCTGACTTATCCCTACTTAGGCTTCGGGATAAAACCCCCCGCGCGTGTAAGGTACGGATTTTGGGAATTGAAAAATTGGTGTCTTCTCCTGGGGCAAAAACGAACCCGATACGGGAGAGGAAGAATTTTATATTCTATCTCCCAAAGCTGAAGAGGAAGAATTTTATATTCTATCTCTAGTGCAGAAGAAACTCAAAGTGGGATTTCCACTTTAAGAATCTAAAGAGTGAAACTAGGAGTGAGATCTCCACTCCGAGAATTGAAAAGATTCGGATAATCCTAACTGTCGGAAGGTTTGATTACTGAAGTAAAGGTAAATTTCTCGTTTATCAAGAGTGAATTATGATTTTAGCCCTAACTGTAGGAAGGTTTGACCAAACGGGAGTTTGAGATGACCCTAACTGTAGGAAGGTTTGATCACTCGATTTGTGGACCTCTTGTTCATTGAAGGAATCGAGAGGGGATTTTAACTGTGGTCCTAACTGTAGGAAGGTTTGACCACTTAATTTGAAAGTAAGAGTGTGAGATGACCCTAACTTTTATAGGTTTGATCACTCGATTTGTAGACCTATCGTTCATTGAAGGAATCGAGAGGGGATTTTGACTGTGGTCCTAACTGTAGGAAGGTTTGACCAAGTGAGCAGTGAGAGCGGGAGTACAAATTATAGTGGGAGTGTTGATTCGTACAAAAGGGGTTTCCTAGTGTTAAGTGACAAGTACTTAACACGGAGGGGTTTGATAATTGTCAATAATCAGGAGATTAAAATTCCGAGTACTATGTCCGGACTCTAACGATGAGGATGTTGAGTGGACAGATACATTGAAAGTTTGAGTAGATTTAACCGAAAGAAATTTTGGTGGTCCCACCGTCAATTAGTCTGATCAGTGGGGGATTTTGTGGTGGAAGACTGTGAGTCGTCAACAAAGAGTGTTTGGAAATTACAGTAGGAGTTTAGTATTTATCACTTTGTTCGTAATGATCGGGTTATCCCTAAGAATATTACATTTAACATTCTTCCGGGAACTTCCCGTTACATGAATTATCCACCCCCAGCTTTCTTTGCAAAACTGGGTGTAACGAGGAGTATGTTGTCCTCAGTCGCATGTTCGGGTTATCCTTAAGAATATAAGATTCTCTAGGAACTTCCCGTTACATAAATCATCCACCCCTAGCTTCCCTTGCGAAACCGGGTCTATCATTGTACATAGTTGGATGACCGAGAAGCAGTTTATACTCGTATACTCTTCGGAGTGATGAGAAGTAGTTTATACTCGTATACTTGTCAGAGTGTCGCCATTCCCATTTGGCTTATCTCAGCGTTATGATGCTGGCTTCAACCAAGGTTTGTATGCTATTGTTGAGAGCAAAGCAATTCTTGGTGGGATGAAGGACCCTCCTGTGGTACGCACAGTACTTTGGATCCGTAGTATTATCAGCTTCCTCTTGATTTGCGATAGGTGGTAGCTTGATCTTGTTGTTTTCAAGGAGGGATTCGAAGATGGCTGGAAGTCTTCGTCCTTAAAGGAGTACTCTTTTTAGAGTCTCGAATCCGAAGTCTTCTGCTATCTTCGGGGTTGCTGTTGCGATGTCTGGTTAGCGTCAACAGCTGCTGCAGGTGCTTTCCCTTTACCACAGAAGGTGAAATTTGATTTCGGAGGATTAGCCGTCGGTTGGCTTCTTTCGGCTTTTTTCCTTCTGAGGAAGCGTTCGGCCTACTCTCCGCGCACCTTCAACTCTTTCCAGTTGTTGGACGGTGCTACTCCTATAACTTCCAACGCGTCCAAGGAGAGGTTGTTGTGATAGGTTTGAAGGATGAAGTCCTCTGTGATCGGATCTTGGCAGTTCATTGCCTTATTCTGGAAGCGTTTGACGAAGTCATCGACCGTCTCGTCATCTTCTTGCTTCTCATCGAAGAGTGTCCTGATTGACACCTCAGCGTCATCATCAAAGAAATGAGCGATGAATAGGTTCTCCAGGTCTTCCCAGTTATTAATACTTTCAAACTTAAGACGGCGGTACCAATCGAAGGTAGGCCCGCGAAGGGTGCCAATGAATGACCAAACCATCAAGGCTTCATTGCCAGAGATCCTACCCAAGTGGGACTTAAAGTAGATCAGATATTGTGTGGGCGAACCCTTCCCGTCAAACGGCGTAAAGTTAATCAGGTTGAACTTCACCGGGTATGCTATTGAATCCCACTCTCTCGGATATGGACACGGAATACCGGTCCTTTTCACCTCTCGAGCAGACATCAGAGCGCTGATTTTGCTCTCGAGATCTTTTATTTTCTTATCCTCGCTCGTATCGGTGCTTGGACGATTCTTAAGAGGAATAACGGGGCCACCCCTAGTGTTGTCATTATTGGTAGGACCACCCCTAATGTTTTGGTCAACGGGAGGGTTCTCAGCATCGAGACGTTCATCCACATCTGAATCGCTACCTACTTGGTCAGCAAAGTTGCGACGGCTGGATTCACCGAACTGATTGGACAAAGCCCGAATTTGTTGGTCATGCTCTTCTCTTATTCGTAGCATAGCCATTTCCATTTCGATCTTGAATGCCTCTTTCTGCTTGGTTAGAGCATCCTCGAGAATTTTGGCAATTTGCTCGGTGTTGATCATGAATGCCTCGTGCGATTGTCCTAGGCTGGACACCGTTTTGTCAGAAGTGACTGCAGAGTTAGCATCTGATGCTTCATCATCGGAGGATAATCCCCTCCACATTCTCTGATAATCCCTTTGTCTAATAGTTCCCGGTCATAACCGGGTTAGACAATATGATATAAGTGGGTCAGAGCTAGAAGGTCGAATTGACTTTCCCTTATCAGCCATATTTATTGTCACTTCCGAAAGTTCGTCACCTTGAACGGCCGATTGTTTCTTGCGGAAACGTCTTAGCTTGGACTTAGTCGCTCCGTTAGAGATCCTCTCAAATACCAAGACCCTCTGCGGAGTGGTCTTGGGGTAGCTACACGCTGATAATACTGCCCTGATTAGCTTGGCGCGCGGGCAGTGAGACTCCGATTCGTGGGTACTTCTCTTCCAAGACTTGTTCGTACCCCTAGCCTGATAGTACAACTCATCAGTCAGATGACCGGAGCAACCTATCGTGTGTTGGTACGACTTCCCTGGTATAACATTATCATCGTCAGATGAATACGTTTCTTTTAGGGGATTTACTGTCTTGTTGGCGTTCTCAAGAGTCACGCGTTTAAAGTCATGCATTAGTAAGCGTGAACTCTTGACAGGCTCTTGGACTCCAATTCGACGTCTGAAGCGGTCAATTACAGGAGTTTTTCATGTGCGACCCCCAGCTCGAGTAATTACTCGGGGTTTAGTCACCAGACCCAAGCGTTCTTTGATCGCAACCTTGTCTTGATCCTTATGCGAAGGACCCATACAATCCACCATCCTCATCTTGAAACAGGACAAGTCTACGCTATCACGGGGCTCCATCGGAGATGCGGAACTCAAAGGGATCGACGAAACAGGTGTAGAACATCTTCTGCCTTGACTCTGGCACGGGTCAGATTTGGGTGACCCACGGGTCGGAGGGTCGGATTTGGGTGACCCGCGGCTTGGAGGGTTGGATTTGGGTGACTCGCAGCTTGGAGGGTCGGATCTGGGTGACCTACGAATTGGCGGGTTGGATTCGAGTGACCTACGAATTGGCAGGTCGGATTCGAGTGACCCACGTTTCGGCGGGTCAGATTTGAGTGACCTGCGAATTGGCTGGTCGGATTCAAGTGACCCGCGTTTTTTGATCTTTTCGACCGCCGTCTTGGACTTTGGCCTCTAAACTTTATGCAGTTTTTATGGCTTCTTTTTCAATTCTTCCCTCTGCAACCTTTTGGCCTCTTGCGCAAGAATTCGCGCGTGCGCAAGCAGTGCACGGTGCTTTTTGATTCGCTCTTCAAGAGTTGAACGAGTCCTTTTGACTTGTACCATTCACTTGTTGGTGATTTGGAGGAGAGGGTATTTGTCTGCTGTTGGGGCGCTTGGCGTTGCCTAATTTTCAAATCCGCCTCGTAACGGATCTCGTCAATTGACTCTAAAGCCCTAACGAGTTGGCGTGCAAGGCGTTAGCGCTACCTTTGGCGAGCTCTCTTCGATAAAGTGGGCGTGCCTTCTGTACTCAACTCCTTGATTGGGGAGGAGTTCAGATCTACAGATCTGGATTCGCTGGAGGCCGGAAGGGCGTTGCAAGGTTCAGCTACCACAACAATGAGGGCATTGATCTTCCTGTGCTTGTGAGAAGCGGAGGATCCGGAGGAGGAGGACGAGAGGTATTCTTCGTACTTCTGTTGGTCGAACTCGTATTCGATCACCTCTTCAACCGGGATCTTTATCATCAGTTACGACACGACGGCCTCGGCAGTGAGACCGTTGGCTCCCACTGTGATCGCCAGTTTGTTTTCGTCGAAAATTATTTTCTTTATTGTATAACTCATTACAACTTTGATAGTTACAATAAGTTTAAAAAGATTGGTCTTTTTATAAGACCTTTACACAATAAAAATAAAAGATACAATTCTCTTGAAAATAAACGCAAGATTCATTTATCGTCTCCTGCTTGCATGGGTGTCTTCGCCTGTGCCGGGGTTTATCCGTGGACCACCTTTGATCAGATCTCGTTGCTGAAAATTCGGCAGAGCTCCTACCTCACCAAGGAGGTATTTGCTTAAAGCGTTGAAATCGACCAGGCGAAATCAGTAGCTCTTCTCAAGATTAAGACCAAGTCTAATCTCGAGGAACGGACGGGAACGGGCTTCACATCCTTCGAATTGCTCCTTCTTTATGCCGGGATTCACCGGGATCTCGCTAGCCCTTGCTAAAATTCGTGCTCCCTTACTCTCCAACTCGGCAGCACCCCCTCGTCTTGATAATTAATCCCTTTGAAATGAGCCCCTAAGCTTGTATTTATAGGGCTCCGGATGTAGGTATGTGGATGAGAATGAGTGATTTGGCCTTATCTTCAGTCAATAACGACCTAACCATGTTTGTAGATGATATCTAGGTAGTTGGGAACCCCTGGAACAGATAAATCCCGAGAAAACCGTTCAAAACCGTCGAAAATGTGTTTTGGCCCCGAACTGCGCAACGGACAAATCCGACCCTCGCTTGCGCGGGTCAGACAGTCCGACCCGCGCTTGCGCGGGTCGGATTCATCCATCCCGCACTTACGCGGGTCGGTCTGTTCCATTCCGTACTGGCGCGGGTCCGTCGCCTCTTACGCTTTTCGTTCCGGGACTTGTTCTTTTTCACCGTTTCGCGTATTTGACCATCTTGCACGCTTCATTGTGAGACTGACCGTTGAATGCGCGTTGGTTGACATGCGCGCGTTGGTTGACGCGCGCGTGTTGATTGATGTGTGTGTGTTGACCGATGCGCACGAACTGATTGACGCGCGCGTGCTGACCGATGCATGTGAGCTGATTAATGAGCACACGCTGACTGACACGCACGAACTGATTGACGCGCGCGTGTTGACCGACGTGCGCGAACTGATTGACACGCGCGTGTTGACCGACGCGTGCAAGCTGATTGACGAGCGCGCGGTGACCGACGCGCACGTGTTGACCGACGCGCGTGAGCTGATTGACGCGCACGAGCTGACTGTTGAGCGCGCAGGCCATTCGGTTCGCCATTTTGCTTCATGCGCTTGTCGGCGTCAGATGATCCTCTTTGACTCGGATAATCCTCTTCGATTTGGATAATATCGTTCATCGTCTTCTCTTTGTCTCAAGCTGTGTACGGACACCTATAGGTATTTTTAGACGCCTACAACCTCCTCTACCTCTGGTTGAGCTCCTTCTAAGAGAAAAAAATATTTCAGACTCTGATGGTCTGTGAACTACTCAAACTGCACTCCATACAAGTAGTGTCTCCATGACTTCAGTGCAAATATCACTGCTGCTAACTCCAAGTCATGAGTAGGATAGTTCTGCTCATGTACCCTCAACTGTCATGAGATATATACTACCACCCTCTGAGTCTGCATCAAGACGCCTCCTAAACCTGCCAATGATGCATCTATGTAGACCACAAATGTACTGTCGCTGCTCAGAATAGTCAAAACTGGCGTTGTAGTCAACTTAGTCTTCAAGGTATCAAAGGCCTTCTGGCACTCCACGCTCCAAATAAACTGTACACCACTTAGTCTTCAAGGTATCAAAGGCCTTCTGGCACTCCACGCTCCAAATAAACTGTACACCCTTCTTCGTAAGGTGTGTAAGAGGTATCAAAGGCCTTCTGGCACTCCACGCTCCAAATAAACTGTACACCCTTCTTCGTAAGGTGTGTAAGTGTTTGGTGAAAAATTTACAGTAAAAGAAATGAAAGAAATTTGATTGGTATTCCTTTGACCTCAATTACAATTAGATTTCCTGATTACAAAAAAGAGGAGAATTAATCTGGATTCTCCCCTTTGTTTAATTTTGGGTTCTTCACGGTGGCGATGGAGTGCCTCCCTCAAATGCTCACGTCGAGCTTGCTCTCCGTTGATGATCCGACGTTTTGCTTCACTGGAACAATGTCTTCTCCTCACAATTTGACGCTATGGAGAACTTGTGTGGCAAGTTTAAAACTCTGAATGAGTTTAGAAGAACTCTGTAAAAGAGTTGATTTGAGCCGAAAATCGGTTAATAAGCCAAGGCTAGAAGAAAGCTCCGGTGGTCGATCTCCAGATCCGAGAATGCTCCAAAGATCCTCTCTTTGCTACCAAGCTCTAAGGTCAATCCGAGCCAAGAAGTTCCAACCTTTAACTCAGTTGAGTTTCTTCTTATTTATAGGGGATTAAGGGGGTGTAACTGCCCCTTAAATCACTCCTAAGTAGGGTGTAACCGCCCCCAAATCGTGGGAAACAGTTTTGGAACTGTTCAAGAGTTTAAGGGGTGCAATCCCAGTTTTGGAACTGTTCAAGAGTTTAAGGGGTGCAATCCCCCCTAAAATCTCTCCATAATGGGGTGTAACTGACCCCATTAAGTGGAGATACATTTTTAAAATCATATAGGTTCTGTTTGAACCAGTCAAACACAAAAAACGCAGGTCTGACCCCCGCGTTTTGATGTTGCAACGCAGGTCTGACTCCGACGTTTTGATGTTGACACGCGGGGAGGACCTCCGTGTTTTGGTGTTGACACATGGGGAGGACCTCTGCGTTTTGTTCTGGGAGTTTGGAACGTGGCCACGAGCTATGCATTTTGAATCTGGGATGCATAGGTGAGCTCCGCGTCTGAATTTGAAGAGACCGTCGATTTGTAGTCTCTTTGCATAGGTGAGCTCCGCGTCTGAATTTGAAGAGACCGTCGATTTGTAGTCTCTTTTGCTAGAGCGTTGTAAAGATCACCATCTTGTAATCTTCATCTTGGCTCCATGAAAATATGAGAGTCGTTAAATTGTAACTCCCGATGTTGATTGTGAAGGCTGTTGATTAGAGCTTTCATCGGTTGTCGTGAAGGTCGTCAGATTGTAACCTTCATTGATCTACATGAAAATCTTTAAATTGTAACCTTCTGGAAGTCGTCAGATTATAACCTCCATCATCGGCATTTGATGGGGGATCAGCTATCTATTGTGATTTTTAGACAGCCTACAGAACCCCCTCTAAAGTTTTCGAAAGTTCGCGGTTAACTGGGACAAATTTTCGGAATACTTTGGATCCCAACTCTGATCTTGGAGCTGTTGATTCCTTGTCGTAAAAGAGTCGTTCTCTGCACTCGCTTTGAATGCATCTTGGTTGACGAGATTTGCCATGCAGGACCCGTGTGAAGGTATGCATCACAATCCTACTTCTGGAATGCGGAGGATGAACCCTGCATTTTGAACTTGAGATGCGGGTCTCACCCTTGCATGTTGAATTTGGAACACGGGTATGACCTCGGCGTTTGGTTTTTGCATCGCGGGTTTGACCTCAGCGTTTTGACTTAAGACATGGAAGTGACTTCCGTGTATTTTTGACTAAGTCTTTGAGACTTGTTTTTAGCTCATCTGTTTCAAGTCTCGGCTCACATCCATTAAGCTAATGGACCTACGAACATGCATAGGATTTTTGGCAAACCCTCAGCCATCAACGGATTTGATAAGCCTTTACCGACTACCGTTTGAATCGGGCTAGCATGTGAATTATTTGAATCCGTTTCACATGTAACATTGTGCTAAGAGAATGAACCCTCTTAGACTTGATGGTATGATTTTGAATATATAGACTTTGTTATTTTCACGAAAAAAGACCAACCAGCAACGCGTGTTAGGCGTAGGCTTATCTCTAATTAGGAATCGAGATAAAGTCCCCTATGCGTGTGATGCATGGATTTTAATGTCTTTTTCACGGTAAAAGACTAACCGCCAACGCATGTTAGGCGTAGACTTATCTCTAATTAGGGATCGAGATAAAGTCCCCCATGCGTGTACGGCATGGATTTCGGCGTTATTAATAACAACCTGCCACGATGTTAAATACGTGGGCTTTGTCATTATTACGGGAATAGGCTACCCGGCAGCATGTGTTAGATGCAGACTTATCTCTAATTAGGGATTGAGATAAAGTCTCGCATGCATAAAAGATATGGATTTTAGTGCTACGATGTTGAATACGTAGACATCGTCATTATTACGGGAAATGGATCACCCGACAACGCGTATTAGGCGTTGACTTATCCCTACTTAGGATTTGGGATAAAATTCCCTATACATGCGAGGTATGGATTCAGAGATTATTAATTTAATGATAATCACTGTCTACGATATTAAATACGTAGACTTTGTCATTATTTCTTCTTGTGTTACTTGAAACACTAAAAGAGAATTGGAAGCGCCAGAGGTGTAATATTAACTTGGCATGAATTTTCACTTAGAGTGAAATTCAAAAATTTTCTTTATTATCACTAGGATAATTCCAGAAAATATTTAATCCGCTGGGGATTTTATAATGAAAACTTGCTATTCTTGTTGAAAAAAGATTAACAAGTTCATTGGGGGATTTGACTGTTAGAGGTGTGATGTTAACCTAACAGTATTTTATGGGGCCTATCGCTCTATTGAAGAGAGTCGATAAGTTGGTTTGATCGTCAGAGGTGTGATGTTAACTTGACTAAAATTTATGGACCTATCGCTGTATTAAGGAGAGTCGATAAGTTGATTTTGTCAGAGGTGTGATATCAACATAACAAGAAGAATATTACAATCAGGGCAATTTTGAGGACCTATCGTTCTATTGGGGAGAATCGATAAGTGGATTGTCAGAGGTTTGGTGTTAACATGATGGGTTTGTGGACCTATCGCTCTATTGAAGAGAGTCGATAAGTTGATTTTGTTAGAGGTATGATATTAACGTGACAAGAAGAATATTGTGATCGGGGTAATTTTGAGGACCTATCGCTCTATTGACGAGAGTCGATAAGTGGATTGTCAGAGGTTTGGTGTTAACATGACGGGTTTGTGTTGCGATTGGAGCAACTTTGGAGACTTATCATCCTATTGACGAGGATTGATAAGTAGATTGTCAGAGGTATGATGTTAACGTGACAGGAATGTGTTACGATCGGAGCAACTTTGTGGACTTATCATTCTATTGAAGAAGATTGATAAGTGGGTTGTCAGAGGTATGATGTTAACGTGACAGGAATGTGTTGCGATCGGAGCAACTTTGTGGACTTATCATCCTATTGAATAGGATTGATAAGTGGGTTGTCAGAGGTGTTTGATATTAACGTGACAAGAGAATATTACAATTAGAGTAACTTTGTGGACTTATCATTCTATTGAAGAGGATTGATAAGTGGGTTGTCAGAGGTGTTTGATATTAACGTGATAAGAGAATGTGTACTTGTGACTTGCACAAGATTTTAGGAATTAGTGTCTTGCTGGGGAAACTTGCTAGGTGAGTTTATCATCAGAAGTGATGAATTTTGATGCTTGTGATTTGAATAAGATTTTGAAGACTCAGTGTCTTACTGGGGAAGATTGCGATTTGCGCAATTTTGAGGACCTATCATCCTATTGGTAAGGATTGATAAGTTGATTGTCAGAGGTGTATGTTGTTAACGTGACAAATTAGGAGTAATGCGAGTTGAATGCATACTTTGTGGGGATGATGATCGTCAGAAGTGTAATGTTAACTCGACGATGTGAAAGATTCGTTACTCTTAATCCAATGGATTCTAAGTAACCAACCACCAGTCTTGATTAAGACTTAGCAGGGGAATAAAAAGAGGTAGACAAGGCGCATCGCCTAGTGGGGTACTATCCATGAAGTCGAAATAGAGGCACATCACCTGGTAGGCCATTATCTGATGAGTTTGACTATTAGAGGTAACTGTTAACATGATAGTTTTGTGGACCTGCCATCCTATTGAAGAGGATTGGCGAATTGATAGACTATCAGAGGTAACTGTTAACGTGATAGTTTTATGGACCTGTCATCCTATTGAAGAGGATTGGCAAGTCGATGAACTATCAGAGGTAAATGTTAACGTGATAGTTTTGTGGTCCTGTCATCCTATTGAAGAGGATTGGCAAGCCGATGGACTATCAGAGGTAAATGTTAACGTGATAGTTTTGGGGATCTCATTCCCAAAACCGATAGCTTTGATCATTTTGCTCCTGATAAGGTTAATGCTGTTTATGCCATATTTACCAAAATAAAAGTAAATTGGGCAAATGTTTTACTTAAGAACATGGCATGCAAGCATTACAAATTTCTTCCCTTTGGCAGCTTCATCACCCTTATTCTTCAACACTTCGGTGTTGCTCTTACCAATGAACCCAAAGTTGATCCGGGTAAGGAATATTTTGATAGAGTTTCTCTCTCACATATGCAAATTTCTGACTCCTTATCTGATCCTGCAAAGCCATCATCTTCCCGTTCTCGGTCTAGAGCTTCTACCTCCTCCACTTCTGATATCTGTGCCCGATTGGATCGTCTTGAGACTCAGGTCTCAAGTATTCAGAAGGATGTTAGGACCATTCTCAGTTATTAGCATCAGTCTCTTGGGATTCCGGATCCCTCTTCCAGCTCTGACTCTGATTCAGGTGAGGGCTTTGAAGGAGGATCTGCTTCTGGCTCTGGTTCGGCATCTGGCTCTGGTCCTGCTTCTGATGATGGTGGTGATTGACTCGTTGATTAATGGATTTTATGTTTATGTTTATGTGTTTGTGAAAGAAAACTTGATACTTATGTTTTGCTTTGAGTTGTAATAACTCTATGGTTTGTGTGGAAAACTATGTGTTATTATGGAACAAATCATGTATGGTTTGTGTAGTAAACAATGTAGTTTTGTGGGACTAATTTGGTTTATTGTGATTATGTTAGTTTATCTTGAACAATGTATGGTGAAAACAATATTTATGCCTTGTTTTGTGAAAACAAATATGTGGTATTGTGAAAACATGTTGCTAATGATGCTTTATGCTTGGTTTGGACTTTAAATTTCAAATGTTTATGGATGTGAATGAATGATTATGATTATTTAGCTCCTATATATGATATTTATATGTTATTTATGCAAATTGACAGTGGGAGCTTTTGACCATACACTTGGTTATTATATGTGCTTATATGCAGGGGGAGCGTTGCTCCTAGTTTCTATTTTTTCTTCCTTTTTGATGCTGTCAAAGGGGGAGAAAATCTACATGTGGTTTTTTTTCATATTCATGTTGTATACATATGGTTTATTCATATTCATATTCATGTTATATATGTTTGGTTTATATATGATTTATCAACATGTACTTCATATCATAATAAATTGTTTGCCATTATCAAAAAGGGGGAGATTGTTAGCCCTATAGTTTTGATGATGATTTATCAAACAATTTATCACTAATCTATTCTCTAGTTTTTGTTATTTTTGTTGTTCTCTTTACAGGTAATTCAACACACGATAATCAAGCGTTAAAGATTCAAGTTCATGTGTGTGCATTCACCTAGGTATAAGTTTAGCTTGCTTACATAAATTGTATGTTTATATTCAAGCTCAATATAGGAACACTTAACACAGATTTGACGTTTTCTATCATATAAATGATTTTTCATCAAATTTTGTTACAATAGTTTTTATTTTATGTTTATAGCTCATTCATACTTTATTATATATAATGTATGCATGATATATATATATACGTATTTACAAGTCATATCTCAATTTTCATGTTCACGAAAAACATGTTTTTTAAACACTTTTCAAAAACATAGAGTTTTCACAAACGAAAATTAATTTTCCAAAAATTCCTTTTCAAACATGTTTGTTTTATCATTTAGAAACTTTTCTCAAAGTTTTACTATTTTTGGAATTGATTTGATATTTTTAATGTAATTTCAAAATCAGCCAAAAACCTGTCACCTAGCATATATCAGTTTGCGGTCGACCGCCACGGTAGATCGCTAGCGGTTATTTTTTATGTGTCGCGGTCGACCCGTGTATACGGGTCGACCTGAATCCAATCAGAGACTTCCCCGGTCGACGCCAGCTTTCAAACCTTGTTCCAGCCTTTTTGTGCTCTCGCGGTCGACCGCGAGATTTCCACGGTCGACCGCCGATTCCATCATTGGTTTTTAACGGCTATTTTTATAACGGTTCTCTGGGAGCTTTTTAGTCTTTTCAAGTTGGTTTTTTGGCTGATATTTAAGTGGGTATAAATACCCCATTGCTGCTCTCTTTCAAATAACTAAGTTTGGTTTTACAGTGAAGTTTTAACAAAAATCTTAAGTGTGTTTAAAGAGCTGTTTAAGCTATTTCTGATCATCTGTTTTAAAAGAAGTCTGCTACAACAAGAAGATGCCTTTCATTTCAACTGAGGATCCTATCCTCATCATCCTCTACTGTTCTTCTTGTTTATTGAGAAGTTTTCCTAACTCATCTTTTTATATAGCTTATAATTTCATTTTCATATCTTAGCTATATTTATTGAGTTATACTTTTTCATTCACTGTTATCACACACACTGTATTGAGCTTAATATTCCATACTATATATTGTGGGTTGTGGAGTGTGATTTAGTGAGTGTGAGCTTCATTTGCGTTCTCATTTGTTGTTGAGAACAAACCATTGTATTCAACCTTTATTTGTGAGTATCACTTGTATTACACTTGTACACCGAGAGAAGTGTGAGGCGAGAGACGGGGTCGAATCCAATAGGAGTGGCATCGGTTGACGAACCTAGGGAGAGGTTGCATCCGAGTACTTGAGGAGGAGGACACGGGCTAGGTTCCTACACTAAGTGTGTAAAGTGTGATTGTATAGTGTTTGTTGTGTGAGAGTTTTTCGATAAGCTTGTAAACCGAGTGTGTAGAAGTTCCGGCTTCCAAACTGGATTGTGATAGTGGAGATCTCCTCGAGGTGAGGAGCGCGGACGTTGGTCGTGGTGACCGAATCTCGTAAACATATCGTTTGTTTGTGTTTTGCTTAGCGTACTTTTATTTGTGCTTATTCATATCTTTCTTGCTCATATCTATCTTATATCATTCTTGCAAGAACAAACTAATGAATATTATTTTAATTGGCATTTAATCGGGATTAGATTAGCATAAGACCCTAATCACCCCCCCTCTAGGGTCTAACAATTGGTATCAGAGCTGGGTGCTCTTTGATTTAAGGACTAATCGCCTTGAGTTAAAGATCCAAGTTATCGTTTTTGTGTTAATCTAGTGTTGATTGCTTTTTGCTTGTTGCATATAATCATTATGGATATGTATGATGCATCTAGTCTAGGTTATGCTATTAATATTGCACCTCGTTTGGATATTTTCCCCTATGATCAATGGCGTGTTAGATTCAAACTTTTTGTTCAATCTAAACAATTCGATTTATGGGAAATTATTAAGGATGCCTATGTCATTCCCATTTTGGAAAAATCCAAATGGAGTGAAAATGATAAAAGATTGTTTAATATGAACAAGCTTTTGTTAGAATATTTGCTTAATGCTTTCCACTCTTCCTTTTCTAACAAATTTGCTAATTTTGATAGTCCTTACGCCTTATGGAAATTTATTGAAGCACATAAAGGGGACTTGGAGGCTATTCAGCAAGCGTTGAAAAATCCCATTTTAAGCTTTAAAGAAGCCTCATCTCCATGTACAATACCACTAGGTGATAACCCTAGTGAGGTATGCGAGCTTGATAACGATGATATTATTACTTTTAATGAGCTTGCTCTTGAGTTTGAAAATTTACACAATTGCTATATTGATGTAAAGAGTAAGTATGTAAATATGAAATCCACTCATGAAACACTAGCCACTAAGTTTAATTTTATTGCAAATGAAAATATAATTCTTAAAGAATGCAATGAAAATTTGAGAATTAAAAATGCTAGTTTGCTTCATGAAAAACGTGATGCCATGTTAGAAGTAGATAAGTTGAAATCTATGATGAAAAATCTTGTTTATCCTACTTCTAGTAGCAATGCTTGTATGCACAATGATGAGTTGAATCAAATGAGAAAACGTATATCTACATTAGATTCATCACTAAACACTTGTATTGCTAATAATAAAAAGCTTATGGACTTGTGTGCAAAATACAATGTTAATTCTTCTAAACACTTGTATTGCTAATAATAAAAAGCTTATGGACTTGTGTGCAAAATACAATGTTAATTCTTCTCAGAAACCTATTCACTATGCACACATGTATGACAAAATTCACAAATGTTCTATTTGCGGTCTTAAAGGCCATTTAGCCCAATTTTGTCATAATGCATAAAAAATTGACAAGCCTATTCATGATTGTGCATCCCATCAAGCTTCTTCATCTCATACACATGTACACACACATAGTGTAAATCATAAACATGCTCATGTGTATAAATATGATTATTGTGGTTGTTTTGGTCATTTGGCCATGTTTTGTTTCGATTTGAAAAGAAATTCTCGTTTGTAAAATAATTACAAAGAAAAATCTATTTTTGCAAATGAACCACGTGCATTTCATTTCGGTCAACGCAAACCATTCAAACCTCTACATTGCACAAATTACAATCGTATGGGTCATGTTTACGATTTTTGTTTTGACCGTATCGGTGCACAAAATACGTCCAAACGGGTTCATAACCCGAGGGCCTTGGATTTACATGATCGGGGTCATATCCCAAATTTTAGTGGTACCAAAATGATCTGGGTACCAAAATGAGTTTTACAACTATCGTTGTGATTTTTTTTGTTTTATAGTTGTTTTTGAATTTTCATGGTGATTTATTTTTTATTAAGCTAAAATAAAATAATTTCATGACTTAAATAGCTAAGAACTTCTTATATATTATTATATATGTATAATAAACATAAAACAAGTTTTTATTTAAGTCCAAATTGCATTTCTCTCAAAATCCAGATTTTAAAAATGCATATGCTTTTATTTTTCTCGCGGTCGACCGCCACGGTCGACCGTCGAAGTTTCTGGAAGTTGCTTCGGTCGACCGCCACGGTCGACCGTAAGAAATTCTTATTGATTCTGTTCATTTCGGTATCGGGTTTCGGTTTTAATTGAATATTCTCTTCTAAACCCGACTCGTTCTCCACCATTGATCTCATTCATTACCAGATCCAGACCATCCCTTCTTGTAACGCCCCGCCCCGGAATCCCGGAGTCGGTACGCTATTAGATCTGATGGACTAGCCTCACAAACCACCACATGTCTTTTTAGCACGTTTTGTCCTCACTCACGCGCTCCCTGAAAAACTTCCCAGGGGTCACCCATCCTAAAATTTCTCCAGGCCAAGCACGCTTAACTTTGGAGTTTCTAAGAGTTGGGTTCCCGAAAAGAAGATGCATCTTGGTGGTATGAGTATTCCAATCAAATCTATCAATACTAATCACATCACCCTCTCAAGGGTTGGGGTATTACAATCTCCCCCACTTAAACTCGCAACATCCTCGTTGCGTCAAATCATATCATCCAAGACCGTACCATCCGTGTGAGATTCTAGAGGTGGCTCCTACGGCCTCAAGAGGTGGCTCCCGGCCTCTTGACGTAGCACTTTGTGCCGCATAGCACTTAGCTCTCACAATTCCGGTTAGCTTTGCTCTGATACCATTTGTAACGCCCCGCCCCGGAATCCCGGAGTCGGTACGCTATTAGATCTGATGGACTAGCCTCACAAACCACCACATGTCTTTTCAACACGTTTTGTCCTCACTCACGCGCTCCCTGAAAAACTTCCCAGAGGGTCACCCATCCTAGAATTTCTCCAGGCCAAGCACGCTTAACTTTGGAGTTTCTAAGAGTTGGGTTCCGAAAAGAAGATGCAACTTGGTGGTATGAGTATTCCAATCAAATCTATCAATACTAATCACACCACCCTCTCAAGGGTTGGGGTATTACACTTCTTCTCCTTTTTGATCCGATCCTCTCTCATTTTCCCAAATTCGACATTTTTCCCAAAAATTCCCAGTTCTTCCCTCGGTCGCTCGCAGCTCCTCTTCGGTCGACCGCGACCATCTCTTCATCAATTTTAGTTGGAAATTGATTGGGTAATATCTTCTCTCATCTTTTGATTTCTTTTCCTGCTCTAGAGTTTCGGTTTAGGGCTTCTTCATTTGTATTTCTTGTGCTCTATTTTCATTTCTAGGGTTTTCAATTTCTGTCTAATTTCATATCTATTCAAACCCTACTTGATCATATCTATCACAATGCCTCCTAAGAAGAGATCTAAGCCTGAGTCTGGTTCCTCATCTTCCATTGCCTCCCACTATGAGGATTATCTTCTGTTCAAACCACTTATTAAGAAATATAGGGAACTGTGTAAACTAAAAATCCTGCCTAGTAGATATATCAAATATGAGGAACTAGCCATGTATGATATTCATGCCGTTGGGTTGGATAAACTATTAGATGTGGAACGTAAGGTTCCGTATTACCCATTTCTTGTTTATCTATTTTATGCAAATCTGCCTGTCACCTCTTCTGCTGATGGTCTCCAAACCATCACCACATATGTTAAAAACATTCAGATCTTATTTTCTGCCGACGAGCTTGCGGGAATCCTTAAGATTCCAACAAGTGACGTTAAGCTTATGTCTATCGATCACACCGATCAGGCTGTGAACGATATCTTGTTTAAGCCCGGTTGCACCTATCCTATGAACAAAAAATCACTCAATCTCACCGCTAAAATCATAGCTCGTATTGTTGCTCAAAATCTCATTCCCAAAACTGGTAGCTTTGATCATTTTGCTCCTGATAAGGTTAATGCTGTTTATGCTATTTTTGCCAAAATAAAAGTGAATTGGGCAAATGTTTTTCTTAAGAACATGGCATGCAAGCATTACAAATTTCTTCCCTTTGGCAGCTTCATCACCCTTATTCTTCAACACTACGGTGTTGCTCTTACCAACGAACCCAAAGTTGATCCGGGTAAGGAATATTTTGATAGAGTTTCACTCTCCTGTATGCAAATTTCTGACTCCTTATCTGATCCTGCTAAGCCATCATCTTCCCGTTCTCGGTCTAGAGCTTCTACCTCCTCCACTTCTGATATCTGTGCCCGATTGGATCATCTTGAGACTCAGGTCTTAAGTATTCAGAAGGATGTTAGGACCATTATCAGTTATCAGCGTCAGTCTCTTGGGATTCCGGATCCCTCTTCCAGCTCCGACTCAGATTCAGGTGAGGGCTCTGAAGGAGGATCTGCTTCTGCCTCTGGTTCGGCATCTGGCTCTGGTTCGGCATCTGGCTCTGGCCCTGCTTCTAATGATGGTGGTGATTGACTCGTTGATTATTGGATTTTATGTTTATGTTTATGTTTTTGTGAAAGAAAACTTGATACTTATGTTTTGCTTTGAGTTGTAATAACTCTATGGTTTGTGTGGAAAACTATGTGTTATTATGGAACAAATCATGTATGGTTTGTGTGGTAAACAATATAGTTTTGTGGGACTAATTTGGTTTATTGTGATTATGTTAGTTTATCAGGAACAATGTATGGTGAAAACAATATTTATGCCTTGTTTTGTGAAAACAAATATGTGGTATTGTGAAAACATGTTGCTAATGATGCTTTATGCTTGGTTTGGACTTTAAATTTCAAATGTTTATGGATGTGTATGAATGATTATGATTATTTAGATCCTATATATGATATTTATATGTCATTTATGCAAATTGACAGGGGGAGCTTTTGACCATACACTTGGTTATTATATGTGCTTATATGCAGGGGGAGCGTTGCTCCTAGTTTCTATTTTTTCTTCCTTTTTGATGTTGTCAAAGGGGGAGAAAATCTACATGTGGTTTTTTTTTCATATTCATGTTGTATACATATGGTTTATTCATATTCATATTCATATTATATATGTTTGGTTTATATATGGTTTATCAACATGTACTTCATATCATAATAAATTGTTTGCCATCATAAAAAAGGGGGAGATTATTGGCCCTACAGTTTTGATGATGATTTATCAAACAATTTATCACTAATCTATTTTCTAGTTTTTGTTGTTTTTGTTGTCCTCTTTACAGGTAATTCAACACACGATAATCAAGCGTTAAAGATTCAAGTTCATGTGTGTGCATTCACCTAGGTATAAGTTTAGCTTGCTTACATATATTATATGTTTATATTCAAGCTCAATATAGGAACACTTAACACAGATTTGACGTTTTCTATCATATAAATGATTTTTTATCAAACTTTGTTACAACAGTTTTTATTTCATGTTTACAGCTCATTCATACTTTATTATATATAATGTATGCATGATATATATATACATATTTACAAGTCATATCTCAATTTTCATGTTCACGAAAAACAGGTTTTTTAAACACTTTTCAAAAACAGGGAGTTTTCACAAACGAAAGTTGATTTTCCAAAAATTCCTTTTCAAACATGTTTGTTTTATCATTTAGAAACTTTTTCCAAAGTTTTACTATTTTTGGAATTGATTTGATATTTTTAACGCAATTTCAAAATCAGCCCAAAACCTGTCATATGCCATGTATCAGTTTGCGGTCGAACGGTCGACCGCCAACAGCAAACTTTCTTAGTATGGGTTTTATGTGCTAGCGGTCGACCATGACGGTCGATCGTGAATCCATCAGAGACTTTCGCGGTCGACCGCCGCGGCCGATCGCCAGCTTTCATACCCTATGTTCAGCCTTTTTTGTGCCTCGCGGTTGACCGCCGATCTCATCATTGCCTTTTAACGGCTATTTTTTGTAACGGCTGTCTGAGGCTATTTTTGTCTTTTCAAGTTGGTTTTGGCTGATATTTTGAGTGGGTATAAATACCCCATTGCTGTTCTCTTTCAAATAACTAAGTTTGGTTTTACAGTGAAGTTTTAACAAAAATCTTAAGTGTGTTTAAAGAGCTATTTAAGCTATTTCTGATCATCTGTTTTAAAAGAAGTCTGCTACAACAAGAAGAGGCCTTTCATTTCAACTGAGGATCCTATCCTCATCATCCTCTACTATTCTTCTTGTTTATTGAGAAGTTTTCTTAACTCATCTTTTTATATAGCTTATAATTTTATTTTCATATCTTAGCTATAGTTATTGAGTTATACTTTTTCATTCACTGTTATCACACACACTGTATTGAGCTTAATATTCCATATTATATATTGTGGGTTGTGGAGTGTGATTTAGTGAGTGTGATCTTCATTTGTGTTCTCATTTGTTATTGAGAACAAACCATTGTATTTAACCTTTATTTGTGAGTATCACTTGTAATACACTTGTACACCGAGAGAAGTGTAAGGAGAGAGACGGGGTCGAATCCAATAGGAGTGGCGTCGCATGACGAACCTAGGGAGAGGTTGCATCCGAGCACTTGAGGAGGAGGACACGGGCTAGGTTCCTACACTTATTGCATCCGAGCACTTGAGGAGGAGGACACGGGCTAGGTTCCTACACTTAGTGTGTAAAGTGTGATTGCCTAGTGTTTGTTGTGTGAGAGTTTTTCGGTAAGCTTGTAAACCGAGTGTGTAGAAGTTCCAGCTTCCAAACCGGATTGTGATAATGGAGATCTCCTCGAGGTGAGGAGCGGGGACGTAGGTCGTGGTGACCGAACCTCGTAAACATATCGTTTGTTTGTGTTTTGCTTAGCGTACTTTTATTTGTGCTTATTCATATCTTTCTTGCTCATATCTATCTTATATCATTCTTGTAAGAATAAACTAATCAATATTATTTTAATTGGCATTTAATCGGGATTAGATTAGCATAAGACCCTAATCACCCCCGTCTAGGATCTAACAATTGGTATCAGAGCTTGGTGCTCTTTGATTTAAGGACTAATCGCCTTGAGTTAAAGATCCAAGTTATCGTTTTTGTGCTAATCTAGTGTTGATTGCTTTTTTGCTTCTTGCATATAATCATTATGGATATGTATGATGCATCTATGCTTCTTGCATATAATCATTATGGATATGTATGATGCATCTAGTCTAGGTTATGCTATTAATGTTGCACATCGTTTGGATATTTTCCCCTATGATCAATGGCGTATTAGATTCAAACTTTTTGTTCAATCTAAACAATTCGATTTATGGGAAATTATTGAGGATCCCTATGTCGTTCCTATTTTGGAAAAATCCAAATGGAGTGAAAATGATAAAAGATTGTTTAATATGAACAAGCTTTTGTTAGAATATTTGCTTAATGCTTTTCACTCTTCCTTTTCTAACAAATTTGCTAATTTTGATAGTGCTTACGCCTTATGAAAATTTATTGAAGCACATGAAGGGGACTTGGAGGCTATTCAACAAGCGTTGGAAAATCCCGCTTTAAGCTCTAAAGAAGCCTCATCTCCATGTGCAATACCACTAGGTGATAACCCTAGTGAGGTATGCGAGCTTGATAACGATGATATTATTACTTTTAATGAGCTTGCTCTTGAGTTTGAAAAATTACACAATTATTATATTGATGTAAAGAGTAAGTATGTAAATATGAAATCTTAGAAAAGTCCTAGATGAACTTCCTGTAATAGGCGGCTAAACCCAAAAAGCTACGAATCTCTATCATCGTCTTTGGCGGTTCCCAATCAAGAACTGTTGTAACCTTAGCCGCATCTACTGCTATGCCCTCTCTACTGATGACGTGGTTAAGAAATCTAACTTCTGAAAGCCAAAATTCACACTTGCTGAACTTGGCATATAACTAATGCTCTCGCAGGGTCTGCAAAGCTAACCATAGATGTTGCTCATGATCTGCCTCCGATCTTGAATAAATGTGGATGTCGTCGATAAAAACAATCATAAACTGGTTCAAGAAGGGATGAAAAACCTGGTTCATCAAATCCATGAATACCGTGGGTGCATTGGTTAACCCAAATGGCATGACCATGAACTTGAAAGATCCATATTGAGTCAGAAAAGCGGTCTTGGGAATATCCATCTCCCGAACCCATAACTGATAATAACCAGAATGAAGATCAATCTTCGAGAAATACTGCACTCCCTACAACTGGTCGAAAAAGTCCTCAATCCTAGATAATGGGTACATATTCTGGATAGTGACCTTGTTCAACTCTCTATAATCAATACACAAACGCATACTGCCGTCCTTCTTCTTCACGAAGAGAACCGGCGCTCCCCATGGAGACTGACTCTGAAGAATAAAACCCTGAGCTAATAACTCGTCCAACTGGGTCTGAAGCTCCCTCATCTCGGCTGGTGCCATGCGATAGGGTGCAAGGGATATCGGGAATGTGCCCGGCTGCAATTCAATACAAAACTCAACCTCTTTCACAGGAGGTAACCCAGGTATGTCCTGAAAGACATCGTGATACTCTGAGATAACTCTAGTCTCTAATAAATCAATACTCTGATCCTGTCGCATCACCTCCTCGATGTACGCTAGAAACGATTCCATAAAACGGTTACCCTGAGAGGTGGCTACAATCATCTCGAACCCATCGGACGCTCGCAAATTGACTATATTCGCAAGCAGTCAATACTAACGTGATAGGAAGATAACCAATTCATACCAAGTATAACATCGAACTCGGACATATGCAACACTATCAAATCGACAACAAACTTCGACTCGTCTAAACTGACGGTACACCTCCTACAAACGCTCTCCAGAAGCGATACCTCACCTAAAGAGGTGGAAACTGATAAATGGGTGTCTAGAGGCTGAGCTATGAGCTGAAGTCTATACAAAAAAGCATACGAAATGAAGGAATGCGAAGCTCCTGAATCAAAGAGAATACAGGTGGGAAAGGAATTCACAAGGAACGTACCATCCACTATGGCTCCGCTAGCTCCATGATCACACGGAACTACCGCATACACTCTGCCTGTGGCCGAAGACTGCTCTATTACTAGTGCTGGAGAATACGAGACTATCTGCCCCTGAGGAACCTCCTGAACTGCGCGAACCTGTCCCTCAAACTTCTGAGCTGCTAGCGATGCCTCAAGCCTTATCCGCTGGCCCTGACCTCTACCTTGAAGTTGCTGCTACTGCTAATTCAGACCCTTTCCCTGCTGAGCTCCTGCTGGTACGCTACGACACTCCGATGTCTTGTGTTCGACCTTGCGACAGTTATAGCAAACCCCCTAAAACTTGCGTTGCTGATGCGCTCTCTGATCTTGCTGGGGTCCATTCTTATGAGGGCCCTGATGCTGCTGCTGAGGTCCAGAAAAAGGTCTCTTATTCTTACCCTTATCCCCGGTCTGTCCTGTCTTAGCTTTCCCTTCCTTGTCTTTCTGAAACATGGCTGTCTCAATTTCCTGTGAAGTGGCGTGTAGAACCCTATATTTTTGTTAGAAGTATATGTGAATTATTGGTGATAGATAATTCTATTGTGGTAAATAACTTAAGGTCATAGATATACTTGATAACAAGTTATCAGATATGTATGAGTTTATTTTTATAGAGTTTTGTATTGGTTTTGGCAAATTAGTAAAAAATGCACGAATCTAGAAAACGTCGGCTTAGTCGACTCATGAGTCGGCTTATGAGTCGACCTATGAGTCGACTTACGGGTAGATTTCTAGATTTTTTTAGTTGCAGAATTGGGTGAGTTTTCTTTCGGGTTTTAACTGTATTATATATATTTTCTTTTATCCGAAACCAACCACAAACCCATCAGAATCCCAGAGAAACCCTAGCCCCTCTCTCCCCTCAAACCCTAGTTCATTTTTGGTGATTTTTAGGAGATTTTCGGAGGATTTTAGCGGGCTTTGGCGAGGTGCAGCGAAGGGAATCATCCTCTCTCGGATTTAGGAGTTGTTCTAGCATACCAGAGGTGAGTAACATCTCGCCCAGCCCTCACCCACTGTTTGTATAGTTTTCTTTGAGATTTATTTCGAATTCTTAAGCCTAAAACGTATTTTTGTACATAAAGATAAATGCTTTATATTATGAGTTGCAAGATCTACATTTTTAGTTTAATAAAAACTCACCAACGTTTTTGTAATATAGACCCAGATCTGAAGTTAGTTTTAAACATGTGTTTCTTTATGATTTCTTTGTTTTTAAACGTTTTTAAACATGGATAAATATAAGTTAGTTTTAAACATGTGTTTCTTTATGATTTCTTTGTTTTTAAACGTTTTTAAACATGGATAAATATGTTTAGGGTTTTAATGTAAGTTATTACACGTTTTTAAACATGGATAAATATGTTTAGGGTTTTAATGTAAGTTATTACATGCAAATCTTTCGTTTCTTTTGATACACATGTGTTAGAATCAGAAATATTTTGTTGGATATGATGAAGAGGAACTTTAGATTTAAAATTTTCATATAAATCATCGTATGTAGAAAAACTAAGAACTTCCTGCTCAGACGACTAATGAGTTGACTGACGGGAAAATTTACAGTTTTGTGTTTTGTTCTGGTCGACCAATGAGTCGACCAATCCCAGTCGACTCATGAGTCGACTAATGAGGAATTTTCTAGTTTCCTCGGTTTGGATCTGTTTGGGTTGTTTTAGTTTAATGAAACTGTTTATGCTTGTTTATTGTTGTTGCGTACTTTAATATGAACGAGGAGTCGCCTCAAATAACGGGTATTAGAAATTATTGTTTAACCTGTATCTTTACATATGAGATGACATGCGAACACGAGTTTAGGTTTGCACACCGAGACACGTGAGAAATTAGGTTATATGCATCTGTTCATATATTTCATCTAGTCCATGTGTTGGGCAATTATGATGTGTAGTCCATGTGTTGGACATTTATCATATTCAGTCCATGTATTGGACAATTTTCATATACAGTCCATGTGTTGGACATCCACTACATCTAGTTTTAGTCCATGTGTTGGACATCAGTTTAGACCTTGAGATTGACACTGATACTTGCATAGGCTGGACATGACACTTATATGAGTTACGACATGACACCGGATTTAAGTTCTGAGATGTGTTTGTCTTATTTTATTATTGTTCTTATAGTAGATTTCGGGTTTGGTATCTAGGGATTTACAATTTGAGCTACAATGTATATACATGAGGGTTTCCTTATTTGGATTATTTCGCTTGACGTACCTATGCTCCTGTTGTAATTTCCTAAGTACTAAAACCCTCTTATCATTAGGGATCTACAATTTGAGCTACAAGGTATATACATGAGGGTTTCCTCCAGGAGCCTGGAGAGTCACAGGTTGATGGCGATGCACTTTAGCTTCAGCTATCTGTTTTAGTTATATTGTTCTTTTGAGCTCCACTATAGACTTCTGTTTAGACATTTGAGGATTTTATTTCTAGAAGTTGTTAAGGCTGTGTGCCTTATTTCCTCTTATTTAGACATTTTGTATTTGAGATTTGTTGAGAACTCCAGTTTATTTATTTTAGACATTGATTTGTACTTCAGTATGTTAACTGATGAAATATTAATCCGATCTCTATTATTTCATCAGTTGATTCTTGTATTATCTTTTACTTGCTTCTGTACCTACACCTGTTATTGACTCTACTAGAGAGATAGTAATTGTGATGGTGAAACATGTTATTGTACGGTGTGGTGCATGGCAGGTTTGACATTCTTGGTTTTACCTTGGACTGCAGCCTTGTGTGAACCTAGGGGCGTCACAGTTGGTATCAGAGTTCTAGTTCCAGTTTCCTTAGGATCATCCTGTGTTGAGTCGTGGAGCTAGGATAGAATTTTTTAGGATTCATGTATAGAGTCCGTAAGGATTTCCTAGTATGAGTTAGGACGATATATACGTATATCTCAAAATTTGAGGATATTTTTTTATGACAACTATTTTTGTGTAAATTTAAAGTATTTGTGTGAATACTAAATTGTTGTAAAAATCATATTGTGATATGCTATGTATGTGTATATGTCTATTTTGACTTATAAACTCTTATTTTCTTATGATCAGAGAGATGGCAGGACATGGTAGAACTCGTACTCGGAGAGCTGGACAGGCAGAGTAGTAGCAGGCTCCACCTGAGCCATAGCATGCTCAACCCGAGCCATAGCAAGCACCACCTGAGCCGCAGCAGGCTCCCTAGTACCTGATAGATCTTATGGCTCTCATCGTAGCTAGGATGGCAGCAATTAAGGAACTTGTGGTGAATCATATCGCGCTACCAACGTCACCACCACCACCAGCAGATCAGCCACAGGGGATACCAGCTGTTCCTATCAGTGAGAGACCCACAGAGACCACACCTGTAGCTATTCCACCAACAGTTCCGGATAGAGCTACAGAGCAGGAGGCTTGGCTCCGTATGGTAGAGAGATACCAGAAGATGAGAGTACCAGAGTTTCAGGGGTCATCAGACCCTCTTGCAGCCCATAAGTGGAAGGAGGATATGAGTAACACCCTCGACATACTTAATGTGGATTCGGTCCAGAAGTAGAGATTGGCATCCTACAGTCTGAAGGGAGACATAGGGAGATGGTATCGACTCCAATTCACTCTAGAGCACCGGATAACCCTCGCATGGGAGGACTTCGTCTACTTCTTTGACGGACAGTATATTTCTTCTGCAGCACGGACTGGGAAGGAGCTTGAGTTGTCCTGGTTGACTCAGGGGGACATGTCAGTGGCAGACTTTGAGAGCAGTTTTATGGAGTTTCTGCACTTCATGAGTATGTGGCAGACAGGAGAGCGACAGGCTCAGATGTTCCTAACAGGGCTCCACCCTAATCTTCATTGATACATCATCTCGAAGAAGTTCTATTCAGTTCTAGAGGTAGCAGAGGCCGCCACCTCACAGGAGATTGAGACTGCCATGTTCTAAAAAAAATAAGGAAGGGAAGACTAAGGCAGGACAGAATGGGGACAAGGGTAAGAACAAGAGACCTTTTTTGGGACCTCAGCAGCAGCATCAGGGCCCTCATAAGAAGGGACCCCAGCAGGATCAAAGAGCGCATCAGCAGCGCAAGTTTCAGAGAGTTTGCTATAACTGTCGCAAGGTCGGACATAAGGCATTGGAGTGTCACAACGCACCAGTAGGAGCTCAGCAGGGCAAGGGCCCGAACCAGCAGCAACAGAGAGTTCAGGGCAGAGGTCAGGGTCAGCACATAAGGCTAGAGGCACCGCCAGCAGCTCAGAAGACTGAGGGACAGATTCGTACAGTTCAGGAGGTTCCTCAGGGGTAGATAGTTCCGTACTCTCCAGCACTAGCAGCAGAGTAGACGTCAGCCACAGGCAGAGTATATGCGGTAGTACCGTGTGATCATGAAGCTAGTGGAGCAGTAGTGGAGGGTACATTCCTTGTGAATTCTTTTCCCGCCCGTATTCTCTTCGATTCGGGAGCTTCGCATTCCTTCATTTCGTATGATTTTATGTTTAGACTCCAGCTCGTAGCTCAGTCATTAGACACCCCTTTATCAGTTTCTACCCCCTTTAGGTGAGATATCGCTTCTGGAGAGCATTTGTAGGAGGTGTACTATCAGTTTAGATGAGTCAGAGTTCGTTGTCGATTTGATAGTGTTGCATATGTCCGAGTTCGATGTTATCCTTGGTATGGATTGGTTGTCTTCCTACCATGTTAGTATTGTCTGCTTTGCGAAGACAGTCAATTTGCGGGCGTCCGATGGGTCCGAGATGATTGTGGCAACTTCTCAGGGCAACCGTTTTGCGGAGTCATTTCTGGCGTACATCGAGGAGGTGATGCGACGGGATCAGGCTGTTGATTTATTGGAGACTAGAGTTGTCTCAGAGTATTAGGATGTCTTTCAGGACATACCTAGACAACCTCCTGTGAGAGAGGTTGAGTTCTGTATTAAGTTGTAGCCAAGCACAGCCCCGATATCCCGCGCACCCTATCGTATGGCACCAGCTGAGATGAGGGAGCTTCAGACCCAGTTGGACGAGTTGTTAGCTCATGGTTTTATTCGTCAGAGTCATTCTCCATGGGGCACATCGGTCCTCTTCGTGAAGAAGAAGGACGGTAGTATGAGATTATGCATTGATTATAGAGAGTTGAACAAGGTCACTATCCGGAATAGGTACCCATTACCTAGGACTGATGACTTGTTCGACCAGTTACAGGGAGCACAGTATTTCTCGAAGATTGATCTTCGTTCTGGTTATCATCGGTTGCAGGTTCGGGAGATGGATATTCCCAAGACCGCTTTTCTTACTCGATATGGATCATTCGAGTTCATGGTCATGCCATTTGGGTTAACCAATGCACTCGTTATATTCATGGATTTGATGAACCAGGTTTTCCGTCCCTTCTTAGATCAGTTTGTGATTGTTTTTATTGACGACATCCTCATTTATTCGAGATCAGAAGCAGAACACGAGCAGCACCTACCGTTAGCTTTGAGGACTCTGCAGGAGCATCAGTTATATGCCAAGTTCAGCAAGTATGAATTTTGGCTTTCAGAAGTCAGATTTCTCGGTCACGTCATCAGTAGAGAGGGCATAGCAGTGGATCCGGCTAAGGTTATAGCAGTTCTTGATTGGGAACCACCAAGGATGGTGATAGAGATTCGTAGCTTTTTGGGCTTAGCCGGCTATTACAGGAAGTTTATCCAGGACTTCTCGAAGATTTCAACGCCACTTACATGCCTTACAAAGAAGGGTGTATAGTTCATTTGGAGTGTGGAGTGCCAGAAGGCCTTTGATATCTTGAAGACTAAGTTGACTAAGTTGAAATGGACGGATATTTCTATGAACTTCATTGTAGGGTTGCCGAAGTCGAAGAAGGGGAATGATTCAGTTTGGGTGATTGTGGATCGGTTGACGAAGTTAGCGCATTTTATTCCAGTGAAGACTACATATACATCTGAGGCGTATGCGAGGATATTTATTCAGGAGATAGTCCGACTTCATGGAGTTCCTGATACGATTGTGTCAGATCAAGGTTCAATGTTCACTTCGCATTTTTGGAGGAGTTTCCAGGATTCGTTCGGCAACAGATTATCTTACAGCAGTGTATTCCACCCACAGACAGATGGTCAGACGGAGAGGGTGAATCAGGTGTTGGAAGACATGTTGCGGGCTTGTGTCATAGACTTTTAAGGTAGCCGAGAGGAGCATATTCTACTGATAGAGTTCGCTTATAACAATAGTTATCAAGCAACGATCAGTATGGCCCCATATGAGCTATTGTACAGGAGACCTTGTAGATCACCGATATGTTGGGCAGAGCCAGAGGATAGCTTAATGCTTGGGCCAGAGTTTGTGAGGCAGACTACTGAGAAGGTAGCATTGATTAGAGAGAGGATTTTAGCCGCTCAGAGTCGGCAAAAGAGCTATGCAGATAAGAGACGAAGACCCTTGGAGTTTCAAGTTGGAGATTCGGTTATGCTGAAGGTGTCGCCTATGAAAGGCATTCAGTGATTCGGGAGACGAGGAAAGCTTGCACCGAGGTATATTGGACACTTCCGGATTTTAGAGCGCATTGGAGCTGTGTCATACAGACTAGATCTTCCAGCATCGATGTCTAGTATACACAATATATTTCATATTTCTATGCTTAAGAAGTACTTGCATGATGAGGAGCAACAGAGAGTGTTGGATGCACCAGAGATTGAGCTTCAGGAGGATTTAACTACTATTGAGATTCCGGTTTGTATACTTGTCAGAGAGGACAAGAGGCTTAGAAACAAGGTAATTCCTTTGGTGAAAATTCAGTGGAACCGAAGAGGCGTTGATGAGATTTCTTGGGAGCGAGAAGAGGACATGCTGTTAGATATAGGTGCCCTGCAGGCAATTATTGTATATTGTAACAGGACCTATATGTATATAACATCCTTGTTCGAAATGATAGTATGCTATTTTGGTCAGATTTATCTAATGTTCTAAATATACAGATAATGTCCTTAGAATAAATACTAGACTATCAGACATTTCGGATAGTGATCGTAATGAAGAGATCTGATTAGTCGGTAACGTATATTCTAAAATGTTCCTAGTTGATGAAGTGTTGAGATAGGACATCATCACTTTGGTTTAGACTAGTGTATGCTTTATTTCTCCTTTTGAAGGAGATGATCAATCTCTTAGATCATTGATGTGAGACATCAAGATACAGTATACAGGTGACTCATTAGTGAATGAGTTGACTGAACGACTCGCCGAGAACATCTAGTTGGTAATATACTTAACTGTCAAATAGAAGTTCTCAAGTGATATAGTACATAGTAGTCTCTTGACCTGAGGCATGAGTGCAATATCTTATATGTCAGTAAAGATGTATTTAGACTTTTACCTAACCACAGTTCTTATTGAATTGTGCATAACGGTTCTTGTTGGGTACATCCCGAGACATAAGTAGATATTGAGATGCCAAGAAGGGATTCGTCTCTCCCAGTATAGGGGTTGATGTCATAAGATTGTTTGATATAACTATAGCCTGGAAATCCTTGGCCAAGGTGAATAAGATAAACTGAGTGTCAGTTTGATCTTATAGGTTATGAGTTTAATATCAATAAACACTAATCAAGCTATTAGGGTTTGACAGTTTGCCATACCCTAGGCTCAATAGTTTGACATGGTTTGACGAAGAGACCGGACTGTACGGTATTATCATTGAGTGGTCCTGATAAAATTGGATAAGCATCTTGCAGACCTTTATCACAACTTATACCCGGGTGGTCTTCATGTGTAGCTAGCACCTCTGTTGTACTTATGGATATGATCCACTACCGAGTTTTTTAAGTTGGGCCCTAGAGTCACACCAAGCGCGTACTTGAATCCTATGAAACACAATTTATGGAGTGATGCGTATGATTGATACGCATATATGATTTCTTCCGGATACACATAAACGGTTATGTATATCGGTAAAATCGGAATGCTATGTGCTTAGGAAATGAATTCCAGTATTTTTCCCATAAAGTTAACTTTTAGTCAACTAGTTGACTTTTTGGTCAACAGTTGACTTTTGGTCAACTCTTGATTTATTTGGTCATATAGTGACTAATTAGTTAAAGATTGGAATAATACTATATACCGTATTTATGAAATACTGTATTAGTGATAATAATTTGGTATTCTCATTTATGAAATACACATACCATGTATAATGAGTCATGAGATGAGTCACTTAGTGGTATGGTTTGAGCACATGGTTTATTAGCACATGGTTTTGAAATGTAATGATTCATAAGATGATTCATTGCATGACTCACTTGATTAATCATTAATTTTTGATGATTCATTGCATGACTCATAGGATGAGTCATTCATATCATGAACACATTTCACTCTATAAATATGAGCTCTTTTTCTTATGGAAAGGTTAATGAAAAATTGGCTAAGTGTTTTTTCCATAAGAGAATAAAAGAGAGCTCTCCTCTTACTAAACTTTAGCAATCTTTGAGCAAGAGGAAGTAGTAGGATTTTAAGAACCCCGGGGTGGATATCTTGCCTTGTGTCTTAAGAAGACTCCCATTTTATCAAGCTCATTTGAAGACTTGGAGATCCACTACAAGGAGATTTTCTACTACAAGGAGCAAGAGCTAGGGGTTATTCGATCTTCCATCGAATCACGCTACGAAAGTATGACTTTCTAACTCTTGTATGCTCACTTAATAATAAGGATCATGTTAGATTTAATTAGACGATCCATATGAATATTTCATGCTCTCTACATGCTTAGTATTTTTGTACATACATGTCTTCCGCTGTGTATTATGCATGTAGACATAGCACGATTTCCTTCACATGCATCGTGACTATCTACACATGTTTGAGCAGGTAAATTAAATATTTTTGTATGACTTATATATGGCTTATAGATTCAATTATGGCGATGTTTATACTTAACACTAAAATGAGGGTATTACCACTTATCTCCTAAGTACTCGGAACATATGGTACATGTATGAGGGGTTCTTTTCTTGGATTTTTCGCTCGATGTACTTGTTCCATTTAGTTAGGGGTTAAGTGGGGGTATTTATATTTTAGATGGTTAAGTGTGGACATCGAAGATGATTTTTGAGAGCGCGAAAATGCTATGTAGCGCTACTTCCTGCATTTATTGAGGAAGTGGATTGATTTATGTGTATGATTATTTGTGTGATTATATTAAGATTTAACGCTAGAATGAGGATATTTCCGCTCAATTCTTAATCTTTTGGAACACATGATATATATATGGGGGGGTTCCTTGTTTGGATTTTTCGCCCAACGTACTAGTTCCATTTGATTAAGGGTTGAGTGCGAATATAGTCATTCTGGATTGTTAAATATAAATATCGCTATATGCTTATCTAGAATAATATTATTTGTTTGAGTCTGATTTCTGAATTTTGAGGACGAAATTCTTTTAAGGGGTGAAGAATGTAGAACCCTATATTTTTGTTAGAAGTATATGTGAATTATTGGTGATAGATAATTCTATTGTGGTAAATGACTTGAGGTCATAGATATACTTGATAACAAGTTATCAGATATGTATGATAACCATATTATATATATTTTCTTTCAAGTTTTAACCATATTATATATTTTTTCTTTTACCCGAAACTAACCCCAAACCCATCAGAATCCCAGAGAAACCCTAGCCCCTCTCTCCCCTCAAACCCTAGTTCATTTTTGGTGATTTTTGGGGGATTTTCGAGGATTTCAGCGGGTTTTGGCGAGGTGCAGCGAAGGGAATCATCCTCTCTCGGATTCAGGAGTTGTTCTAGCATACCAGAGGTGAGTAACATCTCGCCCAGCCCTCACCCACTGTTTGTATAGTTTTCTTTGAGATTTATTTTGAATTCTTGAGGCTAAAACGTATTTTTTGTGCATAAAGATAAATGCTTTATATTATGAGTTGCAAGATCTACATTTTCAGTTTAATAAAAACTCACCAACGTTTTGTAATATAGATCCAGATCTGGAGTTAGTTTTAAATATGTGTTTCTTTGTGATTTCTTTGTTTTTAAACGTTTTTAAACATGGATAAATATGTTTAGGATTTTAATGTAAGTTATTACATGCAAAATCTTCCGTTTCTATTGATACACATGTGTTTGAATCGGAAATATTTTGTTGGACATGATGAAGAAAAACTTTAGATTTAATTTTTTTATATAAATCATCGTATGCAGAAAAACTGGGAATTTTCTGCTCAGTCGACTAATGAATCAACTTATCAGTCGACTTATGAGTCGACTGATGAGTCGACCAATAAGTAGACTGACGGGAAAATTTACAATTTTGTGTTTTGTTCTGGTCGACCAATGAGTCGACCAATCTCAGTTGACTGATGAGGAATTTTCAAGTTTCCTCGGTTTGGATCTGTTTGGGTTGTTTCAGTTTAACTGAAACTATTTATGCTTGTTTATTGTTGTTGCGTGCTTTAATATGAACGAGGAGTCGCATCGAATAACGAGTATTAGAAATTATTGTTTAACCTATATATTTACATATGAGATGACATGCGGACACGAGTTTAGGTTTGCACACCGAGACACGTGAGAAATTAGGGTATATGCATCTATTCATATATTTCATCTAGTCTATGTGTTGGGCAATTATGATGTGTAGTCCATGTGTTGGACATTTATCACATTCAGTCAATGTGTTGGACATCCACTACATCTAGTTTTAGTCCATGTGTTAGACATCCACTACATCTAGTTTTAGTCCATGTGTTGGACATCAGTTTAGACCATGAGATTGACACTGATACTTGCATAGGCTGGACATGACACTTATGTGAGTTACGACATGACACCAGATTTAAGTTCTGAGATGTGTTTGTTTTCTTTTATTTTTGTTCTTGTATTAGATTTCGGGTTTGGTATTTAGGGATTTACAATTTGAGCTATAATGTATAAACATGAGGGTTTCCTTGTTTGGATTATTTCGCTCGACGTACCTATGCTCGTGTTGTAATTTCCTAAGTACTAAAACCCTCTTATTCATTAGGGATCTACAATTTGAGCTACAATGTATATACTATGTATGTATTAACTGTATTTTATGTATACAACGAGCCATTTCCCTTGGGGTTGGTTGTGATGTTGCTCGCTAACGCTTTGACACTCGTTGTCCCTCCCCCTTTCAGGTAACGAGCCAGGAGCCCGGAGAGTCGCAGGTTGATGGCAATGTACTTTACCTTCAGCTATTTGTTTTAGTTATGTTTTTCTTTTGAGCTCCACTGTAGACTTCTGTTTAGACATTTGAGGATTTTATTTCTAGAAGTTGTAAAGGCTGTGTGCCTTATTTCCTCTTATTCAGACATTTTGTATTTGAGATGAGAACTCCAGTTCATTTATTTCAGACATTGACTCGTACTTCAGTATGTTAGTTGATGAAATATTAATTTGATCTTTATTATTTCATCAGTTGATTTTTGTATTATCTTTTACTTGCTTTTGTACATACACCTGTTATTGACTCTACTAGAAAGATAGTAATTATGATGGTAAAACATGTTATTGCACGGTATGGTGCATGGCAGGTTTGATATTTTTGGTTTCACCTTGGACTGCAGCCTTACGTGAACCTAGGGGCGTCACATAAAGGAAACAACTCTTTTAAATATTTTCCAATTTTTATCAATCTAGTGTGTTGTGATACATAAATAACCAGTTTATATTCTAGATATCCAAATATCAGAAGTTAAAGAAAATCTACAGTTTAAATTTTTAAAATAAGAAATTATTTTTCCTTGTTCTTTCTGATAATATTTTAAAATATCACGTTGACAAGTTTGACGAGAAAATTTTGTAAATGTGGGATAAAAACCATCTTTAAACATATCTTCAAATTCATCAGCTTCTACTAATTTAAAAGGAAGGTTTTTAAGAATGATAAACTTGATGACGCATTTCTTGGCTTGGGCAGCGTCATAATTCTAACTATCGAGACTTCCAGAAGAGGAGGATTGGGAAATCATAAATTGTCGGATATCACCTTGAGGATTCTGGCCTTTGTTGTATTTTTCTATATAACGTTTGAGGTGGTTGGTGCCACTCTTATGATGAGCTTGGAAAGTCTTGTCGTATAACACACATTTAGCCTTCTGGGAGAGGATCCTACCGTGTTCATCCTTGGTGACGTCTATCTTCTCGAAAAAATTCCACACATCAGATCTCGGCCTTTTAGGCGCTCTTGATGTAGAATCATCGCCATCAGATTTAGAATTAAGACCGATAGGATCGGTAAGAGTAGCTGTTGTAGGAGGACTCATTTCAAGATCGGTAAGAGATAGGTTTTGCTCTTCATAATCAGATTCGGAAGCCATTTGATGGAAGGATTAGAAAGTATAAGAGATCATAATCAGATTCGGAAGCCATTTGATGGAAGGATTAGAAAGTATAAGAGATTATTAGAGAGTATAAGAGAGTATAAGATTGTATAAGAGAGTATTAGAAAGTATAAGAGATTATTAGAGAGTATAAGAGAGTATAAGATTGTATAAGAGAGTATTAGAGAGAAGTAAATGAGTTTTGATATGAGGAGAAGAAGTAAAACCTCCCCTCTAATTATAGAGGCAGCCACATAGGCAAATGACCAAAAAAACCCTCACCATATGACCATTTTTTGGATCGTTTTAGGGGACAAAACGGTTAAAAATCAAATCTGGCGGTTATGGCCGGACCGGGCCAGGCCAGCACGGTCACCTAGTTGACCGTTTGGCATAACGATCACCTAAGCTGACCGTTGACGCTGGGCTAGAACGGGTTGACCTGGCCCGACCCAGCTTTTGCCTGCAACGGACACCTTCGGTGACCGTTGCGTCTGGCTGGGCTCCGGATTCAGGATGCTCGACCTGGATTTGTTACCCCGACTAGCCCTGTTCCTGGCCGGGCCGGGCGCTAGCGTGCCGGCCCATACCCAGGCTCGGAACCCGGCCTGGCCCGGGTTTCCAGGCCAACCTCGGGCTGGGCCGGGCTTTTTGAATAGTCCTCCCCATGTATAAGGTCCCTAGGGG
>NC_033803.1:16157919-16178006 GCF_001876935.1 Asparagus officinalis
TTGATGATTTTTCTAGATTCACATGGGTAATTTTTCTTAAACATAAAAATGATGCTTTTAATGAATTTTTTATATTTTGCAAGAAAATTCAAAATCAAAAATGAACTTCTATTATCTCTATACGTAGTGACCATGGAGGTGAATTTGAAAATGAATTATTTGCAAATTATTGTGACCAACATGGTATATCACACACTTTCTCTTTTCCTCGTGCTGCTCCACAAAATGGAGTTGTAGAAAGGAAAAATAGAACCTTACAAGAATGTGCTAGAACCATGTTATGTGATAGTAATTTACCTAAATATTTTTGGGCAGAAGCCGTATCAACAGCTTGTTATGTATTAAATAGAGTTTTATTACGACCTAATTTTAAAGAAAACCTCTTATGAATTTTTTATAACAAAATTCCTAAAGTATCTTACTTTAAAGTTTTTGGTTGTAAATGTTTTATCTTAAACACAAAGGATAACTTAGATAAATTCGATTCAAAATCCGATGAAGGAATTTTTGTTGGATATTCTAATCACAGTAAAGCATATATAATTTACAACAAAAGAACACAAGTTATTGAAGAATCTTTACATGTTTCTTTTGATGAAAATTTTTAACAAAAGAACACAAGTTATTGAAGAATCTTTACATGTTTCTTTTAATGAAAGTTTTTCAAAAATACCTATTATACTAAATAATGATGATGATGTAATTGATACCATACAAGATACTCCTATGATAGATGTTACAAAAGATGATAATCTACAAAATGATTTACCTAAAGATTTTGTAGAAGTTAAAAATCATCCACATGATTTAGTTATAGGAAATATATCTGACAAAGTAACTACTAGATCTCATTTTAATTTGATTGCTCATAATGCTTTTATTTCAACTATTGAACCTAAAAATATAAAAGAAGCACTTCTTGATGATTCATGGATAATTGCTATGCAAGATGAACTTAATCAATTTACTAGAAATAATGTTTGGGATCTTATACCTAGACCTCAAAATAAATCCATTATTGGAACAAAATGGATTTTTAGAAACAAATTAGATGAATTTGGTCAAGTTGTTAGAAACAAAGCTAGATTAGTTGCTCAAGGTTATAATCAAGAAGAAGGAATTGATTATGATGAAACTTATGCACCAGTTGCACGATTAGAATCAATTAGGATTTTACTTGCATTTGCATGTTTTATGAATTTTAAATTATTTCAAATGGATGTTAAAAGTGCTTTTTTAAATGGTTTTATAAATGAAGAAGTTTTTGTAGAACAACCTCCAGGTTTTGAACATGAAAGTTTTCCAAATCATGTTTTTAAACTTAAGAAAGCATTATATGGTCTTAAACAAGCACCTCGTGCATGGTATGATAGATTAAAGAAATTTCTTTTAACTTCAGGTTTTGATATTGGAAAAGTTGATTCAACATTGTTTATTAAGAAAATAAATAAAGATATTTTACTAATTCAAATATATGTAGATGATATTATTTTTGGTTCTACTAACAATAATCTTTGTCAAGAATTTGCTAAGAATATGCAGGATGAATTTGAAATGAGTCACATGGGTGAACTAAATTTCTTTCTTGGACTTCAAATTAAACAATTGAAAGAAGGAATTTTCATCAATCAAAGCAAGTACGCAAAAGATTTACTTAAAAGATTCGGATTGGAAAATTCAACAAGCAAACCAACACCTATGAGCACTACAACATCTCTTGACAAAGATGAAAATGGTAAGAATGTTGATCAAAAGCTCTATCGAGGTATGATTGGATCACTTCTTTACATTACTGCTAGTAGACCTGATATTATGTTTAGTGTATGTTTATGTGCAAGATTTCAATCAAATCCTAAAGTTTCACATCTTAAAGCAGTAAAAAGAATATTTAGATATATTAAAGATACTACAAATTATGGTTTATTTTATCCAAAACATAGTTCTTTTGATTTAATATCATATAGTGATGCTGATTTTGCCGGATGTAAATCTGATAGAAAAAGTACAAGTGGAACATGTCATTTCTTAGGACATTCACTTGTATCTTGGTTTAGTAAGAAACAAAATTCAGTATCATTATCAACAACTGAAGCTGAATATATTGCTGCAAGTCTTGCATGTGCACAAATATTATGGATGAAACAAACTTTAACTGATTATGGCATAAATTGTCCCATATCATCTATTATGTGTGATAATTCTAGTGCAATTAATTTATCTAAAAATCCTATTCAACACTCACGTACAAAACACATTGATATTAGACATCATTTTTTACGTGATCATGTTCTTAAAGGTGACATATCATTAGAGTTTATACCTACAGATAAACAAATTGCAGATATATTAACAAAACCACTAAAAGAAGAAGTTTATGTTAAATTAAGAAGGGAATTAGGTATATGTTCAATTGAAGATTTAAATTAATTTTTAAAACAAAAATACATAAATTTAAACCTTAAGTAGTCGATTAATCTAACTTATAGTCGACTACATGCACAATTCTTACAAACTATTTTTCTGAAAAATCAGATTATAGTCGACTACTTACCTTTATAGTCGACTACTCAATGTAAAATCTTAAAAATACTCTCTGTTGATTACAGTGTAGTCGACTAATTCACATATTGGTCGACTACTCAGAGTTAAAAACTAAAACTTAACCTTCTATCTTTTACAGTATAGTCGACTATTTTGACTATTAGTCGACTACTAATTCTGAACCTTTAGTTTATTAAAAAAAGTGGATTTTTTATGTTTTAAACCCAATATCCAATAACCCTACCCGTTTTACTTTAGTAAAAATCATCTAAACCATTCATTTTTAACTGCACCAATCCTAACCATTCATCTAAAATTTAATCTTGACCCTACATTCTATTTACCATCTAATCTAAACCTTACATTATTAAAAGATAAATTAAAAAGCAAAAATAACCCACTAACTCTACCCAAAACCGAAAACCCATCTTCCCCATCTTCTTCTCTTCAGTTTCACCGATTCCAGGTTAGGGCTTTTCTTGTTTCTAAAATTTCCTCATCAATTTCTTTATTTGTCTTTCAATCTTGTCAAGCTATCAGGCTCATTAGTCGACTAATCCAGGCTATAGTCGGCTATTCTAGGGTTTCTACTGTTTGGGGTATACTTCTAAACTTGATCTTTCATTCTCTTGTTATTTATCTAGTTCATCATGTTTAGATCTAAGAAAGCTAAGCAAACTCACAGTTCTCTCAATGATGAAATCATTGTTTATTTAAGAAGTCCTGAATTATTGGAAGAATTTAACAGACTTTCAACTTTAGAAATTCTTACAGGACGATTTGTGAAGTTCGATGATTTCATCCCATGGAACTTTAGTTCTTATTTTGAAAATGTGGGCTTGCTTGAGTTATTTTCTGCTGAAAATAAGAAACCATCATACCCATTTCTTGTGCAACTGTTCTATACCAATATAGAACGTGTGGGTACAATTGGTGGTTCTGAAAAAATTAAAACCCTTGTTAAAGGAATGGAGATTGAATTAACTACTAAAACAATTGGTAAAATATTCAACATTCCTTATCAAGGAGTTTCTCTTAGCTCTGTTAGGATGAATGATTCAGACTTGCTATCCAATCACATATTTCTTCCAGGACATGGAAAACCTTTGAACAATTCAAACAAACTTCGTCCATTTCCTAGGTTCATTGCTCGTATCCTAGCCTATAACTTATTTCCAAAAACTGGAAGTTTTCATTTCATTTCCCTAGAATTAGCAAAAGCTATATATGCTATTATGGGAAATATTCAAGTTAATTGGGCTGAGGTTTATTTTGATAATTTTCTGACCATTCCTAGAGGATTTCTTCCTTATGGTGCATTCCTGACTAAGATCTTTGATAAATTCCATGTTGATCTCAAATCTGAAAAATCTGTTGTCCGTTCAATTGAATTTTTTGATTCAAATGCCCTAACTAGGATGAAATTGACAAATTTTGAAATCCAAGATCACAATCCTCAAAATGAACCTGTTCAAAATGAACCTGAACTTCAACAAGAAGATATTCCACAAACCTCAACTCAAGCTGGAGCCTCTTCAAGTCAACCTCCACCATTTCCTACTGAACCTTCATGTTTTTCAGACGTGCAATACAATACTTTGAGTGCACGTATCCTAGAACTGGAAACAGGTCAACGAGCTATATATGCACAAAACAGATATATCATCAGCAATCAAGAAGACCTAATCAAAAAGTTTGAAGACTTGGACTCAAAGCTTAATTCATATTTTCAAGGCCAACAACCTCCTCCAGCACCTTAGAATTTGTTTCTGTTTTTTGGTCAAAACAATTATGTTCTTATGTTTAAAACTATGTGGTTGTTATTATGTTTAAAACTATGTGGTTATGTTGCTTTTATGTCAAGTTTGCTACAATATAACTGTGTGTTAAGCCTGCTATTATGAAAAGTTTGCTATTATATGTGTTAAGTTTGCTACTATTTTGTTCGTTAATATAACTGCTATATATTTTAAACAGATAATGGTGATGAACATTATGGAACTTGTGGTCTTTATGGCAAGTCTTTGCCTACCAATATGGATGGGTGAAGTTATGGACTATGTTCATAACCTTGATGATTTGTTTGAAGTGTTAACTCATGTTGACGAAATTATGTTATGTTTAGGTTCTTCTTCTTTTTGTTGATAACAAAGGGGGAGAAATAGTTAAGTTTTATATTTTTTATTATGAATGTTAAAAACTTTGCATATATGCAGGGGGAGTAAGTATTACATGTTTTAAAATTTAATATGATGCATAAATTATTTGTTATCATCAAAAAGGGGGAGAATGTTGAATATCATTTCTCCATGATAATGTTTTGATGATAACAATTTATATTTTGTGTGCACTAACTTTCATATGCAGATTTCAATATCAGAATATGTACAAGTGCAAGTGAATATCAAGGCATTTTGAAGTGAAGAAAATGAAGAACAAAAGATAATGTATTTGAATTTTTCTTTGCTTAGAATATTTGTACAAGCCTTGATCACACACACGCACACACACACATTTTTAGAATACACTAACACAGGCTTAGTGTGTTGGTTAACTATAGAAATCCCCTATGTTAACCATTAGAATAATAGTTAAAACTTAATTATAAAAACTCATTATTTCTGAATTTTTGATCTTAATAGTCGACTAATTAGGATAGTAGTCGATTACTCATGTATATAACTCAAATACAAGTTTCTGTCTTTTTACAGTATAGTCGACTAATAGAGATTATAGTCGACTACTGAGATGTTTGACAGAAACATAAGTTTCTGTCTTTTTACAGTGTAGTCGACTAATGACTACAGTAGTCGACTACTGAAGAAAAATATAAATTTTCAAGTTTCTGTCTGAACTCAGTGTAGTCGACTAATTATCATTATAGTCGACTACTGAGAACATTTTCCGAAAACACAGAGTCTGTCTGAACTCAGTGTAGTCGACTAATGACTACAGTAGTCGACTACAAGAGACAGTTTTTCAGTTTTCAGAATTTGAATATCTGACAGTTTTTGGCCGTTTTTAAACGTTTTCAAACTTTAAAAACTTGTCTTTTCAAGGGGTATATATAGGTTATTTGTTCAGAAAAATTGGAGAAATATACATACCCATAAGCTTTGATTCTTGAGCAATTTCCTAAGTGAAAAACATTCTGATTTTCTGAAAAAGAAGAGTTTCTGAAATTGCCTATATACTTTCATCAAAAACAAATCAATTAGGCAATTTTACAAAGATTAAAAGAATCCTAAGCCACTGCTGCACATTATTACACATTCAAGGCTTATAGGATCATTGTGTTCTTCTTCAACAAGTTTTCTCTCGGTTGTGAGAGGGTTAGTCTCTTGGGTTAGAGATTGGTGTTCAAATTGACAAGGAGTTTGTCAATTGGTGTTGCAATTTGCAGGAACTTGCAAATTGGTCAGGTTTGCATTTGATTTTGTAAGTTTATTCAAAATCATAGTGAAAACTCTCAAGCGGGATTTGCTTGGGGACTGGATGTACACCAGTTTGGTGGAACCAGTATAAAATCCTTGTGTTTGTGTTTGCAAATTTCTGAGATTGCCATTTTTTCTTTGCAATTTATTATCTACTTTGCAATAATTTTAAAAGAACACTATTCACCCCCCCTCTAGTGTTCAAGTGTATCTATTTCAGATCCTACATTTGGTATCAGAGCAAGGTGAAAGATGGCATTGTCAAATACATCACAATTCAAGGAAGGTCACTCTACAAATCGTCCTCCAATGTTCGATGGCACGAACTACAACTACTGGAAGTGTAGGATGAAGATCTATCTCCAATCTCTTGGCTACGAACTTTGGAACGTCGTTGAAACAAAATATGAGAAACCAACAACTCCTTTCGCGGAATGGACTACATCTCAAAGGAACAATGCGAATTTGGATTCTAAAGCAATGAATGCCTTATTTTGTGCACTTGACAAGAATGAGTTCAATAGGGTGTCAACGGCCACATCCGCATATGATATTTGGCACACACTCGAGGTAACTCATGAAGGTACTACTAAAGTTAAAGAATCTAAAATTTCTGTTCTTGTGCACAGATTTGAATTATTCAAGATGAAGGAAAATGAGACTATTGGAGAAATGTTCACAAGATTCACCGACATCACAAATTCTCTTATTGGTCTTGGAAAAACATATACTCAAGTGGAGATGGTAAGAAAGATACTTCGTTCACTTACTCCACAATGGGAAAAGAAAGTTACCGCTATTGAAGAAGCCAATGATTTGTCAACTCTTACTTGAATGCAAAAATGTGGATTTTAATGGAGGCCGAAGTTGTGCTGCATAGTTGAAAATCAATTGAGCTCATTGGGCCGGTGCTTATTGAATTGGACGGACTTAAGTCTCTTTGCTGCAGCAATCAAATGGACCAAGACTTGATTGGGCCGGACTTGGATTTCAACTCAGCTGCTAATGGAGATAGAAGAATGGGCCGGTTGTTTTTGCTTGGACCTTTGCTTTGGAATGAAATGAAAAAATGAATTAGTGCTGCAAAATCATGATGGGCCGGTGGACTGCTACACATGGGAATTGTTTTGGATTTGGAAATTATTGTGCTGGGCCGAAATCAAATGCTCATGGACTTGCTGCACTGTTGATTGAAGACCGGACCTGGAATTTAAACTTGGGAAATGAACTTGATTGCTAAAATCACATGGGCCGAAATTAAAATGTGGACTTGGGCTGCCGAAAATTGATTGGATTTTCTTTTGAAAATCAAAGAAATCATATGGGCTAAAGAAGAACCAAAAAGCAAATTCAAAGGTGGAGATTGTTGCTTGGAGCTCAAGACAAATCCAAGGGCTCATATTCATTGAAGATTACTATAAATAGGGGTAGAGAGTGAGGGGTTAGAGGTGTGAAAATTTTGTAAACTCCTTTTGGAGAGGAGGGCTACTCTTAATTGAGAAGGCCTCCAAAAAATTGTAACTTTAGTTGCAATTAATAAAAATAATTTTTTCCTCTTTAAATTTGTTCTTTCTCCTCTTGTTGAATGATGAGGATGGAGATGAAGAGCAATTTGAAGGTTTGTATTTCTTTTCTCTTTTATTTCTTTTTAGTAATTTCTTTATTATTGCTTATTAGTTAGATTTAAATTCATACTTGTAGTGTAGATTTACTTTCTTGTCTTTTTTATTTTCTTTTTGCACTTTAATTTGTAGAGTAGATTTATTTTTCTTGCATTTAATTTCTGCAATTTATTTTGTAGTTTAGATTTTTATTTTCTTTGTAATTAGATTTATTTCTTGTTCATAGTTTAGATTTTTCTTTTCTTTTTAATTTTGTAATTAGTCTTCTTTTTCTTGTTTTTATTTCTTAAGATGTGAATTTAATTCTTGTAGGAATCTTAGAATTGTATGAAACTAGTCTAATTTCTTTTATATTGTATGAATTATTCTCTTGTACTTAAAATGTTCATGTTAGGATAATCAACTAGAGAACTAATCGGTAGAAGAAGAATTTGATAATCTATGCTTATCTTAAATGGTTTGATAGGTTATGCTTATGAATTCTAGGATTATTATCATGTTGTTGTTCTTATCATGAATAGTAATTTTAGCTTAGATGATAATTTGATAGGTTACACTTTCCTTAAATGGTTTGATAATCTATGCTTAATAAATCTAAGTTGAAATATGATAAAAAGAGAATAGTTTATATTTTGTAATTGAAATTGGTTAGTGGATTATATTCTAGATTTCTTACCTCTTTTGAATCCTTCATCTTAACTTTCTTAAATTTTCTTTTCATTTTTGGTTTTATTTCTTGATTTTATTAATTCATATTTCTTGCCTTATGATTTCATTTATTCTTTAATTCTTCCTTCTCTCCTCTAAAATTCAATTTATTACCTCTTGCATATAAATCAAAACAACCACTCATACAATCACACTTATTCTTTATTCCTAATTGTCACGCACAAAATATAAGAACCAAGTTTAATAATCTCTTAAAATCACCTTCTTCGTGGGATCGATATCTTTTTATACTATAACTTGATAAATTGTGCACTTGCAATTTTGGTACATAATTATGCCGCATCAAGTTTTTGGCGCCGTTGCCGGGGAAGGTGCTAAAATAGGATTTTATTAACTTGATTCTTTAACTTGTGTATTTTTCTTGTGAAGGAACCGCTTGGAGCTTGAAAATCTTGGATTGAAGATCAAGAATTTGGAGCATTGCTTTCGGGTAAGTCTTCTTTCTAGTTTTCAATTCCACCCTCTTTAGCTAGCTTCACAATTAGAGACAATTAGGATTTAAAAAAAAAGATTTTATTTTTGTTGACCATAATAAAATCCATCTTTCACTTAGATATTAACTAACAAGATAATAAACTCAAACAATTTTCCCCTTCTCACTTTTGATTATTGTTGACCATAATTAAAAAATATAAAGATTTTCTTTTTACCATCCTTTTTAGTCGCTTTTAATTTCTAGGGTTGCATTTCATATAGTGTAGGAATTCACCAAAGTGATTGTAGCACTTGATTTGGCACACACTTAAAACATTCTTAAGGGCAAAACCCCAATCAAGATAAGGTAAGGGATTTCATCACCCTTTCCTTAGCCCACAAATCACTAATTCCTCACTTCACAAACCCAAGCCTTCTAAAACTCATTAGACGTTGGCCCCTAAGGATTCGAGCTCAATAAGGAACAAGAAATCCTTAAGTGACCTCACCGGCCGACTCACACGATAGCATCGATACGTTCGACAGCACCCCCAAAGCAAGATCCCGCCTCTCCTTGTTATTTCAATAATTATTAGTTATATGTGTGAATTAATTATAATATAATTATTTTCATGGGTTGTTTGGAGAATGATATTGATTTAAATCATAGTTCGGTGATAAATAGTATTTTGGAATAATTATGATAAATTAAAAGAATTTATTTTGATAACGAAATCATTTTAGGTGAGTTTATAATATTTTTCAAAAGAATTTATTTTGAGAAAAAGAATCATTTTAGAATAACAATAATAAATATTTTTAAAGAATTTAATTTGAAACAGAAATTATTTTTGAATGATTAATGAGGAATAAATAAATTATTTTGAAAAAGGATTTATCTTGAAAAGGAATAATTTAAAGTTATTAAAATAATAAATAATTTAAAAGAAGTTATTTTGAGAAAATAATTATTTTAGATGTATTATAATTTAAAAAGAAATTAGTTTGTAAAAAGATTTATTTTAAATAAATAAGTTTATGATTTTAAGACTAGTTATTAATATAATGAAGAAACAAGTTTAAAAGAATTGATTTAGAAAAAGAATATTTTTGAATAATTGTTATGAGAAATAATTTAAGGATTTTATTTTGTAAAGGATTATTTTGAATTAATAAATTAATGATTTGAAAAGATTAGTTTAGAATTAAAAGGATTAATTGATTTATTATAATAATATATATTACTTTATTATATTATAATATGCGAATGTTACATGTGTTTGCCACATATTACAATAATACCGATATTTTAACACTCTTATTTATACACATAGTATTTAACTTGTTCGATACTGTAATATGATTAGCTATAGTGTATATTGTGATTATCTATGTGGGATTGCTTGACATGAATAGTTGTGTGGAAGCTTATTATTTTATCACCTAGTTGTTATCCAATAGGAGAGACTGTACATGAAGACGACTTCTGTTAAAAGTATGATTTATAAGCGTGCTTCAAAGCATGGCTATACTCACTCGACATCGATATCCCGATGTGAGGAGTCTCGAGTTCTCTTGATATCGATATCCCGGTATGAGGTTTCCTTGACTATTACTATTATAGCATCGATTAGACGATGCACTCTTGATAGAACGTGTTATAGGTCACGGTTATTTTTATAGTTTTACAGAAGTCGTTCCACGGTAACTTCGTGGCTAGTGCACAATATTTCATGTACGGTCATTTAAATTAATTTGACAACATGGGGTTATAAAGGGGAATTGGACGGAGAATATAGCACGTATATAAACGGGCACAACGCTTTCCTATTATTGTGATATCGTGAGTGTTGTATACATGAGCCAGAAGGCCAATACTTGACTTGAAGACGGCCCCCGGACAGGTTTACGGGGACCCGATTATATACATGAAAATATTCTTCCCCAATTCAAATAACATGTAAAATAAGAATAATATGGTTGCGTGTTTTATAGTGGACTTTGTTAGTTTTGTTGAGATGTGGACTAGTGAGTTGTGATAGGATGGCTAGTAATATGTTTTCGTCACTTGGATGATTATTCTGATTGATAGCCGCATGACTTCATTACCCAATTGATTTATGGATTCTTATGATTATCATGTTTTAGTAGTGAATTTGCATGTTGATTTTGTCGGTTTCCAGTTGCACATTCTTTTGTCATTTCTGTTACCGTATCATTTTTCGCTTGGGTTTTCGTTCATTCTATTTGTTTTGTGGGGTCTTGTCGTATGCTATGCACACTGACGTGCACCTATTTTCTCTGGTGTACGTCAGACTTAGAGGAAGAATAGGTCCAGCTAAGAGATCGTCAGGAGCCAGAGGATTCTCAGCAGGAGTGTCTTGTAGATAGAGTTGAAGAATAGACCGAGCAGTTATCTCTTCTTAATTGATGATCTTAGTTGTTCTTATAGTATTTTCCTTTCTATTACAGTTGAATGATGTATTTTACATTTCTTCAGTATTCATTTGTTCAGTTATGTATAAGGGCATGTTTGACCCAAATATTATGTCTCGGATGATATTCATTTGTGATATGTATTATTTTATTCTGTGTTGTTCATTATATTCTTGCTAACAGTGATCGGCGACCTATGACTTCATATTATATTTATTTCTAGACGCTTAGTGCATTAGGTTGAGGAGAAATGTTTATTTTTATTTATTCTCTTTAATCTAATACGTCGCGGGCTTGTTCATGTTCCGATTCCCCTGTATTTTGGGAAGCGGGGTGTGATAACTTGCCTCCAATCACTGTCCAGGAGGGAGCAAAGAAGACTACGGATCCGAGATACTATGCTTTCCATAGGCAGATCCATCATCCCACCAAAACTTGTTATGCCCTTAAGGACAAGATTCAAGCCTTGATTGACATCGGGATCATCATAGCAAAACAACCCAAGAAAAAGAAGATGGGTGCGAATGCAGTGACTATCAGCTTTAGCTCTGTCCCTTTAACATGTTTCAACCTGAACCCGTAACAAAGGTGAAAATGAAGACCATCAATGACGATCCTCATGGACAATGCCAGAAGGGGCTTGTGCCACATACGGCCCCTAACGATGAAGTTCTTTAGGTCCATCCAGATCTGCTCGAAGACAAACAGTGGACGGGGTCCTTATCCAAGAAGAAGTCCAAGGGCAAGGCAAAGTCTTGTTGTGCCACCTCAGCAATCCCGGAAGAGAATAACAAAGGAATCCCTACCTTCCCACTTTCTGAAGATGAGCATGAAGCCTTCGTAACCAGCGGAGAACTAGCCTTTGCCACCAGAAATGGGAACGAGTATTGGTTCAACTATCCCAAGGCGGCTGATCAATTAGCTAAGCAGGGGGTTGTTACAATAACTCCCAAACCTTCCAAGGAATCTCCTTAGCAGCCATCAACTACTAAACAGAAGGAGGCTACAGGTAAACAAAATGAGAAGGAACCCTAGCATCAGGAGGTTCAAAACCCGAAGCAGTCTTGATTCAATCCCGAAGCAGTCTTGATTCAATCATCCAATTAGGAGAGAAAAACTAGGAAATTCGAACGTTCCATACCGCTTCGGTGTTATGACCCAATTGACTAACATCCCAGCAAGAATAAATCTATACGAGTTATTACGTCTGTCCAAAAATACCAGGGAGACTTTACAGGAAGCTTTGGCTGATTCTGATGTTTCCCTCACTCAGTTCAAGCCAACCCCCGAAGAGCCGGAGCCGTTAAGTCAGCACTGCAACCTCACAACCAAATAGTTCCCTTGCATCATTTTCACCAAAGAGGACATGCAAACAAGGAAATTAAAGTATGATAGGCCTTTGTATTTCACCGGACACATCGGCTCCAACATTATCAACCGGGTCCAATTTGATTCGGGTTCCACTGTTAGCATCATGCCACTCTATTTGTTGTATAATCTTAGCATCCCTACCAGTAAGCTGGCATCCACATGCACTGTTATCTATGGATTCAACACTAGTGGGTCCAGGCCATTAGGTAAAATCCGAGTGAAGTGCCAACTTGGAGATGTAAGGTCCGAAGTCACATGCTATGTGATCGACGCAAAGACCTCCTATAACTTATTATTGTGTCGGCCTTAGATCCATAATAATGTTATAGTCTCTTCTACCCTCCACCAGTGTCTAAAATATATAAACACTAATAATGAGGTCAAGATGGTGATCGTGGATAAGTAGCCGTTTAAGGGGTTGAAAAATTATTTTACCGACTCCCTTCTTTATGGTACTGAATTCGATACTGAACCATTAGCCCAAATACAGACAGCGGAGAAGAAGCTGATATCGAAGCTGTGCTTGATTACGACGGAGGTTTCGTACTCAATGACATTGTACCATTTACAATCAATCTTGATGGTAGAGAATCATCAGATGATAGTTGTAATTAGCAACTTGTCGAAGTGGAAATAAATGACGGTTTAGAGTGCTCGCCTTGTCTCGATGAGGTAATGAAGGGGTTATACGATAACCCTGACTTTCATATGCCACTTTGATCGTCTTGCGTGATAAGGAAGCGTATCTCGGACTCATTCAGAACAACCCTTGTCATTCCTACCAAGGTAGAGGGTGAAAAGGAGGTAATTTATGGTAAAGGGGAGATATCTCCACTACCAGACCACTTGTTGAGAGAGAATAGTGATGATGAAAAATTTGATCCTCATTTATTCATATATAGCCCACAAGCGCGTAACTTCATGAAGAAATGGGGATATAACTTCGGGCTCGAAGAAGGTCTTTGCTTTGGTCGAGGTTCTCAAGTTCCACCCCGCCCGGCCTACGTACTAAAAGGAAAGCCTGATAATTACTATGGTTATAGAAGGGGCCTTGGCTATGTCTCTTCATCTGATTATGAGTACTGCTGGCAAGTCACCAACCAATTGGCCAATCCGAATGAAGGCGGATACTCATCGGATTCTTCAGGTTAGGACTCCGACATCAGCCTTGGAGAAATATTCAAAGGCCCAATGTCGAATATAGCCACGACTGATCCCACCATAATAGAGGAGGACGATCAATTGCTAACTTGGGAAGATTTCTGGATCTACCACCTCAATATCCAATATAGCGATAGATTCAAACAAAGTGAACCTCCCACCGAAGACAAAGTGGTCCACGTGAACATGAGCGACGAAGCGAATCCAAAGCCCATATTCGTTAGCGATAGCCTTCCACCAGAGGAGAAGGAAGAGTTGGTTGCCCTCATCAGGGAGTACATCAACGTCTTTGCTTGGAATTACGAAGACATGCCAGGACTTGACCCAAACATAATGATGCACCGTCTTAATATAAAACCGGATGTTAAACCTATCAACCAACAACAAAGACGGTTTCGTCGAGTGCTATGTTGATGACTTGGTCGTGAAAAGCCGTAACAAAGATGACCACATTAAAGACTTGAAGACGATGATCCATCTCATGCAGAGTTACCAATTAAAGATGAACTCTACTAAGTCCTTCCTGGGAATGTTCAGTGGCAAGTTCCTTGGATTCGTCATCACCATGAAGGGTATTCACATTGATCCTAATAAAGTGAAGGCGATACACAAATTGCAACCCTCAAGAAATCTTAAAGAACTCAGAGGATTACATGGGTGACTGGCTTACATCCAACGGTTCATCTCGAACCTCTCCGGAAAATGCCAACTATTCTTCAAGCTCATGAAGAAGGGCGTGTCATTTATTTAGGATGATGCTTGTCAAAAGGCATTCAAGGATATCAAAGCATATCTGTCAAATTCTCCCGTTCTCATTGCACCGAAGTCAGGTAAACCATTCTTGATTTATGTTAAGACGACGAACCACTCGTTAAGTGTTTTACTCACACAAGATGATGACAACAGCCACGAACAGGTAATATATTACCTGAGTCGGACTCTGGTAGGCAGAGAATCTTGATATCCGATGATTGAGAAGGAGTGTCTCGCCCTAGTATTCATAATTCAGAAAATGTGACACTACCTGGTTGGATAGACGATCTACGTTATCTCCAATGTCAACCCAGTTTGAGTATTCATGACACAACCGGCTTCCATGAATTAGCGGTTAGCGAGATGGACCCTGCTCTTGTCCTAATACGACCTGCACTTCAAGCAACAAAAGTCGGTCAAAGGACAAGTAATTTGTGATCTCCTAGCGGTTAACCCTACAAAGGATACAACCGAATGTTATGAAGATTTACCAGATGAAACTCGCAAAGTTAACACTACCTCTCATCAGCAGGTGTGGCAATTATACTTTGATAGTGCTTCTCGGGCAACCAATATGGCAAGTGCTCCCGGATACTCCAAAATATCCTCAGGAGTCGGAGTTGTCCTAATTTCCCCAAAGAAATATGTAATGCCTCAAGCCTATTCACTGATTGAACCATGTTCCAACAATATAGCTGAATACAACGCGTTGCTTATTGGACTCAATTTCACCAAAGAGCTAGGGGTTGAGTATCTTGAAGCTGTTGGTGATTCTCAACTGATACTCAACCAGGATCGAGGAGAGTACAAAGTCAGGAACCAAGACCTGATCCTATACCACTAGACGGCTATCGAGATGACATACTCGTTTGAAGAATTCTTCATTGAGTACATTATGCATCTCTAGAACGCATATACAGATGTACTAGCAGCATTAGCGGTATCTCTGGGACAACCTCTCGAGACAGAACAATACTTCACAATGAGAACCCACCAACTCTTCATACCAAACTTTGGACATCAAAGAGGCACACTCGGCCAGAATTGAACTCAAGCCTCGAGACTGGCATTTCCCCATTATTGATTATGTCCTACATGATATTTTATCTGAAGACACAAAAGAAAGAGACTCGGTCTGATGAAGAGCACCGAGATTCTATTATAACACGGTGACCCATACACTGTATCATCATGCATACGACGGTTTGCCACTCTGATGCCTTTCAACCAAAGAGGCGGAGGAGGCTCTTAAAGAAGCACATGACAAAATCTGTGGTGTGCACCAGCCTGGTCCTAAACTATGTGATCGTCTCAGAAGGATGAGATATTATTAGCCAACCATGGTCAAGGACATAGTTGAGTATGCCTGACGGTGCCACACATGTCAAATACACGCAAATTATATGCACTAACCCTCAGAGCACTTGCACCCTTCGGTCACATCATAGCCATTCGAGATGTGGGGAATGGACATCGTCGATCCTATTTTCCCACCGTTGGCCAAAGATGACCGTTTTATTTTGGTAATCACCGATTACTTCTCAAAGTAGGTCAAAGCAATTCCACTTAAAGAAGTAAATACAAGCGATGTTGTCAAATTTATTAAACACCATATTATCTACCCATACGATGTTAAAGACGAATCGTGCACGACAATGGCCCTCAGTTGTTAGCAATGCTTTTATCAAATTCTATGGAAAGTTTGGAGTTCAAGACATCTCATTGACGGCATACAATCCCATGGCGAATGGATTGGCTGAAGCTTTCAACAAAACAATTATTAAGATTCTGTCGAAGCTCGTGAGAACTAATAAACGAGACTAGGACGACAAACTAGGTGAAGCTCTCTGGGCCTATCACACCACAGTCCGCACTTCTACCGAAGCAACTTCGTATTCTCTAGTATACGGGTACGAAGCCTTCCTTCCCCTAGAAATCCAAATTACATCCCTTCGCATCGCCCTCGAAACAGGGATGATGATGGAGGAACAACATCAGAAACATCTCAAGAACTTGAGATGTTAGATGAAATGGGCTTAAAAACTTAGCAGCAAATTAAGTTTTACCAAGCCAGAATCTCCAGGGCCTTTGACAAGAAAGTCCGACAATGGAGTTTTTAGGAAGGAGACTTGGTTCTTGCCATCCGACAACCGATGATACTTAATTCCAAGAAGAAGGGCAAATTCCAGTTCAAATAGGAAGGACCGTTCGTAGTAGAGACGGTTTACTCGAATGGTGCATATCGCCTGATCACCCAAGACGGTGATAAACTCATGATGTCAATAAATGATAAGTTCTTGAAAAAATATTATCCCTAGTACGTTCGGGATACCTATTTAACGGAAAGTTCCTAGAGAATGCTATGCATTATATTCTTAAGGATAACCCGAGATCAGCTAATTATTCAAGATGAAGACCAGCCATCTGAATAATTTATTTTTAATTATGATAAAAAAATAATTAAGAACCTCTCAATGTGAATATTTAATCATTTCCAAAATACTTAAAACCCTCCCACTATGACTTTCCAAACACTCTTTTGTCGAGATAAGATTCAATGATTTCATCGGGTCAATCTTCCCTCATGAAGCTCTCACTGTGACTCTAAAGTCCTTTAAGAATGAAGCACATCCCATCTGCTTCAACCTAGTTAGGAGCAAGCTACCAAAACCCTTTTCAGTCACTGACATCTTCCTGATAACCAGGATCCTCTTGAAGTGAAAGATAATAAAGTTTATACTTTCCTTCATCCAATTCTTGGTTGGTTTCCATCACCAGGATCAATTTCATCCACTCCCATCATGTTTTTGGAGCCCTCTTTTGTCGAGACGAGATCCAATGACTGGATCTGGTCAATCTTTCCTCACGAAACTCCTTGATGCGGTATAAACATGTATCAAAAATGTTACAAGTACACAACCAATCAAGTTATAGTATAAAAAGTTATCGATCCCACGAGGAAGGTGTTTTGTAGGAGAAAATTAAAATTTGTTCTTATGTTGTGTGCGTGACAAATAGGAGTGAAGAATAAGTGTGATTGTGGAGAGATGGAGAGAATACAAATAGGAGTGAAGAATAAGTGTGATTGTGGAGAGATGGAGAGAATAAAAATGATTGTGTAAATGAATATATTTGAGAGTGGAAGTGATTGTGGAGAGATGGAGAGAATAAAAATGATTGTGTAAATGAATATATTTGAGAGTGGAAGTGATAAAAAAAATATGATCAACAAGGCAAGAAGGAAAAATCAAGAAACAAATAAAAATCAAGAATAAAAAATAAAATTCAAGTAAAGTTGGTGGATTCAATTAAAGATATGGGTAATCTAAAATTGAACCTACTTTTTAGAAAATGGTGATTTCCTAGAGGGTTCTAGCCTAAAGGTGAATCAAAAAAAATAAAAATAAATAAAAAGAAAAACTAAACCCAAGAGGGTTCTAGCCTCAAGGTGAATAGTACAAGAAATTAAAATCTAACTACAAAATAAATTATAAAATCTAAACTATAAAATAAATTATAAGAATTAAATGCAAGAAAATAAATCTAACCCATAAGCATGAAATAAATCTAAGGCAGAAATAAATCTAAGGCAAGAGGGTTCTAGCCTCTTGGCTATTTAACAAGAAAACAAAATCTAACTACAAACATAGAAATAAATCTAAACTAATAAGCAATAAAAAAAGAAATAAAAGAGAAATATAAAAAAATGCAAAAACCTCCAAATAATTCTTCATCTCTATCTTCATCATCCAACAAAGAGAAGAAATATTTAAAGTGGTGAAAAATTATTTTATTAATTGTAATAAAAGTTACAAATTTAGAAGGCCTTCTCAATTAAGAGTGACCCTCCTCTCCAAATAGAGTTATAAAAATTTTTACACCTCCAACCCCTCACTCTCTACCCCTATTTACAGTAAACATCAGTGACTGTGAGCCCTTAGATCAAAATCTTATCCAAAACAATCCATTTTCAGCCTTTGATGCATAACAGAACATCTGACATTGATGTAGGCATCGATGCTCCAATAAAAACTTTGACTTCACGGTTGGCTTTGTCTCGTCGAGATAAGCAATTTTTATATATTATATGTTAAATTCTGCTTTACGGATTGGAAGATATTATCGTTTCTTTGCGGCCAACCATTTTGAATATGATTTCTTTTCATATTTGTTTTTTGATTTTCTTCAGCTTCTACAGGCTACTCGTCTTAATTCTGGGCTTCAATAAAAGGTTATAAAATAAGGAAGTTGGAGTCTTTTAGGCTTTTATTCATTATTTCTTCATTAACCTGTAATTAAAGATAAAAACAATTATTAGTGATATATTTATTCATGTAAAATAGATAATGAGGGTATAAAATTATAATAAAATGTGATTATCAAATACCCACACACCTAAACTTTTGCTAGTCCTCTAGCAAAGAAAGAAAAAGGAAAGAAAATTTAACTCACTTTCACAGGAATCACAGTTGTATTTAGTGCATACAACAAGCCTTTAAACCCCTAGGTTACCTTAGTGGACGAGTTGTAGTCTCGTGAGGATTTGCAGTGAATATACCCACAAAACTTGGTCATCTTGCTAAATTAAAGAAGTTAGTGAATAACTAAATTTACTTGATAATTTTAGACAATCTAATTGAAGCTAGTTATTACTCAAGAAAATGTTTTGATAAATAACTCTAAGGTAAATTTCCTAGAAAATCTTCTCATTATAGCAATACAAAACCAAGCCAAACTTAGAAATTTAATTTAAAAGTTTTGAAAAGAACATGCTAACCCTTTATTTTAAATAATTTTTAAGTTTCTTGATCTAAATTATTTTTCAAGACCATATATACAAATATAACTATATATAAAAAACATATATTAGTTTTTTTTATTTTTTTATTTTTTAACTCTTTCTTCCTTGGTGATTTTTTCTACTTTACGGGCTTTCTAAGTGACCATTTAATGAGTTTTGGGCCAATGGATCCCAACCCAATTGGGTTTCAGTCATTAAGTATGGAAATACTCTTTAGGTTTAATTACTCGGTCAGATTAGGTTTTATAAGATAGAATCACCTTGAATTCAAGAGTTTTTTTCTTTCTTTTTTTTGGTGCCCATTTTTCGCACTCATCTTTTGCAATGTTATTTTTTATGTATATGTATATATATTCTGAAAAATATGTAAATCAAGACACTTTGAAAAATTACTTTCAACTCTAATCTAAGCATTCATAAATTCTATTATTTTAAATAAAAATCTAAGTTAAAGCTTAAGTAAAGTATACTACTTTAAAAATTATTTCTTAAGAAATTTATTTAGAGTTATCATAAAAGGTAAACTTGAGTAAATAACAAACTAGGGATTAGAAAATTTAAAATTTATCAAATAAATCAATTATTATATAACTCTATCAATTTGGCAAGTGGCGATATTTTTATAATATTTTTAAGGAAAAGAAAAAATGAAAAAAATGCAACTAAAAAGGTAAAATAAAGAGGAAAATAACTAATTCCCACCCCCACACCTAAATTTTGCATTGTCCTCAATGCAAACTCTATGATGCACAAAGTAAAGCAGATAAGAAGTGAAATACTTATAATTGGTCGGCTGATGAAAATCTGTAATTACCTTAGGTCATA
>NC_033803.1:16178947-16193155 GCF_001876935.1 Asparagus officinalis
TATATATATATATATATATATATATTCTTTTTCTTTTTTGTTATTTTTTTTCAATTTTTTTCTTTCTTTTTTTTTGATTTTTTTTTACAAAACTAAACAAGATACTCTAAAATGAGAGAAGATTTTATTATGCTAAAATAAACAAAATAAACAATGTAGAATAAAATATTCAAGATGAAGAGCTCGTGTTCTACATTAAATCCTACCTTATTGCTAAAAATTCTTCCCCAGGTTTTAAACAAATTCAAAATAATATAATCAACACAGTACAAAAATTCCAAGCATATCGGGGTGTTCAATAATTCTTGTGGCAATGAAAGGTAGGTATTATTGGAATCATGTGTTTTGAACTTAGATTATTGATTTATGAATGTTTGTTTTCTAACAACCAATTTTTCTTTAACACTTTGCTCAACCCAAAGATTCAGGGCTGAGGTGTAAAAATTTGATTGTTCTTTATTTTCCAAAAATCTTAGTTCATCAAGATAGAGTTTTTAAAAATTCAATTCAAAGCAGCATTTGTTTAACACAGTTTCTTTATTTTGACAAACCTGATCTGCTTCTCCTAATATTTTTAGCTCCTCACCGAAAATTTTCTCAAAACTTGGATCTGGCTCTTCTTCTTCCTCCTCTGGCCTTTCCCGAATTGAGTTATTAGAAGGAGAATGAATTGGAATAAGAATTTGGCTTAACGGCGTTCTTTCCTGATTATCGACCTATTTTCCTGACTGTAGTGCATTCATTTGAGTGTCCTTAGGATTGACCACGAGTTGACCCAGAATTTCTCCTTCCTCTCCTTCACTTATAGCACTATCTAGTTGATCAATGTGGGTTGATAATCTAGCTATGGCTTGAGTGTTAGAGTTAAGTATGAGTTCGGTTGATTGCATAAAGGAGTTCATCGTGTAGGATGTTTGAGTTAACATATCCGTGGCTAGTGTGGAGGCCTTAATTATGATTTCAAAACATTTTTCCAAAATATTGAGACGTTCATCATGATCTGTATCAAGAGGAGTGTGATTTATAACTTGATGATGAGGAGACTGATTTTGATGTGACATATTGGGTTGTTGAAATGTGGATGAGAATTGAAAGAAACTGTGTTTCACCTAGGAAAATGTTTGGTCGAAGAGGGAGCAAAGTTTTGAGTTCCGGAGTAGTTTCCCTGATTCCATGCAATGTTTGGGTAATTTGCCCAACCTGGGTTGTAGGTTGGAAAAAATAGATCATTCATCAAATACTGAGATGGGCTCTCTACAAACTCCTGAGCTTCATTGGGGATTTTAATCCTCTTGGGGTAACATAAATCTTGGAGAACATGTGGATTAGCCATTTCTTTAATTTGCTCAAAACGAATTTGTTGATGTGTAATGTCCCTAATCCATATTTTGCATGCACCCAAAACAATTTCTTTTTATACCTTTTTTTAAGATAAAATAAAAGTTAGTTTTTTTATGAGAAGAAAAAGGAAAAACCTAACTAAAACAAATCAAAAACAATCACTTTGCAATTACTTTAACTCTAGGGTTAAGCCTAACTCAGCTAGACCAACTCCTAACAAAAAATTCCTTAAGTGAAAAGATAAAAGCTTTACTCGGTTAGTTAGCCAGGAAAGGATAGGAACAGAGGTTGATCAGAGATCGATTAAGTACCTCATTCCTTGTAGAGCGCTTTACGCAATCCTTAAACCTTACCTTAGACACCAACAAATCCAAGAAAATATAAACCGGTTCACCTAAAGATTCTTTGTTCCTTATTGAGCTTGATTCTTTAGGGCCAATGTCTAATGATTTATTAGGCTTGGGTTGTGTAATGAGAAATTAGTGATTTTTGGGCTAAGGAAAGGGTGATGAAATCCCTCACCTTATCTTGATTAGGGGGTTTTACCTTAAAAAATATTTTCAAGTGTGTGTCAAATCAAGATGCTCAAATTACTTTGGTGAATTCCTACTAACTATATGAAATGCAACCCTAGGAATAAAAAGTGACTAAAAATAATGGTAAAAACAAAATCTTTTTTAAATTAGGGTTAACAATCAAACAAATGAGAAGGGGAAATTTGTTTGAATTTATTATCTTGTTAGTAAATGTCAAAGTGGAGGGTGAATTTTATTATGGTCATGAAAATAAAATCTTTTTTTAAAGATCCCAATTATCACTAATTGTGAGAAACTAACTAAAGGTGTGGAATTAAAAATATTAGGAAGAAGACTTACCACAAACGAATCTCCAATTCTTGATCTTTAATCTCTAAGTAATTCTTTCACAAGAAACACACAAGTTAAAGAACTAAAATAATAAAAAATCCTACTTAAGCACCCTCCCCGGCAACAGCATCAAAAACTTGATGCGGCATAACATGTACCAAAAATGTTGCAAATAAATAACCAATCAAGTTATAGTATAAAAAGTTATCGATCCCACGAGGAAGGTGTTTTGTAGGAGAAAATTAAAATCGGTTCTTATGTTGTGTGCATGACAAATATGAGTGAAGAATAAGTGTGATTGTAGAGAGATGGAGAGAATGAAAATGATTGTGTAAATAAATATATTTGAGAGTGGAAGTGATAAAAAAATAAATGTGATCAACAAGGCAAGAAGGAAAAATCAAAAAACAAATAAAAATTAAGAATGAAAAATAATATTCAAGAAAGTAAAGTTGGTGGATTCAATTAAAGATATGGGTAATCTAAAATTAAACTTACTTCTTAGAAAAGGATGATTCCCTAGAGGTTCTAACCTAAAGGCGAATCAAAAAAAATAAAAATAAACAAAAAAGAAAAACTAAACCCAAGAGGGTTCTAACCTCAAGGTGAATAGTGCAAGAAATTAAAATCTAACTACAAAATAAATTGTAAAATCTAAACGACAAAATAAATTTCAAAAATTAAATGTAAGAAAATAAATCTAACCTATAAGCATGAAATAAATCTAAGGTAAGAGGGTTCTAGCCTTTTGGCTATTTAACAAGAAAACAAAATCTAACTACAAGCATAGAAATAAATCTAAACTAATAAGAAATAAAAAAAGAAATAAAAGAGAAAAATAAAAAAATACAAACCTCCAAATAATTCTTCATCTCCATCTTCATCATCCAACAAAGAGAAAAAATATTTAAAGTGGTGAAAAAATTATTTTATTAACTGTAACAAAAGTTACAAATTTGGAAGGCATTCTCAATTAAGAGTGACCCTCCTCTCCAAATAGAGTTATAAAAATTTTCACACCTCCAACCCCTCACTCTCTACCCCTATTTATAGTAAACATCAGTGACTATGAGCCCTTAGATCAAAATCTTATCCAAAACAATCCATTTTCAGCCTTTGATGCATAACAGAACGTCTGACATCGATGCAGGCATCGATGTCGGCATCGATGCTAGCATCAATGCTCCAATAAAAACTTTGACTTCACAGTTGGCTTCATCTCATCGAGATAGGTGATTTTTATATATTATATGTTAAATTCTGCCTTCCGGATTGAAAGATATCGTCGTTTCTTTGCGGCCAACCATTTTGAATATGATTTCTTTTCATATTGAATTTTTGATTTTCTTCGGCTTCTACAGGTTACTTGGCTTGATTCTGGGCTTCAATAAAAGGTTATAAATGAGAAAGTTGGAGTTTTTTAGGTTTTTATTCATTGTTTCTTCATTAACCTGAAATTAAAGATAAAAACAATTATTAGTGATATATTTATTCATGTAAAATAGATAATGAGGGTATAAAATTATAATAAAATATGATTATCACTCCTACGATGTAATTGTAGAGTGCTTAATGATTCACGATCTTCCACTACAATATCCTTCATTGATCAAATTAATTAATGATGGGTCCACCAAAATTCTTCATGGTTAAATCCATTAAAACTCCTGACGTGTTCAAGCCTTTAACACTCTCACTGTTGAAGTCCTGACACAACATTCAAAATTTTAATCCGTTAATCCATAGCGATTATCAAACCCCCTTCATGTTAAGTCCTTACAACTTAACACCAAAACCCCCCACTGTGTGATTTGTACAAGTCAACATTACCATTGTTATTTGTATCTTCACTCACATTGTTTCTTGGTCAAACCTTCCTACAGTCAGGACCAAAGCCAAAATCCCCTCCTCTTGATTCCTTCCATGAACGAGATGTTCATTTTTAATTCAAGTGATCAAACCTTCCTATAGTTAGGGTCATCTCAAATCCCACCTTGGTCAAACTTTCCCACAGTTAGGACCAAAACTGGAATTCCCTTTCGATAAATGAAAGGCTTTCATCCATTCCTCTTCAGTCAAACCTTTCTACAGTTAGGGGCCAAAGTCAGAATTTCATCTTGATAAATAAGAAATTTATCTTCAGATTGGGTAATCAATCCTATAAAAGTTAGGGTTATCCGGATCTTTTTGATTCTCGAAGTGGAGATCCCACTTTGAGTTTCTTTTTTTAGCAAGAGATAGAATATAAAATTGTTCCTCTCCGGTATCAGGTTCATCTTTGCCCTAAGAGAAGGCAAGCAGGAGATAGAATATAAAATTCTTCCTCTCCGGTATCAGGTTCGTCTTCGCCCCAAGAGAAGACAATTAAGGGATAGAATATAAAATTATTCCTCTCCAGCACCAGGTTTGTCTTCGCCCCAAGAGAAGACACAATCTTGCAACATTCGAAATCTATACCTTTCATGCATGGGGGACTTTATCTCGATCCCTAAATAGAGATAAGTTTGCATCTAACACATGCTGCCGAGTAATACATTCCCGTAAAAATGGCAAAGCCCACGTATTCGACATCGTGGCAGGTTGTTATTAATAATGTCGAAATCCATGCCTTACACGCATGGGGGACATTATGTCATCCCTAATCATAGATAAGTCTATGCCTAACACGCGTTGTTGGTTAGTCTTTTGCCGTAAAAATAACACCAGAATCCATGCCTTGGGGACTTTATCTCGATCCCTAAACAGAGATAAGTCTACGCCTAATACGCATTGCCGGTTAGTCTTTTACCATGAAAAAGATACCAGAATCCATGATGGGGATACATTATCTTGATCCCTAATCAGAGATAAGTCTACGCCTAACACGCGTTGCCGGTTAGTCTTTTGCCGTGAAAAGGACAAAATCCCACGTGTTCGACATCGTGGTAGACTATCATTAATGATGCTAAATTCTATGCCTTACACGTATGGGGGGTTTTATCCTGATCCCTAATTAGAGATAAATCTATGTCTAACACGTGTTGACGGTTAGTCCTTTTTCTGTAAAAATGATAAAAGCTAAGTATTCAACATCGTAGCAGGTTGTTATTAATAACACCAAAATACATACCTCACACACATGGAGGACTTTATCTCAATCCCTAATTAAAAATAAGACTATGCCTGACACGCGTGGCCGGTTAGTCTTTTCCGTAAAAATGACAAAATCTATGTATTCAATATCATAGCATCAAGTCTAAAAAAGATTATTCTTTTAGTACAACATTACATATAAAACGGACTTAGACAATTCACATGCTAGACCGATTCAAACGGTAATCGGTAAAGGCACATTAAATTCATTGATGGTTGAGGGTTTGCCAAAAAAATCCTATAAGTATTATGATTATTTGTTCCAGATAAGATAAAAATTATAATAAAAGAAATATGCTAAGCAAAAGTCTTTGTTTTCATAATGAAGTGAAATCAAAAGGAAGACACAAAAGTGGTGCTACCAATCCAAGTACATTTTACGGTCGAGAATCCGAATTTCCAGCATAGAAAGCTTCTTCCCATAAGTCTGCTCAAGCTTAGCCCGGACAGAGTTTTTGGTGGCATCCAATATCCCTACAGCTTCATCTCTCAGCTTGTCCAACTTCTCTTGCGTAGGTTCCAGCTTCTCAAGTGTCTATTTTCGAGAAGATTCTACGTCGGCTAATTCACCTTCGAGAATGGCACAAGAATCTTTGGTATACTTCAGGGCCTTTTTGAGATCGATTATTTTCTTGTGGGCTGAGGCTAAGGAGTAGAGCAATTTAGCCCTGTTCTTGTCCTTCCTCGAGAGAACCATCGTCATTTGCGTAACATAACCCTCCTGTGTTTGAAGTTCATTCCCAAGGGACATTCGGGCGTCATGCCACTGCTTTAGCTAGAACTCCAACTGAGTAGCCACATATGAAGAAGCGCCTCTAGCCTATAGCTCCCCCAACTCTCAGAATTTGCATTCCAGCATGACTAAATCCGCGATGATAGAATCGGCCAAATCTGGGTATCCTTCCTCCCTGATCATCGTCACGTGACGATCGAGAGACTGCTTGAACTGATCAAAAGAATATCCTCGATGAAGGATCTTATCAATCATTCCACTCACAAAAGAAATGAAATAACCAAAGTCTATGTGGAATATGTCTTTGCTTTAATCAGTATCTACAACAAAGCCATGACGAGCTCGTATGGAGACGATGGAAGCTCTATAAGAAAAGAAGAGAGATAAGAAATTCTGAAATATTGAGTAGAATCTCAAGGCAAGTCATAAAGCAAAACTTACTAACACCAGCGGAGGACCCTTCAGCTTGATGCCCTATGATTGTCCCTGCCAATCCAACCTCGTGAATCGTCAAAATGATGGTGGGCATAAAAGTCATCGATGTACCGGCTCCTCCAGCTGGTCTCGTGGCTGGGGTAACAATACCAGTCTTTACAACGCCAGCGGTTTCTGTAACCATCAGATCTGAAGTAACAGTAGCTTTAAGCTGAGAAGTAGGCGGCTGAGCTGCGACCATGGCCACCTTGAATGATGAAAAGCCAGAACCTTAAGGCTGATCAAAAGTACCGGTAATTATAGCTGTATCAGCTTCAGTGGCTGGTCCTATAATTAAAACTCTCGTGTGGTTAAGTAGGAATTAACAAACCAATAAGGGTAGCATCGGGATAAAACTCACACCTGCAGATGAACCGGCCTCCATGGTGATCCTGCAGCCTCGCGACGGGATTGCTCCGATGGCATATCGTCGAGCAACCTATCGTCAGCCTCGGAGGAGCTAGATGTCAAATCGAACGGGTGTTCACCTAACTCCCCGATGTCTTTGTTATGAAAGGTTTCATCTTCAGCTGAATCTTCCATCATGATATCTACAGAAATCATGTGTTAAACAAAAGAAAGAAAAGCTGGGCTTCATGATGAGTGGAGATTAGGCTCATCTCCGGTAGCTGCAGCAGGCTCCTCGGTCTTGGCACTTGGGCCTGTTCCCTTTATTTTCTCTAAAAGAACATAAAGTGCAGAAACGATTAGGGGAGGCACGTATTCTGAATCATTCAATTCCTATAATTGTCACTTGAATGGTATACTACTGGTGTTAGATATACCTGGGCTTAAGATCCTCGTAGTTGGATCAAGCTCACCAATATTAGCACCCTCGGTACGAGCAGGCTCTTCATCAATAGCCTCACGCATCTGCTGCACGAACCCCGAGCCTTCGAAGTGAGCAAAGTCTAGAAAGAGAGGATCATACGTGAGTTCACCTTCTTCACGACCTCCTAAAAACGTAAAAATATGGTTAGGCCTGAAGAATTCATAAATAAAGTGATCAAAGACTACATAACGGTGGAGCGTTACCTTCCCTGCCGGTAGGTGCGTCACCGAATAACTCCACCTCAAGGGCGCGCAGATTGACATGTGGCTTGTGCACTGTCTTCTTTCTCTTTAGGGATTGAGCCTCTTCGTGAATAGCAGATATGTCCTACCTAAACTTGGTACGCAACTCAATACGTGAAAAAGCCTCAGCAGCAGATCGGGACCTTGTGCGACAGAAGGGATGAGAAGCTTCTTCTTTAGCCACCTCACCTGGAAGGTCAACTGTCATTTTATTAGGATATGTAAATAAGGCCTCCTACCTCGACTTCTTTGAAGCCGTCGGAGGCTTAAACAAAACAAAGGGACAAGCCTGGCGAATAATCACCAGGCTCATAAGTGATCATGAGGAGAAGAAAGAGTCAGATAGACTTGTTTGCATGGCCTCCTTATTACCTCTAGTCCTCATGTCTCCTATATCTTCTTCCAAGGTCTCCTCCTCGTCATCAGTAGGGAGGATCTCCTCTTCATCCTCCACTAACTATTCGCCTTTGCTAGAAGGCCCAACAAGATTTTCTCCCGCCTCCTCAAAAGCTCAGTATCACAAAAAATCCCGGTGGCAACTCGAAGCTCTTCTTCTACTTCCAGCTCCGTAATATGCTTCAGCTTTGCGGCCTCGTTAGCAGTGATGAGCCACTTGCAGCAAAGGAAGGTAAGCTATGATTCATGCCCTGCCATGGGGAGATTAAAGGCGGCACCTGTGCAACCCACCACACTCCAAAGCTAGGCTCAGACACCATCTATAAGACCGCCCTTAGTCCTCAGCTCCCAGCTTGGATTCCTAACATACAGTTGGTCGTAACCAAACTGATGAGCAAATCGACATGGTAGGTAAGGCTCTATGTGACAGCGCTCCTTCACATGAATGATGAGATATCCGGGCCGAATGTTCATCAACCATCGGAAATAACCCACATCAAGGATAGTATGCCCTATCCTTAGCCTCTCTTCATCAATCAGCAGATCATTATAATGGCCACAGAAGCTAGGGGAGCATTTGAAGAACTCCCAGCATTTGTGGATGTGAAGCTCTCGCCTCGCCTCAAGGAACTGTTTCGCTCCCCATTTCCTATCTTTTAATAGCTACAGGAGGGGAACGGAGGGATCTGTGATGCTCAATGCTGACATTAAATCAGGGCGATGAAGGATGAGCCACACCATCAGATAAGTATACGGAAGCTCGACCTTGATAGGGGGAATCTCGATCGATGGCTTACGCCCCACCTGTGTGAAGCCAGAAACTAAGTATCAAAGCCCGATGTGTATATCGGTGACCATCGCCAGAAGTAAGGAAAGGTCCTTCCCATAAGCAAGCTAGAGGTGGGGAAGAGAACATCTATCTGTAAGGCGTCAGAGAACTGGTATGGTACGATGCACTTCTTTAGCCAAATGATGATATATCCTGCAAGAAGAGTCATGGGTTGAATCCGCTTCTGTGCATGCTATAGGAATGTCCGAAACTTAGTCCCCACTAGAAACTTGCCCTCAGTAGTAGGAATAGTATATGGTTGAGCACCAATCTTCTTAATCAGGTTATTGATCTCTGAGGGGGTCAAAGGATCTAACTCGCAGACCACCTCACCGGAACCATCCTCTATAAGTTTGAACAATTAGTCAGCGAATTGCTTCAAGCTTAGCTGTGGGGATTTCTTCTTCGTCACAACACCTATGCTAGCTAAAGCTGTCTGATAATGACATGTAAGATCCCACAATGTGTTGTAAATATCGGGAGAGTCTTTCTTCAGTTGATTCAGTTGTCAACCAGGAGAAAAGTACTCTTGATATGGATGATCACCCATCGGAAGTCCAGAAACCTTCTGCATCTCATGAAGATCCAACCCTAACTCTCCATAGTGAGTCAAAAAGGTATTGGTGTTGGGGTTATAAAGCTCCAATAATGCCAGGAAATGGTACGAGCTGATTTGCAATTCGTACATGCTAGCGCGTATCGGTGTGTATAATCCGCTATTCTTCAGCTCATTGCCCCAGCGCCCAAGAACGTAACTCATCATGTAGGTCCACCACTTCTTCACCGATGAGTGCACCTAGCCATAACACTTATATCCTGGCATAGGGAATTTCCTCCCTAGTCTGGCAAGCCGATTCATCACCGTGTTAGCAATTATCGACAACTCATTCGGCGGTGCTGCATCTTGTCCTAGAAGACCAGGACGGAGTCCACGAATAGAATTTCTATCACTAGAACCCCGGGTCTTTTGATGTGTGATGAACCCACAATGGACTCGCTCATGATCATTTGTTAGATTCCAATACATCACCCGCTTCACGGCTTGCTTCCTTAAACGTGCAAGTGTGTATTGGCTAGGGATCGCGGGAAGATATAGTAGACTCCTGCCATCTTCATTCAACCAATGTTCATCTTCAAGAGTCAACATGGTCGGGTCTTCAACATGAGCACCAAACATGTAATCAGGCTTCCTCAAAGCTTGAGTGGAGCTCAGATCCTTAGTAAGCAGGGCGTCGATGATCAGCTATCGTAGTGTATGACGATCTCCATCTCGCACAAGCCGAGGAATTTTCTCCTTGAAGAGTAACGGTGACGAGCGGTGTATCGTCAGCAGAAGTGTAAGTCTCGCTTCTACCACCACTTACCGCATGAGATGAGAACACATCCGAGGGGAATTCAACTAAAATAAATAAAACACAATCAGAAAAATATTTCTAAGACAATACAAGGAGTTGAACTCATCTCACGAATCTGCGAGATAGAGTCACTGCCTTATAAATTGGCTATACGATGTCAACTGTTCCACACATAAGGGACAACGTACATTATCACAGAAATAACGTGACAAGATACCCACCCTACAGAGTGTAATATAGTGTGAAATTGCCCCTTTTTGCCTTAGGATGTGTTTTTATGAAACAAAAACATATCTTTTAAAAATGTCAATCCCCAAAAAAGAGGATATCAGCTCTTCCCGAATGCCTCACAAAGGAGACAAACAAGGATGCAATATTCATAATATTAATTTTGAATTTACAAAAGGGATAAAAGTTCACCCTCGAATGATGAAGCTGTGAGGGTTGCTTTCTCAACATGTTGAGAAGCCGATCAACTCCTATGAATACGTGACCGCCTCGGAAACACTACTAATCTGCAATGAAAATCAGCGGTTCAAGTAAAATTTTAAATGCGAGATATTAAACCAATTCAGAAGCCTAAAATTAAAAGGGAGATTATGAATTTTAGTCAAAGTCCTACAAACAAAATGGGATTTTGCGGTTAAAGTCTAATTAAACCTACGGGATGCATACATGAAAACAACAGGTTCAACATCTACACAGTACCAACATTGGTTCATGTTCGAATGCTCAAGATCAACGCCTTAACATGAAGTCTCAAAACAAGTTAGGTCATGGGTTAAAGTTTTAATCTTTTCTATAAACCCAAGAACAAATTTTGGCCATGATGAAGTGAGAGGGAGAAATCAAAACGCTCATAACCAAGTTCATCCTCAAGCCAAAAAATTCGGCCACCATCACCCTCAAAAAAAATTCGGCCACCAAAATCCCTCAAGTTCAATTTTTTTTTTTGGCCATCACCTGATAACCTCAAGTCCAAAATTTCGGCTATGAACACAAACCTACAAGCTCAAATTTCGGCTATGGCCTTAAACCCAAGTTTCAAATTTCCCTCCAAAATCCAAATTTTGTCCATATTCAAGTCATGAGATTAAAGTTTTAATCTCTGCATACGAACCCATGACCTCTTAAATCAAAGCCCATGAGCTTTTGAATCAAAATCAAACACACAACATAGAGGCTATGAAGAGGAGCTTACCCAAGAACCCAAGAAGAAGAAGAGCCCAAGTCTTGAACTTAAGAACCCACCAAAAAAACCCTAGATCTTGACAAGGATTTTAGGCCAAGAAAATAAAGGACAAGAAGATGAGGGATTAAAGGGTTTAAAAGGCAAGAAGTTGGGAAGATTTAGAGTTCTTAAAGAGAGAAGAGTTGGGTTTGGAGGAGAGTTTGAGAAAGAAGAAGAAAAAAGAAGAAGAAGGACAAGAAAATTCGGTTTTAGGGAATTTCAAATGACCTAGGGCCGGCCCCTTCTCTCCTCCACATAACTTGTACAAAACACTACGGAGTGTTTCGCACACACATGTGAGTGTCTCGCATATGTACGAGACACTCACATGTGTTTCGCACTTAGGAGAGGGTACCGGGTGTTTATGCAGTGTATTTTCGTCCGTTTTTGACTATTTTCGCCTGTTTTGATGTATCCGAGGCCCGTATTTACACTCTGATGAGTATATGAGTATAAGCTGCATTTCCTTGAACCTCCGATAGGTACACAAGGTTAAACTAATTCTCGACACTCTGATGAGTATACGAGTATAAACTGATTCTCCGCGTTCCAACGCCTTAAGAGCTTAAACTTTGTATACTCTAATTAACGTACGAGTATAAATTGTGTTCATGCCGCAACGAATGTTAATGCTTCAACGATCACACCAAAATAACGCTCATGACAAATTCCAGGTCAAAGGATAATCCTTGGGAGTTCAATCATGATTCAGATACAAATTCTCGACAAAGATGATCAGTTTAATGTCAACTCAACGACACGAGCTAATTAATGTATCAATGCACCAACTTCAATTTAGGATTTTGACAACGGTCAGACGATAAACGCATCACCGGAATAATTTTAGACTATTCGATAAAATACTGAGTAGACTAAAAGCTGAAGAAGTCAAGAATTGAAGCCATTCATAGGTCCTTCTGCGCGATCTCCTCGATAAAATACTGAGGAGATTGAAGGCTGAGCTTATCATATCCCAAGTATTCCAGACTCTTCTATAAAAGAATGAGGCTGTAACACTTTGGAGAGGGTATCTGTAGGTATCAAAAATTACCTATAGGTTCCCGCATACAGTACGAGACGAAAACAAGGTGATGAATGTCAATGTCCGAGTCAAAGAGGATTATCCGAGTCAAAGGGGATCATCCGATACTGTAAAGAAGCAAAATGAATCAACGAATCAACGAAACGATGAAGAAACGACACATCCGGAAATGTGTTTCGCACACATGATGAGAAACACACAAAAGTGTTTCGCACCCATGCGAAGCACACAAGAGTGTTTTGCCCGATCAACCTCATGATGACGTGTTTTTTTATAAGTTTGTGGGATTTGTTCGTTCCAGAGCCTCCCCAACTGCCTGGAGGCGAGATGCTGACCCTATGAGAGGAGAGCCACAAATTTCTAATCTAAAGGTGAGATTTTGGTGAGTTCTTCAACATAAAGAGGAGGAGTTCGATAGATCTATAGCCCCTGCATTAGTTTCCTTAAGATCATATTGTCATTGTGATCTTAAGAAGAGTACTTATCTCACATCGTTGAGAATTTACTTCAATTCTTGTTTCCTCTATGAAACGAGATCAACCGGATCTAATTTTTGGCGGTCCACGGACTAACATGTCTCCAGCACAGGCAAAGATCCCACGTAAGCATCGATTGATAAATGATCCTGCGTGTGTTTCTAGGAGATTTCTGTTTATTTCTTTTGTGTAGAGAAGTCTTATAAAAAGACTCACTCTTTTGAATCTTGTAATTCGATAAACAAGTTCTAATGGATTCCTAAATGAAATCAATTTCTGACGCAAACAGTCTCCTATCCTCCAAAGTTTAAGCCACTCAACTGCCTATAGTTTGATGGCAAGGTTCTCCTACCTAGCAAATCTACTACTTTCAGGTGCAAACTGGCACATAATGGGAAATGATCCTATTATGGTTTGATTATTCATCAGTACTCTCAAGGGGGTTGCTTTCGAATGTTTTTTCAGATTGGAACCCGAATCTATCACTTGCTAGAAGGGCATGAAAAGGCTATTCATGGTCAGATTCTTCGATGATGACACGGAAGTATCTATGGATACCCTGCTAACCGAAAAGTAAGAAAATATAGAGTCCGTTAGTGACTTTCTTAAGAGATTCGGGAACCGATCGCTACATTCTCGTGATCAGGTCTCAGAGGCCACTCTCATCGAGATGTGTCGGAACAATCTATTCATCAACATATTGTCCAAAATGGGCGCTGTCGAAGGTCGTTCATGCAAAGATCTGATCTGGAAAGGAGAGCAGGTCAAGAGCATGCTCAAGAGGATAGATGCTGAAGAGCCTCGTGAGTCTCATCCAAGAAGAGGAGGTAACCAAGGCAACTTCACCCCTCGGAACCATTCAAAGGGGAAGGATACTCTAGCAGTGGAGACCAATTCCTCTCCCAAATATTCTTCGAAGCAGAAGGGCAATCCTTCAGATAATTTTTTCCAGAAGCAGTATAACTTCAAGGATGAACAAGTTGTTCCAATCCTCAAATCCTTGATCAAGATGAAGAAGATCAAGCTCCCTGAATCGAGGCAACTGTTTACGGCGGAAATCTTTTTCATTGTAGAATCAATTACATTTATTTGTCAATTATAGATTTGACAAGAAGGAGCCTTTTACAAGACTTTTCTTACACAAATAAATGAGGACTTCCTAGAACACGCGGGATAGTTTATCGATCACTGCTTACGTGGAATCATTGCCTGTGCTGGGGAATCATTGATCTGTGGACCGCTAAAAATTAAATCCAGTT
>NC_033803.1:16193927-16202484 GCF_001876935.1 Asparagus officinalis
CCTTATAGAAATAAGAATCGAAGAAAATATCTCAATGATATGAGATAAATACCCTTCTCAAGATCAAAACGACAGTATGATCTTGAGGGAACAGGTGACAGGGTGCAAATCTCTCCAAAGGTTCTTGTTTATGCTTAAGAACTCATCAAGAACTTGCCTTTAGATCTAAAACTCATGACTCTCCTCTCAAAAGATCAGCAACTCGTCTCAAAGCTCGAAATTCTAATCCCCCAGTGTATAGGGGCCCTAGGAGTGTATTTATAGGCTTAGGATGTCGTGTTTTCGGATAAGAATTCGTGATTTGGTCTTATATTTAGTTAATAACATCTTTACCATGTTTAAAGATAACCCTAAGGTAGTTAGGGAGTCTGTAGAAGGAACGAATCCCGCAAATCTATCGAAAAATGCATCGTCGGGAGGCTGAACGGGCGAAACAGTGTTGTGTGTTTCATAGGGGTGTGAAACACACATGAATGTTTTGCACGTGTCCGAAACACCCAGGTGTGTTTCATACTCTGTGTACGAAACACATCTCTGGTTGTGTTGTTTCTCTATCGTTTCACCATTTCGCGCGTTTCTTTGACTCGTATGCTTCACCAACTTGCTTCGTACGCTTCCTTGCTTCTTTACGGCATCAGATGGTCCTCTTTGACTCTGATAATGGCGTTCATCACCTTCTCTTCGTCTTGAGCTACATGTGAGAACCTATAGGTAATTTTTGCCGCCTACAGATGCTCCCTCCAAGGTGTTTCAGCCTCATTCTTTTATAGAGGAGTCTGGAATACTTTGAATAAGATAAGCTCAGCTTTTAATTTGTTGACTTCTTCAGCTTTCAGTCTATTCAGTATTTTATCAAATAGTCTAAGATTCTTCTGGTGCTGCGTTTATCGTCTGACCGCTGTTAAAATCTTGAACTGAAACTGGTTGTTGATATCTGAATTAGCTCGTGTTGTTGAATTGATGTTGAACTGGTTATCTTCGTCAGGATTTTGTATCTGAATCATGATTGAACTCCCCAGAATTATCCTCTGACCTAAAAATTTTCCTGAGCCTTATTTTGGTAAAATTATCGATGCGTTGACCGATGTCGACCTTCATTGTGGCGTGAATATAGTTGAGCCTTTTTCAGAGAAAATATCGACGTGTTGACCAGCATTGACATAGTTTATACTCATACGTTAGCTGGCGTCTGCACAATTTAAGCTCTTAATTAATGCGTTAGAGTATGGAGAATCAGTTTATATTCATATACTCCTCAAAGTTTCGGGAATCAGTTTAACCTCGGGTACCCATTGGAGGTTCAAGAAGATGCAGTTTATACTCATATACTCATCGGAGTATGAATATAGGCCCTGAATACATCAAAACGGTCAAAAACAGTCGAAAACAGACAAAAAACACTACCAAAAATACTCGTGCACCCCTCCCTGGACACGAGACATATGTGTGTGTCTCGTACACATGCAAAACACTTACACATGTCTCGCGTGTGAGACACTTAAGAGTGTCTCACACGGACATGAGAGAGAGAGAGAGAGAGAGAGAGAGGGAGAGAGAGCACATGAGAGGAGGAGAGAGAGGGAGAGAGAACTGGTTTTGGGGGGTTTTTTAAGACCAAAAATTTTAGCCTCTTTTCCCTCTGTTCTTCTTACCAAACTCCTCCAAACTCTTCTTCAAATCAGACTCTTCTAAACCTGACTATTTAAGGACTCTTGAAAGCTTCTTATAAAAAGATTTCAAGCTTTTTAGAACCCCTAAACCCTTTCATATTCTTCTCCCGTTGTTCTTGGCTGAAAATCATCCTCAAGATCTAGGGTTCTTTGGTGGGTTCTTGAGTTCAAGGCTTGGGCTCTTCTTCTTTTTTGGACTCAAGCTTCTTCTTGGGTAAGCTTCTTCTCTTCATGACCTCTATATTTTGATTTTGATTCGAGAGGGTGACTTGATTCCAGAGTTCATGGGATGTGGTATGAACTTGGTTATGAGGGTCTTGATTTTCCCCCTTAATCATGGCCGAAATTTGGTTTTGATGGTGAGGGTGATGGACAAAATTTAGCATGAGAGGTTTTGGGATTTCCCTCCCTCAATCATGGTTGAAATTAAACTTGGGTTTAGAGGGAAAAGATTAGAACCTTAACCCATGATCTAACTTGTTTTGGGACTTTTTCTTAAGGCCTTAATCTTGAGCATTTGAACATGAACCGATGTTAATATTGTGTAGATGTCGAACCCTCTAACTTGGTTGTAGAATTGAACTCATTGCTTGCATGTATGCATCCCGTAGGTTTAACTATACTTTAACCGGAAAATCCCAAATTTTAGGATTTCGGTCAAAATTCATAATTTTCCTTTTAATTTTGGGCTCCTCAATTGGTTTAATATCTCGCATTTGAAATTTTACCTGAACCATCGATTTTCACTGCAGATTAGCACTGTCTTTGAGCCGGCCACGTATTCATATGAGTCAATCGGCCTCTCAACATGTTGAAAGAGCGGCTCCTGTAGTTTCATCATTTGGGGGTGAGCTTTTATCACCTTTGTAAATTCAAAATTAATATTCTGAATATTGCATCCTTGTTTGTCTCCTTTGCGTAGCATTCGAGAAGAGCTGATATCCTCTTTTGCTAGGATTGACATTTAAAAGATGTGTTTTGTCTTATCAAAACACGTCTTAAGGAAAAATGGGCAATTTCATGTTGTATTGCATTCCGTAGGGCGAGGTATATTATCACGTTATACGTGACAATGTACGTTGTCCCTTGTGTATGAAACAGTTAAAATCGTCTCATCAATTTGCAAGACAGTGACTCTATCTTGCGAATCCAGGAGATGAGTTCAACTCATTGCCTTGCCTTAGAAATATTTTTCTAATTATGCATTATTTGTTGCAGCCGAATTCCCCTCGAATGTGTTCTCGCCTCATGCGGCAAGTGGTGGTAGTAGCGAGATTTATACTTCTGCTGATAATGCACTGATCATCGCCACTACTCCTCAATTCTGTTCAGATGGGCCCGAGAAAATTCCTCGGCTTCTGCGAGATGGGGATCGTCGTACACTGTGACGACTAATTACTGATGCCCCGCTTACTAAGGATCCAAGCTCCACTCAAATTTTGAGGAAGCTTGATTACTTGTTTGGTGATCATGTTGAAAACCCGGCTATGCTCACTCTTGAGGATGAATATTGGCTAAATGAAGATGGTAGGAGTCTTCTATATCTTCCCCCGATCCCTCGCTAATATACACTAGCACGTCTAGGGGCGTAGGTCGTGAAGTGGGAGATGTCCTGGTGTCTCAAGGATGATCATGAGCAAGTCCATAGTGGGTTCATCACTCATCAGGTGATCCCAGGTTCTAGTGATAGAAATTCTATTCGTGGACTCCGTCTTGGCATTCTGGGACAAGATATAACCCCACCGAACGAGATGTCGATAATTACCACCACGACGAGGAATCGGCTTGCCAGATTGGGGAGAAAGTTCCCTAGGTCAAGATATAGGTGTTATGGCTGGGTGCACTCATCGGTGAAGAAGTGGTGGACCCGCATAACAAGTTACATTCATGGGCGTTGGGGCAATGAGCTAAAGAATAGTGGATTATATACTCCGATACGCGCCAGCATGTATGGATTGCCAATTAGCTTGTACCATTTCCTGGCATTGTTGGAGCTTTACAATCCCAACACTAACACCTTTTTGACTCGCCATGGAGAGCTAGGGTTGGCTCTTCATGAGATGCAAAAGGTTTTAGGACTGCCTATAGATGATCATCCATATCAAGAGTATTTCTCTCCCGATCGATAGCTGGATCAAAGAAATAGAGCCTCTCCCGACATTTACAACACATTGTGGGATCTCATGTGTTATTATCAGACGGCTTTAGCTAGCGTAAGTGTTCTGGTGAAGAATAAATTCCTACAGTTAAGCCTAAAGTAGTTTTCCAACTACTTGTTCAAGCATCTGGAGGATGGTTCTGGTGAATCGGTCTATGAGTTAGAACCTCTGACTCCCTCAGAAATCAATAAACTGATTGAGAAGATCGACGCTCAATCATACACTATTCTTGCTGTTGAGGGCAAGTTTCCAGCAAGGACTAAGTTCAGGACGTTCCTATAGCATGCATAGAAGCGGATTCGACCCATGACTCTTCTAGTGGGATATCTCACTATTTGGCTGAAGAAGTGCATCATGACATACCAGTTCTATGACACCTTACAGATAGAGGTTCTCTTTTTAGCCGTCCAGCTCACTTATGGGAGGGACCTTTCCCTGCTTCCGATGATGGTCACCGATATACACTGTGGGCTTCGGCGCTTAGTTAATGGCTATACACAGGTAGGGTGCAAGACGTCGACCGATATTCCTACTATCAAGGTCAAGCTTCTATATACCTATCTGATGACATGACTCGTCCTTCATCGCCCTGACTTAATGTCGACGCCAAGCATCGCAGATCCTTCCATTCCCCTTCTGCAGCTATTAGAAGATAGGAAATGGGGAGTGAAACACTTCCTTAAGACGAGGCAAGAGCTTCACATCCACAAATGCTGGGAGTTCTTCAAATGTTTCCCCAGCTTCTTTGACCATTATAACAGTCTGGTGAATGATGAAGAGAGACCGGGGACGGGTCACACTTTCCTTGATGTGGGTTGCTTCTGGTGGTTGATGAATATTCGGCTCGGATATCTCGTCCTTCGAGTGAAGGAACACTATCACATAGAGCCTTACATGTCGTGTTGATTCGCTCGTCAGTTTGGTTATGACCAACTATACGTCCGGAATCCAAGTCAAGAGATGAGGACTCAGGGTGGCCTTATAGATGGTGCCCGAGCGTGGCTTTGGAGCTTGGCAGGTTGGACAAGCACCACCTTCAATCTCCCTAAGGTAGGGCGTAAGATACAGCTTACCTTTCTTTACTACAAGTGGCTCATTGCTGCTAACGAGTCCGCGAAGTTAAAGCATATTATAGAGTTGGAGGTGGAAGAAGAAGTTCAGATAGCTAACAGGATCGTCCGTGATGCTGAACATTTGAAGAGGTGGGGGAAGAAGCCTGTCGGGTCTTCTGGCAAGGGAAAACAGATAGTGGAGGATGAAGATGAGGTCCTTCCTACTAATGACGAGGAGGAGACCTCAAAAGAAGATGATGGTGATGTTAGAGACATGAGGACTGGTGGTGATGAGGAGGCTGTCAAGACAGGTGTGTCAGACTCCTTCTTTTCCTTAAGATCACTTATGAGCCTAGCGATTATATGCCAGACTCGTCCATTTGCTTTGTTTAAGCCTCCGACGACTCCAAAGAAGTCAAGACAGGAGGTCTTATTTACATATCCTAACAAAATGACAGTTGTCCTTCTAGATGAGGCGGTTGACAAAGAAGAGCCTCTCCTTTCAGTCATACGAGATCTCGATCCACTACTGAGGCTTTTTACGAGTCGAGTCTCATGTTAAGTTCAGACACGAAAGACTTGCTACTCATGAGAAGGCTCGATCCCCAAAGAGGAAGAATATAGTGCACAAGTCATATGTCAATCTGCGCGCCCTTGAGGTAGAGTCATTCGGCGACGTACTTACCAGCAGTGAAGGTAATGCTCCATCGTTATACAACCTTTGATTATTTTATTTATGAACTCTTCCGGCTTAACCATTTTTTTGCGTTCTCAGGGGGTTGCGAAGAAGGTGAACTCTCATATGATCATCTCTTTCCTAACTTTGCTCACTTCGAAGGCATGTGCTTCGTGCAGCAGATGTGTGAGGCTATGGATGAAGAGCCTGCGTGTGCCGAGGCTGGTGAGGTGCTGATATCAGCGAGCTCGATCCACTTACGAGGATCTTAAGTCTAGGTATATCTAACATCAATAGTACACCATTCAAGTGGCAATTACGGGAATTGAACGATTCAGAATTCGTTCCTCCCCAAATTGTTTCTGCACTTCATACTCTTTTAGAGAAAATGAAGGGAGCGGGTCCAAGTGTCGGAATCGAAGAAACTGCTGTAGCCACAGAAGGTAAGTATGATCTTTACTCATTATTAATTCTAGCTTTTCCTTCTTCTGCCTAACTTCTACTTTCTGTAGATATCATTATGGAGGGTTCAGCTGAGGATGAAACACTTCATGATGCTGACATCGAGGAGTTAGGTAGACACACGTTCCATCCGACTCTGAGCTCCTCCGAGGCTGATGATAGCTTGTTCGACGATATTTTATCAGAGCAAGCCCATCGCGAGGCTGCAGGACCATGCACGGAGGCTGGTTCATCTGTAGGTATGAATTTTATTACAACTATTCTGTCATTCTTTTGTCAATTTTTACTTAACCGCAGGGGAGTTTTGATTGCAGGACCAGTCACTAGAACTAATACAGCTACAACCACTGGCGCTCCTGACTAGCCTGAGGGCTTTAGCTTTTCATCATTAAAAGGGGCCATGGCTATAGCTCAGCCGCCTACTTCTCAGCTTAAGGCTACTATTTCTTCAGATCCGATGGTTACAAAAGCCACTGGTATTGTAGAGACTGGTACTGTTACCCCAGCCGTGAGACCAACTCGAGGAGCTAGTACATCGATCACTGTTATACCTGTTCGCGGGTAAAATCGTTGCTTTCTTCATTGATTCCATTGCTATCGTGAATAACAGTTTTTTCGGTTACAAAGATCCGGTCTTTTTATAAGATCCGGTTACAATGAAAATCAACTAAAAGAAAATTAAAAATTACAACTTTTTCTCCTTGTTGTCGAACAAATCACGAGCTCCTGTTTTGCGGTCGCTCGCTTGCGTGGGTTGTTTGCCTGCGCCGGGGTTTATCCGTGGACCACCACGAGATCTAGATCCGGTCGGATCTATGCAGTATGACGGGTATTATTTCGCCAAGGAAATAATAGCCGAGGGTACTATTTCGCCAAGGAAATAGTAGCCTTTAGTTCTCGGGATCAAAGACCAAGCTTTGATCCGGAGTATGCCTGCGTAGATCTGAGATCCGATTTGAGATCCGGTTCCTCTCGAACTCTTGCCTTATTTGGCGTTGACGATCGCCGAGCACCAGATCTGGAAGAGCAAGTCCTCGAAGTCCCAAAGCTTGGATCTTTTTTAGATCTGAGTCTTCAATCCAGCAGAGCTTCGCCTCTCCAAATTTTCCAACCCTTGAACAAATGAACCACCTCTCCTATTTATAGCCTCTCTTCACTGTGCTCGGGCACAGATCTGGCCGGCCACCGAGCCACCCATAGGTGGCTCGGCTTTGGCCGAGTCCCCTAGGTGTTGTGGTTTTTTGCCATTTCGTCTGGTCTCGTGGTTGATTCGGACTCTGATTTGTTGATCTAATTTGGCAGTAGATCCGATTCCTGATTTGGCAGTAAATCCACTTCTGAGTTCGAGTCCGAAACTGATCTTGATTCGATCGTGATTTGTCCGAGTCCGCCCTTGGTTGGTTAACTCGTTGACTCTTCCACCCGTTAGCTTGATTCCGCATGCGAGTGGATTTATTCCGCTATTTGCGTGTGGTTCATTAGCCTCGTTAATTCGCTTCATCACGTATCGCTTGGCTTCGGCGTTGTGGACTAACAATCGTGTCTGCATACATCGCCCGATGGTCGGTTCGTCGAATCGGTGTTGTCGAGCTGTGTTAAGGGACCTATAGGCAGTTTTATACGCCTACAGATACCCCCTCCAAAGTATTTCAGTCTCGTTCTTTTATAGAAGAGTCTGGAATACTTTGGATATGATTGTCCCAACCTTCAGTCGGTGTAACGGGACTTTGGAATGGTTTCTGTTCTTGATTCCTTCGATCCTTCAGGCCATTCGGTGCTTTGTCGAATGTCTGTAAGGTTTCCGGTGCTGCATTTATTGTCTGACCGTTGTTGGAATTTCGAACTTGAAGTCGATCCCTGATTTTTTTTTATCTTTAGCTCGTGTTTGTTGGTTCAACATAGAAATGACCCTCGATTGTTGGCGTTGAGTCTTTATTTGCGACGCGTTGTCCGGCGTAGTGTTTTTGAGTTATCCTTAAGAATATTTTTAGAAAAATATTCTCCAGAAGCTTCTCAACCAAAAATAGGGAATAGTTTATACTCGTATACCTTATTGGAGTATTTTCTGTGCCCGAATGAAAAATAGGGAATAGTTTATACTCGTATACCTTATTGGAGTATTTTCTGTGCCCGAATGAGCTGAACCGGTCTGATAATGAGCCAAAAAATTATTGGAGTATTTTCTGTGCCCGAATGAGCTGAACCGGTCTGATAATGAGCCAAAAAAGGCAGTAATTCAGCTCAAAAAGTCTTCCGACCCTTTCGAATGTGTGGGAGAGGCAAGCATAAACAAAGGATTGAACCCTCGGTCGATTTGAAGTTGTTTCGATGCTCGATTCAGCTTCAATTTGAATTCTGGTTCGAATCTGGTTCAAACTGGTTCAACCTGGTTCAGGACTGGTTCAACCTGGTTCAAAGCTGGTTCAACCTGGTTCAGACTGGTCTGGTCTGGTTCAGTCTGGTTTGGCCTGGTTCAGCCTGGTTTGGCCTGGTTCAGCCTCTTTTGAACTGATTTGGACTGGTCTGGTCTGGTTCAAC
>NC_033803.1:16202688-16212498 GCF_001876935.1 Asparagus officinalis
AAATCTTCATATAAAAATTCCTCTCAGGCCCCTCGAGCACGTGGTCTGAGCTTCTTTCAAGATTTGGTTTTTGTCGGATCTTCGAGCTTTCCCTCAGGTAAATCCTCCACAATTTTAGCATATTTCATGCTTAATTCAATTTATGAATTTGTGGGGTCGCATGTGAGGGTTAGGGTTTATGATTTGGCGCCTCGAGCTCCTCTTTCAGGGGGTAAAATTTGGAGCTCTGAGGGATTTAATTGCAATAAAAGAGAAACTTTTTTTTCTGGATCTGATCCCTAATTTATTTTGCAGATCATCATGTCGCGTGTCCCGAGAGGTCGCTCCCCTGCTGCGTCGGCTGATGGCGTGCCTCCCTCATACGCTGGTGAGCTATTTTTTAGAAATTTACAAATTAGTCCATTTTTTCTTGGAATTTTGCAAATTAGTCCTTTTTACCCCCACGTTGTTCTCCTTGGTGAGGATCGACGCTTTAAAGATATGTTTTGCTTGGTCAAAACCATATCTCAAAATAAAGGGGGCGTTTTGATGCTGCATTGTGCCTTATAAGGCATGGATATATTGTCGATATACCCTATCTTATGAATGCACAACGTGGCCAAATCGTCTCACCCTTTATAAGGCAATGACTCTATCTTACCCATTCGTAAGATGAGTTCAATTTCCTTTTATAACTAGAATTAACAAACGTTTAATTGTTTGTTTTCAGTTGAGTATCCTTCCGGAGCATTTTCATCTCATGCGGTGAACGGACGTCGTGGGGATGATAGGAGGATGGTGAGACCCGAAATCATCCTAATATCCGACGATGAAGGGGAAGAGGATCCCATTGCTGCAATTATGTCTGACCAAGAATCTGTCCTCCCGGTCTCCGAATCCGTGCAGGGCATCCTCCAAAAAGTAGAGAATGTTATGCAAAAAACGGCCACCGTCATTATTTCTGGACAGGGAAGATTTTATGATTTGCTCCCTTTCATAACAGATAGTCTTAAATACATTCAGCGTGTAGGTGGCATCCGGCTAGCTGGACGATGTGAGTTAAGGTTGACTTGCTTAGAGGTACTCATGTATCGTTTGGAAGAGCTAGTACACTTCGACTCACATGATGAGGTCACGCCGCTCATGATCGATGCTCAGATTCAGAGGATGCACGAGCGTAAGGCCCGAGCGAGACGCATATCAGAGCAAGAAATCATCATTGCGAACTTGTACGAACGGCAACGTCATCTGCGGACTAAGATAGATGCTTATAACAGCATTGCTGATAGGACAGGGATTAGGACCGTCCAAGGGGAGAGGACTCTAAAAGATTTTGAGCTCGAGAGCACCAGAGTTCAAAATGTTTATAGAGGAGAGCTGGAGGTTCTTCACGCGTTGCGCCGAGAAGACGTAACTGCCGACGCTGCCGCCGTTCTTGCTTATGCCAAGCTTCAGAAGGAAGAAGAGGAGAAGGTTCGAGCGGAACACGCAGAGAACCTTGCCGCTGTTAAGGCTAAAATTGCTTCCTTCAGTTTGTTAGATCTGGTTTGAGACGTCTTCTTGTATCTCAACTTGGTCTGATTTTATTAATAAAACAAAGTCTTTTCTTTAGCGCACTCCCCTTTTTATCGTTATGTTTCTCTGTTGATTGTGATCCCAACGGTTGTAATACTTACAGGATTTTTGGCAAACCCTCATCCCTCAACGGGTTTGATGAGCCTTTACCAACTACCGTTTAAGTCGGGCTAGCATACAGATTGTTCAAGTCCGTTCCGCATGTGACGTTAAGCTAAAAGAGTTAACCCTTTTAGTGCTACGATCTTGAATACGTAGACTTCGTCTTTCTCCTGTGAAAAGACTAAACAGCAACGTGTATGAGATGTTGACTTAGGATTTTTGGCAAATCCTCAGCCTTCAACGGATTTGACATGCTTTTACCGATTACCGTTTGAATCGGGCTTACATGCGGATTGTCTAAATCCGTTCCGCATGTGACGTTGTGCTAAGAGAGTTAACGCTCTTAGTGCTACGATATTGAATACGTAGACTTCGTGGAATAGGCTACCCGGCGATACGTGTTAGGTGTTGACTTTAGGATTTTTGGCTAACCCCCAGCCTTCAACGGATTTGATTAGCCTTTACCGACTACCGTTTGAGTCGGGCTAGCATGCGGATTGTCTAAATCCGTTCCGCATATAACGTTGTGCTGAGAGAGTGAATTCTCTTAGACTTTGCTGCTACGACTTCGAATACGTAGACTTCGCCATTGTTATGGGAATAGGCTACCCAGCAATGTGTATTAGACGCTGACTTATCCCTATTTAGGCTTCGGGATAAAATACCCCAGAATCGAACTCTGGTGTCTTTTTCCATGGAAAAAGACTAAACCGACGACGCGTGTTAGGCATCGGCATATCCTTTCTTAGGATTCGGGATGCAATTCCCCATGCGTGTAAGGCATGGATTATGGTGTTATTAATAACAACCTGCCACAATGTTGAATATGCGGACGGGTGTTCTTTTTAACGGTTAAGAAACTTCTTAGGATGAATCCTAGATTGATAAATTCTTGGAAAAGGGTTGGTGTGGGAAAGGAAGAATTTTATATTCTATTTCCCGGTCTTCTTTTAGGGTGAAGACGAACCCGAATACAAGGAAGGAAGAATTTTATATTCTATTCCTTGATTCTGGAAAGGAAGAATTTTATATTCTATTTCCAGTGCAAAAGAAACTAGGAGTGGGATCTCCACTCCGAGAATCTGGAAAAAATCTAGATAAACTTGCCTTTTATAGGATTGGTTATATAAACTGAAAAATGAGTTCTTCATTTATCGAAGTGAAACTTCAACTTCGGTTATAGCCATGAGAGGGCTTAACCAAAGAGAAGAAGAAGGGAATTCTTTCGTTTATCGAAAGGGGACTCCGAAATGAAAGTGGACCTCTTGTTCATGGAGAGAGTCAAGAGGGCCAGAAGGACACTTTTGGTGGACTCACTGTCAGTTGAAATTGATCAGTGATGGATTTTGGTGGTAAAATGAAAGATTTTGGGTTATTCTCTAGAATATTAACTGTAATATTCTTCAAGGAACTTCCCGGCAAATGAGTTATCCTGGATGTACTATGGATAGTACTTTTTTAGGAACTTCCTATTTATTGGCATTAATTGCCTGATGCCTTTTTGAGTAATCAGGCGATATGCGTCGTTTGAGTAGACTGTGTCTATCACAAACGGTCCTTCCCACTTAGGTTCGAATTTACCTTTCTTCTTGGAGTTGAGGATTATCGGTCGACGAGCAGCGAGGACCAGATCTCCTTCCTTGAAGCTTCTCTGTCGGACTCTCTTGTTAAAAGCCCTAGATATTCTGGCTTGATAGAACTCAATGTGTTGTTGAGCCTCCAAGCGCTTTTCATCCAACCTCTCGAGTTCTTCGAGACGTTTTTGATGCTGTTCTTCTGTCGTCATCTCAGTTACAAGGGCGATCCGAAGGGATGGGATTTGGATCTCCAATGGTAGCACAGTTTCACATCCGTATACCAACGAATACGGGGTGGCTCCTGTAGGTGTGCGTATGGTGGTGCGATAAGCCCAGAGTGCTTCACCGAGTTTATCGTCCCAGTCTCGTTTATTGGTCTTCACGAGCTTTGATAGGATCTTAATGATCGTCTTGTTGAACGCCTCAGCTAATCCATTCGCAGCGGGATAATAAGCTGTCGACGACACATCTTCAATCTTGAACTTGTCACAAAACCTGATGAAGGCGTTGCTTATGAACTGCGGACCGTTGTCATGAATGATCCGTCTTGGCACGCCGTGTCGGTATATAACATGATGCTTGATGAAATTAATGACGTTGTTCGTCTTCACTTCTCTAAGCGGAATGGCTTCAGCCCACTTTGAAAAGTAATCCGTGATTACAAGAATGAATCGATCACCTTTAACTGAAGGGGGAAAAATAGGACCGACAATGTCCATACCCCATGTCTCGAACGGCCAAGACGTGGTTGACGTGTGCAACTGCTCTGGCGGTTGATGCATATAATTTGCATGTATTTGATAAGCATGACACTCTCGGGCGTATTTGATTGCATCACGAACCATCGTTGGCCAAAAATATCTCATTCTCCTGATGCGATCATACAGTTTGGGACCAGGCTGATGCGCACCACATTCTTCTTCGTGTGCTTCTTTAAGAACTTCTTCTGCTTCTTTGTTCGAAAGGCATCAGAGTAATAAATCATCGTACCCTCTACGGTATAACGTATGGGTCTCGGTATTATAGAAGAATCTTGGTGCTCTTTGGCGAATTGATTCCCTTTCTTTTATGTCCTCTGGTAAAATACCATATTGGACGTAGTCAATGATAAGAAAACGCCAATCTCGGGACTCAGACCCAATTTGGGTTGAATTCACCTCCTTGGCGTTTTCGTTTCCATCATCTTCCTCTTCAATATCCATATTGTATATGGGTATGCAGAGCTGATGCGTCCTCACTATGACTAACAGCTCAGTTTCGAGAGGCTGCGCAAGTGATACCGCTAGTGCTGCCAGTGCATCTGCATAAGCGTTCTGGAGATGAGGGATGTATTCAATAAAGAATTCTTCAAGAGACTCTGCCATTTTGATGGCCTCCTGGTGGTATGGGATCAGGTCTTGGTTCCGACTTCATACTCTCTACGGACTTGGTTGACTATCAATTGAGAATCCCCAAAAGCTTCGAGATATTCGACCCCCAGCTCCTTGGCGAAACTGAGTCTAATGAGAAGCGCGTTGTACTCGGCTACGTTATTGGAGCACGGACTAGTCAATGAATAAGCCCGAGGCATCACATGCTTTCCTGGGGAAATTAAGACAACTCCAACTCCAGAGGAGACTGTAGAACCTCCCGGGGTTATTACCCTATTAACTGCTCTTGAAGCACCATCGAAATATAATTGCCATACTTGTTGGCGCGACGTAGTGTTAACCTCGTGGGTTTCATCCGGCAAGTCATCATATACTTCTGCCGTATCTGTGGTCGGGTTTGCCGCCAAAAGATCGCAAATTGCTTGTCCTTTGATCGACTTCTGTTGCTTGAAGTACAAATCGTATTGGGACAAGAGAAGGGCCCACTTCGCTAACCGCCAATTCATAGAGGCCGGTTGCGTCATGGGACAAGAGAAGGGCCCACTTCGCTAACCGCCAATTCATAGAGGCCGGTTGCGTCATAAACACCCGTATTGGATTAACGTTGGAAATGACGTAAATCGTCTGGCCGACCAGGTAATGCCGCATCTTTTGCATTGCAAATACCAATGCGAGGCATTCTTTCTCAATCATCGGATATCGGGACTCGGCGCCTACCAAGGTCCGACTTAGGTAATAGACTGCCTGTTCATGACCATTATCATCGTCTTGTGCTAGTAAAGCACTTATCGAGTGGTTCATCGCCTTGATGTAAATCAAGAACGGTTTACCCGATTTCGGTGCAACGAGAACAGGAGGATTCGCCAGATACGTTTTGATATCTTCGAATGCTTTTTGGCAGGCGTCGTCCCAGATAAATGACACCCCTTTCTTGTTTAGCTTAGAGAATGGTTGGCACTTCCCAGAAAGGTTTGAGATGAACCGCCGAATGTAAGCTAGCCGCCCTTGCAACCCTCTGAGTTCTCTCAGATTTCTAGGAGGTTGCAGCTCGTGTATCACCTTCACTTTGTCAGGATCGATATGTATACCTTTAGTGGTGACGACGAATCCAAGGAATTTTCCGCTAGACATTCCCAGGAAGGATTTAGTAGGGTTCATCTTCAATTGATGACTTCGCATGAGATCGAACATCGTCTTCAAGTCCTTGATGTGATCTTCTTTGTTGCGGCTTTTTACAACCAAATCATCAACGTAGCATTCGACTGTTTTCCTGAGATGTTCTTGGAAAATCTTAGTCATTGCTCGTTGGTACGTGGCGCCTGCATTCTTTAGACCGAAAGGCATCACGGTGTAGCAAAAGACACCGAGGGGCGTTCTGAACGCTGTATGCTTCTCGTCATCTGGGTGCATCTTGATTTGGTTATATCCTGAAAAGCCATCCATAAAAGACATTCTCTCGAATCCGCATGTATTGTCGATAATGACATCCTTGATTGGGAGAGGAAAGTCGTCTTTTGGACATGCCGTATTCAGGTCTCTGAAGTCAATGCAAATCCTGATTTTACCGTTCTTCTTCATAACTGGAACGATATTGGCTAGCCAATCTGGATGTTGCTCCTCTCGGATAAATCCTGATTCGATCAATTTCTTAACCTCTGCCTCAATGGCTTCCATAATCTGTGGACGAAACCGTCTCTGCTGTTGTTTGACAGGTTTGGCATCCGGCTTGATATCGAGGCGGTACATTGCCACATTGGGGTCGAGCCCTGGCATATCTTCATAGTTCCAAGCGAAGACGTCAATATACTCCCTGATGAGAGCAATTAACTCCTCTTTTTCATTTGGGGGAAGGCTGTCACTGATGAATATGGGCTTTGGGTTAGCCTCGTCACCCATGTTAACTTGGACTATTTTATCTTCAGTGGGTGGTTCTCTTTGTTCGAACCTATCACCATACTGCATGTTTAGGTGATGAACCCATGGATCTTCCCACGTTGGCATTTGATTGTCGTCTTCTATCGTCACAGGATCGACCGTAGTCATATGCGACATCAGTTTCTTGAACACCTCCCCCAAACTTGCGTCGGAATCCCCAGCTGAAGAATCAGAAGAGTATCCGTTCTTAGTTTTGTTAGCAATTTGATCGATAATTTGCCAACCACATTCATCATCAGACGAGGAAACATAGCCTAAGCCTCTTTTGTGACGGTAATAATCATCCGGTTTCCCTTTTGGCACATATGCTGCTTTAGCTGGGATACGGGAACCTCGATCAAAGTACAAGCCTTCTCCGAGCGTGAAATCATATCCCTGTTTTTCCATGAGCTTGCGCGCCTCAGGACTATACTTAGATAAATATCGACCAGGTTTATCTTCCTCTTCGTCTTCCCTTAGGAAATGATCTGGTAATGGAAAATTCTCTCCTTTACCATAAATCACCTCTTTTTCGACTCCTGTTTTGGCAGGCACGACCAGGGTTGTTCCGAAGGAATGCTGGAGGCGTTTCTTTGTTACATAAGATGATCGGAGCGGCATATGTAAATCAGGATTATCGTGTAGTCCTTTTGTCGCATCATCAAGAAACAACGAGTACTCTAAATCATCTTTTATTTCAATATCGGCAAGTTGCTAGTTACAACTTACCTCTGACGATTGTTCATCGTCAAGATTGATTACAAAGGGTACAATGTCATTTAAAACAAAACCACCATTGTAATCGAATCCGGCTTCAGAATCAGCTTCTTCCTTCTCCTCCGCTGTCCGTGCCTTGGGCCGATGATTCAGTATCGGATTCGTTACCATAAAGGAGAGAATCAGTGAAATAATTCTCATACCCTTTAAATGGTTGCTTATCCGCGACCACCGTTCTAACCCTATTATCAGTGTCGACATATTTCAAACACTGATGGAGAGTTGAGGGAATTATAACATTACTATGGATCCAAGGCCGACCCAGTAGTAAGTTATATGATGTCTCAGCATCAATCACGTAACACGTGACCTCCGTCTTCAGATCACCCATTTGGCACTTTATCCGGATCTTTCCCAAAGGCCTTGACCCGCTAGTGTTGAATCCGTAAATGACCGTGCCTGTAGACGCCAATTTGCTGACTGGAATACCAAGGCTATGCATAAGGCGAAGCGGCATAATGCTCACAGCAGAACCCGGATCCACTTGGATTCGGTTGACCTCGATGGAGCCAATGTATCCGACGAAATATAGGGGCCGATCATGGTTTGAATTCTTCGTCTGCATATCCTATTTGGTGAAGGTGATGCATGGAAGGTTCTTAGCCGCTATGTTGCAGTGTTGAATTGACAGTTCTAGCTCTTCAGGTGCCGGTTTGACCCGAGTGAGGAATGCTTCAGAATCAGCCAAGGCTTCTCGTAAGGCTTCCCTAGTATCCTTAGACAACCACAGCAACTCATACAACGTTATCCGCACTGGAATATTGGCTAATTGACCCATGATATCGAAGACGCACGGAGTTTTTGAGCTTTCCGATTTGTCTCTTCCAATCGGGCGACTGAAGCGAGACTGCTTCGGATTCTGAGCCTCCTGGGGATTCTTCTCTTTCGGTTTATTCACCGGCTGTCGTTGAGTATCTTCAACCGGTTTAGGAACCTAATCACCCCCAGCTCTGTGAGAGTTTTGGCTGGTCTCTGTTTAGTCACCCCCTGTTCAGCTAATTGATCACTAGGTGACGGATAGTTGAAGTGGTACTGGTTTTCGCTTCTAGTGGCAAAAACTTCTTGTTCTTCTTCGGAAAGCGGGAAAACAGGAGCTTCATCGCCATCTTCTTCGAAAATTGCGGAAGTACCATTGCAGGACTTGCTTTTACCCTTTCTTTTCGAGGAGGTCGTCCACTGCTCATCTCTAATGAGATCCGGATGAACCCAGAGGATTTCGCCGTTCGGGGCTGTGTGTGGCACAAGTCGCTTTTGGCGCTGTCCATGTGGGTCATCATTCACCGTCTTCATTCCTACTTTGGTGATGCGTTTCGGCTCGAACCATGTTGTGGGCACCGATCCAAAGCTGATTGACACTGCATTTGCTCCCACATTCTTGGCAGGCTTCGGGGTTATGACGCCCACATCAATTAATGCCTGGATCTTATCCTTGAGGTGGACGCATGATTTGGTAGGGTGGTGGACCGCTATATGGTATGCGCAATACTTCGGATCCGTCACTTTGCTAGCCCCCTCTTGATCCACGATCGCTGGCAGCTGGATTTTGTTGTTCTCCAATAGGTACTTGAAGATGCCGGGCACCTCGTCATCTTTGAAGGAGTACACCTTAGGAAATCTTGGCTCCGCTCTTTGCTTCTGAGACCGTTGTTGCCATTGCGGCTGCGATTGTTGTGGCGCTCTTTGCTGCTGCTGTTGCTGAGGTTGCAATTGGAAAGTTTGATTAGCATCAACTGCATTAGCATGTGCCTTACCTTTCCCCCTTGGGTTGAAATTCTGTGCTGGAGCATTTGTCGCCTGTTGGCCTCTCTCCGCCTTCTTTCTCCTAAGGAATCGCTCAGCCTGCTCCCCTCGGACCTTCAGATCCTTCCACGTTTTGGATGGTGCTGTCCCCATTGCTTCCAACACGTCCAAGGACAGATTATTATGGCAGGTCTGGAGAATGAATTCCTCGGTGATAGGGTCTCGGCAGTTCATCGCCTTATTCCGGAACCTTTTGACGAAGGTGTCGACTAACTCCCCATCCTTCTGCTTCTCATCGAGCAATGATCCGATAGATATCTCGGTGTCGTCGTCGAAGAAATTGGTGAGGAACATGGTCTCCATATCGGCCCAGCTGTTCACGCTACCTAGCTTGAGGCGGCGATACCAATCGAAGGCGGCTCCACGAAGAGTGCCAACGAAGGACCGTACCATCAGAGGCTCATTACCAGAGATAACACCCAGGTGCGATTTGAAGTAAATCAAATGCTGAGTAGGTGAACCCATCCCATTAAACGGCGTGAAGTTAATTAGGTTGAACTTAGCCGGATATGGGATCGATTCCCACTCTCTTGGGTATGGACAGGGAATGCCCGTCTTTTTCGTCTCTTGAGCGGAAATAAATGTATTGATTTTTCTCTCGAGGTTTTTAATTTTCAGGCTTTCATCTCTGTTTTCGCTAGCATTCTCGTTACCACCCCCCTGCATTGACGGGAGGATTATTGGTATTACGAGCTTCATTTGTATCCTCGTCTTCC
>NC_033803.1:16212523-16343133 GCF_001876935.1 Asparagus officinalis
GACTGAGCATCCTTCATTACCACCCCCTGCATTGACGGACAGGATTATTGGCATTGTGAGCTTTCATCCGTATCCATGTGACTCCTCTTCCTGAACGACCTTGGTTACGGCGGCTTGGTTCGCCTTGCTGGTTCGTCAGTGCCTGAATTTGTTGCTCATGCATTTCTCTCATGTTCTGCATGGCCATCTGCATTTCAAATCTGAAGGCCTCCTGTTGTTTGTCTAAGGCTTCTTCGAGCATCTTGGCCACTTGTTCCGCGCTTATCATGAATGACTCGCGGGGTTGTCCTTCACTGGATACGGTATTGTCTGATGCAACTGCGGAGCCAGCATCAGATTCTTCATCTTCTGAAGGTACCCTTGTCCGAACCCTGCCGTAAGTCCCTCGTGTAATGGCTCCAGACTGCAGACAAGTTAGATACCGGGATACTGGAGGAATTGACTCAGGATTGTCCCGTGTCGATGCCCTTTTGCTGGTCATATTGGTGGTGACCCTCGGAAATTCCCCGTCTTCGACTATCCTTCTACTTCGCCCGTAAACGCCTGTGCCTTGGTTTTGACGCTTCGGTACTAAGCCTTTCGAACACTGAAATTCTCTCGGGGACTGCCTTGATGCAGTTGCACTCAGACAGTACCGCCCGAATGAGCTTTGAACAAGGGCACTGAGTTTCTAGCCTTCGAGGACTTCTCTTTCTGGCCTTGCTCGTACCCCCAGCACGATAGTACAGCTCTTCCGTTTGAAAATCGGAGCAACCTATCGTGTATTGGCACGATTTCTCAGGTATAACACAATCATCATCAGACGATAACGTTTCCTTCTGAGAGTGAATTACCTTCTTCGGACTTTCGAGAGTCACACGCCTCGAAACCTGCCTTTTTGGGCGTGAGTTCTCGGCGGGCTCTCGGACTCCGGAGTAGCCATGGGAATTGTCGGCGACTTCGTTTGGTTCGCCGAAGGTTGAACCTGCTTCGAAGGCTGCAAAGGTTGCTCTTTGGCCTGAATCAGCACTTCGGACTTGGGCCTCCAGACTTTGCGGGTTGGTGGCGGATTGCTTGCCACTTCCTTCTGCAGCTTCCTACGGGCTTCTTGGACTTGAGCCCGTGCCTGCGCTGACATCGCGCGGCGCCTGCGAATGCGCTCTTCCAATGTCGAACGATTCCGTTTGACACGGACCCACTCGTTCGTTGGCGGCTTGGAGGAGCTACCCTTCATTGGTTATTGAGGCTGCTTGCCTCTTTTGTTTTTTAGATCCGCGTTGTAGCGGATCCCGTCAACGGACTCCATGGCCTTTGCGAACTGTTTCGCAAGGCGTTGACGTTGCCTTTGGCGGGCCCTCTTCAAGAGAGTCACCATGCCCTCTGCGGCAGAAGGGTTGGCCAGAGCAGCTCCGACCTGGTTGGGAATTGGAGGAACCTCACCCGATGCTGCTTTGGCATCTAGCGGGGAGAGATCTTCGTTGGTGTTTTCAACGTCTTCAAACCAACGAGTTTTTCTCCTGGAGGAGAGTTTCTTGGACTTGCGGGGGGAGGTTGATCCGGACGAGGACGACAAGGACTCCTCGAACTTCTGCTTGTCGAACTCGTATTCGACCTCCTCCACGACCGGGATCGAGATCCGCGGCTACGACGCAACAATCTCGGCAGCGAGATCGGTGGCTCCCACTGTGGTCGCCAGATTGTTCGCGGGGAAAATTATTGCCTTCTTCATTGATTCCATTGCTATCTTGAATAACAGTTTTTTCGGTTACAAAGATCCGGTTTTTTTATAAGATCCGGTTACAATGAAAATCAACTAAAAGAAAATTAAAAATTACAACTTTTTCTCCTTGTTGTCGAACAAATCACGAGCTCATGTTTTGCAGTCGCTCGCTTGCGTGGGTTGTTTGCCTGCGCCGGGGTTTATCCGTGGACCACCACGAGATCTAGATCCGGTCGGATCTACGCAGTATGACGGGTATTATTTCGCCAAGGAAATAATAGCCGAAGGTACTATTTCACCAAGGAAATAGTAGTCTTTAGTTCTCGGGATCAAAGACCAAGCTTTGATCTGGAGTATGCCTGCGTAGATCTGAGATCCGATTTGAGATCCGGTTCCTCTCGAACTCTTGCCTTATTTGGCGTTAACGATCGCCGAGCACCAGATCTGGAAGAGCAAGTCCTCGAAGTCCCAAAGCTTGGATGGGGGCCTATTTATAGGCTCTCTGAACTGTGCCCGCGTACAGATCTGGGTCGGCCACCTATAGGTGGCCGGCACTAGGCCGAGCCACCTATAGGTGGCTCGGCTCTTGGCCGAGCCCCCCTTAGGCGTTGGGTTTTGTTGTTTTGTCCGGTTTCGTGGTTGATTCGGACTTCTGATTTGTTGATCTGATTTGGCAGTAGATCCGATTCCTGATTTGGCAGTAAATCCACTTCTGAGTTCGAGTTCGAAACTGATCTTGATTCGATCGTGATTCGTCCGAGTCCACCCTTGGTTGGTTAACTCGTTGACTCTTCCACTCGTTAGCTTGATTCCGCATGCGAGTGGATTTATTCCGCTATTTGCGTGCGGTTCATTAGCCTCGTTAATTCGCTTCGTCGCGTATCGCTTGGCTTCGGTATTGTGGACTAACAATCGTGTCTGCATACGTCGCCCGATGGTTGGTTCGTCGAATCGGCGTTGTCAAGCTGTGTTAAGGGACCTATAGGCAGTTTTATACGCCTACAATACCTACCACCATTCCGTTGATTCACGAGGTTAGATCGGTAGGGCCAAGCATGGGGTGTCAAGCTGAAGGGTCTTCTGCTGGCGTTAGTAAGTTCTGCTTTATGACTCGCTCTGAGTTTCCAGCTAATATTTTAGAATTTCTTATTCGTCCTTTTTTTGTGGATCTTTCATCATGTCCATTTGAGCTCGCCATGGCCTTGTTGTCAGTTACTGATCCAAGTAAAGTCATATTCCGTGTGGACCTCGGTCATTTTGCTTCTTTTGTGAAAGGAATGATTAATAAGATCCTTCATTACAGATATTCTTTTGATCAGCTCAAGCGGTCTCTTGATCATCAGGTGACGATGATTAGAGAGGATGGATATCCAGAGTTGGTTGGTTCTCTCACTACGGATTTAGTCATGCTAGAGCGTGAATTCTGAGAGTTAAGGGAACTACAGGCTACAGACGCTTCTTCATTTGCGACTACTCAGTTGGAGTCCTAGCTAAAGCAGTAGCATGACGCTCGAGTTTCTATTGGGAATGAGCTCCAATCATAAGAGGGTTCTGTTATGCAAATAACAACAATTCTCTCGAGGAAGGACAAGACTAGGGCTGAATTACTTAGCTCTTTAGCCTCGACCCGTGAGAAAATATCCGATCTTGAAAAGGCCCTAAAGTATGCCAAAGATTCTTGTGCCATTCTCGAAGGTGAATTAGCCGATGTAGAATGCTCCCGAAAAAAGACACTTGAGAAGCTGGAGCCTGCGAAGGAGAAGTTGGCTAAGCTAAGAGGTGAAGCTGCAAAGATATTGAATGCCTCTGAAAATTATGTCTGTGCTAACTTGCAGGCTAAGCTTGAGCAGACTTATGCGGAGGAGCTCTCTAGGTTGGAAATTCGGATTTGTGACCGCAAATTATATTTGGATTGGTAGCGCCACTCTTGTATCTTCATTTTGATTTGTCAAAGTCTTTTGCTTAGCGAATTTTTTTATTATGACTTTTATCCTATCTGGAACAAATAATCATAATACTTATAGGATTTTTGGTAAACTCTCAGCCATCATCAGATTTGATGTGTCTTTACCGATTAACTTTTTAATTGGGCTAGCATGCAGATTGTTTAGATCCGTTCTGCATGTAACGTTGTGCTACAAAGAGTAAATTTTTTTAGACTTAATGCTAGAATTTTGAATACGTAGACTTCATCCCTCACGGGATGTTCATATGATTTTTGGCAGACCCTCAGCCATCAACGGCTTTGATGTATCTTTACCGATTACCGTTTGAATCAGGCTAGCATGTGAACTATTTAAATCCGTTTCACATGTAACATTGTGCTAAGATAATAAACCCTCTTAGACTTGATGCTATGATTTTGAATACATAGGTTTGGTTGTTTTCAAGAGAAAAGACCAATCGACAACACGTATTAGGTGTAGACTTATCTCTGATTAGGGATCGAGATAATTTTCCCCAGGCGTGGATTCTGGTGTCATTAATGATAGCTCACCACGATGTCAAACACGTGGGCTTTCGTCCTTTTTTGCAAAAAAAGACTAACCGGCAGCTCGTGTTAGGCACAGACTTATCTCTAATTAGGGATCGAGATAATATCCCCCATGCATGGATTCTGGTGTCTTTTCATAGCAAAAGACTAATTGGCAACGCGTGTTAGGTGTAGACTTATCTCTTATTAGGGATCAAGATAATATCCCTCATACGTATAAGGCATGGATTTTGGTATTATTAATAACAACCTGCCACGATGTCAAATATGTGGGCTTTGCCATTTTTACAGGAATGCGCTACCCGACAGCATGTGTTAGATGCAGACTTATCTCTATTTAGGATCGAGATAAAGTCTAACATGCGTGTAAGGCATGGATTCTGTCGTCATTAATGACAGCCTGCTACGATGTTGAACACATGGGCTTTCGTCCTTTACGCGACAAAAGACTAACCGGCAATGCGTGTTAGGTGCAAACTTATCTTTGATTAGGGATCGAGATAATATCTCCCAGGCATAGATTCTGGTGTTTTTTTCTTAGTAAAAGACTAACCGGCAATGCGTGTTAGGCATAGACTAATCTTTGATTATGAATCAAGATAATATCCCCCATGCGTGTAAGACATGGATTTCAGCGTTATTAATAACAACCTGCCATGATGTCAAGTACGTGGGCTTTGTCATTTTTACGGGAATACGCTACCCGACAGCATGTGTTAGATGCAGACTTATCTCTATTTAGGGATCGAGATAAAGTCCCTCATGTGTGTAAGATATGGATTCTTTTAGTTAGATTGTGTCTTTTCTTTCGGCAAAGACGAATCTAGTGCTGGAAAGGAAGAATTTTATATTCTATCTCCAGGTCTTCTCTTAGGACAAAGACGAACCCGATGCTGGAGAGGAAGAATTTTATATTCTATCTCTAGGTATTCTCTTGGGTCAAAGACGAACCTGATGCTAGAGAGGAAAAATTCTATATTCTATCTCCTGCAGCAAAAGAAACTCAAAGTGGGATCTCCACGTTGAGAATCCTGAAGGTGAAACTAAGAGTGAGATCTCCACTCTGAGAATCAAAAAGATCCAGATAATCCTAACTTTTATAGGATTGGTTACCAAATTTGAAGATGAATTTCTTGTTTATCGAGGTGAAATTCTGACTTTGGCCCTAACTGTTTAAAGGTTTGACCAAGTAGGAATTTTAAAATGATACTAACTATTTAAAGGTTTGATCGTTCAATTTGAGTGGACCTTTCATTCATCAAAAGAACTGAGAGGGGATTTTAGCTTTGACCCTAACTGTTTAAAGGTTTGACCAAATAATAGTGGGAGTGAATGTACAAATAACAATGGGAGTGTTGATTTGTACAAATTACTTAGTGAGGGTTTTTGGTGTCAAGTGACAAGATTTTGACATGAAGGGGGTTCGATAAAAACCATGGATCAGCAGATTGAAATTTTAAGTGTCGTGTCAGGACCTTAATAGTGGGAGTGTTAAAAGCTTGGACACAACAGGAGTTTGAATAGATTTAACCATGAAGAATTTTTGTGGACCCACCGTTAATTTATTTGATCAGTAAGGGATTTTATGGTGGAAGACTGTGAATCATCAAACACTCCATAATTACACCATAGGAGTTTCGTGAGGAAAGATTGACCGGATAAAGTCATGGAATCTCATCCCGACGAAAGAGTGCTCTGAAAGACAGGGTGGGAGGGTTTTAATCATCTTGGAAATGATTAAATAGCCACAGTGGAGGATTCTTAATCATTCTCATAATAATTAAGAATGAATTATTCAGATAATTGGCTTTTATCTAGAATAATTGACCTATTCTGGGTTATCCTTAAGAATATTATGCATAATATTCTCTAGGAACTTCCCGTCAAATAGGTTATCCTGAATGTACAAACAAATCTCGAAAGAGAAGTACTCCAGGATCAGACTCTCACTGTCCTTGTGAGAGGTTAATCAGGACAGTATTATCAGCATGTAGCTGTCCCATGACTGCTCCATGGAGGGTCTCGGTATTCCAAAGGCTTAGCTCTGAAGTGTCAAAACCCAAGTCAAGGTGTTTTTGCAAAAGAAAATCAACCAGTCAAGAGGACAAATTCCCTGAAGTCACTATCAACATGGTTGATAAAGAAAAGTCAGTGATTACCTCGAACAGCTCTAATCCTGACTTTTCTCTGAGAAGAAAAGTCAATTTAAGAATAGCACAACGAATGTCTTGTCTCCATATAGAAGGTGTCAGACATGGGGATTACCCAACGATGCATGAAGGACTATCTTCAGAAGATGAACTTTCGAATACTTGCTCCGCGATCGCCTCCAACAATACAATGTCTAGTATGGGGCAAGCTCGAGAAGTATTCATGATCACTACCGAACAAGTGGCTCAACTTCTTCAAGAAGCCTTGGCCAAATAGAAAGAAGATTTTAAAATCAAAATGGAGATGGCCGTGCAACGGGTCAAGGATTTACATGCCCTACAACTTAAAGATTTATCAAATCAGCATGATGAATCCAGTCATCGCAACACTATCAATCAGGTAGATAGCAATTCAGAAGTTGAAGAAAATATTAATGCCAATACCCCACTTGATAACATGGATGTTGGGATTAGTCCCATCGACAATAACAACGATGGGGTGACCCCGTTGTTCCTTCCCAAAATTGCCCGAAGAAAGATGCAAGCGAGGATAAAAAGATGAAGGATCTAGAAAGAAAATTCAATGCCTTGATGACTGCTCAAGAGGTGAAGAAGATCGGTATCCCGTGTCCATACCCAAGAGAGTGGGATTCAATCCCGTACCCAGCGAAATTCAATCTAATTAACTTCACGTCATTTGACGAGAGAGGTTCGTCCACTCAGCATTTAATCTACTTCAAGTCCCACCTGGGAATGATCTCTAGACACGAACCCTTGATGATTCGGTCATTTGAAAACACCCTACGCAGTGACATATTCGATTGGTATCGACGTCTCAAGCTAGGAAGCATCAACCGCTGGGACGATATAAAAAACTCATTCCTCAGCAATTTCTTCAATGATGACACTGAAGTGTTAATTGGAGATCTTCTGGATGAGAAGCAGAAGAACAGAGAGTTAGTTGACACCTTCGTCAAACGCTTCCGAAATAAGGTGATGAATTGTCGAAATCCGGTCACAGAGGAGTTCATGTAGGCGTCAAAAAAATGCTAATAGATATCCAAACATAGAGAAAATCATCCAAAAGTCACAAGAATGAACCTCATACTGTCTTAGAAAAGAAATCAAGGTAGATATGAACTGTCTCGCCAGCAAGACAGTGTTTACTGTCTCGCCAGCGAGATAGTGTTGAAATGGTCAAAAACCACCTTGATAACTGGCGACACAGGAGGTTGTCCATTAGACTGCAGGACGTAGGATATACGTGGGGTGAGAAATCATGTGAAAACTGCTAAAATCGACAAAGTTAAAAACGTGGAAGGCAGTTACAACAAAACTTGCTCGAAGCAGTTGCCTTTTTCCGAGGAGTAGTATTGTACTGTCTCGCATGGCTGAGACAAGCAAACAGGCTGTCTGCGCCGGGCGAGAAGTAAAGCACTGTCTCGGCCTAATTCTTTGTTTGCGTTGTGTTTTTTCAGTTATGTACCACGAGGCTATATACCGCCCTAGGGTCACTCTAAGAATGAGGATCGAGCACTTGATCACCGAGCAATTCCAAGAGCAAAGGAGAGAGCAGACGGTTGAGTTTTGGTTGTTCCTTAGAAGCGATGGCTTGGACTTGATCTAGATGAACATTGCTTACTTTGAAAGATCTTTGATTTCAAATTCTCACTTCAATAAACAAGGAAAGAATCATTAAGCCCCTCGACGGATTGTGATTCGGCATCCACGAGGTTAGGACACTCGGTCGTCACAGGCAGAGTCCCATACAAGAAGCAGAGTTGATAAACATTTGTGTGGGTTATTTTGTTCGGAGAGTATGTTTTTGCTGTATTTTCATTGTTAATTGTTCTGTAACGAGGTCAAGTTAAATGGAAATCGATAATGGAAACACTTTGTGAAAACAACTGTCGCGGACAACAGGGGAGCAAGCGGCCCACTGCCGAGGCAGCCGGTGTCGGCAGACCGATCAGATCATTAGTCATGAGAGTCGAATATGTAGTGATCAGATCAAAATTCGATGGATACTTGTCATCCTCATCTTTAAATCTTCCCTCGCCGTCGCAGTGGCAGAGATTTCCTCTTCCAAGAAAGTCCCAAGTCTTCAATTCCAATGTAAGACGCAGGTGAGGGTTCTTGCCCGATGTGGCTAAGGATTACCTGCAACTTCTGGCCAAATGACCCGCCAGTTAAGGAGTCATGAATCATAGCCACTGGGTGCTACCTGTTTGGGCGGAAGAGTAGCTCGTCAGAGACACATTTGCGGCCACGCAGTGTGGTGCTCGAACACATTACTTAAGAGCCCATCAACAACGAAACCGGAGTGACATTTACTTATGCGGACTAAGTGATGTCAGAAATAACAAAAAGTGGTTCAGTTGACTCAACGGCAAAGGATAACATATTCTGGGCAGCGCTTACGACGGAGGAATGGAACCCTCAGTCAAAGAGGGCTCGTTCAACCTCTTAAAGGAACGTATATAGAGGCGTCAGATGAAAGGCCACCCGTGCCGTCTTGTATCAACAAGCAAAGGAATCAAGAGGAGATGGGTCTGAATAGAGCACCAACGAACCGTATGGTTTGGATGCCGGAAGAGCACGTAAAACATCCGTTCCGGGCGCCGTCCTACTGCATCACAGTGAACCCTGGTTAGCCCAGATTATCCATGTTAAATACAGAATGGCAGATCGCCTCGGTCTTCGTTGAGCGATCGGAGGGCAAAACTCGCATCAAAGAACAACTAAGATCGCCGCAAGTACAACCCTTAGTGGTTTTCTTAGACGGGGGTCGAACCCCCCTGTTCAGAACTGCACATTGCAGAACGAGAGAAATACCAATTACCTCTCGTGTAGGGCCTATGAATAATCACACCCGCAAAGAGGTGGAATTAAAAATTTAACCGCTTGGTCGGCCAAAGCGACGACCAGTCACGTCCTGGGTGCATTTAATAAGATTAAAACGAAAGATAGGTGTCAATCACCGGATAGTGTGGATGAGCTGTACTATCAAAAACAATCAGGAAGAGAACATCGAAAGATGAGTCCAACACTGTCTCGGCCGCCGAGACAGTAAACACTGTCTCGCAGCCTAATGTTGTCATGTTGTTGTATTTTTTCAGTTATGTCCCAGAGGCTATAAATACCCCCCTAGGGTCACTACTAATGAGGATCGAGCACTTGATAGAGCAATCCAGAGCAGAGAGAGAGCAGACTTGAGTTCTTGGTGTGATTCCTTGAGATTCGAGCTTTGACTTGATCTTAAGAAGAACGATTGTCTTACTTTGATAAGATCTTTGTTTCAAATTCTCACTTCAATAAACGAAGGAAGAATCATTAAGCCCCCTTCACGATCTGTGATTCGGCGATCCACGAGTTAAAGCACTCCCGGCACAGGCAAAGTCCCACAAAAGCAGGAGTTGATAAACAATTTCTGTGTTATTTTCTCGAGAGTTGTATTTTTGCTTATTTTCATTGTAATTTTCTGTAAACAGTCTAAGTTTTAATGGAATCGATAATGGAAACGACTTTCGCTGAAAACAAACTGGCGACCACAGTGGGAGCCAGCGGCCTCACTGCCGAGGCCGCAGTGTCGCAACCGATCAAGATCATAGTCACTGAAGAGATCGAATATGAGTTCGATCAGACAAAATTCGAGGAGTACATGTCATCCTCATCTTCAAAATCTTCCTCGCCTCGCAAGTGCAGGAAGATTTCCTCTTCCAAGAAAGTTCCCAAGTCTTCAATTCCAATGAAGACCGCAGGTGAAGGTTCTTGCCCAAATGTTGCTAAGGAATCTACCTGCAACATCTCTGCTCCAAATGACTCCGCACCAGTTAAGGAGTCATTGAATCATAGCTCACTGGTGCTGACGAAGAGAGCTCGTCAGAGACAGCGCCAGCGCCATGCTCGACAATTAGCTAAGGCCATGCAACAAACCGACGGAGTACATTACTATGCGGACCTAGAGTCGAGAAAACAAAAAGTGGTTCAGTTGCCTCAACGGCAAAATAATCATATTTCTGCACAGCTTACGACGGAGGAATGGACCCTCGTCAAAAGGGCTCGTTCAACCCTTAAGGAACGTATATAGAGGCGTCAGATGAAGGCCACCCGTGCTCGTGCTCTTCATCAACAAGCACAAGGAATCAAGAAGGAGATGGTGTCTGAAAAGCCACCAAAGAACCGTAGAGTTTGGATGCCGAAGACGCCGTAAACATCCGTTCCGGGCCCGTCTACTGCATCACCAGTGAAACCCTGGGTTAGCCCAGATTTATCCAAATTTAAAATCACAATGGCGGATCGCCTCGGTCCTTCGGTTGACGATCGAGGCAAAACCCCAATCAAAGAACAACTAGATCCAGCAAATAAACCCTTAGTGGTTTCTTATACAGGGGGTCGTAAACACCCTCCTGTCAGAACTGCACCAGTTCAGAACGAGAGAATACCAATTCACTCTCGTTTAGGGCCTATGAATACTCCACACCCGCAAAGGGGTGGAATTAAAATTTTAACCTTGGATCGCCCAAAGGCGACGACTAGTCGTCCTGTGCATGTTAACAAGATTCAAAAACCAAAGATAGGTTGCTCAAATCACGATAGTGATGAGCTGTACTATCAAAACAACAACTCAAGAAAGAGAACAGTCCGAGAAGATGAGTCTCATTGCGCTTGTGAGAGACTCATTAAGGCAGTGTTGACAGAATGCGGTTGCTCCGAGACTAGGCCGACAAGAGTCTCCGTATTTCAAAGGCTTTCCACTGAAGTGTCAAAACCCAAAATGAGACGTTTCAATAGGAAGAGACCTGCAATTCGGCGAGATGAATTCCCTGAGGTCACTATTAACATGACCGGCAGAGGAAAGTAACAATTAGTCAACCCTGATCCTGATTTCTCTCCGGAAGGGAGAGTTGAGCGGGGTCTATCTCAAAGAATGTCGCGGTTACAAAGAAGAGACAACCGACGTCGAGATTACAAGAAAATGCATGAAGGATTATCTTCAGATGAGGAACTGTCAGATACTTGTTCTGCTGTTGCTTCAGACGATACCACATCCAGTGTAGGGCGAGTCAGAGAAGCATTCGCAATCACGCCGGATCAACTGGCTCAAATACTACAGGAAGCATTAGCCAAACAACACGAGGAAATTAGAGCTGAAATCAAAACCGAGATGGAGTTGACCATGCAGCAGGTTCGAGATTTGCAAGCTCAACAACATCAACCGGAATCGAGCCAAAAGGCGGAATCCAGCAAGCGTAACGCCAGACTTGTACGTACAAATGAGGACGATGACGAAGAAGATGAGACTATCTTTGCTGATCCTCCTCCTGATAAAGACAATTCTGGAAGCGGCCCGGCCAAATCATCTACTCAACCTCCTCAAATTTACTTGAAGAAGAGTGAGGAAGAGGACAAAAAGATGCAGGACCTTGAGAGCAAAGTCAATGCTCTGATGACGGCTCAAGAAGTGAAGAAAACGGGCATTCCGTACCCGTACCCAAGGGAGTGGGATCTGATTCCTTATCCCCTAAAGTTTAATTTGATTAACTTTACTCCTTTTGATGGCAGGGGTTCACCCACTCAGCACTTGATCTATTTCAAGTCACATCTTGGCGCAATATCCAAAAACGAAGCCTTGATGGTCCGGTCATTCGTAGGAACCCTTCGCGGGCCTGCCTTCGATTGGTACCGACATCTCAAACCCGGGAGCATCACTAGCTGGGAAGATATGGAAGGATTATTCCTCACTAATTTCTTTGACGACGACACTGAGGTCTCTATTGGCACTTTGTTGGACGAGAAGCAGATAAATGGGGAGTCGGTTGATGTCTTCGTCAAACGATTCCGGAAAAAAGCGGTAAACTGCCGAGATCCACTCACAGAAGAGTCGCTGGATGTGTTAGAAGTCATGGGGGTTGTGCCTTCTAAAACTTGGAAGGAGTTGAAAGTGAGAGGTGAACAAGCCGAGCGTTTTCTTAAGAGAAAGAAGTTGGAGAGAGGGTTGCCACAAGATAATCCTCAAAAACAGAACTTTAACTCTCGAGGTAGAGGAAGAGGGTCTGGGGCTGTTGTTGATGTACATCAAACATCACAACAGCCACAACAACAACCACAGCAGTCATCCTTCCAACTAGCACCGAATCAGAATCAACAGCCTCCGAAGCAGTTTAAGGCCTCAGAGCCTAAGTTCCCGAAGGAGTATTCGTTCAAAGATGATGAAGTTCCGGTCATCTTCAAATACCTGCTGGATAACAACAAGATCAAGCTTCCACCGGTCACAAACCCAGAAGAAGCAACGAAGAATAATGATCTAAAGTATTGTGCATATCACAGAAGGGTCCACCATCCCACTAAGGCGTGTTATGTCTTAAAAGACAAAATACAAACCTTGATCGATGTTGGTATCGTGACACCAAAGCCGAAAGAGAAGAAAGTAGGTGCAAATGCGGTGTCTATTAGCTTCGGATCGATTCCTTTATCCTGGTTTCAAGTCGAACCAGTATCAAAGGTAAAGATGCAGACCATCAACGATGACCCTCATGGACAGCGCCAAAAAGGGATTGTATCTCACATAACCCCCAACGGCGAAATCCTTTGGGTTCATCCGGATTTACTTGAAGATGAACAGTGGACGACATCCACATCAAAGAAGAAATCAAATGGCAAAGGAAAAGAGAAGTCCTGTTATGGAGCCTCGGCAATTCCTGAGAAGAATGACGAAGAGATTCCAGCTTTACTTCTTTCTAAAGAAGAGCAAGAATCTTTCGCTACAAGAGGTGGGAATGAATACCATTATAAATATCCTGAAACCTCTAACCCAAATGCTAAAACTCTTACGGAGCTGGGGGTAGTTGCAACTCCTCCTGTAGCTGCTGGGAAGCCGCAACAACCGGCTAAGCAAAAAGAAAAGGAACCCCAACATAAAGAGGTTCAAGTTCCGAAGCAGACTCGTTTCAATCGACCGATTGGACGAGATAAACTAGAAAGCTCGAACGCACCATATTGTTTCGACGTTATGGCTCAGCTAGCTAATATCCCAGCAAGGATTACGCTATACGAGTTACTGCGCCTCTCAAAAGATACCAGAGAAGCGTTACAAGAAGCCTTGGCTGATTCTGAGGTATTCCTTACTCAGATTAAGCCAATTCCCGAAGAGCCAGAGTCGTCGATTCAGCATTGCAATCTGGCAGCCATAAAATTTTCTTGCATCGCTTTCACAAAAGAAGATATGCAAGTCAGAAATTCGAAGCATGATAGGCCTCTATATTTCACCGGATATATTGGCTCGAGCGTTGTCAACCGGATTCAAGTTGATCCGGGTTCCGCTGTTAGCATCATGCCACTTCGGTTGATGTACCACCTCGGAATTCCCGCCAGCAAGCTAGTCTCCACGGGAACTGTCATCTATGGATTCAATACTAGTGGGTCAAGACCGTTAGGAAAAATCCGGGGGAAGTGTCAACTCGGAGGCTTGAAGTCTGAAGTCACCTGCTATGTAATTGATGCCGAGACTTCCTATAATTTGCTGTTGGGTCGCCCATGGATCCACAGTAATCTTATAGTTCCCTCTACCCTCCATCAGTATCTAAAATATGTCGACACTAATGATGAGGTCAAGACGGTGGTCGCGGATAAGCAACCATTCAAGGGGTTAGAAAATTACTTTACTGACTCCCTTCTTTATGGTGCCGAATCCGGCCCATGGTACGGACAGCGGAGAGGAAGCTGATACCGAAGCCGGGCTCGATTATAGTGAAGGTCTTGTGCTAAATGACATTGAACCTCTTGTAATCGATCTTGACGGTGGTAACTCGTCGGATGAAAGTTGTAACTGGCAGCTTGCTGATAAAATAATAAACAATGATTTAGAGTACTCGCGTTGTCTAAATGATGTAATGCAGGAATTGTATGACGACCCTAGTCTACATATGCCGCTTCGTTCATCTTGTACGACAATGAAACATATCCAAAGTTCATCCGGAATGACTATGATCCTACCCACAAAGACAGGGGGTGAAAAAAAATAGTTTTCGGGAAAGGGGAACCATCCCCTACCCCAGATCTTTTCTTAGACACTAATTCGGATGACGAAGCACCCGGGCGACATTTCTCTCGGTACAGTTCGCAAGCGAATGGTTACATGACGAGCCAAGGTTATGACCTCTCGCTCGGTGAAGGTCTTCATTTTGGTCAAGGTGTCAGGGTTCCACCCCGTCCTGCCTACGTACCAAAAGGGAGACCTGATAATTATTACAATCATAAAAGGGGTCCGGGTTATGCTTCATCATCTGATGATGAATATGGCCAACAGATTATTAGCCAACTAATAAATAAGAGTGGGCATTCATCCGATGCTTCAACTTGGGATTCTGACGTGAGTATTGGGGAAAGGTTCAAAACTCTCATGTCAAACATGGCAACGGTTGATCCTTCGACGACAGAAGGAGACGATCAGTTACACACCTGGGAAGATCCCTGGATACATTACATGAATATCCAATACGGTGATCGATTTGAGCAAAGAGAACCTCCTACGGAGGATAAAATAGTCCAAGTTAATATGGGTGACGAAAATAATCCGAAACCTATATTTATTAGTGGTGATCTTCCGTCGGATGAAAAAGAAGAATTAATCGCCCTCATTAGAGAGTATATCGACGTTTTCACATGGAATTACGAAGATATGCCCAGGCTCCATCCGGATGTAGCAATGCACAACCTTAACATTAAACCGGATGTTAAACCCGTCAAACAACAACAGAGATAGTTTCGTCCGCAAATTATGGAGGCAATAGAAACTGAAGTCAAGAAGCTAATTGATTCAGGTTTTGTCAGAGAAGAACAACATCCCGAATGGCTGGCCAATATTGTTCCAGTTCTCTAAAAGAACGAAAAGATCAGAATCTGTATTGACTTTAGAGATCTGAATACCGCCTGTCCTAAAGACGACTTCCCCTTACCAATTACGGATGTCATCATTGACAACACATGCGGGTTCGAGAGAATGTCATTTATGGATGGATTTTATGGATATAATCAGATCAAGATGCACCCAGACGATGAAAAGCATACAGCATTCAGAACACCCCTTGGTGTCTTTTGTTATACTGTTATGCCTTTCGGTTTGAAGAACGCCGGTGCTACGTACCAACGAGCAATGACGAAGATCTTTCAAGAGCACCTTCGGAAGACAGTTGAATGCTACATTGATGACCTGGTCGTTAAGAGCCGTGATAAAAATGATCACATTAACGATCTGAAGATGATGTTCGAACTTATGAGGACTCATCAGTTAAAGATGAACCCAACTAAGTCCTTCCTTGGAATGTCCAGCGGTAAATTTCTTGGATTCGTCGTCACCACAAAAGGTATTCATATCAATCCTGATAATATTAAGGCGATACATAAATTAAACCCCCGAGGAATCTTAAAGAACTCAGAGGGTTGCAAGGTCGATTGGCATATATCCGCCGGTTTATATCAAATCTGTCTGTAAAATGTCAACCGTTCTCTAAACTCGCGAAGAAAGGCGTGTCGTTCGTTTGGGATGAAGCATGCCAAAAGGCATTCGAAGATATTAAGAAATATCTGGCGAATCCACCTATTCTCGTTGCACCGAAATCAGGCAGACCGTTTTTGATTTATGTCAAAGCGACGAGCCATTCGTTAAGTGCATTACTCGCACAAGACGACGATAACGGTCACGAACAAGCTGTGTATTATCTGAGTCGTACATTGGTAGGAGCTGAGTCTCGTTATCCGATGATCGAGAAGGAATGTCTCGCCTTGGTATTCGCAATCCAAAAAATGCGACATTATTTGGTTGGACAGACAATTTATGTCATTTCCAACATAAACCCAATCCGGGTATTCATGACCCAACCGGCCTCCATGAATTGGTGTTTAGCCAGGTGGGCTCTACTGTTATCGCAATATGATCTGTACTTCAAGCAACAAAATTCAGTTAAGTGACGAGCTATTTGTGATCTTTTGGCGGAAAACCCTACGAAAGATGTAGTGGAGTTGTACGACGATCTGCCGGATAAAACTCACAAAGTTAATACCACCTCACATCAACGAGTGTGGCAATTATACTTCAATGGGGCTTCCCGAGCAACCAACGTGGCAAGCGCACCCGGATGATCTAAAATCTCCTCAGGAGTGGGGGTCGTTTTAGTTTCCCCGGGAAAGCATGTCTTACCTAGAGCATACTCGTTGACCGAATCATGCTCTAATAACATAGCCGAGTACAATGCATTGATAATTGGACTCAATTTTGCCAAAGAGCTGGGGGTCGAATACCTTGAAGCTTTTGGAGATTCTCAATTGGTAGTTAATCAGATTCGAGGAGAGTATGAAGTCAGAAATCGAGACCTGATTCCATACCACCAGGTGGCCATTGAGATGGCAAACTCGTTTGAAGAATTTTTTATCGAGTACGTTCCGCGTCTCCAAAATACATATGCAGACGCATTGGCGGCATTGTCGGTATCTCTGGCTCAGCCTCCCGAGACAGAACAATTAATTACAGTGAGAACTCACCAACTTATTGTTCCGATCTACGACTCAGTTGCCAAAGAAGCATATTCAACAAGAGTTGAACCCGAAGTTCGAGATTGGCGTTTCCCTATTTTTGATTATGTCCTACACGGTATCTTACCGGAAGACGTGAAAGAAAGGGATTCGATTCGGCGGAGAGCACCGAGATTTTACTACAACACTAAATCACAAATGTTGTACTGACGGTCGTACGACGATCTATTACTCCGTTGTCTATCCAATAAGGAAGCAGAACAAGCACTCAAAGAGGCACATGAGGGGACATGTGGTGCACATCAACCCGGTCCTAAACTCTGCGACCGACTTAGGAGAATCAGATATTATTAGCCAACTATGGTAAAGGATGCAGTTGACTACGCCCGACGATGTCAAGTATGTCAATTACATGCAAATTATATGCACCAGCCTCCAGAGCATCTACACCCGTCAGCAACGTTATGGCCGTTTGAGACCTGGGGAATGGATATTGTTGTTCCTATAAATCCCCTGTCAGTCAAAGGTGATCGGTTCATCCTAGCAATTACCGACTACTTCTCCAAATGGGCTGAAGCGATTCCGCTCAGAGAAGTTAAAACGAGTAACGTCATTGCATTCATCAAACACCATATCATCTACCGGCATGGTGTCCCAAGACGAATCATACATGACAATGGTCCTCAATTCGTCAGCAACATCTTCATCAGGTTTTGCGAGAAGTTCAAAATTTAGGATATTTCGTCAACGGCTTACAATCCCACAGCAAATGGATTGGCTGAAGCCTTCAATAAAACAATCATAAAGCTCTTGTCAAAACTCGTGAAAACTAATAAACGAGATTGGGATGACAAGCTTGGCGCGGCTCTATGGGCCTATCGTACCACGGTACGTACACCGACGGGAGCGACCCCGTATTCGTTGGTATACTGATGTGAAGCCGTTCTTCCATTGGAAATACAAATTCCATCTCTTCGGATTGCTCTCGCAACCCAGATGACAACCGAAGAACAACATCAGAAACGTCTCGAAGAACTCGAGATGCTCGACGAAAAGCGCTTAGAAGCTCAACAGCATATTGAGTTCTACTAAGCCAGAATTTCCCGAGCTTTCGATAAAAAGGTTCGACAACGGAGTTTTAAAGAAGGAGATTTGGTCCTAGCTGAAAGACGGCCTATGATCCTTAACTCCAAGAAGAAAGGAAAATTTGAATCCAAATGGGAAGGACTGTTTGTAATAGAAACAGTCTATTCAAACGGTGCTTATCGCCTGATTACCCAGGATGGCAACAAATTGATGATGCCAATAAATGGGAAGTTCCTGAAAAAATATTATTCATAATATGTTCAGGATAACCTATGCAAAACGGGAAGTTCCTAGAGAATCCTGTATAGGATATTTCAGGATAACCCGAGATCGGTTAATTGTTCTAAATAAGAAACTGATCATTCGAATAATCTGTTTTTGATTATCATAAAGTTCTTTTACAGCTTTTGTTGAGATGAGATTCAAATCTGTAAACAGTTAATCTTTCCTCACAAAACCCCTCAACGATCAAATCGATCGACGAAGGGTACACCAAAATCTGTCATGGATTAAAATCATTTAAACCCTCACTGCTCACTTGGTCAAACCTTTAAACAGTTAGGACCAAAGCCAAAATCCCCTCTCGATTCCTTCAACGAACGAGAGGCCCACAAATCGAGCGATCAAACCTTCCTATAGTAAGGATCGTCTCAAAAACTCTCACTTGGTCAAACCTTACTACAGTTAGGACCACAACCAAAATCTCCTTTCGATTCATTTTGGTGAACGAAAGGTCCACTTTTGAATTGAATAATCAAACCTTACGACAGTTAGGATTATTCAAACCAACCCAGATTCTCTAAGTGGAAATCCCGCTTCGAGTTTTCTTTGCACTAGGAGATAGAATATAAAATTCTTCCTCTCCGATTTTGGGTTTATCTCTACCAACAAACAAGAGACTAGGAGATAGAATATAAAATTCTTCCTCTTCGATTTTGGGTTTATTTCTACCAACAAACAAGAGACTAGGAGATAGAATATAAAATTCTTCCTCTCCGATTTTGGGTTTATCTCTACCAACAAACAAGAGACCAGGATATGGAATATAGAATTATTCCTATCTGATTCTAGGGTTTATCTCTACCAACAAACAAGAGATTGAAAAATAGAATACCCAATTCTTCCTTTATAATATCGGGTTCGTTATCCTATATAGGAAACACAACCTATTTACATTTTAAAATCCATGTCGTTCATGCATGGGGGATGTTATCTCTATCCTTTATTAGAGATAAGTCTACATCTAACACATGTAGCCTACATATTCAATATTGTAGTTCAAAGTCTAAAAGAGTTTAATTCTTTTAGCCCAACGTTATATGTGAAACGGACTTAGATAATTCACATACTAGCCCGACTCAAACGGTAGTCGGTAAAGGCATATCAAATCCGTTGATGGCTGAGGATTTGCCAAAAATTCTATAAATATTATGGTTATTTATTCTAAAACAAGAATGGGTAATCATAATAAAATCTCAATGAGCAAAAGGATTCAATATATTGATCAAGAGTGTTCAAACAAAGCTACAAAAATATATGTTCTCCAATTACAAGAGCTTATATTGACGAATCTAATCTTCAAGCTGCAAAAGCTCTAACGCATAAGCCTGTTCAAGCTCAGCTGCCAATTTAATTTTGAAAGCTTCTTCGTCAACACTTTGAAGCTCGGCAACCTCTTGTTCCTTTTTGGCAAGTATTTTATCCTGAAGATTTAGTTGCTGAAACAGGTCTTCTTCAGATTGAGTTATCTCTGCCAAATCAGACTCCAAAATTTCATGAGCATCCTTGGCCTTCGCAAGTTGCTCTTCCAATCGGGCTATCTCGGCTCGACTCGACTCTAAGTCCCGACACCGGTCGACCTTGGCCTGTGTCCTTTTGGCGACACTCACCCTAAGCTGATGACTGCGGGCTCTTAGCTTTTGGAGTTCGAGTTCAGCCGATTTCTGAGAATCGCGCCACGCCTGTAATTTGGAGTCCATGTGAGAAGCAATATAGGAAGGTACGTTTTTGGTGCGAAGACCCTTCAGAAGTTCAACATGTTGCTTCAAGTCGACCAAATAGGTGTTGATCGAATCGGCTAACTCATTATATCCTTCCTCTCGGATTTCCGATATGTAACGATCAAGGGGTCTCTTAAAATTCTCAAAATATGATCCTTTGAAGAGAATGCGATCGACCATAGCGTTCAAAAAGGAGATGAAGCCTTGAAGATCAGAGCAAATGACAGCTTTATCCGGGTCTTCGTCTGCCAATAAAGCTTGGATTTGATTTGATAATGATGAAGAAGGAGCTGCGATGAGGACAAATATGTTAGTACAAAATATATGTGTGCATACATAACAGCGAGCCGAACCATACCAAGTTTAACAGAAGAGCCTTCAGCATGACCTTGTTCACCCAATGGTGGTAGTACGGCCTCCTGAACCGCCAAAGTTGGTTCAGGAATGGCAGCCTTTGACGTACCTACTACATCAAAAGATTTTTCAACTTCAACCTCAGAGAACTTCGGGTCCAAGTTAAGAGGTTCCTTAGGAGAATATTCTGCAAACAAGAGAACCGCAATGAGTATAATGGAGTGGTAATCAGAAATTTAAAACAAATGATGAGTAAAACTCACCAACTCTAGGCACAAAATCAGCCGACGTACCAACTTCTTCAGTTGGTCTCGCTTTTGTTGCGACCGGACTAATTTGAGGGGTGACAGTGACTTCTATCATCATGGGATCCATAGGAGTAGTAGGTTGGGATTCGGGAATGAATGATTGAAGATCAACTTCGGTTCCCGCCCATGACGAGTGGTCACGACCCTCAGGTTGATCATGAGTCCCAGCAATTATAGCTGTATCGGTTCCGGCAACTGGTCATATAATTCGAACACTTACATGATTAATCAAGTTAAAAAAAGTATATATATATATATATATATATATATAATAAATCGGAGATATACTGATGGTCACCATCTGAGAGATCGAGATCGAGGTTATGCTCGTTGAAATCCTTAACCTCTGTTGCATGTGCGGCCTCTTCTTCAACAGATTCTTTCATTATGGCATCTACAGAATGTGTTGAGTCATAAATAACATATAAATTTAGACGAATATGCTCAAAACGAAGATTAATTTTACCTTTGTCGACCGAGACGGATTCGAGATCTCCACTACCTGCACCCGCTTCTTTTAGTTTGACTAAAAGGAGACAAAGCGCACAAGTCATTAGAAGAGGCACACGGTCTGACTCATTCATTTCATCGAATTGTCTTCCGAATGGGGAAAGATCAGTACCTGTGTCTGAGGCTGATGGATCAATATCAGAAGTTGGTGGAACAACAGTTGTTTCGTCTTTCATAGCATCCTGCATTTGTTGGACGAAGCTGGACTCCTCAGCCTCCATCCCGCCAGGAGAAGCAGCGTCAGCTCGATATTCTCCCTCTTCTTGACTCCCTACAGAAGTCGAGTATGGAGTAAGTTCGAGCGTTAAGAAGTTTGAGAGCAATAAAGACGAATTGTTACCTTGTTCATCTGAAGAAGCGCTGCGAGCAGAGGTCTCCTCTAAAGCAGGAAGACGAACACGTGGCTTAGAGACAGCCTTCTTCCGTCTTTTTAATGGACGCACCTCATCCTGAGCTCCAGATCCTTCGTGACGATGCTTGGTGCGCAATTCAACTCCGGGAAGGGCTTGGGTTTGAGCTTGAGTGGAAGGTCGCGACCTTTGCCGACGAGCAAGAGGCACTTCATCCTCTTCATCCTCCTCATCTCCACTGAGAACCTCTATTGTCATCCGATTGGGATAAGTCATAACGACTCTCTCCCTCCTCCTTTTCGGAGCATCTTGCGTTTGGGCAGGAGCGACGGAAGGTTTTATAAGTCCTCTCTCAAAGAAAGAATCGGGGAGACCAGCTGCTTCCTCAGAGCTTGAACCAGTTTCATTCGCCCCCTCAGAAGTTTCGGTTTCCTCACTGTCAAACTCTTCTTCACTATCAGTTGGACGTGCCGGTTCCTTTCCTTTTCTTGATGATTCGGCAACCTCCTTCCTTTGGGGCGACGTCATAGCTTCACGGGTCGCTTCTCTTGTGCGCCGCGGGGCTGCCTCTTCTTTTGAGCTTGATATTCTCCTATACCGAGTGACGATATTGGCAGCGATCAACCACTTACAATATAGGAAAGTCATCCGTAGAGGCGGCGCTTCCAAAGGGAGATCGAATTCAGCATTCGTGCAGCCGGCAATGCTCCAAAACCAAGCTCTTGCACCATCGATAAGTCCACCTCGAATGCTAAGGTGATGGTTCGGGTTGCCGACGTACATTTGGTCATAGCCGAATTGACGGGCAAATCGACATGGAAGATAAGGTTCAATATGACAAACATCTCTTACCCTGAACAATAGATAACCAGGTCGAATGTTCATCAGCCATCTGAACCACCCGACATATAAGATAGTGCGATTCTGCCTTGGGTCTTCAGCATCCAGTAAGGTCGTATTGTACGTACCGGAGAATCGAGGGAAGCAGGGAAAGAACTCCCAACATTTGTGAACCTTAAAATGCCTCGTTATATCCGCCCATCGATGTTTGACCCATTTACAACCCTCAAGATTCTGCAACAGAGGGAGACTGGGGTCCACTGTCTCGGGACATCAGATAAGTATAGGGTAGTTCCAGCTTCGGAGCGGATATGCTGGCAGAGGGTTTCTTTTTCTCTTGAGTGAACACGGAGATTAATTGCCGTAATCCACTGTGAATAGCGGCCACCATAGCAGGAAGCAAAGATAATTTGCGACCTGTAGCCAACTGGACGGCTGGATATAACACTTCCATTGGCATAGAATCAGAGGATTGATGGGGAACTACACACATTTTCAACCATAAAGCCAGGAAGCTAGCTAACAGAGTGGTGGGATGAATCGGAACACCAGCTTGCCACAGATAAGAATGGAATTTAGTACCATGCGGAAATCCGTCTTCTGAGTGAGAGGTGTAAGATTGGGCGTTCGTTTTCTCTAATAGCAGGTTGATTTCATCGGAGTCAAAGGAGATAACCCGCACACTTCTTCTGAACGATTATCAAGGTTCTTGAACAGATAATCGGCGAATTGTTTCAAGCTAATCTGAGGAGATCTCTTCTTGGCCTTAGTCTCCATCTCGGCCATGGCTATATGATAATGACAGGTCAATTCCCATAAAGTGTCGTGGGTCACGGTTGACCGATCTTTCATCTTATTCAGCTGGCTGGTAGTTGGGAAGAACTCTTGATATGGAACATCGCCTATAGGCAAACCAGACACCTTCATCATTTCGTGCAGTGGTAACCCGAGCTCCCCGTTCTTGGTGAAGAATGTATTAGTGTCAGGGTTGTAGGTCTCGAACAAACAGAGGAAATGACCTACACTAATCTGCAGACCATACATGCTGGCACGGATCGGGACTGACAACCCTAACTCTGCCAATTCTCGCCCCCAACGATTCAATACATATCGGGTCATTCTGGTCCACCATTTGTCTCCAAAATAATGGACCCATCCATAACATCTGAAGTTCTCACGGGGTAATTTCTTCCTCATTGCAGCTAAATGATTCTTCACGGTGTTTGCCTGTGCTGTCTTTTCATTCTGGGGTATATTGTCTTGACCTAAAATACCCGGATGAAGTCCTCGCACAGAAGCTCTTTCACTGGAACCCGGGGCAGCCTCTTTCCCAATGAAGCCACAGTGAATACGTTCATGGTTTTTGGTCAACCTCCAGAACATTTCACGTCCAACGGACATGTTTCTAAACTTTAAAAGCGAATGCTCCCGAGGAATCCAGGGCAGATATAAGAATGATGACTCGCTTTGATGCAACCACTGCGCAGGCCTGCAGGCAACGATCTCCGAATCTTTTACGGAGTCACCAAATAAGAAGTCTGGCTTTCTTATGCATTGATTCGAGTCTCACTCCGAAATTAAAGTGGTGTCCGTAATTAACCGTCACAGAATACGACAACTATCTCTCTGAATCAATTCTCGGGCTCCTTCGCTGTAATCTGACTTGAATTGGGGAGCTGATTCGATTAACGGGAGCCCCTCATAATAGGAGTGGGTAGCACTACTCCGGCCTGTAACCGCATCAACACTGAAGATTGTAGAAGGAAATTGGACTGATAAAGGAGATACACATAAATTGTGTAAGAATAGTCCTAAAATGTTAGAGAGAGCGGTATATCTTACTCCATAAGATATAATCGCTACCTCATAACAGGTGTGACGATTTCCCATTCACCACGTGTATAAAGGAGATATGCGTTACTATACACGAGCATTATAATGGCATATCAAAACCTTTCAACACACGTGGGATGATACGAAATCGCCCCTGTGTATTCTGAAGTGTGTTCTGTCCAAGCAAAACAAACACTTTTAAGCGTCGATCCCCTCAAAGGAGGATACCGGCTCTTCTCGAAGGTATCTCAAAGGATACAAACGAGGATTTGCATGCAAATACAGATATTCACACATGAAATTGATGAAATACAGTATTTAAATTTGTGAAAGGGTGAAAGAAATGTACCCCCATATGAGACGACAGCGGGACCAGACTCTTCAGGAGACTGGACAGTCGAACGACCCCGGGGAACTCGAGATCTACGCGGCGACATGATGAATATATGATCTATATTGGAATCCGACGAGAAAGTTAGGATTTTGAACATGAAATCGATCAAAATATCACAAAATACAACTGAAACAGTGCATGCAAAGTTGAAGTTGAGATTTCAAAGAAAGATAGGGAAAACAAACCTGCGAAACCCTAGTGAAATGTCCACCAAACGGAGCTCTATCCAAGTCGGAAACAAAGAGGAGAAGAAGAGGCAGAAAACTGGTCGAAAATCCCGAAGAAATCGCCCAAAAATCACCCAAAATCCGACGTGAAAAGTCTCAGAAAAACCCTAAGTCGGGGTTTTATAACCCCGACTTCGCCGAGCAAGACAGGCTTCACTGTCTCTATACTGCCTCGCCCCGCGAGACAGCATTTACTGTCTCGCACCGCGAGACAGCATTTACTGTCTCGCACAGCGAGACAGTATAAGCTGTCTCGTATCACAAGATGGCAATGATTGTTGTGATGTCGTGGTACGCATGAATACTCCAATAGGTACACGAGTCTAAACTGTTTTCCTACACTCGACAGGCAGTTTCTGGAGAATATTAATCTGAATATTCTTAAGGATAACCTGACGAACTCTCAAGGGACATACAAGCATCAATTTGGAAATACCAGATTCAATTCGAGATCTCAACAACGGTCAAGCGATAAACGCAATGCCGGAGAAGCATTAGCTATTCTACACAAAACTGAATAGACTAATGGATGAAGAGATCAAGAGCCGAAGCCATTTTACAGATTCTCCTACACGATCTACTCAGCCAAGCATTGAAGGGATCGTAAGTAAAATCTATCTTATCCAAAGTATCCCAGACTCCTCTATAAAAAAATGAGTCTGGAATACTTTGGAGGGGGTATCTGTAGGCGTCAAAAAAATACTAATAGATATCCAAACATAGAGAAAATCATCCAAAAGTCACAAGAATGAACCTCATACTGTCTTAGAAAAGAAATCAAGGCAGATATGAACTGTCTCGCCAGCGAGACAGTGTTTACTGTCTCGCAGCGAGACAGCTTTGAAATGGTAAAAAAACTATCTAAATAACTGCTACACACGTCCATTAACTGCCAAGGGACGTGGGAAATATCGTGGGCGAAAATCACGTGAATAACTGCCAGAGAGAGCAGACTTGAGTTCTTGGTGTGATTCCTTGAGATTCGAGCTTTGACTTGATCTTAAGAAGAACGATTGTCTTACTTTGATAAGATCTTCATTTCAAATTCTCACTTCGATAAACGAAGGAAGAATCATTAAGCCCCCTTCACGATCTGTGATTCGGCGGTCCACGAGTTAAAGCACTCCCGGCACAGGCAAAGTCCCACAAAAGCAGGAGTTGATAAACAATTTCTGTGTTATTTTCTCAAGAGTTGTATTTTTGCTTATTTTCATTGTAATTTTCTGTAAACAATCTAAGTTTTAATGGAATCGACAATGTAAACGACTTTCGCTGAAAACAGTTCATACTCCAGACCTGCCATCACAATCTCTCCCTCGATATCCTTGAAGTCATGGGGGTTGTCCCCTCAACCACCTGGAAGGAATTAAAACTGCGTGGAGAACAGGTCGAGCGCTTCCTTAGAAGAAAGAAGGCCGAGAGAAGTCAGCTGACAGCACCTGTGGTTGCTATTGATGTTAATCAAACGTCACAACAACCACCTCAGAAACAGCGAAGGACTCCTGGATGTTGCGCAAAAGTTTTCCATTCCCTAATCTCCCTATTACCACATCGAAGAACTGATGGCTTCTTGCCACTTGTGTGATGGTGAGACACCGCCTCGACACCGGATATAAAAAGATAGAAAAATATCAAATGAGAAGGAAACTTGCAGAATCATTGCTGGAGCTTTGGTTAGAATAAAAGTAAGGGAAAAGGGAGGAAAAGAAAGACCCAAGCTAGCATCTAAACCCAATTCAAGGTGTCTTTTCCTTTTATCCAATTAGATTTCTAGTATGATAATGATGATGATGAACAAGCTTGATTGATTGAATACATATTAAGATTGTACGAAGAAAAAAAAGAAGAAGAAAAAAGAAGAGGATTTCGGCGAAGACATCGCCACCGGCTGCTCTAGTCGCCGACGAGTCCCCACCATCTTTGCTGTTACCTTCTGACAACCGAGGAGGAGGCCAAAAAAGAGAAAATAAAAGAAGAAGAAGAACAGATAAGACAGAGAAGAGGCGGAGGAAAACTAAAATAAAATAATCAAAACTTCGTTGGGATCCTTAGTAATTTATGACGTTATTAATAAGTCCAGAGACGAAGGCAATGAGAAATTTTATTTAGACTGCTGGAACCGTAAATCTTGCTAAGAGGTCCAACAATGTACACTTGTGACATGAATACTTGGTATGTAAACCCAAGAAATTGTGATAAACTCTTGGTAGATCCAAAATTATTGAAGAAATGCCATATGGATTAGTAATAAATCTATGTGAACCTTTTCATGAGATTTAATTTGAGCCTATTTCGATCTATATTATCGAAAGATTAATTTACAGCACGGGTCTACCTTAAATTAATATTAACCTTATAATTTTATATTATAGGATCTGATTGATATCAAGGCAAATTAAATTTTAGATAATTCATATCTGTTAATGATGAGTTCATTTCTCGGTATTTTATAATATAAAATTGCATGAGTGTTATATTTGATTGATCTTGTGATCGAAAAATAAATAATATATTATTTTCATTTATATAAAGTTAAATGTGATTTGATCTACTTCTGTTGTGGCCTAAGCCATAATACGATGTTGATTTCATACAAGATATGAAAAGTAAATTAAATTTTATATAAAATATGAAAAGTGAATTTGGTTCTCATACGATTTCAAATTATTGTGGATATTGCTTTATTTGAAAGCTTTTGAAGAAGAGAAGTATTTTGAATGTGTTTTGACAGTTTAATGGATTCAAAGATTTTATGTGGCTTAACATCTAATAAAAAAAGAGAAAAGTAAACTATTTTAATTAAGATAATGAGTTTACACTCGTTCACTTGATTCAAAATTTTTAGCAAATTCTGATAAGTGATTCTCAATGTTTTTAAACCCTCACAAAGTCCATTATGGAGTATTTTGTTTACCACATAGTAAATGCACCTTTATTAGTCTATCTGTATCTGGTCCTTCTGAAATATGTTGTGGCCCTTTTATATTTGGCTACCAACCTGTAGCAGTTTTAGGTGCGTTCGATTTCGAGGAATTATCTGTTATCTGATGTGTTTTAGGTATTCCCATGCTAGTGGACTATAATTCATACCCTTAGTGTAACCTATGAGGTGATTCTCGCATTAGACGAACGACTCATCAGGATTTAAGATCCTGACAATTGGTTGTGAAATTGAGAAAATAACAACCCTTTGGTTTTGCACAACTTTAATAGTTTTGTTCCTTTTTAATTGTTTACCTTGATTTAAAAAAGGTCTGGTTCTAGAATTTATTACAGTATATTTAGTTTGCAAATAAGAAAGAAATATAAACTGCTACATTCTTTCTTAAAGATAATGATAGTGTGTTGTTTGGATCATATTTTGCTATTTTTAAAATTTCTAATGCAAAACTTATAATTTACTATTTCTAGGAATTATTATTTTTGTTTTGTTAGTTATCTAGAAACTCTAGTGGTAAATGTTCTCACTGAGCCCTAGCTCACCCTGTGGGTTTTTAAATTTTTTAGATCTGACGTAACTATGTAATAAGCCAAACGTAGGGTTGTGGTGCATTGCTAAGAGGCATGTATATGAAAAAGCCTCATGTTTTGTGTTACATATAGTCAACAATGTGTTTTATTTTGTGAAATGCTTCTAATGGTGAGCTTATGGGTTGTAAGTATCGATTATAGTGGCCTTAAACTTATATCATCAGCAAGTTTATATATGTTTTGAGATAAGCTATGTGATATGAAGTGCTAGACTTGACTTGCGTAAGGGGCTTGTCTTGTGCATGGGTCGTTGCTGTTAGTAACCATTGTTTATGAATTTCCACTACAGTTTCGAGGGGTGACACCCTAAGTAAAAATCTATTTTTGCGGATAGACCCCCAGAAGAGGGCCAAAAGATCTTCACTATGGGTCTATTTTTAATGATAGAATGACATGGGTAGCAAGTTCAATCTGGCAATGATAAAAAGAGGTCTATCTGCAATTAATATAAAGAAAATGTGAACTTACCGTCTAGTAGGTGAAGAATCTTGTGTGATTATCCACATACAAATTTGGACTGAACTAATATTTTTCAAACAAGTACCAAAATAGAGAATCAGATTATATTCTCATTTATTAACTACTAAACATTTTTGAGGAATGTAGGAAATTTACCCACAAAATAGAATCAAACTTTGAAAAACTTTTTTTTAAAGCTAACTTTTTTTGCAAATGAAAAAGTTTTAGTCCCATACTATATGTCAACTTTGATTGATGAGGTCAATATTAGCAAACCTAGGGGTAGGAATGGCTCTATGCTTCTTCTTGCGAAATCTTTTCAATGAGCTAGCTCTTACTAAATCAATTTCTCAAGTTAGACAATTGCATATTCAACATCCTTCTTACGCATCAAAATATATAACATCTCCCCATGTGTCATAGACATTTTCTCAAACATGTCGTATGCAGTCCAATTCCCATTAATTGCTCAAGTTTAAGAACATGTGTAAGTGCCAAAGCTTTCCTTCGAGCTTGATGTGTAGAAGGCTCCCATTATTGTCGCTCTCTCAGGAGAATGCAAATGACGACTTGAGCTTGAGAAACAAAATGACCCACCTGTGAACGTGGGGGCCCACCACCACGTGAATGAAAACCGCATTTGCGTGAGGTGATCGCGAGAATACCCATTAATGTGACCTGGCCCACCCGAACCTCTCAAAGTGATATATTTAAACCCTATTAATCATTCTAGGGTTTTGTGCAACTGGAGGCGCGTGAGGCAGTTGGCAAAGGTGAAAAGCAAGGAGCTTTTTTTTTATTGGTTGCTGCAAGGGGTGTGCAAGCTAAGGTGGCCTTTTTTTGGGTGTTAGGCGGCTGCAGCAAAGAGAACAGGAGGTTGATTTGCTGGTGTGGTTTGCGGCTGCAGAGGTGAAAAGTTGGATTGTTGCATCCTTTTGTAGAGAGTTATTTTGTGAGGGATTTGAGAGTTTGTTTGAGGGTTTAGTTTGAGAGTAATTGTAAACCCTAGTTGTAATCTCTCCCTCTATTAGTAGATCTCCCCCCTCCTTACCCCGTGGACGTAGGCAATTTGCTGAACCACGTAAAAATTGATTGTACTGCTTTTGTGTGATTTGTAATAGCTTTTAGGATCCCTCGACAGGTCAGTCCTAGAACTGATGAGAGGAAGAGCCGATATCTCACTTGGTTGAGATATCCGTTTCAGATTCTTATCTCCTTGGTGAGACGAGAATTGTTATTGCGATCTGACTCTCTTGTTGTGTTGCCGAAGTGCTGCCGAAATTTCCGCTGCGCGCAACAAGTGGTATCAGAGCCCAGATTTCAGATCTAGGGTGTTTTGGATTAGGTGGAGGAAGATTCAGTTGGAAGCTTGGTTCTTGGAGTTCTAGGCTTCGGTGGAGATAGCATTAGGAGTTGCCGTTGGAGATTTCGCTTTCCTCGTGTGGATAGGAGATCTATTTGGAATCCGATCTAGGGTTCAATTGGGTGGTTCCTAATTTCTATTAAATTTATTCTTTCTCTACAATTTGGAGTTAGTTCGCAATGGGAGAAGAAGGTGAAAGCAGCAAATCGATGGCGAGTACAATACAAGTTGGTTTTCAGAACACTAAGATTAGTGTGGTGAAATATGACGGCAAAATCAACTTTGGTTTGTGGATGAGCGACGTACAAGATGCGCTCAATGCTCAGAATTTGGATGTGGGAAATTCTCAACAATAAGTACCTTACGAAGAGTGTTGAGAACCGATTGCACTTGCTGCGTAGGTTATTCAGATTCCAGATGTCCAGAGGCACCTCGCTTGCGGCTCATGTGAACAACTATACGAAGTTGTTGTCGGACTTGGCGAATGTTGATGAGAAGATATCGGATGAGTACAAGGCGATTATTTTGTTGGGCTCCTTACCGGATGAGGAGTATGATACCTTCGTGCTCACTTTGTTGAACGGGAGATCTTCTATCAGCTATAGTGAAGTGACTAACGCTTTGACAAACTATGATTTGAGGAGGAAGGATAAGGAGACTTCCCGCGCTAGTACTTCAGGAGAGGCCTTGTCGACGAGAGGTAGAAGCCCATATCCGAAAGGTGGTAACAGAGGGAGGTCAAAGTCTAGAGGCCACCACTAATTAACAAAGAACCAATGTGCATTCTGCAAGGAGCAAGGACATTGGAAGAGAGACTGCCCGAAGCTCAAGGAGAAAGAGAATGGTAAGAAAAAGGGCCCGAAGGCCAATGAGGTGAATATTGCGAAAGGCGATGATTCCGATGATTCGTGCTTTTCTCTACTGATTACTCCGGAGGTGAATCATGTGGATGCATCAGATTGGATGATTGATTCCGGTGCTACTTTTCATGTGACCCCTAGGCAAGACTGGTTTGCATCTTTTGAGAAAGTCGATGGGGGCGTTGTTGTCATGGGAAATGATCAATCCTGTGGCGTTTGTGGGATAGGTACCGTACGGATTAGGATGCACGATGGAGTAGTCCGTGAGTTGAAGGAGGTGAGATTTGTTCCTCAACTAAAGAAAAATCTTATCTCAGTTGGAGCTTTGGAGGCAAAGGGATTCAATGTGACTTTCGAAAACGCTGTAGCGAAGGTTACTAAGGGATCATTGGTGGTGATGAGGGGAGTCCGCAATCGGAATTTGTATTATCTGAAGGGAAGCACCGAGATTGGCCAGGTTATTTCGGCTATTTCAGAAGCGGACATGAGCAGACTTTGGCACTATAGGTTGGGGCACACAGGTGAAAAGTCACTGCAGGCATTATGCAAGCAGGGGCTATTGAAGGGAGCCAAGAGTGGGAAGATTGAGTTCTGTGAGCACTGTGTTCTTGGTAAGAAGACGAAGGTGAAGTTCGGGACTACCATTCATCAGACGAGGGGCATCCTGGATTATGTGTACACAGACGTTTGGGGTCCCACCAAAACTGCATCACTTGGTGGTCGACATTGGTTCGTCACTTTTATAGATGACTATTCTAGGCGTTGTTGGGTGTACACCATGACGAAGAAGAGTGAAGTCCTAGATTTTTTTTGTGGAGTGAAAGAAGAGATTGGAACTGCAGACTGAGAGAAAGATCAAGACGTTGCGATCCGACAACGGTAGTGAGTATACTTCTGACCCCTTTCAGCAGCTATGTCGAGACGAGGGCATAGAGAGACACTTCACGGTTAGTCATACACCGCAGCAAAATGGGGTGGCAGAGAGGTTAAATCGGTCTTTACTGGAGAAGATCCGATGCTTATTGTCGCAGAGTAGTTTGGAGAAGATCTTTTAGGCTGAGACGCTTACGTATGCGAGCCACCTCATTAATAGGCTGCCTTCATCTGCGATTGAGGGGAAAACCCCTATGGAGATGTGGTCGGGAAAGCCAGCACATGACTATGACCAGCTCAAGGTATTTGGGTGCCCTGCATATTATCATGTTAGAACTGATAAATTAGAACCTCGAGCTAGGAAGGCCATATTTGTAGGATTCAAGCGTGGTGTCAAGGGATACAAGCTTTGGGATCCAGTAGATAAGAAGATTGTGCTGAGTAGGGATGTCACATTCGATGAGGTATCTATCTTGAAGCTTCCCAGCTCTCATCAGGTGGAGAGCGACCCGACGGAGGAGATATCGCAGGTGGTGGAGATCGATGCAGTTCCACATTGTCCAGATGGTACAGTATCCATTAGAGTGCTGACTGAGGTGACGCCAGGCGAGCACGACGGTGACAAGGAGGATACGAGTACAAATGTGCAGGATCAGGAACCGATGGCTCAGGTTCAGGATCCTATTGCGGTTCGGAGACAGAGGAGAAACATACAGATGCCAGCACGGTATGCCGACACAGTTGCGTATGCACTTCCGGTGGAGAGTATCGATGAGATGATACCTACTACTTTCAGAGAGGCCGAGCAGAGTTCGGAAGCTGATTCGTGGCAGGTGGCTATGCAGGAGGAGATCTGCCTATAGGTCCCTTAGCACAGCTCGGCACAAACCGACGAACCATCGGGCGACATATCCAAACACGAGTGCCAGTCCACAACACCGAAGCCAAGTGACACGCAACGAAGCGGATTAACAAGGCGTTCAAGGCTAGGTTGGTTGTGAAGGGCTATGCACAGGAGGAAGGTATTGACTATAATGAGGTTTTCTCTCCGGTGGTGAAGCATTCTTCGATTCGGATTTTGCTAGCTTTGGTGGCACAGTATGGTTTGGAATTAGATCAGTTGGATGTGAAAACGGCATTTCTTCATGGTGATCTTGATGAAGAAATATATATGACTCAGCCATTGGGATTCCGAGCTGCAGGGAAGGAAAAATTAGTTTGCAGATTAAAGAAATCGCTATACGGTTTGAAACAGTCTCCTCGACAGTGGTATAGGCGATTTGATGGTTTTATGATTGGTCATTCGTACACTCGGAGCCAGTTTGATCCTTACGTGTATTTTCGCAAGTTAAGAGGATGTGCGTACATTTATTTGTTGCTTTATGTCGATGACATGTTGGTTGCCTCTACTTCCAGGTCGGCTATAGATGAGTTAAAAGTTCAGTTTTCAAATGAGTTTGAGATGAAGGACTTGGGTAAGGCGAAGCGCATTCTAGGGATGGAGATCGGCAGAGATAAGAAGAAGGGCAGAATTTGTTTGACACAGGTGGCTTATTTGAAGAAAGTTCTACAGCGATTCCATGTTAGCATGGATACGAAGCCAGTTGGTGTACCTTTGGGAGCCCATTTGAAGCTTTCAGCTGGTCTTTCACCAAAGTCAGTTGAAGATCGTGAGTTGATGTCGAAGACTCCATATGCGAGCGCTGTTGGGAGCTTGATGTACGCAATGGTATGTACGAGACCGGATTTGTCACAGGCGATAAGCATGATTTCGAGATACATGCATGATCCAGGAGTGGGTCATTGGGACGCCGTGAAATGGATTTTGAGGTACATTCGAGGTACGCTCAATGTTGGTTTAGTTTATGAGCGGGACACTACAGGTGGGCAGCTATGCATTGGCTATGTTGATTCGGATTATGCCGGGGATTTGGATAAGCGCTGGTCTACGACGGGGTATGTGTTCACTTTGACCCGTGCGCCGGTGTGTTGGAGATGCACCTTACAGTCGACGGTGGCTTTGTCTACGACGGAGGCAGAGTATATGGCAGTTACGGAGGCTGTGAAGGAGGCTATTTGGCTTCGAGGACTTTTGGAGGAACTTGGTATATCGCAGAGGTCCGTCACTATTCATTGTGATAGTATGAGTGCTATCTATTTGGCGAAGAATCAGGTTTTTCATGCGAGGACGAAGCACATTGACGTTCGTTATCACTTCGTTCGAGATGTTCTTGAAGATGGCGATGTGGAAATTGTGAAAGTCCACACGAAGGATAATCCGGCGGATATGCTCACAAAGGTGGTTCCGAGCAACAAATTTGATCATTGTCGAAGCTTGTTGTATATTTGTGATTGTTGAGGCCATTGGCGGCCATTTGGATGAACTACGGGCGGCTTGATTCCTTGAGCAAGAGGATACGTAGGCAGTCTTTATGATGCAGCCGGTGTGGTGAGTTGATTTTGATGGGGGTGAGACTGTTTGGACTCTCGTTCGGGTTCTCAACTTGTTGTGGATTGAGTTTGTACTGGACACAACAAGTGGGACTTTTGGTTGCTTTGGTGTCGGCTCAGTTTTGGGAAAACTTCACTGAGCAGGAGAATTGTGAACGTGGGGGCCCACCACCACGTGAATGAAAACAGCATTTGCGTGAGGTGATCGCAAGAATACCCATGAATGTGACCTGGCCCACCCGAACCTCTCAAAGTGATATATATAAACCCTATTAATCATTCTAGGGTTTTGTGCAACTGGAGGCGCGTGAGGCAGTTGGCAAAGGTGAAAAGCAAGGAGCTTTTTTTTTATTGGTTGCTGCAAGGGGCGTGCAAGCTAAGGTGGCTTTTTTTTGGGTGTTAGGCGGCTGCAGCAAAGAGAACAGGAGGTTGATTTGCTGGTGTGGTTTGCGGCTGCAGAGGTGAAAAGTTGGATTGTTGCATCCTTTTGTAGAGAGTTATTTTGTGAGGGATTTGAGAGTTTGTTTGAGGGTTTAGTTTGAGAGTAATTGTAAACCCTAGTTGTAATCTCTCTCTCTATTAGTAGATCTCCCCCCTCCTTGCCCCGTGGACGTAGGCAATTTGCCGAACCACGTAAAAATTGATTGTACTGCTTTTGTGTGATTTGTAATAGCTTTTAGGATCCCTCGACAGGTCAGTCCTAGAACTGATGAGAAGAAGAGCCGATATCTCACTTGGTTGAGATATCCGCTTCAGATTCTTGTCTCCTTGGTGAGACGAGAATTCTTATTGCGATCTGACTCTCTTGTTGTGCTGCCGAAATTTCCGCTGCGCGCAACACCACCAACTAAACACCACCGTCCATTGACTGTGATACTTGGGCATGGTTGAGCCATCAGAGCTTTATCATTCATGCCCTGCTTAAGTTCTCTCTGTTAGAGTGTTAGGCTGAGAATTGAGTCAGTCCATTCTCATCGCCCACATCCTCGCAGATTATTTGAGTTGAAGTTGGAGAAGAAGATGATGATGAAAGAAGAAGAATGAGTTGAGAAGAAAATGAGCTGAGAACCAAAAAGGGGTAAAAAGGGAAGAACAAAGTTTGATGAGGTGTAAAGTTACGTTTGGGTCCAAGTTTTTTTGAGAAGTTGACTCTTTCTTGGGAGTTTTCAGTCATGACTCTTTGAGATGAGGTTGCTACAAGCAAATTCCCCTTGATGTATATCAACTCAATTAAAATTAATAATTAAACTTAATAGCTGAGCATTGCAAAAGAAGACCGCTAACGAACCTATTATGAACTTATGACCCATGTGCATAAGACCTTTGAATTCCAATGTGACAAGGCCCCTCCGCATGTCATGTATACAATTTGTATATCATATTTAACCTAAAAAGCCCATTTTCACCCTCGGTAAATATGTTTGGCAAATCTTCTCAAATCGAGAAAGCTGGCTGAAATGAGATCGCATTAAATGCACAAAATTGGAGGGAAATTTTGCCGATTTCTCTACTTTATTCATCTAAAGATCCCTAATTCATTCCTACTTTGGGCTACTCATCGAAGATTGTCGTTCTCTTGCGCGGAACATTCCAAACATCAGATTCCTTTGGACTAGAAGAACGGCAAATAAAGCAGCTCACATTCTAGCACAGACCGCTAGAACTTTACAAAATCATGTTGTTTGGTCGTATTACCCACCCCTTTTTCTTTATGATGTACTCTCAACTGATTCGATGAATGATTAAGTTTACTTTTCTCAAAAAAAAAAGATCCCTAATTCATCTCATTTCCTCTCATTTATTGTGTTAGAATTTATGTTTTTCAACCTCCCTTATGTCCTAAAATAACCTTCATTACTTCTCATAACTCCCCTCCATTTTTTTTCGTAACCCCCTTATCATTAATAGCCGAGAAAGGTCTCATTTGCATAGTTTATTTAGGTGAGAGATCAGTTTTCTCGATTGTATAAATTCTTGTATGATATTTTTTTGAACTCACGTTCGATGTGCTAGAGATGTTGAAAGTTTCACATGATGCCTTATTTTTTTATATATAAATTTGACAAAAATAACAATGACAACTTTACTTTTACGATTGAGAATGATGATGATTTGAAGTGTAAGGCGAAACATAACCACAATATTGGGTGTATAGTTACCCATTTGCAAGCTATTGAACGTGTAGATTAAAGCATCTTAAAAACCTATAAATTATCAATGAAATTTAGAAAGGAGGGGTTTTTTTTTCAAAGTACATAGGAGATGGAGGAGGAAAGGGAGGATTTTTTTTTTGGGTTAACTGTGAATTTTGGAGAGAAGAGAGAGAAGGGGGAGGGCAATTGAAATAGGGCCGGTTACTGATTGTGGGGGGAAATTGCTAGGGTAATTCAGGGTTTTTCCCCCTCTCATTACTGAGTTGCAATGTACAAATGGCTGAATCACATAAATACTTCGTATCTGGGGCGTTTGCACAATGGGCCATAATACAATGGACTTACTCACATGAGCTTTTCGTAGTTGGGACCTTAACACAATTTTACCAAAAATGCTAACAATAAAAAGTAATATATGTCAAGTAGAAAAATCAGTCCAAAACAAAACACAAAATATGTGGAGACGTTGCATGAATCAATCCGATGATCGTATTCATATGTGCATATAATGCACGACTAAATGCAAGTCACCAATTTATAAAGCTGATACAAGAAGACATGCTCCCTTATGATTTTCTATTGAGAGATCTACAGTATATTTACCTCTGTTCTTTTGTGAGTTCAATTATCAAAATCAAGCATTCTGCCCATTTCATGTTCATTCATCAGTTCCCTACATCTGAGATAACAATTACAGGAATCTTCACAAGAACTCAAGCAAGGATACAACACAAGATACCAACCGCTTTCTAATAAAAAATGTTGATACATTTTAAACGTTAAATATTTCAGACAACATGAACACAATACAAAAACCAGTGGAAAACAACAATGGAATGTGAGAATTAGCACATAAATCAACCAAAAGCCAACTGAAGCACAATAACTACCAAGAAAGAAGACTAAAGGACGGCATCTCTTCAATCCTTTGGATGTCTTCTAACAGCAGCTCTCTTTCAATCTGACGAAAAAGAAGAGTTAAGAAAATTAATGCAACAGCAAAGTTTGCATCTTTCTATCTTAAGTGAGTAAATGCATACATTGAACTCCATGTATGATGCACGCATATCTAGCCATAGATGATCCATCAGCTTGAAAGTTATGCAGTATAGAACATCAAAGGCTCGTTCATTTTCTGCATCATAATCACAAGGCATAGTCACATAAGAAGCCGATGCAAAGATTTGATATCTTTCCATTACAATGGACCTAATGGCTCTTCTCGGTCCTCATAAGCATGATGAAGACTCAGAGAGAATCCACATGAGATCATACGTTATGTGAATGATGAACTTTATAGCTTCCTATCACTAGTTATGTCTCTGAAAATATATGGTAACTGACTAGTATAAACTATAAAGTTCATGTAAGATAACATGTAAAAAGAAGTAGGCGCACCAAATCAGATTACACTTAAAAAAAATCATCACTTTGCTAATCCTACAAGGCTACATGGCAGAATGCAAAATCTACTCAGCAACCAGAACCCACAGATATATCCTCGAAAAATTATAGAAATACTAGATAAATCACCTACCACGCAAATTCGAACTTCTTTAAAAGATAACAAAAGAAAAAAATCCATATTGAGAACCACTGATAGCTGAAAATACTTAACTAAGACACAAACATTTCATTAAAACTCGCCATTTAAATTAATTTCAAGGAAGCATTTGCGTAAATCTGAATAAAAGGCTACACAGGGGAATAAATTTCAGTAAATGACTATGATAAAGACATGGTAGAAACCAACAACTTCACACATACCTACATAGCTACAGTAACTCACCAACCCTATTACTATTCCACCAACCAAAAACACTGTTCCACCAACCCTTTTGAAGACTATAAATAGAGGAGAGTGGTGAAAGGTTAGAGCATCGAACAGAGATCCCAGTAGCAGACAGAGAAAGAGAAAGATATATATATATAGTGTGTTTGTACCACTAAAGAAATAATAACAATATATTTCTTAGTGTCCACCGCTCCTCTCAATTCAATAAGTGGTATCAAAACCTGAATTAGGGTGTGTGTATCTGTTTATCGTATGCTTTGTGGTTGTCACCAAAGATGGATCATCCACATCAGAAAATAAGTTAGATTATCATTTACCCTTTGAAGACACTGCTTACTATTCACGAGTATGATATTATTCATCACTATTGTTACTATTCACGAATACGGTTACTGTTTATAAGTACGGTTACTGTTCACATGAAATAGTAGAAGTTGCAGCTCGTGATAGAAGACGGTCGGGAGCCGCTCTCTCCTACAGTGATCCTGTCAGCATTCTTGAAGGCCGAAGCTCGTGTTTAGTCCGGAACTGTGAAGTAGGTTGGTCAGGGACCAGACTTGCGTGGAGATACTGAAGCAGTACCACGTCACGATGGCGGATCTAGCAAATACGACTACTACACTCAAGAAACTCAATGGTAATAACTATAACTACTGGGAGACGTATATGAAGTCCTATTTATAAGGACAAGACCTCTGGGAGGTCATCGGGAGTGCTAAAACTACAGCATCTTGGGAAGCTGGAGAAGCACTAAGAAAGTAGAATATTAAAGCCGCAAGGCTATGTATGTGCTAAAGACGACAGTAGAAGAAGATCTTGTAGACTATATGCGAGATGCTAGAACTCTGAAGGAGGCATGAGATACGCTCGCAATACTCTTCTCAAAAAAGAAAAATGCTCGACTTCAACTCCTGGAGAATCAATTGATGACCTTGCAACAGAAGGATCTGACAATCAATCAGTACTTCAAGCAAGTAAAATCACTCTGTTTAGATATTGCTCAACTAGATCCAGATTCTAAAGTATCTGATGCAAGAACGAGAAGAATAATCATCCACGGTTTGAGACTGGAATATCACGGACTCGTTGTTGTATACATAGGTGGCCGACTCAACCAATATTATTAGAGTTGGAGAATTTGCTCGCTACACAGTAAACCCTAGCCAAACAAATGGCCGACGTTTCAATAAAAAAACGAAGATAAAGTACTCTTCAGCAGCAAGGAGAGAGGCAAACCAAGAGGCCCGAGGAAAGAGGAGTATGGAAAGACTAGTTCAAGGAGACAACCAGGACGGTCATACAACGATAGAACACAACAGCGTGAGGAGCAAGGTGATCGTCGAGCAAGGAGACCTGACGATAGCTGCTACAACTGTAGGAAGAAAGGATATTTTTCCAGAGACTGTCGCTACAAGACGAGGCCTGTAGAGAGCAATACTACAACATCGCGCAGATGTCCAGATGATGAAGAAGAATGGGATGCCCAAGCATCCGTAACCATCATTGAAGATGTACCAGTCGACAAAGACGATGTTGTTAGTATGGCACTAACCTCAATTGTAGAAGAAACTGAGTCCGTATTTGCAGTTGTTTCATATCTAGAAGAAATCAGCTATAAAAAAGATTGAATTGTCATTCTGACTGTTCCAACCACATAACGGGAAATAAGTGGAAACTTATCAACATGAAAGAGTATAAAGGCGGTCGAGAAGTTATGATAGCAAATAATTCAAGATTATCTCACACACATCGAAAAGACTGCATTTACGCCGTGCTACAACCCGAATCAGATACAACTACATGATGTATACCATGTACCGGGTATGAAAAAGAATCTTCTATCTGTTTTCCAATTAATATCTTCTGAAAACTATGTAGTATTTGGGTTACAAGATGTAAAAGTCTATCGAAATTTAAAATTATCAGGAGAACCTATCATGGAGAGATGGAATGTAGAATCTGTCTATGTGATGTCGGCAGAATTGACATACATAGATAAAGCCAAAAAGTATGAGACAGCTGATTTGTGGCATACTTAGCTTAGCCATGTGAGCTATCACGTGATGGAGAAGTCAATGTTGAAGGGTCTTGCATACTTGGATATTTGTGGAGAGACCGTATGCGGAAGTTATCAGTACGGTAAGGCGCATCAATTACTGTATTCGGAGTCACAGTTCAGAGCCAATGAACCTTTAGAGCTTGTACACTCAGATGTATTTGGTCAAGTAAAATAAGAATCAATTAGTAGGAATCGGTACATGATCACTTTCATCGATGAATACTCGAGGTATGTCTGGGTTAATTTTATGAAAGAAAAGTCTGAGGCACTCTCCAAATTCAAGTAATTTCGAGAAGAAGTCAAACGAGATATTGGCAAAAAGATCCGTTGCCTACACACAAACAACGGGGGAGAGTACACATCGAAGGAGTTTTACGATTACCTGAAGCAACACAAGATTCGACAACGGCTAACATTGCCCAAATACTCCACAACAGAATGGCGTAGCTGAAAGGAATAATCATCACCTTGCGGAGATATGTCGAAGCATGCTTTATGCCAAGAACGTACTAGGACCTTTTTGGGCGGAGTGTATGAAGACGGCGGCACATGTGATCAATCAGCTACTATAACCAAAACTAGAGTTCATGTCACCATTTCAAAAGTTGTTTCAAAAGTTGTGGAATACCAACCCAACCGTAAGCCATTTCAGAGTTTTCGGTTGTGTATGTTATGTCTTTATACCTGATCACTTACGCAGCAAGTTCGATAAAAAGGCTGTAAGGTGTATATTTATGGGGTATGACAATAAAAGAAAAGGATGAAGATGTTGTGATCCCATAACCGGACGGTGCTACACATCAAGGAATGTTGTGTTTAACGAAGCCTCGTCTTGGTAGGCTTCACAAGAAGTTGCACTCACAGACTCTAGTAATCTAGAGGATAAGTTACAAAAGAAGCTGGGAGAGACAGGTCAAGAAGAAGAATTACGTCAATCAGAATAGACTTAATCAAGCTCTTCAACATCCTTAAAGGAGAATAATCCATGAAAAATCGGTGTTTATCAGACAACGTCAGAAGAAGTGCGCCCGAGCCAGATAGAGAACATCGAAGAAGAACCAACTGAACAACTTCGAAGATCAACCAGACCTATGAAGCCGAATCCCAAGTATGCTAATATGGTTATTACGAAAGACGTGAAGGAGTCATCTACCTTCAAAAAAGCATACGAGAGTGAAGAATGGAGACAAGCAGTGAGAGAGAAAATCCAAGCATTAAAAAGGAAGTTAGAATTCTTGGACTTGTGGATAGAGATGTCGCTACTGAGGGAGAGTGTTAGAAATCAGCAGCTTCACACCTACCCCCCACTTACCTAGCTACAGTAACTCACCAACCCTATTACTGTTCCACCAACCTAAAATATTGTTCCACCAACCCATTTGAAGGCTATAAATAGAGGAGAATAGTGAAGAGTTAGAGCATCAAACAGAGAGCCCAGTAGTAAAGAGAGAAAGAGAAAGATATATATAGAGAGAGAGAGAAAGAAGGAGAGAGAGAAAGAGAGTATTTGTATTTGAGAGTATAGTATGTTTGTACCACTAAAGAAATAATAACAATATATTTCTTAGTGTCCATCGCTCCTCTCACCTCAACAGGTTTTAAAGAAAAGCAAAAAACAGGTTTTAAAGAAAACTAGATACAGTATTTGTAAGTGAATTTCACTTCATAACTATTATATAGAGTTTAACATTTTAAAACTGCATAGAGGACCAAGAAAAGAAATAACAGGTTTCACCCTTATATGAGAAAGATTTGAACATATAAGCTTACTTCATGCTTTACGTAATCTTCATGATAGCAACAATTCTTATTCCATGATTCTTGAAGAAAAAAGTCCGAGCAAAATAAGATGCTTAGATACCTGAAAGTAGCCTTAAGAAAACTGCCCCCATCATTGTCCTTGGTTTGACTGCAAATTAAGAAGGTAACTGTTATTTATACGTTGGACGCTAGTTTGTTGAAAGAGACTGAAGCTATTACAAAGTCCGTCATTTTGATGCATAGGTTTTAGAGAAATTGAACTATATTTCCATCGATTTATAAGCCACATATAGCCATGAAAAGCACAAACCAATTTGAAGATCAAGCATCTGGATTAGCATGAACGTTATATTCACACCAGCCACAGCAAATGGGTATTCCCAATCAGATCGGTTGCCCTCTAGCTTTCGGTGAAGTTGTCGAAAGGTTTTCTGTGTGAAAAGTTGCATCAACTGTTAGATGAAATGAAAGATAACTCAAGAGAAAATAGGCCTTCACGGTACCTGAATAAAGGTATTCAGGTGTTACCATCTGTGCTAGTATAGAATTGCCCACTAGCTTTCACTTCGACTTATATTAGTTCAGTATATAAGAGCATTGGATCGATTTAGGATGAGACATAAGAATAGCAATAATGGTCATAAAACAACAAGTAACTGAAAAATAGAGTAGTACTCAGGACACGGGACAGAAAAAAACTTTTCCACGAGCCAAGGCCTTCTCTAGTAGAATTTTGAACTTAATTCTCAGATAAAATTGAATTCACAAATTGTCTTCTATAACTTTTTGAAGAAATGTGATGCTGAAGATGAAAGTGGAGGATATTAAGGATCAAATTGACATGCTGAATGCATATATGTGCACTAGAAACCATAATCGCAATGCAAGTCATTACAAACTGTATTCCTAGGAGCGTTTATAGCACAATGAAGGGGAAAAAAAGACAACCAAGATTCTCATTTCTTAAAAGATTGAGAAGCTTATTCAAGGACTTTCAATGTCCTACGAACATACCAAATCTTAGGTGGAAGAAATCTTAGGTGGAAGAATCAGATAAAAGAGCCCGAAACAGCTTATAGCTATGACCAGCCAACCACCTATAAACTAATGACTTCCAAAAGCATTAGAAATTCCTAGGTTAATTTGCATCTATAAAAGAACCATGAACACGACTCATGTGGAATTCATTTTTCGCCCAAACGGAACATAGTAAGGAAAATATAAGGTGATAAAAGTTATATAAAAAGTTTGGTTTTAGAACTATATACATGACCAAAAAATGTACATATTAATAACTAATCCTTCACAATAGAGAACTATTTGTTGTAAAGAAAAAACTACACTCAGAGAAGAAAATGAATTTTTGCATGGGGTCAAAGGGGAATCCTGAATTCTTCTCTTGTGGTAGAAAGGGTTACTCTCATTGTTAGGAAACTACGCAAATTCCTTTATAACCAGATTTACGAAAAAGCGAATAAATACGCAATAAGAGGACACGCAAGATTTATGTGGTTCGACACAAAATTGCCTACGTCCACGAGCTGCTGTAGATCTTTCACTAAGGGGAAAAATTTTACAATCACTCTCACAAATACTCACAACACAATTTCACTCTAAAAATTACTCACAGTTTTCTCTCACAAGGCCTTTTCTCTAAGCCTTTCTTTTCTCTCTCTTATTCTTCTATAAGAGGAATTGTTTCTAGGATGAGTTTTTCCTTAAGAGTTTGGGGTCTATTTACAGTGTTTGAAAAAATAATATACACTAATATTTTATTAGTGGTGGGACCCGCTTATATGTTTTTTCTTGCTCTGGGGCCCGCCCATTTCTTCTTTCGGTGCTTTGTCAAAAGTTTGCCTCGTTTTTCTTTGGGCGATGGCTGCTTTTGACTAACAATCTCCCACTTGAAGACTGATATTAATCTGTCTTCACATCTCGATCTATACGGTAGCTCTTCTCCGGTCTTGATATTATTGCAGGCTAACTGAAGCTGAACACAGCTTTAGTTTGTCAATAGTCACCGTCTTTGTCAGCATGTCTGCGGGATTTTAAGCTCCACTGATCTCTTCAAACTTCAAAATTCCATCTTCCAGAAGTGACAGGATAAAATGATATCTCATCTGTATGTGTTTCATTTTGTAATGAAAGGACGGATTCTTCGCTAGATAAATAGCACTTTGACTGTCGCAATATAAGACATTGTCTTCTTGTTTTTTACCTAACTCATCCAAGAAACTTTGAAACCAAACCATTTCTTTGCTGGCTTCTGTAACGACATATTCTGCTTCAGTTGTGGAGAGAGCAACTATCTTCTGCAGTTGAAAAACCCAACTCACTGCAGTACCTCCTAGAGTATAGACATACATTATAGTGCTCTTTCTGATATCAACATTTCTTGCTAAATCAGCATCCACATAACCTGTTAGTATTGTATCTTCACCTTTGAAACAAAGTGCTTTACCTATGGTACCTCGTAGATATCTGAGGATCCATTTGACTGCCTCCCAGTGTACCTTGCCCAGATTATTCATGTACCTGCTAACAGCTCCCACTGCTTGAGCAATATCTGGTCTTGTACAAACCATGGCATACATGGTGACTACTCTTTGGAAAGTCTGAAATGAATACCTAAATGTGTACCCACTGGTTTAGCATCTTGCATATTAAACCTGGAGAGTATTTTGTTGATGTACTTAGCCTGTGATAACATCAAAGTCTCAGACTTCGTGTTTCTCTTGATCCTCATTCTAAGAATCTGCTTTGCGGCTCCAAGATCTTTCATTGCGAACTGCTTTGACAATTTTTGCTTTAAATTTATAATCTCTTGCAGATCTGATCCTGTAACGAGCATGTTATCAACGTATAACAATAAAATAATGAAGCTATTGACAAACCTCTTGAGATAGCAACAATGATCTGCTTGGCATCTAGTGAAATCGTTGCTGCCTATAAAGCTGTCAAACTTCTTGTACCACTGTCTGAGAGCTTGTTTTAACCCATACAAGCTCTTCTTCAAACGGCATACTAGATTTTTCTTGTTTGTCTTTGTGAAGCTTTCTGGTTGCTTCATATAGATCTCCTCCTCCAAATCACCATAAAGATGTAAATTCTCAGCAACTATAATTTTTAACACCAATCTGATTGTAGTCAGTTTCACGACCGGAGAAAAAATTTTATTGTACTCAATATCTTCCTTTTGCTGAAATCCTTTGACAACCAATCTTGTCTTGTAGCGTTTGTTCTCATCATGCTCTTCTTTGATCCTGTAAATCCACTTGTTATGAAGAGCTTTCTTACCTGGTGATAATTCAGCTAAGTCTCACGTCTAATTTGACATAAGCGAGTTCATCTCATCTTGCATAGCAGATTCTCACTTGACTGAATCCTCCACCTGCATTGCTTCATCATAATACTCCGGTTCACCACTGTCAGTCAGCAACAAGTAGTGCAAAGAAGGCGAATAACGTTGGGTTAGCTTAGGAATTCTAGAGCGTCTCACTTCTAGCGTGCTTGGTTCTTTTTAAACTACTTCAGGACTAGTCTGAACATCATTTTCAGAAATCTCCTCAAATTCAGCAAATTTCTTTTTTCAACTTTTGTATAGAGCTACTTGATTCTGCAATTGATCTGTCTTTGTACATCATATTCTTATTGAATATGACATCTCTGCTTCTGATGATCTTCCGATTTTTATAATTCTAAAACCGGTAACCGAACTCATCACCATCATAACCAACAAAAACGCATTTGTTAGATTTAGCATCAAGTTTACTTCTTTCAGCAGAATTTATGTGTACATAAGAGATACAACCAAAAATTCTTAAATACGAAAGGTTTACCTCTTTTCTGCTCCAAGCTTCTTCCGGTATTCCATCATCCAAGGGAACTGAGGGACTTGGGCAAGTCGGCATGTATCCTCATACTTCTGACACGTTCATTCAAAGTTCTGTTCATGTGCTCCGCTACACCATTCTGCTGCGGTATCATAGAAACAATTTTCTCCATCTTGATCTCGTTATTTGCGCAAAATTCTTTGAATCTACTGTCTTTGTACTCTCCTCCGTTGTCTGACCTCAACCATTCTATCTTTAAACCAGTTTTATTTTCCACCATGACCTTCCATTTTCTGAAGGTATTGAAGATTTCTGATTTCTGATTTCTTCTTCAGAAAATAGACACACATCTTTCTTGTAGAATCATCAATGAAGGTGACATAGTACAGTGAACCTACAAGAGATAAAACTAGAGATGGCTCCCATACGTCGATATGAACCAACTCTAACTTTTCTGCCTTGGGTGTCTTGTCAATCTTTGCAAAACTAATTTTTTTTGTTTGACAAAGATGCAATCCTCGCATAAGATAACATCCACATTCTTTAGATCCGGCAGCTTCCCTTTTAACAGAAGTGTCTTCATCCTTTTCTCGCTCATATAACCAAGTCTTTGGTGCCATAAGTTTGATTTTTCATCTGCATCTGTTACTGCAACAATATGCTCTAGGTTAGAGGTTACATAGAGAGTACGACTTTTCTTACCTCGAGCAATGACGAGTGCTCCTTTAGTAATTTTCCATTCATGACCTGAGAAGGTTGTACAGTAACCCTCTCGATCAAGCTGTCCTACGGAGATCGAATTTCTTTTAAGGCCAGGAATATGTCTCACTCCTTGCAACTTCCATGTGATCTGATTTGATAATTTTAATCAGATGTCTCCCTTGCCAATGATCTTCAAAGTTTCATTATCTGCTAGATGTACCTTTTTAAAATCACCACTGACGCAGTTCTCCATGATTTCTAGGCAAGGGGTGGCATGGTAGGATGCTCCTGAATCAAGAATCCATGATTCAATCGGACTGTTGACGCTTAAAATCATAGCATCACCTCCTTCCTCGGTCATGTTGGCAGACTCCTGTGCACCAGTATTTTTCTTCGGTGTCCGACACTCTCTTGAAATGTCCCTTCTTACCACAATTGTAGCACTTGAAATCTTTCTTTCCCGATCTAGATTTATTTGTTCTAGATTTTGATCTACCGTGATTTGAACTTCTTTCTGAAGTTCTTCCTCTAGACTCCGTGTGTAAAGCTGAGGAGGTTGAAGCTTCACCCAATTCTCTTCGTCGGACCTCTTCACTAAGAACCAGATCACGAACGTCATCGAACTTTAACTTGTTACTTCCCGATGAGCTACTCACAGTCGTGACGGTAGCGTTCTAGCTTTCTGGTAGGGAAGACAAAAGTATCAATGTTCGTACTTCTTCATCAAATTCAATCCCAACTGAACTCAACTGGGTTGTGACTATGTTGAGTTTATTAAGATATTAAGCTACCGATGCGCCTTCCGTCATTCACAAATTGAACAGCCGTCTCATCAAGTGAACTTTGTTTGAGGCAGAGGGCTTCTCACACATGCTGCAGAGATCCGCCATAAGACCCTTCGTGATCTTTTTCTTTGCTATGTTGAAAGTAACATTCCGGGATAACATCAATCGGATAACTCCAAGGACTTGTCTGTCGAGAAGAGCCCACTCTTCATCCTTTATGTCATCTGACTTACTTCCTGAGAGAGGTTGATACAGCTTCTTCTGGTACAGATAATCTTTGATCTGTATCTTCCAAAAGCCAAAGTCCACACCATCGAACTTCTTAATTTTCACCTTTCCTTCGTCTGCAGTCATCGCTCCCACTCGAATCTGAATTTCTCTAAAATGTTTTTGACAATTTCTGCGAACCACCATGTATTAAGACACCTCTGCCGACAAGTTGGTACCGTCAGTAAAATTTTACTATTCATGAAATTCACTATTCATGTGAATAGTAATCTCGCAGAAAATTGATAGATTTCACAACCAGAGCTCTGATACCAGTTGTTAGGAAACTACGCAAATTCCCTTATAACCAGATTTACTAGAAAGCGAATAAATGCGTAATAAAAGGACACGCAAGATTTACGTGGTTCGGCACAAAATTTTCTACTTCCACGAGTTGCTGCAGATCTTTCACTATGGGGGAAAAAATTTACAATCACTCTCACAAATACTCACAACATAATTTTACTCTAAAAATTGCTCACAATTTTCTCTCACAAGGCCTTTTCTCTAAGCCTTTCTTTTCTCTCTTATTCTTCTATAAGAGGAATTGTTTCTGGGATGAGTTTTTCCTTAAAAATTTAGGGCCTATTTATAGTGTTTGGAAAAATACTATGTACTAATATTTTATTAGTGGTAGGGCCCGTCTACATGTTTTTTTCTTGCTCTGGGACCCGCCCTTTTCTTCTTTCGGTGCTTTGTCAAAAGTTTGCCTCATTTTTTTTTTGGCGATGGCTGCTTTTGACTAACACACATGATTCTGGGTTCAAAGAAGAAAACAACAGAAAGCATCAGCTAGTCACCTACAAGACAGGAGAACAAGAAGCAGAGCTCTTATAAGCTGTTCTTATTGAGTAAGGTTGAATATCTTTGAAATACCGATTTGACAATATTAAATGTTACTAGAGGAATCCATTATCTTTAAAGGAAGTGCTATAGGTGAGCGATGGCTCGACAACCACCAAGAGTTCTCCTTGCCCTTGATACGCAGCATTCAGGCTGGTTGAGCCAGATTTCCTGTTGTCCAACCAGCCTTGTGGATTGTGGATCCTATCAGGACGGCCTGCATGCGAGCAGGTGGTTCTAAACTGCACAATGGGTGGCAAATTCCCATTTTGGCCCCAGATATCTCCCCAGTGCGGTTCAGAACTACCGCTTGTATGTGGGCGGTTCTGATAGAATCCGCACTTGTCTTGTGTTCTAGCAAGGGGCTTTACTTCAGTGATAAAAGCCCTCATCAATTCTAATCCAGCATACCTGGCTTCAAAAACGTGAATTACATCCCTAATCCTAGCCGTAATGGCTGAATCAAACAAGATCTAGTATGCCTCTCTATGTCTAACGACACTAACCAAGCTAAAAAAGAGTAAAACGGACCCGCAGTTTCAGTGCTGGGATCTGAAGCCTGAATATCTAGCCAACGGAGGCTTTCTCTTGGCAATTTGTTTCTATTAAGAAGTTTCCATGTTGTCAGAGATTTAAGGTTATTCTGCCCTATAGTGAGCAAAACACGAGGTGCCAAACACTAATTAGTGGTGCGTTTGGTTACAAGAAGCAGAGCCATTCTCGTTATTAAATATAACCAAAAAAGGAGCAGAAGTGTTGCTCACATGATGTTATCTAATATTTACTGTATTTGAGTTTTGGTCATAAAATAACACGCATAGCTTAGTCATTTCAAATTTAGTTCCTGGACCAGGACTTTTAGTTTAAACAGAGAGGGAGGAGAGACTAAAAATAGTAAACCAAATGTCAAGTAATCAGAGAACAGCTCCAAGGAAAACGTGCACACTATCATTCCTGATTTATTATGGTCCATTCTGCATGGATCAATTTAAGCACTAATTAAGTAACAAGTACTCACTGTATAGGTCTTTGCAAAGAACAATAAGTTCTCCACTGATATAAAACCCCCGCCCCTGCGATAAGTCGAGAACCATTTGTCAGTCCTGGATCTGAAAAAAGTGAGTTGAATAAAAGCAAAAGGCCAACCTTACATGGTCATTGATAATCATATACCTAAAATCTGTAGACGGGTCTTTCCCTTGCCATCCCATTTCCTTCCACTGTTCAGATACCAAACCCTTGAATTGAACTCCAGGAAAAGCTGCATGCCAGAGAGCTGTTAAGGCTTCCTACAAGATTCACGAAATGATGATAACGGTAAAAGACAGCTCACACGACAGAGTGTAATAAAGCAGAACCTGATAATATCACTAACAGGGATTTCTTATAGATATCAAAACCACATATAACTATTTAGACAGGAAATGAAAAGGCTGGATGACATTCATTACCTGGTGTTCAATCTTTTTACTGTCGTAAGTAACATGAATACGATCTTGGAGCCTCTGTAGACATTTCTCCTGAGCCACAAAAGTACAAAATCACTAATGGGAAGTCAAAAGTGGGTGGTTTACCTCCCCAATCTATATATAAATTCACAAAATTATAAGACAAGAATGACTTGTCCATTGGATGGGCAGCGAGATATACAAAAATTTTAATGAGTCACGTTATACAGCTCTTTCATATGGAAGTGATTATCAACCAAAGATCAAAGGTAATAGAAGTAGAAATACTCACCGAATTCCAGAGAAGCACCTAAAATGGGAAAGGAAGGAATCATCTAAAATGGGAAACGAATGAATTACCTAATATGGGAAACATAAGGAACAAAAGAATATTATAAACCCTCCAATATAATTAATTGCCTTCTTTGGGTGTTTGTGCAATACAAAATTATGTCAAAGAATCGACTGTGATTCACAAGTCCTCGCTCATCCAAGAATAGAGAAACTTGGAACACTGCTCCTTCAACTTGGAAAACTGCTCCTTGGTTTTCTAACCAAGAACCATCCTTCAAAGTTTTCTAGCAAACTCCAAAAGGAGTAAAGTGCATAAACAAATTGCACAAGACCCAGCATCACAGTCCTGAGATATCTAAACGCATTAGATGACAGTATCAAGTTTTTCAACATTAAGCATGAGAAGGATCCAAGCTTTTAGTCACTTCTAGCACTTCCATTGACTCAAAAATCTCCTTAAATAAAGATTTTAAATATCACTAGGAAGCTACTATAAACTTTACCTAAGATGACACATTAAAGTTGATTAGAAAAAGATGGTCTGGGATAAGATATGTACCTCACTACTAGAGAAACAATAATGACCAAGGGTAATTATGTGTATTTTGTTTCCAGAGCAACAACAATCACCTAGGCTTCGCAGGCTCTTATAGTGTCTCTTAAAATCTCATTTATTTAAAGTTAGGTACATATTATCTCAAAATTTAAGTGAAAGTCACGTTTTTCCCCACAACCAAATAAAGACTGAGTAACTCCCTTACACATTTCACACCATTTCTCCACCACATACTAAAATAACCTGTTTTACAAGAGATAATCGCCATACCAAGAATTTTTCAATTAAGACTAACATTTGTATGGTGTCCCTTACACATTTCACACCATTTCTCCACCACATACTTACTAAAATAACCTGTTTTACAAGAGAAAATCGCCATACCAAGAATTTTTCAATTAAGACCAACATTTGTATGGTGTGATACTCGGATGCCTCAAAATATAGATACTTAGCAGTTTTAGCAAGAGAATTTTGGATTTACTGGGGCCAGTACCATGTTGTGAGGATTTTTCCAAGACAACTTTGGTTGAACTTGGACTAGTACCATGTCGCAAGGATAGACAGACAGTCAAGGCCATTTACAAGAAAGTATGAATATGTGCATGGACATAAGAAATTTGATAGGGATATTCTGCTAAAATTTGAGCAGGTCCATAAATATTGCATTGTTAATATTAATATGAAACAAAAATATAAAACTATATCTAAAGCACTGAATATAAGGTTGGGAGAATGATATATTTTTAGTATTGTATTCATTGCCTCTGAACATAAATGCTTACCTCAAAAGGGGTCAACTCAAATGATAGGCGCACATCGGTTTCTCTTCTCTGAGCACATACACAAGAGAGGCCCTTCCCTATCCATGCAGATGATCCTTCACCTATGGCAACACAATGCAGAAGCAAATGGAATAAGGGTTTTATCTATTCAGGATAGGGTCAAATCATCACATATTCTCAATTACAAACAGAGGAAATATTTTAACGTACAAAAAAAATGTTTAGAACACCTTCATGTTAGTACATCTGTAGTATAATAAATTTAATCTGTTACAGAAGATATTTTCAACAATTGTGGCACTTCGTCAGCTGTTTACTCTCACCATTATAATTTTGTGCTAACTATCATCACTCTTCATAGGCAAATTTGAAGTTTGATTTCATCTGTGTGCATAAGATTTGATTTCATCTGCGTGCATAAGATCTATCATCTTTATTAACTTGTTGTGTGGTGTTTATCTCTACGACATGTTCTTTGCAAACATAACTCGCTACAAAGTCTAAAAGAAAGACCACATGATCATCCAAATGTTTTACAAGTAAACTTCTACAGCTGAATTGAAAGACTTCTGAGAATAAATGAGTAAAACACAGAATAACATGGACTGAAGGTTTACGAATGAACTTGGCATAGCATATGGTGGCTATGGATATCAATCTTTGAATAGGAACCTGGGAATTCTTTGAAACAAATAACTGGATTTATGTATTTGATATTAGGAGAATTCCATTTTCAAGAGTGTTGGCCAATTTGGAAATCAAATAAGAGTTCTGTATGATAACCTCACATTCACGGAGAAGCTTCCATCACTCCTATCTGGATTATTTTAATCTGCTCCTTTAGAGCTTATTAGGTCTATCTTTAGTTTGTCAGTGAATATGGTAATACTCATCAAGAGAACTGTGCGCACATTTGAAACAAGTTGGAGGCAAAAGTTCATGATTGCATCGCGCAAGAGTCTGACAATTGCATAATGTGCATGTAACTCAGTACCCAAATCTAGCAACTGATATTCTATTTAAGGAAAGACTGCATATAATTATTAACAATTGACAGTGAGAAGCAGTGCCTTTTCAAAACCACGTGAGTAAAATGATGGGGGCAATCAAGGCAACCATTTATGTATACAAGAAAAGATCACTTTTAAGAGAGATAACTCTTGATCATTTGATAACTATCACTTTGAATAAGATGTGAAAGGGCTCAACTCATGCTAAGAAGCATGGGACTAAAATCAAGGGTGGGCTACGGTCCTCATAATATCGATTATCATCTTTTTACATATATCAGTACATCATAATATTTGAAAGCTTAAGAGGAAAGCACTTGTGCCAGATGAGGCTCCATGGATGGAGCTGACTGGACTATATCTGTATATTACCTAGTTATTGAAATAGATTACCATATAATGAAAAACTCAGTAGAGATTGTTATTATGTGCATGCAGATCTTCATTTACTTCTCTGGTGTGATAGTTGTGTCCTGCCACCTTGTCACACATTTAAACTCACAAATGTGAATTAAGACCCATATGGATAAACACTAACTAGGTTCTTGTATGTATCTAAGGGGTTGTTTGTTGGATGAAAATGAAGTTGCAAGAGTAAATAGAGCAACCGGATTTGTAGAAACATCGTTTGCAACTTTGTAATTATGAAATGTAAATGGACTTGAATTTAATAAGAGAAAAAAGTTGTAGCAAATGCTGCAGCTAATTTCTTGGGAGGAAAAGTTGCAGGCTCCACAGAAAGGAAAATTAAAAATAAAAATAATTCCTCTTCATCAAAAAAATCTTTTTAAATCCATATAGGAAAAACCATCTACACCAAAGGTTCCTCATGTGGAAAAATTATGTAGCTTTTGCACTAATTGTTTTTCAACCAAACACTAAATTTGGATAGGAAGTACATTTCCTACAACATAATTGCAGATATTCAAACAATGAATTTGATGTTAATTTCCTGCAACAATGCGGCATTCATCATTTGCTGCAACAACATTTGATGCAATTTATTTTTGCAACAAACCAAACGACCTTGAAATATAGCATTACGTCTGGCTTTACAAAAGCCTAATTTGGTTTCACCTTCCCTTCTGGAGAATGAACAAGCACATAGTGGTCACTGGTCACTCTGGGTACAAAGCCTCAAGCACTTAAGGAGAATTTTAAAACAAACAATGAAACAGATGCTAGCCACAAAGGTTCAGAAAGGAACGATGGCTAGTTGCAGAGAATTTAATGAGCCGTAATTGATATAATGAGGCATACTCTGTTTTCTGTTTTTAATACCTTTTTTTTCCTTTTATCCCCTTCCACCAACAGCTATATGATGGATTCTCACATCGTGCGTACCTAATTTGATAGTTAATACATATAACTTGTTCATCTATTATAAAGGTAATAATGTTTTGTCTTAGTGAACACTTCCGGTTTGGATAACAAATCAATGACAACCTTCATTGATGTTTACGACCTGTTCACTGCTTACAATCCCATAATTACTTGGAATATTCTAATGGTAGCTTAAGGTATTTGGACAAGTCTGCCATTAGTATCAATCAAATTAATGCTCAAGAGGTGTCTAGACAAACTTAGATTGGGTTCCAAAGTACCAAAAACATTACCAACAGATGTTATTGTTTACATCAATAGTACCTCTTGACCAGTAAGCTAAGTTGCATGGAAACGGGCACGGGTACGGGTGCGGGTGCAGGTACGGGACACGGCAAAACTGTAAAATTTAGGGTACGTGGACACGACTATATATATATCACATTTTTGAGTTTCTTTTATCATATTGATTTTCATGAATTGTAAACTACTCATTTTTTTACTAGATGTGTAAACGACCCATTAACTATATAGTTTTAAACTTGGGTATGGACTGAAACGAATCCGAGCCGTATCTCATTAGTTTCAAAAGACGGATGTGAAGTGTAAGCTCTACGTTTAGGAAGTCTTTGACAAGTGTTTTAAATTAACACATATATCGTATAATTGAGTACATGTTGTAATAAATGCATGCATATATTCAAGAAGTGTCCATGAAGTTTGGGTACGGGAAAGTGTTGGGTATGTGTCCGGTACGGGTACAGCTTCATTGTAGAAGTACTCGTGTAACATAGCCATAAGCTTTGGTACATTGTGGACAGACTTCTAAGAATTTTTTTTATTTGGTTAAATCAGCATGCTATTACTAGGTAGCACAAGATTTAGAAAATTAATAGTTGAATCAATGGTGAACACGGTAACGTGGCCTTGTTACATTAATAACAAAAGGAGAAACAGAAATTGTTGCATGTACAATCGCCTCCATGTCTCCCATTCGGATTAACCAACTTTGAGTTTGCAGATCAGAAATCCATAGACCGTTGCTAATGATCTTAATTTTATATTTATAGTTTTCACAATCTCTTATCTACCATATTCCTCCAAAAACATCAATCAATCAGTAAAATTCCGACTATGCCAAATATTCAGAATTGAACTCCTCTAGAAAAACAGTAACATTATCCTTTATCAGTAACCGTGACTTATACCGAATAGTTAATCCAACTACAAGCCTGTTGGAAGTAGCAGTGCCTAAACAAGGACATGAAACTCCACGTCATTTCTCTATGTCAATCGCTTTATTATATATTATAGTCAATTTATTGTTTTTATTCTCCCACCAATACTCAAGCAACGTCCAACCTCCTCATGAGTCTCTCATAAATAAATAGAATTACTTTTAGGTTAGCTCTCTTCACTTCATGTTTCTGATCAATTGTTAAGGTTAAAGAAAAGTCCCTTTAGTCGTTAACCTATTTGCTGTGCATGTTTTTCCAGATATATACCACACTTTCCCTTCTAATAGTAAATCCCGAGAAGGAGTTCATCTTTGGGTCATCAACTTACACAATGCCTTCAGAAGAAATGAAATTACGCAATTCCGTGCACAGATTTTTCCGTGTCACCAATTCTTCCAGACTCATTATCAACTGAGTTTTAGGGTTAATATTAAGCACAAATATCCATCAAATCGTCTAGTAAACCATAGGCACAACACCATTTCATAAAAAATGGCCCACATGATGCAGAAATTAACCGAAACAATCTTAACAGGCTAAACAGTTCTTCAATTTGCACGCAAAAAATCTTGTTAAATGAGGAAATTTCACCACTTTCCAAGAATTCGACACAAATCAGCAAGCTAAACTACAAAATTGACTGAAAACGAGGGAAAAAATTTAGAGGATTATACCAGAAGAGGAAAGGTAGCCATTGCCTCGATCGAGACCGTGAGACTGCCTCCTCAATTGCAAAATTTCATCCATCCTCATCTTACCCGCCTCCTAAACTGTTCATGCCGGCGGCGATCAAGAATCGTCGGATTCGTAGAGCGGAGATTTGCGAGGTTGAACCAGAGAAGGGGACGAATTAATTAGGGTCTCTTTTTTCGGTAAACTTTTTCTAGGGTTTCAGAGATCTTTCGAGCTTTTTTTTCTCCTTGTCTAAAAATTGTCTTTTTTAAGGACAGCGGGTTTTTATCTGGTCCTGCTCTTTTCTTCCCTCCCTCTCGCTCGATTCAAGCAAGAGGGCGGATCTTTATTTATTTATTTATTATTTAATTTAAAATTATGTTGTTACTATTTTGGGGTTGCAATATTGTGGATTACGAAGTTAAAATTTTTTGGTATTTTTCTCATATTGGTCCCCCAACACTCATCTATTTTCAAATGACTCTCCCAAATCTTAAATATTTTAAATAAATCCCCCAAATGTTATAAGTTCTCCTAATAAGTCCCCCAAAGTTAGATATGTTACATTATGTCTAAGTTAACCAAATTTCTTAAAATTTGCTCATTCTGTCATCATTTTGCGCTCTATGTTGTTTGCACTCTTTGCTTCAGAATTTCTTTTGTTGTTGGACAACTGTTGTAACATATTCTTTTCAAATCATATATTGGTGCAACATTACCCCCTACATTGTCAAGTAGTAGCAATAGCAAGATTGATAAATTGATTTGAGTGTCTAAGAGTTGTGGTGCAATCAACAATCCACTGGAGATGAAAAAGAGAGAAATGTGAGATTTGGTAAGGTTTTAATGGATAAACAGAAAAAGCAGCCCTTGTAGGTGTTAGCCATATGTTATAGCTTGCAAAATTGTTTAAGTGTTAATCTTGTTAGGAAGCCGACACGTGTCCCACCCTATGCATAAACAGACATATTTACAGAGGGACGACTCGAGTAACTCCAGCATTCGGCCCTTCCAGGCTAACAACTTTTAAAGTCGACTAAAAAGGCGGTACTTGTTGACCTACCCGCAGGATAGAGATGAGAAGCATCCTCACTCGACTCCACTTGTTGTTGGCATTCGGCCCTTCCAGGCCGACAACTTGCAAGGCCGACTAAAAATAAGGTGTTTTCCAGCCTCCAGGGAGACGAATGAGAAGGCGGTGCACCCTTGAGCGCCTTTCCGACAGATAATCGCCATCACCTTAAATGCATGGTCAAAATCATCATTACTCCAGCCCCGAAAGTCTTTATGATTCATCGGACCTTGTCAACACTACATGGACCCTGTCATCCCCACATTAAATATCTGGATAACTCAACCCCTTCAGCGACCGATACATGTAAAGTAGATAACAACCAAGCCACTAGTTGGACTCGGTCAAAGTTACCTATCTGCCATTATGATATGCTATAAAAAGGAATTGAGGTCTGCTGTTTAGGGTAAGCTATTTTTCAGCAATGTTTAGCAACTTTATTTGCTACTTAACTCTTACTTCTTCACTCAAGTTTTGAACTAACTTGATCGTCGGAGGAACCACCGGAGATACCAACTCCGACCTCTCATGAATCCTTTATGTGTAGGATAGGTTTTCTGGCTCAGGAACCAACCATCTTACGAAGCTTGAGGGCTCTGACACCCCTCATAATCCATAAATAATTCCATGTGCAATAACTGACATTAACAGTTTGGCACCCACAGTGAAGCTCACAGTGGAGCCATCATCGTTCTTCACACAAAATGGCTAGTTCTGATTGCATAGGTCAATCCTCTAATCCTTTTATTGAAGACCAACACTTATGCTATGTCACTCAAGCCCAACTGGAGGAGTCAGCTCAAGGGATTTCTCAATCTCTCCAGCAGCAGTTCGCTTCCTTCATGAACAAACTTCTCAGTCGGATTTCTCCTCAGCAACCCTCTCCATCAGTCGTTCCTCCTCCTCCCCCTCCTGTGGGTCTGACCGAGCAGTGACCGTATGAGGACTACGCCAAGAACACCTCTCCTCTACCTCGCTAGTAAGATCACTTCACTCCCCCACCTCGATAGCCCCATCTGTACGCTGAGGCTACATTTGCTTCGGCCATGATGGCCATGAGCGGATCACATGGACTGCTTCATGTGGTCACAGATACTCCTATGCGACTACGGATCTTTCCACAACTAACTTAGCATCTGGTTATGACCGGACATTCAACGCTATCGTCGAGACTATCAAAGGGATCACTCCGCTCGTCGACTGGATAATAAATGTCCATTGCACCAAATTCAAGATGCCTCACATTGAGAAGTATAAAGGAAATGATGATCCAAAAGAGCATGCACAAAACTTTTGTGATCTGATGAGCATGCAGTAAGTTTTGGAGCCGATCATTTATAGAGCTTTTCCCATCATCTTGACAAGTAGTGCCAAGATGTGGTGGAATTCATTGAATAGGAAGTCCATTAACAGTTTTCAGCAGCTCAGCCAAAAATTTATGCATCAACTTTTGGTCAACTCTAAGAAAAAGAAGCCCTCTCATGTCTTGGTTTAGATGAGACAAGGGGATGGAGAAAGCCTCAAGGACTACTTCAAAGGTTCCAAGCTAATAGGCTAGAAGTTAATGACCCTCCCAACATGGCCTCCATGGCCGCAATCTCGGAAGGCTTGCAGAACAATAAGTTGGCTGACTCGCTCATTGTGAATCGAGTCACCAACTATGAGTCGTTGATGGTTAGAGCCCAAGGATTTATGGACACGGAAGAAGTCTGAGCCCATAAGGCGGCTAGAGAAGTAGAAGTATCAGCAACAACAAACCCCAACTTAGGGGCCGAGTCCCCTCTTAAAGGGAAGATAGAGAAGGATTCACCTAGGGCCGGTTCCATATTGAGCAGTGCTGATAAGAGAGAACAGAGGAGAGAAGCCGCTAAGAAGCCAGCCCTTATTGACCTCAACACTTCCCTCACACAAGCCCTTTACATGGTCCAGAGAGAATGATACCTCAATTCCACTCCTCTTCACATTAAGTCAGATCCTTGGTCTCAAGACATCAGGCAATTTGTCAATATCATCGAGATCATAGCCATCACAATAATGATTACAAAGTCTTCCAGAGAGATATTAAGGACTTGATACAGAAAGGATTCTTAAAGAGGCTTGTCTCTTAGCAGGAAAGGAGAGAACTCACTCTTAGGAGATCCAACAATAGGTCTCGCTCCAGATTGCCTCGTCCTCAGTGGCAGTCTGATGCGTGGCCTGCTAAAACCAACAATAAAAGTATCATTAATACTATTATCAGCGATGCAACGACAAGAGGAATGTCTTACAACACTAGAAAGAAGCATGCCAGACGAGCATTGCATATCAACTTGTGCGACAAGAAGCCGAGGACGGATTAACTCATGTCTTTTAGTGACTCTGATTTAGAAGTCATTGATACACCTCATGATGACACTCTCATCATCTTGGCCAAGATTAACAGTTTTCAGGTCAAAAGGATTTTGGTCGACAGAGGAAGTTTTGCAAATCTTGTTCATCGACACCTTTAATCGGATGGACATTGATAAGTCCAAGTTATAGCCTTGTCGAGATCCTCTCATTGGACTCACAAGGTATGCGCTCATAACTGAAGGGGTGATCACTCTCCCCCTGATGGTCGGTAAATACCCTCGCTAATCCATTATCCATACCCAATTTCTGGTGATGAACATCAAGTCGACCTATAATATTATTCTAGGAAGAACTACCCCTCATAGTTTTCAGGTGGTCCCATCTATCTACTCTCAATGGTATCAGGAGTAACCAACGATAGATGGTAAAGTTTTTAATTCCTAATGGTATCAGGAGTAACCAACGAAAGGTCAGATCCCACTATCTACTCTCAATGAAATAAAAATGAATACTAGAGACCTTGCCAATCGAGAAGACACATCTCCAAATAAAAAAAGTTTTGGAACGGCAGCGGATCACCCCCGGCATAGAACTCCAAGAAGTGTTGATCGACCTAGATGGCTCAAAGAAGGTCAAGATCGGGATGAGCCTTGTTGAACCTCAACGAGGAACTATGATTATGTTCCTACGTGAGAATGTAGATGTATTTGCTTGGGGGCCCGAAGACATGTTGGGAATCCCCTCAAAGTAGCGAGCCATGAGCTCTCAGTCAACTAATACATCAAGCCAGTTTGACAAAAGAAGAGGCATCTTGGTCCTGAGAGGTAGAAGGTGGTCATTAACGAAATCGACTGATTGCTCAAAGCGGGCTTCATTAGAGAAGTGCAATACCCGGAGTTGTTATCCAATGTGATGCTGGTGAAGAATTTCCTTGACAAATGGAGGACATGCGTGGACTTCACAAATTTAAACAAAGCTTGCCTAAAGGACATCTCCTCCCTCTCAAGGATCGATCAACTAGTGGGTGAGAGTGTGGGTCATTAACTGCTCAGCTTTATAGATGCCTTCTCTAACTATAATCATATCCTTATGGCAGGGTATGATTAAGAGAAGACCTCATTCATTATAAATTAGGGGACCTATTGCTATAAAGTGATGCCTTTCGGTCTTAAGAATACATGTGCCACCTACTAGAGGTTGGTCAACAATATTTTTAGGTAATGTGGAAGCCTACATAGAGGACATCCTTGCAAAATCAAAGCAAGAGTCGTCTCACTTGTCGGACCTTAAAGAAACATTCTCTGTCCTCCGACGCTAACGCATGAAGCTTAATCTGACCAAATATGATTTTGGAGTGATCAGACAAATTCCTCAGGTTCATAATTACTCAACGAGACATTGAAATCAGCCGGAGAATATAACCTCTATAGAGCCACTACCTGAACCCCACACACTGAAGGATGCTCAAAGGCTGAATGGAAAGATAGAGGTGTTAGGCCACTTTCTTTCTAAATTGCTAAGAGAAGCCTCTCATTCTTCAAAACTTTAAGGGAGAGCAAAGAGCTAAAGGAAGGCATGGGGTGGATAGCCAAGTGCAGTGAGGTCTTTAGGGGCCTCAAGAGATATTTAAGCATCAAGCCATTGTTGAGCTAACCTAGAGAAGGGGAGACCCTATATCTCTACTTTGTCATCTCGCTAGAAGCCATTAGCTCTATTTTAATCCAAGATGAGGATAATGCATAGAAGCCGGTATATTATGTCAGTTGGATCTGAGGGAGATTGAGCTCAACTACACTCCCCTTGAGAAAGCCTCCTTCATTCTCATTATTATAGCTATGAGTCTTCGTCCCTACTTTCAGGCACATACCATAGTGGTGCAGACGAACTTGTCTTTGAAGAAAACACTTGGCAGCCCAACCACTTCAAGGAGGATGATCAACTGGTTAGTCGAGCTTAGTGAATATGATATGCAATTTGAGCCCAGGATGACCATAAAGGCCTAACCCTTGGTCAACTTCTTGATGGAATCAACCACAACAGATGACAAGCCATCTCTGCTCATACTGATCCCCCTACCAAAGACTTTAACATTCAAGGCACCCAAGATGTCTGCTTCTCAGAAGCACCACATCCTCAAACATGACTTGCCTGAATTCACCTCGTGGTGGTTACTAAAGGTAGATGGATCCTCCGGGGAAGGAGATAGTGGAGCCATAATAGTCCTGCGTAGCCCTGACAGGTCAACGCATGAACACTCCATCGCTTTTGATTTCTTCGCCTCAAACAATAAGGCTGGATATGAAGCCCTTTTGGCAAGACTTTAAGCTACCTTAGCAGTGAAGGCCGAGCTCATCTAAATTCTGGCTGACTCCCAACTTGTTGTCTACCAAGTGATGAGAGATTATGTGCCCAAAGATTCAAGAGCGATGTTGTACTTGAAGGCTGTCATAGAGCTTTTAAGAAACTTCAAAGACTTCAAGATCACCCAAGTTACCTACGCACTCAATGCTCAGGCGGACGCCTTATTCAAGCTCTGGTCATCCAGCTTGGGGAATAATGTAGGACCTATGCACATGGACACCCTCAATTATCCAAGCATATTGGAGACTTTAGACCCAATCATGTAAGCCGGGACTTCTGTGGAACCCTATTGGATGGATCCACCTAATAGGGGCACCTCAACAAAGAATGCTACTGAAGCAAGATGTTTTACAGAGGAATGCTAGAAGATATCTTATGCTTGGTAACTAGTTTTAACGAATGTTATACTCTAGCAATAGTGTGGGGCTTTATCTCCAATGTCCTCAGCCGGTAGAGGCTAGTTATTTTCTGAAAGAGATCCATAAGGGACTCATGGGAATCACCCAAGAGCCGAACTCTTGCCCAAAAAAATAATCTGTCAAGGGTACTATTTGCAAATTTTTCTCAAACGTGCCATAAGATTCAGCCACTAAACTCACCCTCATTATAAGCCCAATTCTATTTGCTCAATGGGGATTAGATTTGTTAGGGCCTCTCCCAATAGCCTCTAGGTAATGAAAATTCTTTTACTTCACTAAATGGATCGAAGCCGAACCATTGGCCAAAATTGGTGAGAGCAATATCGTGAATTTTGTATGGAGATCCATTGTCTATAGAATCAGCATTCTCGTCTCTTTCATCACTGACAATAGCACTCGGTTCAACAGCATATGTTTCTAAAGTTCTTGTGAGAAATGAAAAATACAAGTAAAGTTCACCTCAGTAACACACCTAAAATGCAATGGACTTGCAGAAGCCGCTAACAAATGCATTATCCAAGCTTTGAATAAGAAGGTGGACAAGGTGGTTGGGAACTAGGTCGAAGAGCTGCCTGGAATCATGTGGTCTTACCGCACCACTCAGAAGAGCACCATGGGAGAAACCCCCTTCAAGCTGGCATATAGAGCTGAGACGATCACCCCAGTAGAAGTCGACATGCTAACAATCAGACTGTAATATTTTGATGAAGACTTGAATTCAACATGACTTTGAATCAGACTCAACCTCATTGATGAAATTCGAGAAGAATCTCTCCCATCGCAAGTCATCAGTCAACAATGCATTGCCCAACACTATAATAGCAAGGTCTAACCATAGAGATTTAATGTTGGTGATCTTATTCCTCAAAGAGCCGTTTTCGACAAAGATATCAAGCATGACAGGTTGGCTGCCAATTGGGAAGGATCTTGCAATATCATTGGAACATAGAGTATCTCAAAAAAATACTTTCAATAATTTTAATTGTAAAACCCACATGTGATATAAAATATTTTGGCTTCTAACAATTTCATTACACCATGCATGTGTAGTGCTATATTCTTCGTAGAAACACAAACCCGAGTGGTCTCTGAAGTAGCCGACTCCAACTCTAAGACCTTGGGACGCGTTTGCAATAAAGCCAAGACATGTACCTTTAGACCTTAGTATCATTATGTGTAAAACTTAAGCATGAAGCCGAGTCATCCCTGAAGTGACTGACTCCAACTCTAAGACCTTGGTACCCATTCGGGATAAAGCCAAGGCACGTACCTAAAGACATTTGTGTCATTATAAGTAAAACCAAGGCATGAAGCTAAATCATCCCTTTGGGCCGAGCTCATCGATACGATGGTGAAAGGGCTACCAAAGGCCACCCACTAAAGCTGGAGGTGCCTCAACCATTGCCGACTTCTTTGCTGGTGAAGGAGCTGGGCTGACTCCTCCTCGACTGTTGCCGACACCTCAGCTAGCCCCTTGCCTTGTCTATGGGTTGACTCAGTTGAAGGAGGCTGGGCCGTCTCCTCCTCAATCCGAATCTTAGCCTTCATAGGCTCAACTGCCTCCTTCTCTCCCCACTCAAGCCGAGAGGGGGACTGCTCGTCAGGGATCACGACAATCTCAGACGACTTGATGCGAGGGATGCCTAGAGCATCACAAGGATGTTAGCTAAATTCCTGGACTAGGATGGGAGCGACTGCCTCTGCTACTCCTCCCGTACCAGCTCGACTTGGCTTGGCACTCCCAGGAGGACTTCGGCTACTCACCTTCCGCAACCTTCTCCTCTTCTTCTCAAACCTTTTAGCCTGAGCAGTAGCATTTAGCCCTGCTAACTAAGTTGCAATCTCAGCAGCATGCGCTGCCAATTCCTTAGCCTCCGTAGGGACCAACTTGGACCTTACGTGCTTCTGGGGCCTAATTGATGAACCCGACTGTGTCTCATCCGACTCCTTCAGTGAAAGAGCCAGGGCTGTTGCTCGGATGTTGTCTTCCTTGGTCGACGGGATTCTAGAGATCCATGCTGCTCGAATGTGCCCATCTTTAGCACATCTTTCTGGATCTTGGGTCAGGCCGAGCAAGACAATATAGATTTGGCCTCGAGGGTCCATATTAATTTTTCCTTCCAGTCCTTTTTTGAGTCCAGGGCGTTTGACACAACTTTGAAGCTGTCTAAAGTTCTAGAAGTAGTAGTGCCCCTACTTCTGCCCTGTTTTAACGCCAAGAAGGTTGCTGAGTATGCACAGAGTTGGGTCAACTCCACCCCGATGGCAGATAATTAAGAACTACACCAAGTGGTGAGTTCAGCTTGATTTGCGAGGGAGACACCCCTAAAAACCTTGAAGATGTAGCAGAGGAAGGAGTAGAGTGGCAGTCGGAGTTCGTACTCCAAATGCCTCAAGTAGATCAGAGCTATCACGCCACTGTGATCATACATAGCCTAACTCATCTCTAGCACTGAGAAGGTGAAAGCTCGGGGAAGATCTTAGTAGTCATAGTAGGCCTGAAGCTCCATTGCGCAGAGCTTCTAACGGAATGACCAGAGGAGGTTAATCCTCATCTCGTTTTAGCCGACAGTGGAAAGCCATTAAAGAATATTGGAATGTTGATCGGAAATCACCTAAAGCAGAGAGCTAGGGTTTAGAGTTCAGAGTTCAGAGAGTTTTCAAGCAAAGCCTTTCCGTATATACATACATACGTGTGTGTGTGTGTGTGTGTGTGTGTGTGTGTGTGTGTGTGTGTGTTTGTGTGTGTGTGTGTGTGTGTAGGATTAGAGATGGACATATGTCAAGATCTGAACAGCCGACTCGGTTGAAGATAGACGACTAAGATCGACCTCGGAAGCCAAGTAGACCGTGTAGAAACCGAAGCGCTATCCTTCGGTTAATACGCCATCTAGCTCAAAAAACGAGGCGAATGCAGTGCACGATCTCCTGTAACATCAGCAGATCACATCAACAGCGACCCATTTCTTTCTTCTTAAATGCACATCAGATATACTGTCAACTATTTAAATTTCACTTCGTCTCGGTCAGCCAAGTTTGAATGAAAGGGGCCATAGTTATAGCATGCAAAATAGTTTAAGTGTTGATCCCATTAGGAGTCTAAGACGTGTCCTACCCTGTGCCTAAACAACCATATCTATGGAAGGACAAGTCGAGTAACTCTAGCATTCGGCCCTTCCAGGCTGGCTAAAAAGGTGATACCTATTGACCTACCCACATGATCGAGATGAGAAGCATCCTCACTCGACCTACCACTCTAGTCGACTCCACTCCTTGTTAGCATTCGTCACTTCCAGGCAAATAACTTGCGAGACCAACAAAAAAGACGGTGTTTGCCTGCCTCCAGCGAGATGAATCGGAAGGTGGTGCACCCTCGAGCCCCCTGCCGATAGTTAATCACCATCACCCTAAATGCATGGTAAGAATCATCATTACTCCAACCCCAAAAATCTTTATGACTCCTCAGACCTCGTCAGCACTACGTGCACCCTATCATCCTCACATTAAACACCTGGATAACTCAACCCCTTCAACTGCTGACATCTGTAAAGTAGATAACTACCAAGCCACTAGTTGCACTCGGTCAAAGTTACCTATTTGCCATTATGATCTGTAATAAAAGGGAATTGAGGTCTGCTGCTTAAGGTAAGCTATTTTTTAGCAACTTTATTTGCTACTTAACTTTTACTTCCCCACTCAAGTTTGATTTGATCGTCGGAGGAACCACCGGATATCCCAACTCCAACCTCTCACGAATCCTTCATGTGCAAGCTAGGTTTTCTGGCTCAGGATCCAACCATCTATGCACATAGGTTTTTTGGCTCAGGAACTAACCATCTGAGGAAACTTAAGGACCCTAACACCCCTCATAATCCATAAATAACCCTTTATTCGATAACTGACATCAACACCATAAATATCAAGAAAAGTGAGGGCAAAATTGGCAAAATTAAGAAAATTTAGTCAACTTGGGGTTACTTCGGTAGGTTTTAACTTGGGGTACTTATTTAAAAGAACTTATAGATTTTGGGGACGTATTTAATATATATGAGATTTAGAGGACTTATTCAACAATATATGAGATGTGGGGGACCAATATAAGAAAAACCTTATTATTTTTCCAAATGAGTTAGTGGATTTTTTTGCAATGTACCCCTTCCCTTTAAGATTATTGGGACAGAACAGAGGTCTTTATGTTGTGTGGCTCCAAATAACACCCAATGGATAACACCCAACGGATGGTTTTGAGGATGGAGGACAGATGACCAACACAACAGAACAAAGTGGGTTTGCAGCTGAGTGGGCTCCACTTTCTTGTAATAGAGTTGGAATGAAAAGACCGAATGCATACCATTTATTCATCACGGATATCGGCTTGTATTGAAACTGCAAGCACTAGTTATTGGATGATAAGTATTAAATAGCCGACATTTTGAGAGGGAAAATGGCAATAAATATTGATGGATGTTAAGTATTGACAAGCAAATTTAGAAATTCTAAGGATTATTGAAGTATTTAGTTAAGAAATTTATTTGTGATTTATTCTGGCGAAAAATTCTGAAAGATAACAAGGAAAATGTAAATTGCACTAAAATACCCAAAGCTTACACCAACATTTGCAATTTTGATACCCCAAATGTTTTTTTCCCATGAACTCCGAAGTTCACATGTTTAACTTTAATACCCTAAAATGGCAAATCAGGCGGCATCCAAGTTATTGTTATTACTTTTTTGAATTTTAGGGTATTTTCTGAAAAGGAAAAGGCTTGGCATCTATATTGAGGTCAGAAACAACGTAAACTTTGGGTTTTAAGTAATCAGCTCCAAAAATTAGATAAAAAGAGATGTTGGAGAGTGATACTAACTTAGAAAACAAAAATGCTATTTGTCACGCAGGATGGGCGCACAGCCCATCTCGCGTGAGAGAGGTAAGGGGGTGAGAGAGGTAGTGCATCCCACGTGACAAATAGCAAAACCCATTAGAAAATTAACCAGGTACTATTTCCATTTTTAATACCAAGACATTGATGCTGATGACAAACACTGCACCGGATAATAACTGTTTAAGCCCAATCTCCCAGCTGTTACAGGGGATCACATGCCTTTGAGTACAAGTACAATATCACCGAACTCTGCATCACCCAAACTAAAGGTTTAATCTAAAAAATTTTACCGACTTATAACTTGCATCTGCATGTGTTGGTTTGATTATGCAAAATCTGTACGGATTATTGATCATTTAACATTGAACTGTTAAAAAAAATCAATACTTATATGATATTATTTAATTTTGATTCGCGCAGGGACCAAATGCAATGAAGCTCTTTTTCCTTTTTAATCATTATTGTTGATCAGCAATGATCAATAATATCCTAGGACATAATTGCTAACCTCATACCTTAACATCCAAGCAACATTTTGATTTGTATCAGTATATCTAAAAATAAAATTACAAACTTTGTAATTCATTCATTATTTGTTTATGCCAAGGTCAAGTAATTCAGATTGACTCAAGAGACAGGCTATACTAAAAAGGAACACATTTAGCAGACAATGCTTCTATTTGTACACAAGTGAGATAATAACCAAAGTCCACCAGCATTTGAATATTACATTAATTGTAGGGTTTTTCCCTCCTAGAAACCACCATAAAAATATGATCATTATATAGAAAATATCTTTTATTTTTAATTTATACATAAATCACCTTTAAAGTGAATTTTTGTTCCAATCACCACCTTCTAATCAACTTTTCACTAGAAAACCAAAAAATTAGCTCAAAACACACGTTTAAAATTCATGATTTGTATCATAATTTTAGAGCGAGTCATGTGTCTTGAATGCGAGCATTTAATGGTGTTTTTGGATTTCCAGTGTAAATTTTGTTGAGAAATAATTGATTGGAACAAAATTAATCTACTTTAAAAATGATTTACATATAAAATTAAAAACACGATGGTTTCTGTATAAGGTGATTTCTGGGGGGAAACCTAATACTCATACCTGGATAAGGTCATGACCAATGATCTTTAAAATATTTGCTATTAGCGCTCAAATTTAGATGTACCTAACACAATGTGATAGATATATTGTGCCCAAAGTCTCGAGGTCATAACGTGTTGTTTAGTGAGAGGGACTATATTTTTGGATGTTCATTAAATAAGAGGCAGAGTCATAGAGATCCAAATCTGAAACAAATCGGTACGTATAATGAAAGGTGTGGAACCCATTTCCAAGAGAGGAAAAGGTCATTTATAGGTGGACGAGGATGAAGCCACCTTTTTTTTGAGAGAGACGTTTCCTTTTTCTTACGTATCACTTCTTCTCGACGTTGGAGTGAGGAAAGTGCAAGCTATCCTTATGATTTCTCATTCTTGTTTACTTTTTCTATTCCAAAGAAATAGGAGAACCTGGGAAGACCATGGGATTTCAACGTATTTTAGTAAGAGCCTTTGTTTATTATTATTTTATTATTTTATAATTATTTTATTGGTTACGTGTACACAGGATAGAGCATTATCACGTATGCCCTCTTTGGAGTGTGATGTAGGTAGATAACCCTCTTGAATGTGATTATTTTATTCTTAAGAGGTGCGTGCTTTTATTTTCTAGCAAACGGACCCCCATGGATAAAAGAGTGAAACAAAATTGCATAGGCCAATATCAAACCTAAAAGGCAATTTTAGCAGCAATAGGGGGTCCATGTGCTTGCAGTTAACCCTGTTTTATTTTAGCTTTGGGAAAATATACTCCGCTTTCTCTCAAGACTTAAAATCAAAAGAGTTCCTCACCTTTTTTTTAAGCTCCCTTAATATGATGGGAAGACACGTGAGCAACAGGTGTAGACAAGTTCCTACACCGGTCTAAAAATGAGTAGTTGGTATAATAAGATTGACAACTCATTTCAAAATATGGGTTGCCAAACCGCTGAGTTGTGAACCTCAATCCTGCACCAGTATGATTAGCTGGTGGGCTCACAAGCCCTCGTCTCTCGGCAGTCAATTTCTCAGATGGGCTGCCGTCCTATTCCCCATTTTTTCCCCAAAAAAATAAAATAAAAAAAAGTCAATGAATCATCTAACGGATGATCTACACAACCCATGGTGACCTTCACGTCTCCGAATATGCATATTAGTTAGCAAGTCCAATGATTTGAGTACATTCTTCTTTTAAATTGAGAAAGCCTTGGGTGTGCTTGTGCCAGACTTATGAAGGATTATGAAACTTAACAAGAGGAAACACCCAACATTCTTGCCCCTCAGACAAAAGGCAGTAAAATATGCACGTACATTGTGTCATGACCAAATTCAATCGCATTCATTTGCATCATATAATTGTAGTGATTTATGAACTCTATTGGCAACAATGGAAGCCCTGCAAATAATAGTAGTGTTGCTCCTCTGACTCTGTGCATAACTCGCTTTAAGCACGCAAAAATAAAACCTCACGTCAGCCCCATAAAATGACCTAAAACCGTGACCTAAAACGCACTGGAAAAATAACCGGAGACATCAAACAAGGTAAGTCCAATTCAAACCAGCATATTCACATGCTATGAAAAGATCACAAGCATAAACAGAACAATAACACACCAAATAGTTGTTTGCTATGACTGATTTACAAGCAATGTAAGTTCTGAACGCACACCTTCACATCATGAATTGAACAACTGCATGACAGAAGATACCATATACTATTAAGTCTGCCGAAGGTCTTTGTACTTTATTAAGTTACTATGTAACGAGCTTCTGCACGTTTCAGCCATAGCAGCGGATAGGATCATTACAGCGTTTCTCAGTAGACTGCTTGAAACCAAAGCGGCCTCCTTTGGCGAGGTACTGCTGATGGTATTCCTCTGCCCTGTAGAATTTCTTTGCAGGTAGGATCTCTGTAACAATCTTTCTGTTCAAAGCTTTCTGGTGCTTTTCCAGAGACTCTATGGCTTCTTTCTCCTGCTCTGCCGTATAGAAGTAAATTCCAGACCGATACTGAGTTCCCACATCCCCGCCCTGCATCCAGACATCAAGGAATTTAAAGATGCAGATATTCTTAAAGGAGAAGATTTGCTATCCAAGCACCAACATCCACATAAAGGACCTTGCTGTTCAACATGTATTAACTGTAAAGTAGTGAGAATGAACTGTTTGGTTTTTCGGATAAGTATTGACCTCGAATTTTCGTAGGACACTTTGTTCTTGAAGAACAGTGCTGATATATTAGCACATGCTATATACACTGAGTCGGGAAAAATAAATAATTAACATCAAGTAGGTGTAGAGAGCATATTCTGTAAACATGCATATTATTCACACTGATATCGTTTGATGCCCAACCGGAGGGGGAGGGGGGGGGGTGTTAGGATCATGTGAAACTTAGTTGATTGCAAGAAACTGATGCAAGGAGTAACGTTTCGCATGGCTGAGTGTTATTAAAGCAGTAATAATCTCTCATTGGTTTATCAAAATATGGAAAACCCTCCAACATGTTATGTTTTGCTACATCAACTAACAGGAAACCAACATGGCATTTTCCATGAGCTATGCTAGCTTTCCATTTAGTCATTTGTTTAAATTTATTTTTGATGCACATCTCCTATAAGGTATAGCGATCACGGCTTTATTGTTCTTGTTATTATATCCCTTCAAGTGATACTTCATTATATACAGATCCTTCTTGCATTATTTGTTCATAACATGGTATGATCATTTGCAGCCTAAAAATGCAGATCCTTCTCACATGACATAAATATCTCTGCCTAAAATACCTCCATATAAAGGTTATATTATTTTTTAATTCGGTGTAACATTTTATTAGCACATTTAAGTTAAAACAGCGAGTGTAATGACATTTGATACCACATTTATGTGTGTTTTATTTGTTTGCGCCGAGGGGTCGTGGGTCTGTCCGTGTACGTACATGAGTGCATGTGCATACATGTATGTATGTATATATTATGCATAAATACAAGTAAGTTATAGCGACCGAAACATAAACATACACTATCGAGACATGCACTGTCCGCAATACCACACATGGACCCCATATGCCCTGAACCTAACATCTGCTACTTGAACCTTGATACAAAATGCAACGTTGAGCATACTATTTAATGGAAAGTGCATTTCATCTAACTCAGAAAATGGCAAGATATCACACAGATTTCAATTCAATATCAACTTCATTTCAAGCCCCATCCTAACCTCAATGTAAATCCATTCTTCTCACACTCAAAGTAATATTGGTGGCAAAAGAGATGCTCTACCTCGATCACCTTGAAAGAACCACTTGATATTTTTCTCATATTAGCATGATACACAGGCTTTCCTCTTCAGCCGAAGGATCACAATCATCCCTTACCTTGCTCAGATAAAGTATCAGCAAAATGTATAGTTAAGTGTTGGCCATGAGTGCAACAGAAATCTAAATCTTAATTCTTGATAAACACGAGGGTCATTCTTGAGAGTAGTAAAAACAAGTGCAATTCCTGAGAGTAGTAAAACACTAAATTAACACTATTGAGTAAAAAACTGGTGCCAAAATAATCTTAGCTACTCACAATAATTTCTTAAGTTCATCACAAGTGCAAACTATAAGCAGAAATAACATTCACAGAAGCATCATCATTATCAACTCAACGTTCAATATTAATTCGAAATATAGCTCTGACATACCCAATGCAGGCCTAAAACAACAAACTTTCTTTCATTACTAGTACATCTGAAAAGCAATCCTTAATTCCCCATTTTGTGCCTCTGTAAGTTCATACAAGGAATCTCCTTCTAATCGTATTTGAATGATGACTCATTCAATCTTAAAAAGAACTACAGCAATTTATGCAAGTTTATTGGGACACGTCAATTGTTTCCCCATGGTTTCACGTTTTTGTGAATTTCCACCTCAATGACAATCCAAGCACTGTGACAGTGTGACCATTAAACATCCTTATTCAAAACATTACAACCTCTTTACCTTAGCCCTTTATCTAACCAATTGGTCAGTTAGGTAAAGACATCTAGCTGCAAATGCCAACTCTTGCACATAAATCTTTGGTCAATATTTCCAAATTCTCCAGGGTTGACAGTAAGGCATTGGAATTCAGGAACTAAAGGAAATATTGTTTATAGCATTTTTAAGTCAATAGCACTAGCTGCACTACAATGACACATTGAGTAACCTGTAACTTTCTAATTTTAAAAATCAGCCAATTTTATCGATTTATCGCTGATATATTAGAATTGGATCAAAGTCGCAACAATTTCTAGAATTTTTTATCGTTTAATCATTTTTAAATCGCTGATATATTAGAATTGGATCAAAGTCGCAATTTCTAGAATTTTTATCGTTTAATCATTTTTGATCGATTTTGTCTGACATATCGGTGTATATCCGCTTTATCGCCTGATTTCTGGAGGGGTTTAAATCGCCCAATTTTGCTGAAAATCACATTAAAACTATTGGTTTGGTTTTGGGTCACAAAACTCGTTTTCCAAACACGACCCAATATCCATTAAATAAAACCAGATCAACCAATGCATCTATTCCTTGCCCAAGCTCGATTTCCAAGCCTAATTTCTCTCCGCCTCCATCATTTTAATTTTTGCATTAATGTGTTAGCTTGAAACTCTAGAGAACTAATTATGTGGTCATATTTGGTGTTTGTTTGAAGTAATTCCGATTATATGTCAATTAAGTTGTTTTGAAATGATGATATTACATATCTTGATTGCTCTTTTGATGCTTTTCTTTGTTGGTTATAGCAACTACTTAGATACTTTATAGCATTTTTAGGTACATTTGATGATATTGCATATATATATATATACGATTGTTGTATTATATTTTTATCATTTGATGTTGATATCTGTTGAGCTCATTTTGCATGGTCTCTTCTCAGTTTGAAGTTCGTATTTGCGACCACATACATTTATGTAGGGAGAAGCCTACAACCATATAATTTACCCATTTGATTGTAATTTATACGTAGGTGTACTAATTCATATCCGATTCATATATGTTTGTCAAATATCCGTTTCATATCCGTGATTGTATCCAATCTGACTCTTTAATATCCGAACCGTATTTGTTTCCGACGAGTGCAGATATGGTTAAGGTTTTTTCTTACCGAAGATAATCTGTATACATATCCGGATCCGTTTATAGAAAACAGATATGGATAGTAGGTGTCATATCCGAACCATATCTGCTCCGTTACACCCCTACGTTCGACACTCCAAGCTCGATAATATGATTTATTTACATTTCATTACGTGTGGTTAGAGTACATTTTAGGATATTATGTTATATATACACACCATCCGATATGACGCTCCGATTTTTATTACTTATCCCCAATAATCGCAATCCGATATAAATTTTAGTTGTCTGATATATTCTTGATAACCAATATTTAAAATCTTATAACTTACTGTTATTCATTTATTTTAATTCCTATATCTTTCATAAGTTATTGCCCCTGGAGGTTTGTGATGATTATGTTACTGCATTTCAAAAATTCATAATCATACTTTATAATCAATGTTCGAAAAAAATTGAAACACACTTCAAGGCGCACTTCGAAGCATCTAATCACTTTGAAGTGCAAAAGAAAGTGATTTGTCACTTGAAGTGTACACCTTATTACTTGAAGTATAAATGAAGTGTGCGCTTCGCATCCATGAAGCGCTTCTCTTTTGGAACACATTGTTCAGACATGATAGGAGGGTAAAAACGATTTATGACTAAAATTAAAATACTCAATCAATTCATTTTCTATTCGATATTTCCCTTTCTTTTTTCTATTGAAATTAACATTTATCATACTCCACCATAGGTTTGTTTCTTCGTGTGCTCTAGACAAATATTTCTTTCCACTAAACAAACTTGTTTTCCAGCAATTCTGAATTTTGGTTGCTTTCTTGTTTCTTTGTGTACCTGGACATGTTTAGATTCATCCCTCTCAGTCGATCTTTACTATTTTCTGTGAGTTGTGCCTATTTCTTTTTAATCTTGAATCTTGAATCTTGAATCAATACAACACTCGAGCTCAATTTATTTTTACTATGAAAGTGTAACTTTAGGTCATGTGTTTTAATATGTCCATGTAGCTTAGCTTATTAGGCTTTTTTTTGTTTATAATTAGCATATTTAATTCTTATTTCTTTTTCAAAACCTAAATGTATGTACTTGTAAGATATTATACCACTATGTGTTATATTTATATGCTTACAAGTGTTATGCCCATGCTCACAAAGATGAGTCTGATTTCTTTGGTTTATACATCTGATTTCTTTGTTCTTTATGAGTTTCTGTTTTGGTGATGCATGTTCTAAGAATGTCTTGTACTAAAAAAAATTATTTCAACTACTGCCTACGCCTTCAAAATTAGATAAATTGAACAAAATCTCTTTTCTTAGACTAAATTACCAAATTGGTATTAAAAGTAATACCTAAAACCGGTGTTGTAAACTATAGCGCCGCTATTCGCGGTCGCGGGGGTTCGCGAGCGCAATGCTTCAGGGGTTCGCGACGTGATTAAGCGGAGAAAACCGCTATTTGCTCGAATAGCGGGTGGTAGCGCAAATAAGCGGTGAAAAGCGTTAATTTCCGCTACAGTAGCTAATGAGTAATCCCCCGAACCCGACCCGTACCCGACTACCCGTAACCCATTACACTTAAACCCTCTCACCTCTTATTTCCAAACAAATCTACCCTATGCCGCCTCTCTCCCGACTCCGTGCCTTCTCTATCTCTGTCCTCCGACGATAAATTTCCAGCGCCGTCAACGCCGCCACCCCGGTCGACTTCCAGCGCCGCGACTCCCGCCACCAATTAACGCCAACTCCATGCCTCTTCGATCTCTGCCTCTCTCTCACCTCCTCATTCTCTCGTCCTATGACCTGTCTCCCAGTCAAGCCACAGCCGCCTACTTCTCGTTCTCTCTCTCTCTCTCCTCTCTCCGGTCAAGCCAGCAACGACTCCCTTTTCTCTCTCACTTCCTCCGGCGACACAACTTCCCTCCGGCAACAGTAACACTTCTCTCCGGCAACAATAACACTTTCCTCTCCGGCAACAACAACACTTCCCTCCGACAGCAACATCTTCAATTCTTCATCTCTGTTGGGCAATGGCTTCGTATTATTTAGCTTATTTAATTAATATGTAATTATTACACATCTATTTCATCCCTCCGGCGACGTTTTTTTATTCTTTAATCTTTATAATTATAGTACTTTGTTAATATTATGTAATTATTACACATCTATTTTATGTTTAGGCATCAAGTATGCATTTGTAGAATTTTTAATTTTTTAATATGATTTTTCTTATTATTTAGCATATTTAAATATATTTATATTTGACCGCTATTTGACTGTGTGCTATTTACCGTTATTTTGCCGCAATAGCCCGAAATAGCCTTAGTGGTACCTTGCCGCGATGCGTCGCGATTAGGGGTGCCAAACCGTATCCGTATCCGAGGAAATATCCGTAACCGTATCCGTTAGGATACGAATATGGTTACTCAAATCAATTACCGATAGGATATGGTTGCGGATATGGTTTTGTAGTGAAATATCCGTATCCGTATCCGAAAATATCCGAATACATATTGGTAATACTCTTACGATAGTTTCGATTCTTAGATTATGAATTTGTGGTTAATTTTGATGATCAAGATCTCTAATCTTAACTTTTCAATCATAATAAACATATTAACGAACTCTTTTTGTATCACATGACTATATTTTTCTGAATACTATCTAGTTTTCTCATATCCTTTTTGTATCTGCATGCATATCCGTTTATATATCCGTGTACATATCCGTAACCGTATCCGATTTTCGCGGATATGGATATGAATTTTTTTTACCGACGTATATCTGTATCCGTATCCGTATCCGAGATGGGTAAGCGGATATGGATATGGTAAGTGTCACGCTGGGCGCTTCTAGGCGTCGGACTTGGCGCCCAGCGCTTAGTCGCCTAGGCGGGCGCCTAAGCGGTTTCTGGGCTTTTTTTCTTTCTTCATTTAAGTGGTGGTCGATGAGGTTTTGCTGAAGGTCGGAGGAGGTAGTGAAGGTGTTCATATTTGAAGGTTAATGAAGTTTGGAGGACGTGTAGGCTACGACACATAAAATCACAATCAAGGCCTACAAGGTGCAATCCACGTAAGCAGACAATGCTCCTCTAAACGCTTGTAAAATCTAGATGGCCAGCCTAAATACCGTCTAGGCGCTAGGCGCTAGTTAGGCGGCTTAGGTACCGTCTAGGCCTAGGCGTACCAACCTAAATACCGTCTAGGCGCTAGGCGCTAGTTAGGCGGCTTAGGTACCGTCTAGGCCTAGGCGTACGCCTAAGCGGACTAGGCGGAGGTTTTTTAAAACAGTGGCTCCGTTAACACCCCTAGTCGCGATCCGCTATTAACAACCTTGCTTAAAACTAACTACGACAACAACAAAGTATTTAAACATGCACATTAAGACAAATAGATCCAAAAAAATTCCGGCCAAATTTCTCCAATAACAACTCACATGATCTATCACATGATGCTTATGTAGATACTTATGATAGCCTAGTAGTGGTAGTTAGCATCATTCATTTCGTTTGAAAAAGGAGAAATTTTCAAATTAGGACAAAAGAGAGGGATTTTTAAGTTGGGGCTTCTTTTCTTTCAACTTGGTTTATTTTCCATAATGTCAGATTGGTAGTTATGAATTGAGGGAGTGGGTTGACAAGCCTATGCATAGTGTGGTTACTCAATTGTTCCACCTTTGAGAGAAGAAATCACTGATACAAGGTATGTTTGAATGTGAAGGATGAGTTGATCGAAAGAAATGATACTCAGAATTATTGATAATTTCCTTATTCCTCGAGTTGAATCCCTTTTTGAAGTGTAAGTGGGAGGGACAAATTGTCATGTAGCCTTAGAACTCGATATGAGCAAAGCCTATGACGGAGTCGAATGGATATATCTCGAACAAATGTGTCAAATAGGTTTTCGACGAAAAATATATACGGCTAATTATGATAATGCTTTTCCACTGTCTCTTTCTCAGTCCTTGTAAATGGGCAGCAAATGAGACATGTCAAGCCAAAGAGAGGATTACGATAGGATGATCCGTTGTCCCCTTATTTACTTTTGATTTCTGCAAAAGGCTTGACATCCCTCCTACCCACTGCCAAAGAAGAGAGTAAATTGCATGGATTTAGTGTTACGATGAGTTGTCTTATTTCAGGCTTACTCTTCATGGATGATAGCTTCTTCTTTTTTAGGCGAGCAAAATGCATGTGAGATAGTTTGTACAATCCTAGAGAAATATGAGAGGGCATCAAGATGAATGATTAATTAACAAAAATCTGCAGCAATTTTTAGGAAGGATACCTCAGAGACTAAATAGGCATGTTGTAAAGTGGCTCTTAGAGTTGAGGTTGACAAACATGACAAATACCTCAGACTACCGTCGATTGTGGGTAAATCAAAGAAGAGATCTTCATGAACATCAAGGAGAGGGCGTGGACGCAAATATAGAGATGGTCGGCAATACTATTATCAATAGCCAAAAAAAAGGTTTCGATTAAAGTCGTGTTATAAGCGATCCATTGTCCACCATGAGCTGCTTTAAAATGTCTAATTAATTTTGTACACAAATTGAGAGAATGATCTGAGGCTTTTGGTGGAAAAGAGGCTAAAAGATAGCAGAAAAATGTGTTAGATATATTGGGACACCTTGTGTAAAAAGAAAAAGGAGGGTGGTCTTTGGTTTCGAAATGTAAAATAATTTTAATTTAGCTCTCCTAACCAGGCAGTTATGGTGCCTCACAATTAATCAGGATTCACTATTGTTTAAGGTTCTAAGTTCGAAATATTTTTAGGGTGGGGATGTTCTTAATGCAAGGCTCAGGTCAAGACCCTCATTTGCGTGGCGCAATACCTCTTCTGTTATGGATGTTATTGAAATGGGGACAAGGTAGTGTATTAAAAATGGTTGTAGCATAAGGGTTTCGGGGGGCAGATGAATCCTTATCCCTTGGTCGTTTCATACACAGATCCTGCCAGTGCGATCAACTTCTATGATTGTTGACCTTATTCTACCAAATGGTACTTGATGGGACGAAGCGCTAATCAAGTCTATTTTCTAGCCACATGAAGGGTTTGTCACAGTATCCTTCCAACTCAAGAAACTCTATCACCTAGCCTAGAGGGGTGATAGCAATGGAAGGTTGTTAGATATGTAATTCCATGAGGAGTCCCTTTGACATGTTCTATGGAGTTGCTCATTTGCTCATCTTATTTAGGCAATGGCAAATGTCGTTCCTAATAATTATTGGCTTGAAAGAATGAAAGTTGGGCAATAGTTACGGGGATTGAAAGAGGCTCTTGAGGCACTACGTTTCAATCTTATTATTATGCTTTGTTGGCTCATGTGAAATCACAACACTATCAAATATCAAGGCAGAAGCATGGAGGGTAAGAGATTTGTAAAATTGGCCAAGGAGTATCAATATGATTTTCCCCAAGCGCAAGAGACCCCGACAAGAATGGTGGGCAGGGCGGTTGAAACTAGATGGAGGCCACCGAAATTGAGAGTGATCATGAAAGTGAACTTCTATGGAGTTGTATTCTCAAATTGTGGAGCCATTGGAGTGACAGTGATGGTTCGTGATCATGAAGGGGAGAATTTTGCTGCGCCATCCAAAATAAAAACTATCAGAAGGGGGATAGAACATGCAGAATTCATGGCAGGATTGAAGGCTGTTCAATTTGTGGTTTCAAAAATATTAAATTCGAAGGAGATTCTAAAAATGTCATCGGGACAAACTAAGGTCAGCCTTTGATGTTTTCTATTTTTGGGCATATTATTGATGATATTCAAAGTCGATGTCAAGAATTAGGACAATATGGCATTAGGTTAGTTCAAAGAACTGAGAATACAATGGTCATGTGTGCGATTTATCTGGATGACTTTCAAGCATGACTTGAGGATCCTCTGAAGCTCATTGTTCACATATTGCATGAGATAGATCATAGATGTGAGCTCAGGAGTTTTGAATTTTATCTCTATTTTTTAGTTTGAACGTTCTTGAGATATTTGGCCAGAAAACTCATTGTCACATCATGCAAGTTCAAATACCTCATTATCGCGGAAGTTAATTTTAATATCAATATGGTCACAAGATACTACTTTTAATACCAATTGGTAATTTAGCCTTTCCCCTTATGAAGGAAATACAAAATAAGCACGTTAATGACTTTTATTTTAAAATTCAAATTAGATGGCTTAACCCCAAATTCCTCCTTTATAATATCCCTCTATTTTTGTAATATTCTAAAATTTTAAAAAAAATAAGGAAATGTTAACTCTCTAGATAAGCGTGTGAATATTTTTTTATTTCAAAATTTTAAATTCAAAATTAGGGAGGGACACGTTAGTTTTTTGGGGATGTAAACAACAAACTTTTTTTTATATAGAAAGGAGGGATTTAAACCATTTCTTTTTCCATCTTTACCTTTTTATGTAAACAACAAATCCTTGGTGACAAAAGCATGAATAACCAAGTCTTGGACTTAGGATTTGAGAAACGTAAGTTGTGTAGTATTCATATCATATATTTTTTATACATGTACATCCACACTAGAGTTTTTGAGAAGAGACTATTTTTAGTGAGATTACTCACTTGTCTTCCTTTTGCCATCATTTTTTGTATTTGTTATATTTTTGTGATAATTAGTCATGTTTTCTTCTACCTGAACGATGTCTTTGCACATAGGAATAAAGGTGAAGTTATTTTAAGAAGAGCTCAAACCTTTTCTATCTCTTATTGGTACAATGAGAAGTGGTTTATGAACCCATCTCTTTCATTTAATTGTCAAACATATTCAATAGAAAACCTGAGTTCTAAGAATCCATGAATCTATCTCTATCATTTAATTATACCATGAAAATTCTTCTACGGGTTTTTTTCCTGAGATTAAAAATGCATCATAATTGGCTATGTTAGGGTTTATATTCCCATAGAGCACAAAGAGGAATCTACCATCTCATTTATAGTGCATGGGTCAATCGACTGAAAAGATGACATGCACATATCATCCCAATGTCTTGGAATTATAGATCCTAAAATTGTACAATTCCTAAAATTAATGAATGGTTTGAATTTATTCTTGTGGTTAGTCGGACTTCATCTTTTTGGTCAAGAAAATAGTTTTCATCTCCTATTTTAAGACAAAATCATCAAAGATAGATCCTCATTTTATCTATCAATTTTAGCATGTTAGATGCGTTTTTTTCTAAAATACTTCATTAATATTCTTAACATGTAAAGAGAGTACTTTTAGAAGTTCCCATGAAATACATAGGGCCAATTATGTAGTGGTAATTTACACTTTAGTTATGATATATAATATCGCTAATAAAAGAAGCTTTCTAAGAGAGAAATGTTAAAATAAACTTCATAATTCTAAGAATATTAGTTCAATTCCTAATGCAATCACGAGTTAACACAAACTTGTACCAAGTTTTCTTTTTGTATTGCAATAGGATCAGAGTTTCAGTTTAATCAAAAAGTTGAGTATGGATCCTTTTAGTAGTAGGAAGCATATGTAGTCACTATTGTGGAATACAAACTAAAAGAAAGGGAAAATTGCTTCCCCTCCCCTTTTCAAGTCTCTACCGACGGGATCTAAAAGACGATACATCCACCCATATGTTTCTGATTGCAACTAAAATGTGCTCTTTCTCAACCTCTTATCTCTCCCATCCATTTCATTATCTATGAAATATATATTAGAGGGAAAGTAGTCCCTCAAATCATTGAAATTGTTATTACGTTGTTTCAGATTAATCCTAATATTTGCTAATTATACTCCTGATTGGAGGGACTAATTTCAAAATAACTAAAAGAAATGGTGGACCAAATAGCAATTTCAATGATTTGAGGGACTTTTTTCAAACTAACCTAAGATTTAAGACCCTCAACAAATAAGACATGTTATTTCCATGCCTTTCATTTGTCACCAAATGCAACTATGTCTGAACATACTATTCAGCAGATGCTCCATTTCTAACTAAGAAAAGGCCAAGACTGCCAAATAAATGTCGATCAGAGTCATTTTCATTTCAAACCCCACATTACCTCACTATATGCCCCTTCTTCCCACCCTCTCGCAACCCTGTTTGCAAAGTTGAAGCGAACATACTATTCAGCAGATGCTCCATTTCTAACTAAGAAAAGGCCAAGACTGCCAAATAAATGTCGATCAGAGTCATTTTCATTTCAAACCCCACATTACCTCACTATATGCCCCTTCTTCCCACCCTCTCACAACCCTGTTTGCAAAGTTGAAGCCGTAGCTCTGGCTTTCTATTTAGCCAGATGATAATCCTTCCACCTCACTCCATCAGTGTTGCACCTGAACGCAATCAAACCGACACTAACCTTAATTCTTTCCAAAAACAAGTGCCATTCTTGAGTCTACTTGAACACAAGACTGACACTCGCGAGTACCAATCAGCTAGTAAAATCTAACCCCAGCTATCAAAACCAAAAATTTAAATTTCTCGAAACTACCGCAAACTATAAGCAGATATAAAACAATCAGGTACTAGCAATCTCACATCCAACCAACTCAAGAATCAAATTTCAACTCACTACCTGCCGATTAAGCGTCGTAGGATCATGCCGCGCCCAAAAAACATCAAGCAAATCCCCAAACCTGCACTCCCTCGGATCATACTGAACCCTAACCACCTCCGAGTGCATCGTCGCCCCGCTACAAATATCCTCGTACGTCGGCTGATGAATCAATCCCTGAGTATACCCAGCCTCAGTCCTCGAAACCCCGGGGGACTCTCTGGAAACCCAATTCAGACCCCCCAGTAAGCATCCGGCGCCGACTGCAGCGAACTCCGTGCCCCGGCCCGGGACATCGTTTCGTCGGGGCCTGCGCGATCGCGCTCGGCGGGCGTCCGATGAGACTCCGCCCCGCCGCCGCGGCCTAACCCTAACCCTAGCTTTCCGAGCCAGCTGCTCATGGGGCGGATCGAGGGGGGAGATTTAGGGGAGAAGGAGATCGATGAGGGTTTGGAGACGAAGGGAGGAATTTTGGGGTTTTTTGAGGAGAGAGCGAGAGAGAGGGGACGAGCTGAGGTTAAGATGAGGGGCATTGCGCCTTGGCTTGCGGAGAAAGCTATAGAGCCCGAAGGGCTTGAGAGCGAAAGCTTTCTGGTTCGTGTTTGCGATGCGGTAAGGTTACCGCAGACGGTTGTGCTGTTGAGCTCGGTGGAGGACGGAGAACCGAGTGTTTTGTTTGCATGGTCAGGTGCGGTGAGTGGATCCACGGAGATCGTGGATTGTCGGGTTGCGTGCGACGGTAGAAGCCAGCTACGCGGTCCCTTGGGTTTTGGATAATAATAAATGACTTGCTCTGCTTCAACCAAAGGTCTGCCGAAGCTATTTGGGAAAAATAATGTTAGAGGCACACCACCACAACCCCAGCCACACTCCTCCCTCTTATTGCTACAGTAAATCAAGTTCTACATGGGATCTTAAATTTTTTAAAATCCCATGTGGGGCTCAATTTACTGTAGCAATGAGAGGGGAGAGTGTGGTTGGGGTTGGGGTGGGTGGTGTGCCCCTAACATCACTCATTTGGGAAACATTTGCATAGCGTGATATTTTTTTTAAGAATTACATCATTCTACGTGATAACTGGACTTCAGAATTACGCCCCTCTACTACAGAAGCAGGGCCTCCGAAAGCGGGATTTATTTTCTCAATTATGTTGGTGTAAAATATTTATGTAATATTGAGCCTACAAAAATATGCATCTCCAACTGCGTTACATTTTATCCGAAAAGGATAAAATAGAAACGACAGAGAGATGAAATTGGAACTTGAGAGATGCTTGTAGAGAGGTGAAATTAGAGCTTGAGATATGCTTGTAATTAATTCTTGTTGATTGTCGATTCCGCTTTGTGATTGTTTTCTACTTCTCATTCCTTCTATTGTTGACTTGAGGTCGAGTCTAAGTTTAACCTGAGAGGCTTTAATACTCATCTAAGTTTTTACGAGTGTGTTTTTTTTTTTTGTGTGTAGGTGGAACCTCCTGCAGTTCTAAATAATATTTTCTTTATTTTTCTGTTTTTTTCCTTTTTTTCTTTCTTCCCTAATTTTTTTGGTATGAAAAGTTAGTATTATTTTCATTATTGAAACTTGAAGATATAAACCAGGCTCTTCTGAGCAAAACAAAATCTGTACAACCTCCTATCAAACAAAAACTAGCAAATCCTCGAAATCATCCTTATCAAAATTAAAATGAAGATACACCCTCCTATACGTGATTTGTTGGGAACTTTGTCATGAAAAGGCAATTTTGCCTTTGTGAATAGTCACACATTGGAAAATGAGATGAATAGTGAAGGGTATATAATGGTTCTCTTCTTATTGGGCTTTGAATAGTGTTTTGGGTTTTGTGGGCCTTGCATTTCTACCACACGCGCGCGCGCGCACGCACGCCACGCCTCGCCCGCACGCGCGCCACGCCGCAGCCGCACACCTTTTTGCTTCTCAAGCCTTCATTTTTGCACGTTTTACACATTTTGTAACGGCTGCATGCGGGTAACGGAAGCAATAACCGTGCGTAACGGTCCCTTGGATTCAGCGGGGGTTACACCTTTCATCACCTATAAAAGGAGGCTTGGAGCTCATTCAGAATCACACCAACGAAGAGTAAATCTTCTAAACTCTCTTCTCTTCTCTACTCTCATACCTCCAAGAGATTTCGGCTACATATTTATATATCTATTTTCTGGGCAACCGTTTTCGTCTGAGCATAAGCTCTGTGACTCACGCCCGAGTGCAGAGGCCGGCCGATTCCGGGGGGTTTTACCGCTAGGGGAGAGAGGACAAATTGCGTCAGGGCGATAGGCGGGTCCTTAATCTTCTAGGACAGTGATATCACGACTGTTCCCAATCAGGCCTGAATTTTCTAACTCTTTAATTTGTTTTATATTATTATATTTTTGTTTTGACAGCAATCTAGAAGATTAAGTAATAATTCTTGCTATTAAGTTAATTAGTAAAAAAAAATTTTAAAAAAAAATTATTGTTCATCGGGATTACTGTTCACCCGAATTTCATATATTTTAATTACTTGTTGTATTAGTTAATTGTTTTAATTTGTTGCATCTAAATTAGTTTAAAAAAAATTATTATTTCTTTGCTGCTTCTGTGCTCAAATTCAGTAGCTGTCATAAACAAAAAATCTTTAAGTGAACCGATTCAAGTTTTCTTGGATTAGTTGGTGTCTAAGGAAAGGTTTAAGGGTTGCGTAAAGTGCTCTGCAAGAAACGAGGTACTTAATCGATCATTGATCAACCTCTAGTACTATCCTTACCTGGCCAAACTACCCGAGTAAAACTTTAATCTTTTCACTTTTAGAGTTTTTGGTTAAGAGCAGGTTTAATTAAGTTTCTGGTCTAGTAATATTGATAAAATCTTTTTTTATATCAGATTACATCTACCTAGACTAGTAAACTTAAATTGGACTTATGGCAATTCCTGATCATTCAAAAAGTGTCAAACCTGAGAAGTTCACCGGTGTTAACTATAAATGGTGGGCTAATCAGATAAAATACTGGCTCACTACCTTAGGTCTTTTATCTGCTATTGACACTTCTGAGTCATCTACTAGTGGTTCTCAACCTTTGACTCCTGATCCTGCTCAACCTGCTCCTTCCACTTCTGGTTCTGGTGCTAGCTCCTTTTCTAGCTCTATGTAACCAGAAGAAATCAACTATAATTGTTGTCATAGGATCCTTAGTGCACTTGCGGACAATCTTTATGACATATATTATGAGTTCAAAAGTGCAAAAGATCTATGGAATGCTCTTGAAGCAGAATATGGCTATGATGATGCCGGAATTCTGCGTTTCACCTCCTCCTCATTCAATAAGTTCATGATGGTTGATGACAAACCCATTAATGAACAAATTCATGAATTCCTAGATTTTCTCCGTCATCTCCAATCAAAAGGAAACACTTTTACTGACGATTATAAAGTTTCCTGTTTGATTGATAAACTTCCTCCCTCCTGGTCTAGATTTGCTGGAGATCTCCGACACAAGCAAGGAGATCTAACCTTAACTGAATCCCTCAAGGCTATTCATATTGAAGACCAGCATAGGCAAAATTACAATACCAATAATGAAACAAAAGCTAAAGTAAACTTGGTAGAGGATAATCCTAAATCTAAGAATTTCAAACCCAAAGGGAAGAAATTCAAGAAAAATCAACAATCTTTCGACAAATCTTTCAACAAACCCTCCTTCAAATCAAATCCAAATTCTTCCAGCCATAAGTCTGATGAGAAGTTCTGCTTTGTCTGTAGTAGAACCAACCATATGGCTCACAACTGTTTCTTTCGGAAGAAGGAACCGGCCAAACCTGCCCCTAAAGGAAATGGATCTAACAAAGTTAATATGATTGAAATGAATCCAACCTCCTTCAGGTTAGCCTCTTCATCTCATCTTGTAAATTCTCTAACTTCTTCCACTGATTGGTATTTGGATTCCGGAGCAAATATCCACGTCTGTAATGACCGCTCTTGGTTTTCAAATTATCAGGAATCACGTGGAGGAAGCATAAGCTTAGCAGATGACTCCACTAAATCAATAATAGGAAGTGGACGTATAGAGCTCACCATGACTTCTGGGAAAGTTCTTCATCTGCAAGGCGTTTATCATGTTCCTTCTCTCCGTCGCAATCTGATTAGTGAATCTCTTCTTCTTAGAGCTGGTTATAGGATTGTAAAAGAATCCAATAAATTTGTGATTACAAAGAGTAATGTTTTTATAGGAAAAGGTTTTATCTGTAATGGCCTTTTCAAACTCAATGTAATCAATTCCAGTTCTAATGAAATTTCTGAGTCTTCTGTTATTCAAATTGTTGAGTCTTGTGATGTTTGGCATGGACGACTTGGACATGTCAATTTCCAAACCTTGCAGAGAATGAGTAAATTAAACCTCATTCCTAAATCTTCTCATGATCCCTCATCTAAATGTGAAATCTGTGTTCAAGGGAAACACACTAAAAAACCCTTCAAGTCTATAACTAGAAACTCTGAACCCCTCGAATTAATTCATAGTGATGTGTGTGACTCTAACCGAGTTCTCACCCGAGGGGGTAGGAGATATTTTGTGACTTTTATAGACGACCACTACAGATATTGTTACACCTATCTTCTCAAAACTAAAGATGAAGTCTTAGATAGGTTTAAGGTGTTCAAAGTTGAATCTGAGAACCAACTTGACAGGAAGATCAAGTTTCTAAGATCTGATCGTGGGGGGAGTATACCTCAAATCATATGACTGAATATTGCCAAGAACACGGTATTATTCATGAGGTTACTGCTCCCTATACACCACAGTCTAACGGGGTAGCTGAACGAAAGAATAGAACCCTAATGGATATGGTGAACTGTATGTTACTCAGTTCAGGAGCACCTGAAAATCTCTGGGGTGAAGCTCTTCTTTCTGCTTGCTTCATTCTCAATAGGATTCCCCAAAAAAATTCCGATACAACTCCTTATGAATATTGGAAGGGGAGACCTCCTAATCTGAATTTCTTCCAGGTTTGGGGTTGCTTGGCTAAAGTAGCTATTCCCGAACCTAAGAAGAGAAAAATTGGTTCTAAGACTGTAAATGCTGCTTTTATTGGATATGCACTAGATAACAATGTTAACAGATTTCTAGTCATCAAATCTGAAATTAGTGACATATCCAATAATACCATTATTGAAGCAAGAGATGCAGTCTATTTTGAAAACATCTTTCCTTTCAAATCTAAAATCTCAGAAAATCCCAGATCATCCATTCCTTCTGATCTTCCATCTTCCAGTTCTTCTCAACCTCTTGATATTGAACCTCGAAGAAGCAAAAGAGGTAGAATCGAAAAGGATTTTGGAGAAGATTTCCTTACCTTTCTTGTTGAAGGTGATCCAAGCTCATTCCACGAAGCAATGGATTCACCTGAATCTCCTTTCTGGAAAGAAGCCATTGATAATGAAATTAAATCTATCATGGAAAACCATACTTGGATACTCACCGACTTACCTCCAGGTTGTAAACCTATTGGTTGTAAGTGGATATTCAAGAAGAAACTCAGAGCTGATGGTTCCATAGATAAATTTAAAGCTAGATTAGTAGCTAAAGGCTTTACTCAACAAAAGGACATTGATTATTTTGATACATATTCTCCTGTAGCCCGAATATCAACTATCCGAGTATTACTAGCCTTTGCTGCTATCCATAAGCTTATCATACATCAGATGGATGTCAAGACTGCTTTCCTGAATGGTGATTTAGATGAAGAAATCTATATGCACCAACCTGAAGGCCTCATTGCCAAGGGTCAGGAAAGCAAAGTCTGTAAGCTTGTTAAATCTTTGTATAGTCTTAAACAAGCTCCTTAACAATGGCACCAGAAATTTGACAACGTCATTGCACAATATGGCTTCACTGTGAATGAATACGATAAATGTGTCTATTCTAAAGTGATAAACAATGACTATGTCATTCTCTGTCTCTATGTTGATGATATCCTTATCTTTGGAACAACACTTGAATTAATTTCAAAGGTTAAGGATTATCTTTCCAAAAACTTTGATATGAAAGACTTAGGTCTTGCAGACATGATACTTGGAATGAAAATCTCTAGAGACACTAGAGGAATATCTTTGAGTCTTTCCCATAGCATTGATAAAATGCTAATCAAATTCAACTTTCATAACTCTAAACCTGTTTCCACACCTTATGATTCTTCTATACCCTTGAAGAAGAATGAAGGTGAACATGTCTCCCAGCTGAAATATTCTCAGATGATTGGATCTCTTCTTTACATATCCAACCGAACCAGACCTGATATAGCTTATGCTGTAGGGAGACTGAGTCGGTATACTAGCAACCCTAGCAAAGATCATTGGTCTGCCTTAGAAAGAGTATTCAAATATCTAAAAGGCACAATTGACTATTGCTTGACTTACACTGGTTACCCTGATGCTATAGAAGGGTATAGTGACGCCAATTGGGTCACGGATTCCAACAGTGTAAAGTCTACATCTGGATATGTATTTCTTTTTTGTGGTGATGCTGTATCCTGGAAATCATGTAAACAAACAATAATTGCCAGGAGCACCATGGAATCTGAGCTGATTGCTCTTGATACTGGCACAATTGACTATTGCTTGACTTACACTGGTTACCCTGATGCTATAGAAGGGTATAGTGATGCCAATTGGGTCACGGATTCCAACAGTGTAAAGTCTACATCTGGATATGTATTTCTTTTTGGTGGTGCTGCTGTATCCTGGAAATCATGTAAGCAAACAATAATTGCCAGGAGCACTATGGAATCTGAGCTGATTGCTCTTGATACTACTTGCACAGAAGCCGAATGGTTAAAAGATCTTCTATCTGAACTTCCTTTGGTCCCTAAACCCTCTCCTCCTATTTCCATTCACTCTGATTCTAGATCTACCATAGAGCTTCTAAAGCAAGTACATGTAAATAAAAAACATAACAGACATATTCAAATAAGATATAAGTCTGTACAACACCTATTAGGCAAAGTTGTGATCTTGGACTTTGTAAAGTCTGAGAAAAATCTTGCTGACCCTTTGACTAAGGGATTATCCAGGAGTGTGGTTCTGGATTCATCGAGGGAGATGGGGTTAAGCCCATAAATGAGGTCACTGACAGCGGCAACCCAACCCTTATTTGGAGACGTAGTCCCAATGTCGGTTCAATGTGGTAGAAACAAGCTGGACAAGTGACTCTCGTGTGGAGCATCGACCTAGATATATTTATATATCATCAAGCTGGACAAGTGACTCTCGTATGAAGCATCGACCTAGATATATTTATATATCATTATGTAGCATTTGCTACTACCCCTTCTCTATGGTGACGATGCTCTTATGATACAGCTGGCTAGGCTGAGTTTTACTCTTAATAAGTCCAACGCGTGTATTGTGGGGGGTGATTGGGGGGGGGGCAGGGCTGACCCCTGGAAACTCTCATGAGTCGGTTTTTTGTGAGCATGGCCTTTAACGCTCAACCCTCTTAGCTCAATAGATGAAACGTATTGTGTGTGTTTTTATCAATACCTGATCCAAGGGGCCTAATTCAAGGCCTAGTCCATTATGTCCCTCAGGTGGCGATAAACTCACTAAGGAAAGGTTCAAACCCGAAAGCTACCTCTCCCGAATTCACGATACGAAAGGTTGCCTAACCTATATTTATTCTGTGATTTATTTATTGATTTATTATTTTCAGTCAATATTGCCTTTTGGGGGGGACTGTTGGAAACTTATTCATGAAAAGGCAATTTTGCCTTTGTGAATAGTCCCACATCGGAAAATGAGATGAATAGTAAAGGGTATATAATGGTTCTCTCCTTATTGGGCTTTGAATAGTGTTTTGGGTTTTGTGGGCTTTGCGGTTCTACCACACACGCGCGCGCGCGCACGCACGCCACGCCGCGCCTCGCCACGCCCGCCCGCACGCCACGCCGCGCCTCGCCTATCTATTTTCTGGGCAACCATTTTCGCTGAGCATAAGCTCTGTGACTCACGCCCGAGTGCAGAGGCCGGCCGATTCCGGTGGTTTTTACCGCTAGGGGAGAGAGGACAAATTGCGCCAGGGCGATAGGCGGGTCCTTAATCTTCTAGGGCAGTGATATCACGACTGCTCCCAATCAGGCCTGAATTTTCTAACTCTTTAATTTGTTTTATATTATTATATTCCTGTTTTGACAGCATGATTTGCAACTTGAAACGAGAATTTCTGTCTTTATTCATTCACAGAAAGGGCTAAAACAAACATTTATGAGTAAAGCTTTGCTTTGAGTTGATAAGCATAACTATTTAGCTAAAAGTATGAAGAGTTAAAACTAGAGAAATAATCATTTATCGCAATTTCATTTTTCTAGAGACAATATTACTAAGAAAATGTTACTTCTTACAAAAAAATATTTTACAGAAAAGTATTTTTTACGTAAAATATAATCATTCTCCCTTTAAAAGTGGGAGTACTTGCAAAATTTTCCCTACCTAAAAATGACCTTCATCTATCATAAATTTAACAAAGTTTCCCTTTTTTTACATTACACAAAAATCAGAAAATCAAAAGTCTTAAACCTACGTCCTTTTCTTTCTCCATTCCATTGCTTACAATTTCGCTTTTGGCAATGTTGTTCCACTCTCTCTATCCTTATCAATTGGCAATTGTCAATTTGCAAAGATGCTTATTATTATCCTCATCATCTTACATGCAACCCAATTTCAGGTTTTCAGAAAAGTACCAACCCTTCTCTACCATCATCTCCTCAAATCTCAGGTTTTAAGCATCTGGAAGGAAACAAATTGATGAAGCTTTTTAGCAAAGAAAATATTCGGGTATAATTTGAGTAGTTTCTAAACTTTGCTTTTGATTTTGAAATTTCTTTGTCTGTGTGCTATTTTTCTTGATTTTTAGATTTTTTTATTATATAATATTTATTTATCAATTAATTCTAAATTAATTTATCCAATTGGTTTAGTATATTATTTAGTATGTTTATTTAGTATGTTATTATAATATAATATATTATTTTAATTTTATACTAAAATATAATATATTATATTATGATTAGTGATTCATTATAACTATGTTTAATGTTTTTAATTAATATATTATATTATATTATAATAATATGATATATTATATAATAGTTGATATAATTTTGGTATATACGAACAATATATTTAATATAATATTTCAATAATATAATATTTAATTTAATATAAATATAAATATTATACTTTTTATTCAATATAATATTATTAAAATATTATATTATTATTAAAATATAGTTTTATATTTAATGATAATTACTATAATTTAAATGGGATAATTGATGACATGTCTCATTGTTAAAATATAATATTTATAATAAACGTAATATACTATTAATATCTTCAATATTTTTAATTAAAAATATTATTAATTAATGTATTATATTATATTACTTTTAGTATTATATCATACTTTAATATATAGTAGATTATTACTATTTTTATTGTAGCAATAAAATATTATTTAATATTATAACTACCACAATATTAACAATATATTTAAGATTATTAATTAATATAGTAAAGTGTAATAGAAAATAGTAAATTATTACATAAATTAAAATTTTCTATATAATAGAATATATTATCATATTGAATTAAATTATAATANTACATTATAGAAATTTTTTATAATATAATATAATTAAGATATATTATATATTATAATACAATAAACATATATTAGATATTTAATAAATTAATGTTTCAAAATAATCCTACTTTCCCCATTATTGTCCCAAAGTTAAGAATGAGATAGTTTTTGGAGGTTGGGACAAAAAAAATTGTATAAAAATGACATAATTTTGGAAAAATAGAGATAATTGTCTCAATCTCATTGTCCCAATGAATCTATTCCTCTATACTTAAAGAATGATCCAAAAATTTGTTGTTTATGCTACAGTAAATAAACACATTAAATTACTATAGTATAAACAGTAAATCTTTAAGTCATCCCTTAAGTGTAAATGAGTAAATTTATGGTTTATGCTACAGTAATGTACTATATCGTAAATAATATTCTTTTGAATATAGAGCAATAAATATGATTTCTAATTTTAAGTATACAATTATTAAATCAAATATATTAAACCTTAAAGGGAGGCATGTTTAAAATGCAATACTTAAAAAAAAACAAGGGGTCGTGCTTTGCACGAAGTACACAATAGTAACATATTAAAGTAAAATCACAATCTCATCATACTAATGAGTAACAACATAAAGTAAAACCCCAACAATTATCCCACTTACCCCAAAATTACATCAACCAATAACCCCTTTAGTTTCTTCAATACCAGCCTTCATGAATGACCACATTTGGAGCATGAAACTATGGTTTCTGTAGAGAATAGAATGTTAAGATCTAATAAAAACTTGAGATCTAAACCTTAAAGCCATGATTAATTCAAAGAGATTAATAAGAATCAAAAGAATGCGGAACCATATACCTGAATCCATTGAAGAAAACATGATTAGGGTTTTGATGATCTTCTAACCTTAGAGTATCTCAAGCCAAATTTCTCTCTAGATGGGGGTGAAGAGAATTAGAGAATGTAACCCTAGATTAGGGATCATAACCCCTTATTTATAGGTGTTGTACATTTATAATTTGGCCCCTCATCAAATTATAATTATAACCTGCTATCTGCACATATAACCCCATAATTATATTTAAATACCCATTAACACAAATTGATTGATCACTTTAGTGGGTTATCCTGAAGGATAGCAATACACACAGATTAATCATATGTGCCCACAAATAGATTTAATTAGATTTAAATCCAACAATCTCCCACTTGGGCACCATATGACTCATTAAATTGTGTATAACCTTATGAGCTCAGAATTGCTATCATTGAAAAGGTATTTCCAAACAATCTCGTCCATTGACTATATCAATATAGGATCAAAGCGGCCTTCGTCATATTTATTGTGACTCGACCCATCAATGGTCACATATACCAATACAATCAAACGACATAGATAATCATGGATGTGCAGCATAAAAATTACATGCAATATGATCAGTACATGTCTATTTTCAACTGGTCCTATTTTAATGAGGTCAAAACCAAACATAATGTAACAGTGTTTGAACTGAAAAACTTTATTCTGATCAGACAATACAACCTAATATAAAGCACCAAAAATTACAAACTCCTACTAAATCATGATATCCTCTAATATCACCATACCCATATGAGCAGTGTGCTCATGAAAGACCTTGGGTGGCTATCCCTTAGTAAGAGGATCTGGTATCATGGAGTTTGTCCCAATATGCTCTATGGATATCTGTCCACTCTGTACCCTTTCTTTCACAACCAGGAACTTAATATCAATATGTTTTGACTTAGTTGAGCTCCTGTTGTTATTGGAATATATTACTGCAGATTTATTGTCATAATATAACATTAGTGATCTTTCCATATTTTTCAAAATGCGCAGTCCCGTGACAAAATTTCGCAGCCATATTCTCTGATTGGATGCCTCATAGCAAGTTACAAATTCTGCTTCCATAGTGGAGGAAGCTACGAGTGTCTGTTTAACATTTTTCCATGATATAGCTCCTCCTGCTAACATATAAATGTAGCCTGATGTAGACTTTCTGCTATCTTGACATCCAGCAAAATCAGAATCAGAGTACCCAATGACCTCCAGCTGTTCTGATTTTTTGTATGTGAGCATATAATCTTTTGTTTCCTGAAGATACCTCATAACCCTTTTGACTGCTATCCAATGATCCATACCAGGGTTGCTTAAGTATCTGCCTAACATCCTAACAATGTACGCAATATCCGGACGCGTACATACCTGAGCATACATTAGACTTCCTACAGCCGAAACATAATGAATCTTCTGCATTTCCTGAATTTCAAAGTTACCTTTAGGGCACTGATTGAGACTAAACTTATCTCCTTTAGCAACAGGGGTATCTCCTGGTCTGCAATCTTGCATGCCAAACCTTTTAAGTACTTTATCGATATAGCTCTTTTGTGATAATCTAAGTATATCTCGAGAGCAATCTCGATGTATCTGGATTCCTAATATAAAAGAGGCGTCCCCAAGATCTTTCATCTCAAAATTCTTTGATAGAAATCTCTTGGTTTCGTGCAACATGCCTATATCATTAGTGGCAAGCAAGATGTCATCCACATACAGAACCAGAAAAATATACTTACTCCCACTGAACTTGTGATATACACAGTCATCAACAATGTTCATCTCAAAACCGAACGAGATAACTATTTGTTGAAACTTATGATACCATTGACGAGGAGCTTGCTTGAGTCCATAGATGGATTTCCTTAATTTGCAGACCATATTCTTTGGGTCTCCCGACACAAAGTTTTCTGGTTGCACCATATAGATCATCTCATCAATGTCTCCATTGAGAAATGCAGTCTTAACATCCATCTGATGTAACTCAAGATCATAATGAGCAACAAGTGCCATGATTATTCTGAAAGAGTCTTTCGATGAAACCGGAGAGAAAGTCTCTGTATAATCAATGCCTTCCTTTTGAGTATAGCCTTTAGCCACAAGACGTGCCTTATACCTCTCCACATTACCGTTTGCATCCCGCTTGGTTTTAAAAATCCATTTACAACCAATTGGTTTTGCACCTTCTGGTAATGGGACAAGTTCCCAAACCTTATTGTCTTGCATAGACTTGTACTCTTCATTCATGGCATCAATCCACTGTTGAGAGTTAGAACTTTTCATGGCCTGAGAGAAGTTGATTGGATCATCTTCTAACATTCCACTACTTTCCTCATGTTCTTGGAGAAATACAATATAATCATCCGGAATAGCATTTCTCCTTTCTCTCGTGGATCTCCTTAATGGCACTGGTTCTTGAGGTTGTTGAGTTTGTTCTTCTGGAACAGGGAGTTGTTCAACATTGTCATCTTGAGGTTCCGGATTTACTTCTTGAGCAACAACATGTATAAGAACCTGAATATTATCAAAAGTAACGGTATGGATTGGATCTGATGCCAATTCCTCCTCAAAAGCAATGTCTCTAACCTCAATGTCTCTAACCTTATTTCTCCCCCCAAACTCAACATCCTCAAAGAATATTAATGTTCTCGTCGCAAAAATATTCCTTAGTGTGTGATCATAGAACTTATAGCCCCTAGAACGTTCATAGTACCTAATAAAGTAACTGCTAACTGTTTTGGAGTCTAATTTCTTTTCATTTGGCCTATAAGGCCTTACCTCAGCTGGACATCCCTAAATATGTAAGTGCTTTAAACTGGGCTTTCGACCAGTCCAAAGCTCATAAGGTGTTTTAGCAACTGCTTTACTTAGCATTCTGTTCAGAATGTAAGCTGCTGTCTTTAGTGCTTCTCCCCAGAGTGACTCTGGTAAAGAAGAATGAGCAATCATACTTCTTACCATATCCTTAAGAGTCATGTTTTGTCTTTCAGCTACACCATTCATGCTAGGTGAACCCGCTATGGTGTACTGTAGGATGATACTGTATTCCTCTAGGTATCTAGCAAATGGTCCTAGACGTTGTTCACCTGAACCATCATATCTGTCGTAGTACTCACCACCACGATCAGGTCTAACGGTTTTAATTCTTCTGTTGAGTTAATTCTCAACTTCAGCTTTATAGGCTTTGAACATGTCCAGAGACTCAGATTTCTCATGAATGAGATATAGGTACCCATAACGTGAGTAATCGTCTATGAATGATATAAAATATTGTTGACCATTCTAAGATGCCGTAGAGAATGGCCCACAAATATCCATATGTATCAATTCTAAGACGTCTGTAGATCTTTTGGCACCTAATCTCTTAACTTTGGTCTGTTTTCCCTTGATACATTCAACACATACGTCGAAGTCCGAAAAATCAAGGGAATCCAAGATGCCATTAGACACAAGACGCTCAACTCTACCTTTTGAGATATGACCCAAGCGCTTATGTCATAATGTTACCAAATTTTCCTTATTTAATTTACGCTTAGTACCATGTGATTCCACATGCAAGGATTCATTATAAGAAGCAATTGTATCGAGCAAATATAGGTTGTCATAAGTACTCAAGTAACAAGTTCCCATAATATTTGAATTAAAAGATAAACTGAATTGATTGTTTCCAAATGAACAAGAATAACCTGATTTGTCCAATACAAAAACTGAAATTAAATTCCGTCTAAAAAACGGTACTACAAAAGTATTTTTTAAGTCCAAATAAGAACCAGTTCCTAATAGCAACCTAAAATGCTCAATTGCTTCCACATCTACCGATTGACCGTCGCCCACAAAGATGTGTCTTTCAACATCACTTGGCTTTCGGTAGCTCAGGCAACCCTGCATAGAAATACTTATGTGAGCAGTAGCACCAGAGTCTAACCACAAAGTGTTTCTAGGTACTAAAGCTAAATTAACTTCAGAACAGACCAAAGTAAGGAACGTACCCTTATTAGCACGTCAGGCGTGATATTTGGTACAATCCTTCTTTACGTGTCCAAGCTTGTTACAGAAGAAACAACCCTGATTATCTTTATGTTGTTTCTTCTGAACTGGACCCTTAGCAGCTTCATTATTATTCTTTCTTTTCTTGCCCTTATCCTTAGAGGCATAGGCCAAATGAGCACTTTCTGTCTTATCTTGCTTCAACCTGTCTTCTTCTTGCACACAGTATGAAATGAGCTCATTTAGAGTCCATTTCTCCTTTTGGCAGTTATAACTGACCTTAAACTGATTGAATTGTGCATGAAGAGACAACAGAACCAGATACACCAATAACTTATCACAAAGATCGAGTTTCAGTTCCTTAAGCTTTGAAGCAATATGAGACATTTCCATAATGTACTCCCTAATATTTCCTTTTCCCTTATACTTCATTGAAATCAAGCGAGCTAAAAGCGTGCTTGTTTTTACCTTATCGTTTTTCGCAAAACGCTTCTCAATTTTAGTAAGGAAATCTTTAGCCTTAGTAATCCCTTCGGATTCTATGCCCCTGAAGGCTTCCGGAACGCCGCGCTTAATGATCATAAGACTCATGCAATTTGAACGCTCCCACTTCTCATACTTCTTCTTTGCATTAGGAGTGCTATCCGCATTGAGAGGTTGGGGTTGTTCAATTCTTAATGCAAGGTCTAGATCTATGCAGCCAAGAACAATTAATATGTTCTCTTTTCAAACCTTGAAGTTTGTCCCATTTAGCATGGGAATTGAGTTGATGTTAGCAGAAATTGTTGCAGCAGATGCATTAGCTAAAATAAAACAAAAAATGCTCACATCAATAACCATAATTAGTAATCAATAAAATTCAAATAATAACAAATCTCATCCAAGATATCTGGCACAACATTAATATCAAGTCTTTGGACAGTAATATTAATTGTAAGTGATACCTTGTTGCAATGATCAAACATTAAAAATAACTCATATCAAATAATAAAACTATCTTTGGATCGATTCATTATTCACATGTAAACCTTATAATTGTCACACGTTTATCATCGCAGATGTGTATGCAGTCTAAATAAATATTAACCTTCCTTTGGGCCCATTAAATATTTACACGAAAGTATACACACAAACATCTCACATTCCTCATGAACAATCTACACAAGAGAGGTTACTTTGGTAACTTCTTGTTTCAATTAAACAATTAGAGTGAGAGACAACCTTAATACCTTAGTATTATAATATTTAAATTAAATAATTGATTAACTGCCAAAATTAAATTTAAATTAAATTAAATTTCCATAGCTTAAATAGGGCCCATAACTTAATTGAATAAATTAAGTATACCAAAGTGGACCCATAATTTAATATGAGAAGCCGAGGCTTAACCATAGTGAACACGAAGTTCGCTTAACTTCGAACGCGAGGTTCGTCTGTATTGAGTACGAGACTCACCTAAGCATGAATGCAAGGTTCGTCTGAAAATGAACGTGATGTTCAACTTGAAAACGAACGCGAGGTTCGTTTAAAAAAAAATGAACGTGATGTTCAATTTGAGAACGAACGCGAGGTTCGTTTGAAAAAAAAATGAGCATGATGTTCAATTTGAGAACGAACGCGAGGTTCGTTTGAAAAATGAACGTGATGTTCAACTTGAGAACGAATGCGAGGTTCGTTTGAAAAATGAACGCGAAGTTCAACTGAAAACGAACGCGAAGTTCGACTGAAAACGAACGCAGGGTTCAACTTGAGAACGAACGCGAGGTTCGTTTGAATCGAGCGCGAGGCTCGCCTGAGAACGAACGCGAGGTTCGACTTAAATTGAGCGCGAGGCTCACCTTAGAACGAACGCGAAGTTCGTTTGAAGCTTTCAAGCCTCACCAAAAAATTGAGGTAACCACCTCCTTAATTTTCGCCACGTTTTCACGCACGAACCCTAAGGGTTTCAATCTGAAACCGCCGCCGCCATTGCTCCTGCACCCAAGGTCGAAACTCTAGGGTTTCCTCACGCCGCCGTCGCCGTCGGAGTCGAGAGCGAGGCCGCCAGCGAAACTTCGCCGGCGAGGAGCATGGGACCGAAGACCAAACCCAAAAAAAAATCCAAAAATTCCTCGATTTTATTTTCAAAACCAGATACAGAATCGAAAAAAACAAAGAATGATTTCTTGATCCAGATCCCAAAAAAAAATCGAAGAAAAAGCCCAAAAAACTAAAAACCTTTACTGTTCACAATGATTTTTTACTGTTCATCCAAAAAATAAAAAATTATTGTTCAACCGTGAACAAATCTGAATAATACAAATTAAGATCAAGGAATCCTAATTTTAATCTTAATCTCTTAGAACAAATCAAGGTGGCTCTGATACCACTTGTTAAGATCTAATAAAAACTTGAGATCTAAACCTTAAAGCCATGATTAATTCAAAGAGATTAATAAGAATCAAAAGAATGCGAAAGCATATACCTAAATCCATTGAAGAAAACCTGATTAGGGTTTTGATGATCTTCTAACCTTAGGGTATCTCTAGCCAAATTTCTCTCTAGATGAGGATGAAGAGAATTAGAGAATATAACCCTAGATTAGGGATCATAACCCCTTATTTATAGGTGTTGTACATTTGTAATTTGGCCACTCATCAAATTACAATTACAACCTGGTATCTACACATATAACCCCATGATTATATTTAAATACCCATTAACCCAAATTGATTGATCACTTTAGTGGGTTATCCTGAAGAATAGCAATACACACAGATTAATCATATGTGCCCACAAATAGATTTAATTAGATTTAAATCCAACATAGAAATCAATGCCTTGCACCACGATCACTCACAAGAGTAAACAACACTTTCTGAATATTCAAAAATGCATCATCATACTACCACATAAGCATTTTTGTGAAACAAAAATTGAAAGGGAACCAGAACTGATAATGTGAAGAATTACAACTCTCAACTGATACACTGAGCAAAAGAAAAAATATTGAGTTGGACTATAACACACAAGGTTATTTGAATGTTGAAAGGCGAGGCAGTTTGTCCCTCAAGTAGTAGAGCCTTGCCCTACGCACTTTTCTATGTTTGACGACTTTGATCTCCTTAATGTTCGGCGAATACCTGCAAGAAGTTAATTTATATCTCAGTTTTTTAGTCACAATGTCTGCAAGAACAATAGAGCTGGGACAGTGAAAAGATCCAGGATTTTGAGAACATGGTGTCACTATATAATTAATAATTAAAAAGTTTTATAATTATGCCCCACGAGTTTTCATATTTGGAAATAAAAAATACCTAATCGCATCGTTAGTAACACATTCAGATACATATTTCTCAATATATAACGTCAATGAGCAATTTTTGAGCCAATCATCACTCAGTTATTTCGCAACTTGCTCTTAATTAACTTCATTGCATAAAAAACTCTTTTGACTAGGGGTGGTAAACGATCGAATCGAATCGAATACTAAGATGTTCGTATTTGTATTTGTTTAAAATTATTGAATTCGAATGTGGACTTTAATATTCATATATCTAGTTTTTCGAATTCGAACTCGAATACTTGGTATTTGATAAATATTCATGAATATTCATGAATACTTATCGAATATCAAAGTATATTTATTCTGCTAAAGAATTTGATTTTCAAATAGTATTAGAATTCATAAATAAAAATTATTCCTTTATAATATATGATGTATATATATTTAAATTAAAAATTTAATTAGAAAACAGATTTAAGATTATTTAAGTTTTAAAATCAGTATATAAAACTTAAGTAGAAATGGTAAGTGGGTTAAAAATATGACATCATATGTGTAATAATACAAATAATAAGTTGTAATCAAAATTCAAACGAATATTTAATATACAAACGAATCAAATATACATCTGGTTAAATTCTATTTGTTAGTAAACTCGAATATTAAAAAATATTTGTTTAGTAGTAAATGAACTATCGAATCGAATATGACCGAATAATTAATTGAACAATTATCGAACTATTTGTTGATTATTTGGTTCATTTCCACCCCTACTTTTGACAGTTACTTTTAGCCACATATAAAATCAGTGTCATCTTCAAAACAAAATACACAAAATAGTTCTAGGCTTAACTGCACTTAAATACCCTGTACCTTCACTTACTTTGCACATATATACATCCCCAGTTGTATTTGGTTGCTCTTAAATACTTAAAGTTTCTAAAAGTTGCACTTTAATACACTCAGTCATGCAAATGTGAGAGTTTCACCCCAAAAATTCTCATGAGACACTCACATACTCATTTTAGAATATTTTAACTCTTAATATTTGTTAAATTTGTTGTATAACCTATCAAAATTCTATTTTGAAATAGAATTAATGTATAATTAAAACAGGACTTTGATAGGTTTAGCAATAGATTTAATAAAAAAATAAGGGTTAAAATATTCTAAATTTAGAATGTGAGCATCACATGAGAATTTTCGGGGGAAACTCTCATGTTTGATTAACTATGGACACTAAAGTGCAATTTTTAAAAACTTTAGAGCATTTAAGTGCAACCATATACAAATGAGAGTATAGATGTGCAGAGTAGGTGAAATTAAAAGGTGTTAAGTGCAATAAAGCCATAGTTCTATGTACTTATTACTCCTTGACTAAAGTGGGGTCACATCACTTTGGTATGGGTACATCCGCAGTGAGCTGAGATAGTAAACATGATTTCGTTAAAAAATGATTTCATGTACAAATATGCAAAGAAATAGGTCTTAGAGAAAAGAAGATTATCGCAAGAAGTTGATATTAGAATAAGCCTTTTTGTTCCCTGGATGTTAGCATAACATATGAAGACGAAAATCAAACAGAAGAAAACCTACGTCAAATTGTCCATATGTAAAATCTAAGGATCCATACATTTTACTCGCAATTGGAAATGCTGGTACTCATGGTATCATACATACAGTTGAGAATTATGGAACTACCGAAGTCAATTAATCCTACTTAGCTACTTGTAGTTGCTCGATTCCACTAAAATTCTTTTTTTGTTGGTTCATTGTTTTGGTGTCTCAAACTGTGCTAATTCATTTAACAAAAAATATTGCACTATTTCAGGTCATGTAACAACATGCAACCTCTATGTGGGAAATTGGAACTGGACACATTTTCTGAGGGTTGATTCCAGTTCAAAAGGATATCTTTCACGGCAGTTAGAACTACAATTGAATCCACAATTAGTTACAACAAACTAAACAGCCATATTTACTAAAGTTCTGTTATGAAAAGTTCGCACTTCATAAGATTTCATAACTAATGAGCCCCAAAATTTTCACTCATAAATTATAAAAAGGACTGCATATGGCAATCAATTTTAGATAGATGACAAGTTTGCCAATTTGCACAATATGTGAATGGTACTTCGAGGAAGATATGTTAATAATACTTGCACAAGAATGCAAGCGGGTAAATTTAGTCTCCGAACAATTATCTCCCAAAAGCATGTTATTTATATTATCTTGAACATTATACCTTATACCGTTTATTCCATGAACATTCTGCATCTTAAAAATGTATAAATAGAACTAACAAACTATAATTCTTTTGATTTTAGTTTAATCTTAAAGCTACGTAAAAGAAAAAATATTGGTGGACAGTAATAATGGAAAAAAACATTATCTTAATGAAAGCTAAACATTGAAATGTTAGCATGCATTCCAGTCTACAAATGTGGAAGCGCAATGATCAAATCGTTGATCCATCTAGGATTCACTGATGTGGTCAAAACCATGGACTGCCTTAGCGGGACTACTTTCCATTGACGATAAAAAAGAAGAACGTATCAGAAAAACTTAATACAGAAATGAATCATTTCTTTCCTCTCCATTACCTTCATTCTACATAGATCTTCTGATCCATTCGCCTAAATATTCTTGAAAAAAAAAATTTAACTAGGACTTTCGGAAAACTTTCAAATGATTCCAACTTCGATCCTAAGATACATAATTAGAAGATGAATAAATGGAGAGAAATCATGAAGATACTCTTAAAATAAGAGTGACAAATAAACCAGGTAACTGATTTGGTTCACATGAACAAGTTTTTATCGACCAACGAATTAAGTGTTGTGCTCCTATGTTTCTAATTCTAACAGAGAGCACGCATCATCATTTTCTCTATAGATAAAAGTGGAATCAAATGGGTAACACCACAATAAGTCATATACCCAATAAATTAGAGCATCCTTATAAAGACCTATTTGGAAATTCAGATATACAGAAGGGAATGAAATTGCATGGGAACATCAAATAATTCTGTTTGGCGTATAGGTCCGAGGAAAGCAGGATCAGTATCCTATTCCATATGGTTGGCCAATTTCATCAACATAGTAAGTCTGATTTCCGACTTGAGTGTCCTTTCCACTGGTAGGAAGTAGGAACAAAGAATAGGGAATCTTTATTCACTTTTCTCCTTTAATCCTCCCTCTCTCTAGATTCCAAATTACACTGCACTTCAAGCAATTGGCAAACATAAGAAATAGGCCAAATGTAGGTTCGTGAATTAAATAATCCTTTCCATGTCATCATTTCATCTGCGATTTCTAGGAGCCTTTGTCCTCCTGATAAAAGTGAACTATGAACTGATTGCCCCCTAAATATAATGTGCACTAATTTAGAAATGATAAAATCCATTGAGAAAATGTGGAGGTAGGAGAAAAACAATTTTCTGATGGCTATATTGATTTAATCAAAGATAAAAGGTCTGTATGATCAACCAATAGATAGGGTAAAGACAACCACAGGTGATAAGTCATTCCCAGTGTTTTAAATATCGGCCAATAAACCGATATTATCGGTGATTTATCGGTTTTGGGGGTCTTCAGCTATGATAAGTTCGGTTCTAAATCAGTTATTTTTTTGGATGTTTATTGCCGATAATGCGGTGATAAAGTGAGTTATCGGTCAATATTGTTGGCCTAAAAATTCGAATTACTGGCCTTTGGTTTGAATTTTGATTTCGGGTAACGGACACCTATTCAATGCACTTTAAACCCGACCCGACCCGAGTTTCTACCATTGGTTAGTAATTCTAAACATAAATATTTATGTTTTGTATTTTTATATTTCATTAAGTATGGTTAGATTATATTTTAGAATATTATATTTATGTATATTACCATCCTGTAATGTCACTCTGATAAACACTACTTATCCCCGGTATATCCCCGATATCTGCTATCCGATATGGATTTCGACCGTCCGATAAATCCCCGATAACCGATATTTAAAACATTGGTCATTCCTTGTCGCTATAGGCTTACACAAAAGATGTCATTAAGTCATTATCTCTTTACATTACTTACAAATAAACTAACTGGACATATTCATAAAAAAGTCTTTTGATGCATGTTGTTTGTTGCTGATGTAAAATTAGTTGATGAGGTTAAATAAGAGATAAAAATATTCAAAGTAGAAAGGCTGAGAGAAACTTCTGAATATGGAGGATTCAGAGTTAGCACAATGAAAGTATAATATATGACACGCAGATAAATCAAAATAATGATAAAGAACTAACGTAGAGGGACTAAAGTTGATTATTTGGTCAATTTGTTTTTGTCTTTACAATGTTTTTTAAAAATCAAAACTGAATTAAATATCTTCTGAAATCAAATCAAAATCGAACTCAATCAACTTCAAACCAAACCAAGCTTGTCAATTAGGTGCTGGTTTGCCTGTATGCGAAATTTTCTAAATAAGAAGAAAGAAAGGAGAGAAAGACCCACAAATACAATGGAGACGTGAAACACCAAGAAAACATCTAAATCAAATATCAATTATTTTGATCAAAATTCAATGCAGGGTCCTAAAACCCTTTAATATTCCTCAAACAATAATTTATGATCTTTTCGTATATTGCATTTACTAAATTAGCAGACAAATAACACTCCACAGACTTGAATGGAAGAATATGATTCATGTAGCCAACCCAAAAGTTTCTAATAAAAGCTTTGTCGTTGTTTTTCTTGTTATTGTCCAACAGTCACATCTGTAACTACAAAAACCACCCGTCCATCTCTCTATTTGAATCACCTTTTCTTTTACACTAACAATAGGCACAGCAACATGTTTATAACCGTGGAACTAGCAGCAGAGGTTGACAGGTGAAGATTCAGGCAAACTGGGTGGCGGTCGACCGGTCCGGTCGACCGCATTCGTGCACATTGTTCACTGGGCTTCAGCATTGGTGGCCGGTCCGGTCGACCGACGCTGCAGTTTCGGGTTGGGTTCTGTTTCCAGACCCGTTTCGTTTGTGAGTTGTATTTAAACCCTAAACTCGATTCTAGGGTTAAGCTTGGGCGATTTTGAGCTGCTGAAAGGGGATTTTGAGGGCTTCTATTGTTGGAGTCTATTGGAGAGATCAAGTGGTCTTGTAAGAGGGTTTTGGGTAAGATTTGTAACCCTAATTTGTATTTTCCTTTGATTTCATTAGTAAAACTTCTCCCTCCTTGCCCCGTGGACGTAGGTACATTGTCGAACCACGTATATCTTGTGTACTTGCTTTGATTGGTTGGCTTGTGTTCACTTGTGGTCTACTATTGTTCTTGTGTGTGCTTTTGATTTGGCTGATTGGGGCTTTCGCGGCGCACAACAAGTGGTATCAGAGCTCCGGGTTGGATTTGGGAGTTTTGTTCGAAGGATTCACTGTTGGGTTCTCGTTTGAAGAGTAGATCTACAATATGGGTGATACAAGCAGGGCTAGTTCAAGTGTTACTAGTACATCGGGGTCGGCTTTGACAAAGGCGATCCAAAATTTGAGCATCAATAACACTAAAATTGATGTCCCAAAGTTCGACGGCAAGATTAACTTCGGTTTATGGAGGTGTCAAGTAATGGACGCCTTAGATGCACAAAATTTAGAGGAGACTCTTGAGTTTCAAGAGAAACCCGAGGAGATTGATGATAGGGTTTGGAAGAAAATGCACAGTAGGGCTTGTAGGGTGATTCGGTCATGCTTGACGCCGGATCTCATTTATGATGTGATGAACGAGACATCGGCAAAGAGATTGTGGGAAACGCTCAATGAAAAATATTTGACAAAGAGCATTGAGAATAGGCTTCATTTGAAGAAAATGTTCTACCAATTCAAGATGAAGAGAGGAATTTCCATTCGAGAGCATGTTAACAACTTCACAAAGCTAATTTCGGACATGGCCAATGTTGATATCATGGTGGAGGATGAAGACAAGGCGATGTTACTATTGTGTTCGTTGCCGGATGATGAATTTAGTACTTTTGTTCTCACTATGATTAATGGGCGAACTACAGTTAGCTACAAGGAGGTGACCTCGGCATTAGTGAATTATGAGCTGAGGAAGAATGATTGTGAGCCCTCCGAGAAGGCATCAGATGATGCACTTGCAGTTCGTGGCCGTAGTCCAAACCGCCAAGTTCAACCGTCCAAAATCAAAGAATAGGGGTAGCCATAAAAGTGTTGGTAGAAATCAATGTGCCTTTTGCAAAGAAGAAGGACATTGGAAGAATGAGTGCCCAAAGTTGAAGGATAGAGCCGGGAAGCAAAGGGGGAAAGCTGTACAAGCTTCAGAGGTGAATGTTGCCAAGGTTGTTGGCGACATTTCAGTGTTATGTCGATTCTACGGAGTGGATGCTTGATTCGGGAGCTACATTTCACATTTGTCCTAAGAGGGATTGGTTTACCAACTTTGAGGAGTTAAAGAGAGGAGACGTGGTGCTCATGGGGAACGATCACGTTTGTCCTATTAGTGGGATTGGCTCAGTCAGAATCAGAATGCATGACGGGGTGACTAGGGAATTGAAAGATGTGAAGTTCGTACCGCAGTTGACGAAGAACCTCATTTCTCTTGGGACTTTGGAGGCATCCGGTTATAGAGTGATCTTAGAGGATGCTAGTTTGAAGGTCATGAAGGGTTCTATGGTGGTGATGCGAGGTGTCAGGGAAAACAACCTATACTACTTGAAGGGCAAGACAGTTACAGGGAGTCTGGCAGCTTCTATTACCACAGAGAAGGACACTATCACACTATGGCACATGAGGCTTGGACACACAGGTGAAAAGTCCCTACAGTCTTTGGCAAAACAGGGGCTACTGAAAGATGCAAAGACCTGCAAGATGGAGCTGTGTGAGCATTGCATTCTTGGGAAGAAGACTAAAGTGAAGTTTGGCACCACAATTCACAACACCCAAGGTATATTAGACTACATTCACACAGATGTTTGGGACCCTTCCAAGCACACATCGTTTGGTGGGGCAAATTATTTTATCACTTTCATTGATGATTATTCCAGGAGGAATTGGGTATATACCATGAAGCATAAACACGAGGTCCTGGATATATTTATGGAGTGGAAGAAAGTGGAGCTGCAGACAGGTAGAAAGGTGAAGACTCTTCGTTCAGACAATGGTGGAGAGTATAAGAGTGATCCATTTCTGCAGTTTTGTCGGGATCACGGCATTAGAAGACACTTCACAGTTAGAGAGACACCGCAACAAAATGGGGTGGCAGAGAGACTGAACCGTACCTTGCTAGAGAAGGTGCGATGTATGATGACGCATAGTGGATTGGCTAGATCTTTTTGGGCCGATGCGTTAGTTTATGCGAGCCATCTCATTAACAGGTTGTCGTGCACTGCGATAGAGGGGAAGACTCCTATGGAGCGCTGGTCTGGTTTTGTGGCTAGTGATTATGATACTCTTCGGATATTTGGGTGTCCAGCTTATTTCCATGTTAGTGATGGGAAGTTGAATCCGAGAGCGAGGAATGCTATCTTTGTGGGATTTAGAGAAGGTGTACATTGCAGCAGATAGACCGAGGAGAGAGATTCGTCGGCCAGCTAGATATAATGATGTCATGGTGGCATATGCTTTATCGGTGGAGGTCGTTGATGATCTTATTCCTGCCACATTCAGGGAGGCAGAGTCCAGCCTTGATTCCATTAGGTGAAGGAATGCTATGGAGGAGGAGATGCAATCTCTTCAGAAGAACGACACTTGGGAACTTGCAAAGCTACCGAAGGGTAAGAAAGCTATTGGTTGCAAGTGGGTGTATGCTAAGAAGGAGGAATCTTCTATTGGGGACATTCGATTCAAGGCCAGATTGGTTGCCAAGGGATATGCACAGCTTGAGGGCGTTGACTACAATGAGGTGTTTTCACCCGTTGTGAAACATTCGTCGATTCGGATACTTTTGGCATTGGTGGCACAGCTGGACTTAGATTTGGTCCAAATGGACGTGAAGACGGCCTTTCTACATGGAGACTTAGATGAGGAGATCTACATGACACAACCTATGGGGTTTAAAACTGCAGGAAAAGAAGATTTGGTGTGCAAATTAAAAAAATCTCTTTATGGACTGAAACAATCACCGCGACAGTGGTACAAGAGATTTGATAGCTTTATGATTGGCCGAGGGTACACGAGGAGCCCTTATGACCCGTGTGTTTATATGCACAAGCTACAAGATGGTGAGCACATTTATTTGTTATTGTATGTTGATGATATGCTCATAGCTTCCAGGAACACTTCAGCTATTGGGAAATTAAAAAAGGAGCTGTCATCTGAATTTGAGATGAAGGACCTGAGAGAGGCTAAGAAGATATTGGGTATGGAGATTGAGCGAGACAGGGTGAAGGGAAAACTGAAGCTTACACAGAGGAGTTACTTGCAGAAGATGCTGAAGAAATTCAGTTTTGAGGGTAATACCAAGGTAATGAGTACTCCATTAGCTCCCCACTTTAAGCTTTCAGCTTTGATGTCACCAGTTTCAGTAGAGGATAGGGACTACATGTCCAAGGTTCCATACGCCAGCGCAGTGGGTAGCTTGATGTATGCTATGGTGTGTACTAGGCCAGATTTGTCACAGACCGTGAGCATGGTATCTAGGTACATGCACAACCCCGGGAAGGGGCATTGGGAGGCCGTGAAGTGGATTCTACGGTATATTAAGGGTACCGTGGATGTTGGGTTGATATTTGCGAAGAATGATGAGACAGGGCAGGATTGTATCGGCTACGTGGATTCAGACTACACCGGAGATCTTGACAAGCGTCGGTCCACTACAGGTTATGTTTTTACATTGGCTAGTGCACCGATGTGTTAGAGATGTACTCTTCAGTCTACAGTGACGTTTTCTACTACAGAGGCGGAATATATGGCGGGGACTGAAGCAGTGAAGGAGGCTTTGTGGCTACCTGGCTTGTTGGATGATTTGGGGATTGCACAGGAAACCATTCAGGTACATTATGATAGTATGTCAGCTATCTATTTGGCGAAGAACCAAGTCTACCATGCACGCACGAAGCACATTGATGTCAGATTTTACTTTGTACGTGACGTATTAGATGATGGTGATGTCATGTTGGTGAAGGTCCACACCAAGGATAACCCTGCTGATATGTTGACCAAAGTTGTATCAGGTGTGAAGTTTGATCACTGTTTGAAATGTTGAATATTCTTCATTGTTGAGGCCGTTGGTGGCCATTTGGATGAACTACGTTCGGCTTGATTCCTTGGGCAAGAGGATATGTAGGCAGTCTTGCAGATGCAACCGGTTAAGTTGATTGGGGGTGCTTTGGTGTCGGCTCAGTTTTGGCAAACGCTCGCCGAGGTGGAGATTTGTGGAACTAGCAGCAGAGGTTGACAGGTGAAGATTCAGGCAAACTGGGTGGCGGTCGACCGGCCCGGTCGACCGCATTCGTGCACATTGTTCACTGGGCTTCAGCATTGGTGGCGGTCGACCGGTCCGGTCGACCGCAGAAGTTTCTGCTCGGTGGTCGGTCGACCGCCGAACTCTCTGGAGTTTGGGTCTCTTGCTGGATGGTGGGCGGTCGACCGGTCCGGTCGACCGCCGCTGCGGGTTTCGGATGGGTCCTGTTTCCAGACCCGTTTCGTTTGTGAGTTGTATTTAAACCCTAAACTCGATTCTAGGGTTAAGCTTGGGTGATTTTGAGCTGCTGAAAAGGGATTTTGAGGGCTTCTATTGTTGGAGTCTATTGGAGAAATCAAGTGGTCTTGTAAGAGGGTTTTGGGTAAGATTTGCAACCCTAATTTGTATTCCCCTTTGATTTCATTAGTAAAGCTTCCCCCTCCTTACCCCGTGGCCGTAGGCACATTGCCGAACCACGTATATCTTGTGTACTTGCTGTGATTGGTTGGCTTGTGTTCACTTGTGGTCTACTATTGTTCTTGTGTGTGCTTTTGATTTGGCTGATTGGGGCAACAATAACTCCCTTTATCTCACACTTAGCATCTCATGGACTATAAGCACCTAAAGGACCACCATAATTCAGAAATAACATCTATTCTCCAACTCTAAATGCCCTATCCTCTCCCTATTTGTCTTCATGAAAAAAGTATCAATTAACATCACAATATTTAGTAGCACGTGTAATCATAACCATGTTGAAAAAACAGCTTAATATCTTCTCCCTCGGTTCCTCTAATAAACCCTTAGTACTCTCCATCTAAAAATTGCAATGATATGCACTACACAACTAAATATTGCATAAAAACAAAAGCTTTCCATCAGCACCACATTTCCTATTCACGACTTCTTACTAGGATCATAGGCAACTGCCATTCAGGTGTCTAAAATGCTAAGTGATACTGCACAATCTGTCAACAGACAAACCTCAATACATGTAGATGTATCAACATACTACTTTTATACGGGAACTTTTCTAGATGAGTGCCTAATAAGTAATAAGTTGAACATAGTAAATCCACTTGAATGAAAATACAGTATTGTATAACTATAATTACATAGATATGTTAAACCATGAGCTAAAGTTTGCGTGTCGGATTGAACAATAATTCCATGTAATGTTAGCTAAGGATTTCTCAAAATAAGCCACTTTACATCAACCTATCATCACTTAAGTTATATAATATTTCTCTAAGGTTGTCGCAAAACCGATATAACTAACACAAAAACATGTCCTCCAATTCTAATTGACCAAAAAAACAATTTCACAAACAAGTTAGCTACAAAGAACGGTAACGACATCAAAATAAGAACCTTTAAATGAGGCAATTAAAAAAGGAAATATCAATAAACTTACACAGGGAAGACAATCTCAACACCAATCCCCGCAATGATTCTCCGAATACGAATTGTGGTGTGAATTCCTGCATTCTGCTTCGATATAACTATACCCTTATAGATAGAGGCTCTTCTCCTATTCTCTGGCACTTCCTACATCCAGTCATGTCATAAAACACACAAAATTAATCAACTTTAAACAAACATAACCTAGTGCCTTTCTAGGTCTCTTTTCTCACCAATTTAATCTCGACAATGTCACCGGTTCTAAGGTCCGGAACTGGCCTCTCACTCTCTGCGGCCTCAACAGCCCTTTTATTCAAAATCTAGTACGTCGCAGCACACAAAGAAAGCAAGTCAGCAAGAGAAAAGAATACAAAACATGAAAAATCAAAAGAAAATAGAGAGGCTTATTTGCACTTCAAATACCCTACAATTTCACCCGTTTTCAATTTTTGATACCAAGTACTATTCTGACAACTCGAAACCCCCAAAGTTTTCAAATTGAGGTTAAATTGACAATTCGATGCCTCAGAGCCCCTAACTTTGTCCCTCCCATCCCCCCAAACTTTAAAAAAAAAACTGAAATTTCGTAAGAAAACATGTTTCTCGTTCACTTTTTTATGCGGACGGTCTCGCACAAAATTAACCAACCAACTCGTTAGAATAAGTTCGGAACTTTGGGGGTGTTCCCAAATAAAAAAAAAAAAAAAAAAAATATCAGTACCCCCATGATGTCCCCGAGCTTGACGATAGGAGGCCTTGGGGGTTTAGCTGCTCCTCCTTCCTCCTCGGCCGCATCTCCAGCCGCTTCGGTCTCGGGCTCTTCGGCTTCTACATTGTCTGCAGAGAGAGAGAGAGAGAGAGATTTTAGGGTTTTGGTTCAAAAAGAAGGACGAGGCATTGGGGCGTGAGAGAGACAGAGAGAGCCTTATCCCAGGAGCAGAACGAGCGAGAGGAGAACAGAATGGAAAGGCTGGAAGAGGAGGATGACGACGTTGGGCGGCTTATCCGTTAGCTTATTAAGAACACTTTCTTAAGGGCTTGTTTGGATTTTGGGGAATAAGGGTGAAGGGAAGTTAGGGGAACCATTCATCTCCATTTATTTTGTTTGAAAACATTTAGGAGGTGAAGTTATTCACCCTAGTTCCTCTTGATTCACCCCCTAAGGGGGGGTTATTCATTGGTGTAAAAATTGGGATAATGGGATAATTTTTGGAACACCACTTTTTGGTGTTATTCATTGGTGTAATTGGAACTGAGGTAAACTTTATAGTGTTATTGGTTTGTTGGGATAATTTGGGGACAAATACCCCACTTCCCCTAAAATTACCCTAACTATATAAACACTTCACATCCCCACCCTTAAAATTTACCCAAAAAAGAGAGCTGGAACAAATGGGGGTAATATTTGCCCTCTTCTTCCACGTCGTCCGCCGAGCCCCGCCTGAGTCTCCTCCCCCGCCCTTGGCAACGGCGCTGAGCTCGTAAGGATCAAGCGACACTGTGAGATTCTCAATTCCTCTCAATCTTTTGAAATATTTTGTTTAATTCGTAAGAGAGCTGGATTTATTTTGATATTTTCCGTTAAAACAGCGGTGGAGGTTGCGGTGGGTTGCGGTGGGGGTTTTGGGCGACGGGAGGAAGATCGCGGTAGGGGTTTTGGATCGAGCCGGGAAGCAGGGGGGAGAGGAGTTCAAGATTGAAGTTTTCGGTTCTTGATTCTTGGTTATGTGGTGTTTTTGATTGCGATGTTTTGCCCCTTTTGGTGATTTATCCTGATTTCAGCTTGCTTATGCTTGATATGGGGCCAAATCAAATAATGTTAATTGTTAATTGTCCCATTACCCCATTACTCAAATTGTCCCATTACACCATTTTACCCCCCACTTTATCCCACTCAAATTATCCTATTGGGTAAAATTACCCCATTGGAACAATTTACCCCAATGAATAACCCCTCCCCCTCCCCCCCCCGTTACCCCCCAAATTGGGGTGTAACCAAGGGGAAGGGAACTCCCTTCCCTTCCCTTCCCTTCCATTCTCTCACCTAGTTTCCCTTAACTTCCCTTCACCCCCTACAAATCCAAACAGGCTCTAAGTAAATTTTATTCCGGCTAAATAGCATTTATATACCTTATTGTTTCATCTATTTGTCACTTATATACATACCCCCACTTTAAATTTAGTAGCAAGACAATTTCCTAAAAAAAAATTTAAACTTACACTTACATTTCCTCACTTATTTTTGGTAGCACCTATGTACCCTAAAGTTATAAAGCTTGCACTTAAATATACCCTCAAGGTTTAAAATCTAGATATTAAGTACCCTAATTTTTTGAAACTTACACTTAAAAACTCTCAAGTTTGGATAACTGAGGGTATTCATGTGCAAGTTTTAAAAACTTTAAGTATTTATGTGTAAGTTTTGAAAACTTTGTATCTAAGTGCTAGTTGTAAAGACTTTACCCTAAAGTTTTTACAACTAGCACTTACATACCATTAGTTATGCAAACTTAAGGGGCATTTGAGTGCAAGTTTTTAAAAAAAAAATTAAGGTACCTACCTAAGTGCTAGATTAGAACATTAGGTATGTAAGTGCTAGTTGTGAAAACTTTAAGGTATTTAGGTACCGCCAAAAAAAAGAATATATAAGTGTAATTTAAAAAACTTTACGGTATTTCTTTTGCTACCAAATACAAGTTAGAATATCATATCATATCATATCATATCATACTCTCTTTAAAAGAGGGAGTTATGAAAAAACTTTCTAAGGACTATATTACCTCTATTCTCTTTTGATATTACATTCTAATACTAACTAAACTAAATTAATTATCATTGTTAATTAATTACATTATATGTCACTTTAAGTTCGCATAATTTGGTCCTTAGAATTTCTAACGTTATTATAAAACTCTACATCATACTAATTATTAGTAATATATAATAATATATTAATAGATAATTGAATGTCAATAAAGTATTTATGGAAATAATAGAAAACATATAATTATCCTAAAATTATATCATAAAACTCATATAGGAAAATTACAAAGAGTATTATTATGTTTAGGTAACAAGATAGAAGATACAAATATTAAATTTTAGAAAACATTAGGATATTTAAGCACATCAAGGTACGTTATCTAAAATTTAAAAAAAAAGAACAGCAATATACAAGTGGAGGTATATAAGTATAATTTAGGTAAACTACAAGGTATTTAAGTTCAGTTAAGCCTAGAAAATATTTGAAACATTTGTTATCTATAAACAATAGTATATGATACCATTGACAAATAATATTTATCATACAATATGAGGCCAGATGCTTAGCTTATATTTATATAGTAGAGGAGATGTGGAAAAATTAAAACATCTATTTTGAATGAGTCTCAAGATTTTGAATTATTTCCTAAAATTATATACTTCGCTTAGAAAACTTTAGAATAGGGTTTTGAAGGACTACTACAAAGTGTTAGACATCAAATAAATATTGAAATACTAAATTCCATGATATCGGGTAGCAAAAAATCAAGGATATGTATGTAATATTGGGTATCATATGAGTAAATATTCATACATAACATGACATTGTAATATGTAATCTAACATATTAATGAATTTTTAAACATAAGAATTTGCATCAAGATATATGGTTAAGATTTGGGAGAGCCTAGAGTGGAGAGATTTGGGAGAAGAATTGTGGCCTTTGTGATTTTTGCAGGTTTCGGTTTTATTTCCCAAACATGATCCAAACCCCAGCCCACAATCAAATAAAAAAATAACATGATTTTATCGATATCTTCAAATGGATATATCGGCTATATTTTTTATAAAGGTCGATTTTTCAAAAAATCAACAAACAAAAGAAAATAAAAATATTATCAAGATAAAGTCTTTAACCCGATATATTGGCCGATATAGCAATATATTGGTCGATATTTAATAGAATACCTATAAGAGCAAATATGTAAAGGTTATTTAGATATTAGTTCCTTGATTTTAAATATCCAATAATTCTATGTTATTCTCACATATTTTTAAAATTACTCATAATTTTAGGGACTAATATTAAATTATTAAATTTTTGAGGGACAATTTATAAATAAGCCATGTTTAAAAAAATATTAATTTCTTAAAAACCCTCTCAACTATGGGAATTATCTTAAAAAACTCACTCAACTGATTCAATTTAAACCCCCTCATTATGTGGAGTATTATAGATAGCCCCTCTCAATTTTGGTGCAATTTTAGAAACGATCTCTCAACTATAGCGTATCTCATAAAAACTCCCCTAATATTTTACACTTCTATCAACAAACCCCATTAACATAGTTACTTCGATATGTGATTTGGACAAAATACCCTCTTGAAGAAAGTAATTTTAATTAAATAGAAATCCTCAACCGACAATAAAAGGATCACAACCAATTTAAAATTTTTTTCTTTATAACACCTCTTTTATCTAGCAAAAGCCAAGGTAATTCTTTTATGATTAATTGATATTTTGGTCTTTTCAAGTCAAGTACTTGTCACATAATAGATAAGACTTAATGATGTTAGTTTTGAGAGGTTAGGTTTAAGTGAGAAAAGTTTATTGGGGTTAAATCAATTTTTTTAAGTTGAGATAGATTATCTACAAAACTTAGCGAAGATTTACTCAGTCTTAAATAGTTTTGCCAGTGGGGGTTGGGGTTGTTGCCATGCCCTCCTAGTTGAGGGAGAGTTTCTTAAATCAACTCTTAAACAAAAGCACAACTTAAGGCACATGTGATATTAATTTTATAAGAGTGGAGTTTATAGCAATTCTATCAATCAATGAATTGGTTTGGGTTACATATCCTTAAATTTATCCTACACATCAACTCTAAAAATCTTTTGTTATAAGAATATCTAAGAGAAATTTAATATTTATTTGGAATGAGTATATGATCGTTCTAATTCCCATTGTCTTTCATAATTTATAACAAATTAGTTGACAAAGTAAATTAAGTTGTCATTATATATTGCTCACATTCTTATAAGTTTATGAAGCTCATAGCTTGGAGATGAGTATTATTACAGATATTGTATTCTTCTAACTCCTTAAGCTAAATTTTTGAATGTTGCTTGACATTGGATAGATATGAATTATTTTATTAAAATACAATCAATATGAGTGCATAATATGTACAAATCATTCGCAGACTATATTTTATAATTTTCTGAAGCTAGAGAGTAATCGTTTTGACATATCAATTAGTATTTGGGAAGATGTAAAAAGAGTACAGCATCAAATTTTGGAATTGATCACATAATTTATATTTTCTTTCTTGATTGAATTTGCACATTCGAACTTAGAAATTTCTAGAATTTTTTTTGAATATGTATAATACTCTATCGCCAGATAAACAACATATGGAAGTAAATAACAAGTGGAAGTGATTTTTTTATAACTAAATAAACTCCTTAATGACTAGATAAAACCTACCATTTTCCTTAATGAACTCAAGAATTTATTTTTTATTAATAATAATAGGTTTTTTTCCATATTTGTCCCTTACATCATTAATATTTTGAAACTATACATTCAAATTAGTATTTAATATTAAATTATTGTAATATTTTAAGGTTTTAAACATCACTATTTCTCTAAAAGATAAAATATTAAAATCACACGTAGAAATATCTAAATTTTTTAATATATTATAATAATTATAAAGTTTTTTACAACCATGTTATATTAAATAAATAAACTTAAAATAAATAATTATAATATTTGATCAAATACAGCGTGCATTTGATACGGGTGTATCTTCTTTTCGGAACTTAGCGATCATCATGGGAGCTTGAGGATAGATGATTCTCATGATAGCATGAGAATAGAGATGTCAAACAGTACAAGGAAACGCAGGAGGAAGCGTGGAACGAGACGACGAGCAGAAGAATCGAAGTATCCAGTTTTCAGCCTGTGAGTCGACTCATAACAATCATGAGTCGACTCATCAGGTTGAGTCGACTCATGATTGTCATGAGTCGACTCATCGCTGGTTTTTGAGTTTTGTCCAGTTTCTGACGAGTCGACTCATCTCAGTCATGAGTCGACTCAACGATGGTTTCCTGGTTCGTTTGGGTTTCTATTCACACAAATTCTTGTTGGTTTTGGGTCTGGTTATTTACCAAATTGCCATCCACGTTTGTACACCTATATAAAGGATTGTTTTAGGGCTTCTAAAGAATCAGATAGATTCAGAGATAGATTCTAATCTTTGTATTAGGGTTTAGAGAGGATTGAGAGATTGTTCTCGATTCTAGTGAGATTGTGAGGGAGAGATTGTAATCTTTTGTTCTTCATAATCTAGAAGAAGGTATTTTCCTTCGTCATATATTGAATTGTGCTTGTATTTCTGTCATCCTCTTCTCAACCACCTTTGATAATTCCGCGATCAAAGGTGCTCGCACGACAACTCGTATCAAGTTGGTATCAGAGCATCAGATCCGGTGAAGGGGCATCCTGTGTATGGTCCTTACTCGATCCCAATACAATGAGCTTGGCGAGATCCTTATTTCATTGGAAGGAGTCCAAGATTTAAGGAAGAAAAAGATGGTTGAAGGAGACAATTCAGCGAGGATTGATGCATTGGAGAAGCAGATCGAGACGATAGGTTCGACTCTCACACAACTCGTCAGTCTTATCCATGGAAGTGACAAACAAGGTGAATCTTCTTCGAAGAAAATTGTTGAATCCGATGTGGAGAGAGTAGATTCAGATTCCGACGAGGAGGAGGAGACCGTTAAGGCTGCATTGTATCAATGGGGTAAGAATTCTTATCAGAACCTGAAGATTGACTTCAAGGTGGAGATTCCTGTTTATGATGGGAGTGTTGACGTCGAGAGGCTTGATGACTGGATCGAGCGGATAGAGACGTATTTTACTCTTTATGGATATTCGTCAAAAGAGAAGATTGTGTTCGCGACTTTGAAGCTTTCAGGGCACACGTTGACGTGGTGGAAATCCTACTGCAAGCAGGAGAAGAAGACGGCGTCGTGCAACAAGTTCAAGGAGTTACTGAGGAAGCAGTTCTACCCGGTGGAATTCCTTGAAGAACGTTGGTACAAGTGGTACAGCTTGCGTCAAAGGGTCAATCAAACCGTTCAAGAATACACCACGGAGTTCCAGCAGCAGGCGATGGTCCTCAACATTACGACAGAGGAATATTCCGTGTTTATGAAGTATATGACGGGATTGAGCGATTACATCCGGAAGGAGATAAAGTTATTCACGGTCGAGACTATTACAGAGGCGAGCGTGAATGCCATTGCCATCGAGGGCAAGAAAAAGAAGGGCAACGAGGTTAAGGGAGATTCCAAACAGATGGGAGACGAGTCTAGTGGTTCTCAATCTAAGGAGGAGAAGAAGAAGGGTGATCCAGGGAAAGCAGGGCTGATTTGAAGAAGAAGGGTGATCCAGGGAAAGCAGGGCTGATTTGTAGTCACTGCGAGAAGACAGGGCATACAGCTGATCGGTGCTGGGAGAAGTAAAGCAGGGCTGATTTGTAGTCACTGCGAGAAGACAGGGCATACAGCTGATCGGTGCTGGGAGAAGTATCATCATCTGAAGGCAAGATGGTTGAAGAGGAAGGAGGAGAAAAAAGCATACATGATAGCTCAAGGTCCGAAAGAAGTCCCGGGGATGACAGAGCCCAACAGCAGTCTCAACCTTATGGCGGGGAAGCAGACCACGAAAGAGGACGACGACCCGAGAGAGCAACTATTTGTTCTTAAGTTGCAAGTGAAGACCAGTTTGGTTGATGTCATTGTTGATTCGGACAACGAGAAGAATTTGATATCCGAGGCATTAGTGCAGAAGATGGGTCTGAAGATGGTCAAGCATCCGAAGCCCTATCCATTGGAGTGGATTCAGAAGGAGGAGAACTGAGTGTAGTTGATCAATGCACTGTCAGATTTGCGCTCCATGAGTCGTATATTGACGAGGTCACGTGCGACGTCGTTCCACTGAATGTTTGTCAGATTATACTGGGCAATCCGTACTTATGGGATAGATATGCGATCTACGAGAGGCGGGCTCAGAAGTACACCTTCACTAAGGATGGTGTAAAGTTCATATTTCGTTCGGCATTTCTTCTGAAGGAGACAAGCTTGGGGACGGTGACGCGAGCGAAGAGACCAGTGAATGCAAGCAAGAAGTTTGTCTCGCTGTGCATTAGACTTCCAGAAAAGCCATCGACAAAGGATTGCAACTTAGAGCGAACGGTGACTACGACGAGACGCGGGATGAATGAGTTGTTTCCGATCGGACGTCGAGACCGGATTCCTAGCAAGGCCAGGTGGTGCAGAAAAGATGGAGGAGCTCGAGAGTTTCCTCAGCAAAAGTTCTAACTTGAACGGACTTTAAGTTCCTAAAAAGAGGACCCATGATACGGGTGTATCTTCTCTTCGAAACTTAACAATCCTCATGGGAGCTTGAGGATAGATGCTTCTCATGATAACATGAGAATAGAGGTGTTAAACAGTACAAGGGAATGCAGGAGGAAGCGTGGAACGAGACGACGAGCAGAAGAATCAAAGTATCCAGTTTTTAGCCTGTGAGTCGACTCATAACAGTCATGAGTCGACTCACAGGCTGAAAACTGGGTACTTCGATTCTTCTAATTAAAACTAATTAACAAGTTATCCTAGCAAGTATGAAATATCACAAGATATATGAGCTAGGATAAGCAATGTAAACAATGAGATATATCCTATATGATGAAATATATATGCAAGGATATATACAACAAGATATATGCAAGGATATGAAACTAACACAAAGGGGTAAACAATATGAGCTAGATAGTGGATCATATAAATAATGAGACAATGGCGATATGAGCAATGAGCACAAATATAAATAAACACCAATGCACAAACATAATCAAATGATCACGGAGTTCGGACCTTCCGTCCTACGCCTCCGCTCCCCACTCTCGGGGAGAAATCCACTATCACAACCGGGTTTTCTACGCTCACCTGAATAACGTTTACACCTCACAGTGTCGGTTTTCAACGCTCACCGATCAACGTATACAATCACTCACAATGTCGGTTTTTAATGTTCACCGATCAACGTTCACTCCTCACATTCGGTTTTCTAGTTCACCAAAAACTTCACAACAACACACTCGGTTTTCTAGCTTACCGAAAACCTAACAACACTCACAATGTAACAAATATAATTTTTTTCTCTACAATAGATGAGAACTCAATTAAGCACAACCCAATGTTACAATCTCTCACAACCCTAATATACTATGTATGCAAATACAATAAGCTCAAGTGGGTGTGTGTAACAATGAGATAAAATCAAATCTAAACTCAATATAAAACTAGCTTTAATAGAAATGATAATCAACAAATAATTATAAATAAAAGCTAGAGTTGAGTTTAGGAAAACTTTAATAGATGACAAGAGAGAGAGATGGATTGAATGCCCAAAATACAATTGATAATCTCCTCAAGCTCTTGTAAAACTTTCTTCATAAACCAAACCCTTAAACAAGCTTAAAACAAGTTTAAACTCTTTTTAAAATTCTTTAAAACATTCTCTTGTTGTATGTAGAGCTGAAGGTAAAAGGGGGTATTTATACAAACCCCAAAGCCAAGAGAAAGCCAAGAAAAAGACCAAAAAACCACACTACAACGGCTCTGGAAACTAGTCGTTGGAACTGATCTGACAGAGCGACGGTCGACCGCGAGCAACAAAAATCAACAGAAAACTCCAGAGTTTGACGGTCGACCGCGGCGGTCGACCGCGAGAAATTCTCAGCTGACGGTCGACCGTGGCGGTCGACCGTGGCGGTCGACCGTGAAAGTTTCTGCTGCACACTATGCAAAAGACTCAGGCGCGGTCGACCGTGGCGGTTGACCGTGAACTGATACATAAAATACAGGTTTTGAAAAACTGTTTGCTGATTTTAAAACACTGTTTAAAAATATCAAATAAATTCCAAAAAATATAAAACTTTGGAGAATGATTGTAGACATGATAATAAACATGCTACAACGACTGGTTTTCAAAAAGGACTTTCCAAATGAAAAATATCATCATTTTACAAAATAGGTCAAAACATAAAAATGTAAACATGTGAATTTTAACATTTTGGCTAAACCATGTTTTGAAACTTTGCATAATGATTATATAGACTTAATAATACAATAGAAAATAAAACATATGAGTATGTATATGAAAATTTATTTGTTTCATATCTAAGTAGTTAAACCAAATCACAATAATAAATATAAAATATGTAATTTCATATTTGTAAACATGAAAACCCAAAACCATGCATGTATATATATAACTATATATATATATACATAGAAACCAAATACGTGTGTGTATATAATATTGAGCTTAAGGTACTTAACACACATAATATAAAACCTAAACTAAATGTTATCCAATCTTGATCTTCAATAAGCTCGACTTGGTACACTTGCGGATGAAGCTTGAACTTGATCTTTAACTTTGAATTGCGTAGGCTTCACTCCACAATTCCGCCAACCTCCATTGAATATGATCGTTGAAGCTCTATTCCATCCATCCTCCAACGTGTTGTTTGACTAGAATAAATACGAAAACACAAACACTAGACAAACAATATTAGAAGTAAATTGTTTGTTAAACATCATCAAAACAAGAAGGCCAACAGTCATGAGTCGAATCATCAGGTTGAGTCGACTCATGACTGTCATGAGTCGACTCATCGCTGGTTTTTGAGTTTTGTCCAGTTTCTGACGAGTCGACTCATCTCAGTCATTAGTCGACTCAACGATGGTTTCCTGGTTCGTTTGGATTTCTGTTCACACGAATTCCTGTTGGTTTTGGGTCTGGTTATTTACCAAATTGCCATCCACGTTTGTACACCTATATAAAGGATTGTTTTAGGGTTTCTAAAGAATCAGATAGATTCAGAGATAGATTCTAATCTTTGTATTAGGGTTTAGGGAGGATTGAGATATTGTTCTCGATTCTAGTGAGATTGTGAGGGAGAGATTGTAATCTTTTGTTCTATATAATCTAGAAGAATGTATTTTCCTTCGTCATATATTGAATTGTGCTTGTATTTCTGTCATCCTCTTCTCAACCACCTTTGATATGTATTTTCCTTCGTCATATATTGAATTGTGCTTGTATTTCTGTCATCCTCTTCTCAACCACCTTTGATAATTCCGCGATCAAAGGTGCTCGCACGTTGTGCTTGTATTTCTGTCATCCTCTTCTCAACCACCTTTGATAATTCCGCGATCAAAGGTGCTCGCACGGCAACTCGTATCAACATTCCATCTAGTACAAGTAAAAAGTAGGTAAAACAATAGAGACGAGTGCTATTTAGCCTTTCTCCATCAAACTTCTCCTATCATTTTTCCCCTTTTAGTAACCTAGCCTACCATAGAATCCAAGTTAACCTCTCAGCCCGTCTGGACACCTGTGGCGGACTTATCCTGTCACTTGAAACTCCCAACGATTAAAGTTCAGCAAACCCTCCGTAACTTTCAAAATGTCACAAAAACCCCCTTAAGTTTTGGGTTCTCAGGAAACCCTTTCCATAATCAACAATTTTCATATAAACCCTCTAATGAAGTTAACTGTAATTTTCACATGTATGGATAAAATTATGTAGGTTAATATTTATGCAAGTGAAAATGGTGGTTCACGCTTTTAGTGAGTTTTTAAATTTAAAAAAAAAATTGAAAGTTGAAGTAGATTTTCTGAGAACCCCAATAACTCTCGTTACTCAAACAGGGGTTCTGTAACATTTTAAAAGTTATTAAAAGTTAAGGAGGTTGTTATCTAGGAAACACCCAAACTTAAGCAGACTTACCTAAAATTTATCCCCCCTCTTTTCATCCACTTGCAATTAGTCTCTTTCCAACAAATTAAAGGATGATAACTGCTAATAAGAAAATAATCTATGCATGATATTATTTTAATTTATTCTATTTTTATTAAGAAGTCTCTTCATGCTATCATGCTTATGAAACCAACATTATACAAATTTTCATACAATTTCAATTAATCTCCCTGGTTATTTTGAATACGGATACCTTTTGGATGAAGAAGATAAATGATTTTGAATTTATTTCAATTCAAGTCATCATGGTTTTGAGTATTCTAGAAATTGGATTTAAGAGATTTAAAATCTAAACCTTTGTCAATTAGCATGAAAACCGAATCTTAATGTGTGAAATGTCCAATATGACATCTTTGTTAGAGAATAGCGTTCAAACTTGCACTTCTTTGCAAGTTTGTACCATTTGATCGGTTCATCTCCAGTTAAATCCACCATCAAAACCAAATCTAATTCACATTGTCATCAAATTCGGATCATCTCCAATTTGGTGATAATCGGACAGCATCAATTCCCCTAATGCGCATTCAGAATCCGAAAGGCGAGCTGACGCCTCGTAAGATTTCACTAAATGCGATGGTTGCTTTCAAAGAATAGTGATTTTTAAGACTGGTTTTAGAGACAATAGTCAAACCCCATGTAGCCTCAACTTCTCCCTTGTACTCAGATGTAGGAATTGGACATTTTCCTGTTAACACCTAATAGGAAAGGATCCAAACCCCCTTTAGATAACATTTCACAACAAAATATACCACGAGCAAAGAAATAGCGGTAAATCATACTTCTCAATTTTCTTCTGAATGCTCTGTTTGAAAGAACTTGAATGAAGGCCTTCACCTCAAACATTCCAGTTTCCGCCGCAGTTTCTACAGCCATGTCCACAAGTGGCCCTTGATGCAAATACATCTCTTACCTGTAAATATTATTTGATCACCAGTTCCAAACTTCTAATCTTTCAACACCCTAAAATTCAGTCTACGCTACCAATAAAAGCATTTTATAACTAATATGAAAATATCAGGGAATCTAAAAGAAAAGTCTAGCAGCGCACGCTGTTTAATAAACTCTCTTCCGAAGCCTCCTTTATTTTCGCAATTTGCAAGCCTCATATTGGAAGTAGAGAACCCATCTTACCAGCAGACCACCACAAAATCAACACTCAAAAGCAGCAACTAAGCATACGACGGTCATACAAGCATTCTTGAGAGTTATGCACAATATCATGAATGGACAGATCGAAGGAGTTCTGCACAACTTCAAGGAATTATGTTCCCAAACAAAAGCCCAGTGTACTTCTCTGACATGAACGCATCATAGTTCTGAATACTGGAAACGAAAAGATATGAATCTATGACTGGATGGGCTTGATTTTGAAGTGGAGTGAGATGAGAGAGAACACAAAGCATTTCAAATCCTGCACCATGATGAAGGTGAAACAAACATATAAGCACTAACTATAAGACAAATATGTCGATTAACAGGGCGAACAAATAGCATCACATGCCGATGTTGATGGGAACTTATAAGCACCTAGCCCGAATATCTTAATCAACACAAAAATATAGTTTTACATAAAAGAAAATGAATAAGAAACTTACATACGAAAACCCTCTTGATTAACAGCAAAATAGTGTCACGACAGCCCTTTGACTGAAGACATGGTAACTAATGAATGTTGACTATGGAAAAACAATCAGACAATTGAACAGAGAGAGGACATGAACATTGGTTAACAAGATTTAAACAAACAGCAAAAGCTGGACATGGGTTGCAGCATCTACTAACAAGCTCTCATATGGGAAATGTCCATCCATACCAAGCCCAGGTCATTAGTTGTCATCAACATCTGTAATGCTTAAAGCCAGAAGCAAAAATATTGAAGGGTCCGTAGCTAACAAGTAAGGTGATCATAAATCTTCTTTTTCTCCTAGAAAACTGATGAAAGTGTTAGGCTACATCTATATCAAAGGTACCGGGTCCACATGGACACTAGATAATTGCATGTTGGGGATAAATGTCATTTACTATACGGACCTCATATTCTGCATCTACCTAGGAGTGAGTCTTCCACCATTAGGAATTTGAAGGTTTCCGATCAACTACATGAACTTAAACGCAAGCCCATATCTAGTTTCCACTTCTCTCAAGTATAGGTACGGCCACTGGGATCAACCATCAGAAAGTGATAAGAGGAAGCCAAAGTTATCTTCCTTAGAGCCTTCTCGACTATAATGGTCTTCCCTACCAACCCCGAGTTTTAAGTGAATGGTAACAATCCATCGCCAAAGTCAACTCCTTGCACAGCTACACATTTTTGCCCTGGGGACATCTAAATGGCTCCCAATATAAGCAAAAACCAATCTTTTGTGTAATACTCTAGGTGCACTGAAACCAAATTGATACATCCAATCTAACATTTCAGACATTTAAGCTTATTTAACCTGCGATTTGAAAGGAAAAGCCGAGTTACCATTATTAAAAGGGATGCCTAATTACATGCAATATCTCTGCACTTGTTCTTTCATTTTTCTTCATTTAACATCCTTTTCTTGTCAACGATACATTCCCCTTGGGTGTTCCTACTGCTACTAATGATGACCATACACGGCAACAGTGCTTAGCTTAACCTTCCAGATTTAGCCCAGTCAATTCAGTTATTCTCAGCAAGATTCAGTCATTTAGCATTAGAACACTTGGATTCAAACTAAGGCCAAAGTAGAAAACTACTATTCAGATACAAAACTAGGCTCCCCATTATTTTCGCTGTTTTACCTCATTTTTAAGTATACGTAGATGTCATTATCAGAACTGATGAAAACTGAATAGATTAAAAGAAGGTACTTCCTAAGTGATTCAAATTACAAATTCCACTAATAAGGCAAGTAAAATATCAACTTTTTATTGACCAAAAATGCAAACCAACCAAACAGCTCGCACAGAGCTTAGAGAGAAACCTGAAATGTTTCTTCAAAGTGAAAACCTATCCGTAACTTATTTAAGCCCACAAGATAGCTGTCAAGAAGCATGTGTATAAGAAACCATAAAAGTTAAAATGAAGAATATAAGTATGAACGTATAATGGTCTTTCATGTTAACTTATGAATGTTTGGGTATGCAGCACTCAAATAATTTTGCATAAACTGAAAGCAAATGTATTTGGGCTCCAAGGAAACAGCACATGATGGGATTGTATGGAAAATATGAGGAAGTACCAAGAGGTCTTGCAATATATGAAAGTGCCACAAATTCAGAAATATGCATACTAAAGCACCCAAGTGAAGCATGAAAAGATGACCAATAAAAATGGTCGAAAAAGTCAAGATCTTGACAGTTTACCTTTGTTATAGGGCTGGATCAGGATAACTAATTTAACTAATTAAGCCAAGCTGTTTGCCTTTTTTGTGATATAATAGAAGACCTTGAGTTTAAGATAGCTTATTTTGGCTTCATCTAAGGCAAGACAAGCTGAACCTGGTTTGTTACACAACTTATTTTGCATCAACTTAGAAGCAATCTAGCTTTGGTATTAAAATTTTCATTCCTGCCCTATGTCTTGATTGCCAGTGCTTTCAGGATCTAAACATCAGAACAAAATATAACTGCAATCGAACTTGAAACGTCTGAGCAAGTTATGGACTACCATCATGGTATACACATCAAAGAAAATACAACTTCAAGCGTACCTGTCAAGTCTTCTTGTTCTTCCCTCAAATTTTAATCATGGTCACACTTTTGTTTCATCATTTTACCAAGTTTCCCTTTGTCACAGGAAGGAGACTTTTTCAGATTTGAAAGGCTTACCCTGGGTATTCTAGATCTTAAGACTACCGACATGTTTGCCACATTAAAATTCATGTTACTACTATTTTATGAATATGAGGGTATAACAAAGAATATTAACTGGTATTATAGACTAATATAATAGATTTAAGGGTTAATTGCGGATAGATTCCCTGTACTATCACTTATTGGTAAAGGTAATAGATTTAAGGGTTAATTGCGGATAGCTTCTCTATACTATCTCCCAATTGTGGATAGACCCCATGTAGTTCTATTTGTGTGGATAGACCCGCTAAGTTTTTTTTATTCATTTATTTTTTTCTTACTCACTCAAAAGAGTTTGGAGGACGTGGACAGACCCCCGTGTAGTTCGACTGTTGAGGATAACCCCGCACTTGACACCCTTCTTCTTTTTACTCCTAAAAGAGTCGACAAAGTTAACTTGAGCGGGGTCTATCGGCATTGGGGCAAACAGTACAAGGGGTCTATCAGCACCAATAGAACGATGAGGGGTCTATCGACCATGGGTGATACGATAGTAGAGTGGGTCTGCTCGCAATAAACTCTACATTTAAATTTGAGCTAGCTGATATAGCTTAAAAGAAATGAGCAGGATTTAAAATAACATGGACAATACCTGTCAAAAAATGAGAGGGAGCAAGTTGTTATTTACGATATCAGGGTATTCATTAACACACTCTCAGTTCAAAACCAGCAGATGAAGCTCATTTCACGAAATTCCAATTCCTCGTGAGCAAGCATGATCCTAAATGACTAATCTGGCTTAGTTAAGAAAAAAAAAGGGAGCAAATGTTATCTGGCGGGACTCTGAAAGCTATAAGATCATTTGTAGGCGGTCAATTGCTACGCCTGTCAAACTGGTTCATGGAGTTATACGGGCATCTCACGCGGTAAAACACATATATCGGTCATTCATTCAATCATGTACATTCCGAAGTCCAACAACCCAATTTTCCCATCGCAATTCCCAATCTACCACATTTGAAAAGAGAGGGGAAAAATTTTTAAAATAAAAAAGACGACAGCTTTCTGCATCAGAACGAGATATCAAACCTGAACGAGATAATAGAAGATGCGGAGTCCCTCGGGATCCTTGCTGCTCTGCACATCGACCAGAGAACCAATTTTCGAGGTCGTGAACGAGATGTGCTCGTTCCCCATCACAATCTCCAACTCCTGTCTCCCCACCTTGTCTGGCTCTGGCCAGGTGCGGTCATCCTCCCTCATTATCTGCAACCAAACAGACAAAAAAAAACCCCAAAGAACAGGTCAGCACTTGGAAAAGGAAAACAAAACCTACCCCTGGAATCCCCCAAATCAAGAAAACTCAAAGCCCTAACCCTAAACCTAGAATTGGAGGAGGAGGAGGAGGAGGAGGAGGAATCACCTCGCTTTCGGAGATGATGCGCTGGCACTCTCGGAGGACGGAGGGGGAGAGGAAGACCTCCTTACGGATCATGGTGTCGTTCTTGTAGTTGGAGTTGTTGGCGTACCGGAGTTTTCCGTCGGGCCTGAACTCGAACTCCAAGAACTCGTGGCCGAACTTGCCCTTGTGGCCTACGTAGTAACGGAGGTAGAATTCACCTTCTGAGCTGCCGGCCATTGATTTGGGGTTTCTCCTCGGTCGCTCTTCGCTGATACCGGGTCTTTGATATTTGGGAAAATTACTTCTATCCTTCCCCTACCCAAAACTTTTTCAACACTTTCAAAACCTATTTCCTATAAGGAAATAAATTATAAGAAACATATTTCCTATAATATGTTTTTTTCTTGTGTTTGGTTCATTTATAAAAATAAGAAATAGATGAGATGAGATGAGTTGTTATTATATTATTGGATGATGTGACCCACACTTAAGGAAATCGATTTCCTAGCTTTTTTGGAGGAAATGAGTGGAAATGAAATGTTAATAAGATGAGATGAGTTGTCACCATATTATTGGATGATGTAAGTGATTTTTAAAGATGAGATGTGATGGAGATGAGATGATTTGGATGATGTGACTCATTTCTTGTGTTTGGTTTATTTTTAGGAGATTATATGAGATGAGTTGTGGGGTGAAAATAATATTTTATTGGATGTTGAGGTGAGTTTTAGGGATGGAAATGTATGAAAATAATATTTTATTGATTTCCTTGTACCCTTTTCCTTTTCTTAATTTTTAGGAAACCAATCAAACAGCTCCTTAGCCTTCAAAACACAAAGCCCAAGAGTTTAAAATATGTGAATATCATAATACTCTCTCTCTCTCTCTCTCTCTCTCTCTCTCTCTCTCTCTTTTCATGATGTCACTGTGATGATTTGAAATGAGTTTTGGGGGGAAAAAATTCTAGTTCCCTCTAAAATTTTCCAACAGCGTTGACATCGACGATGGAACTTTTCCGGCGTTCGTTCATGAGGCAAAGAAAATTGCGATCTTGAAGACGGTGATGATGAGTTGCGATAGATCCAGCATCGTCGTTCCGAAGAAAAAAACGGGAACTCCGGCGACTCCCGGGGTAATTTCCCCCTTTTTTAACTTGTACTTGAATCTGAGTGTTATATTTTTTATTATTTTACATATTGTTGTAATATTTTTTTTGAAATCGATGACTTGAGATTAAAACAGAGTCTGTAAATTTATATATTGTTGTTATTTTACTGTAATGAGTTTGTTGTTAAGGTTATGAGTTAGTTGTGAATGAATGTTACAAGTTGGTTTTGAAGGTTACGAGTTGGTTGTCAAGATTACGCGTTGGTTGTGAACCTCGGTAACGAGTTGGTTGTGAATGTTATGAGTTGGTTGTGAAGGTTAGTTAACAGCAATCATAATCAACTCATGGCTGAGATTCACAACCAACTTGTAACCTTCACAGAGTTGGTTGTGAAGTTTACGAGTTGGTTGTGAATGTTAGTTAACAACAATCACGATCAACTTATTACCAAGGTTCACAACTAACTTGTAACCTTCACAAACAACTCGTAACCTTCTTAATAAACTCATAACATTCACAACCAACGCGTAACATTCACAACAAATGTGTAACACTGACAACCAACTCGTAACCTTCTTTCACAACCAATTCATAACCTTAACAACAAGCTCGTAAAATAACAACAATATGTGAATTTATAGACTCTGCTTTAATTTTAAGTCAACGATTTCAAAAAAATTACAACAATATGTACATTTTAAAAAAATATAGCATCAGATTCAAGTAACAACCTAAATAGGGGGGGGGGGGGGGGGAGAATTACGCCGAGAGTCATCGGAGTTCTTGCATTTTTTCTTCCGGAACGACGATGCTGAATCCATCGCAACTCGCGTTGATCTTAATCTTCTTCATCTTAAACCGATCCACCGTCTTTGTCATCACCACGTCTTCGCTCACAATTAATATAAATTTAAGAGAAAACCAGAACACCCCCCCCCCTAAAAAAAACCCATTTCAAATCAATCACACTGATATCATGGAAGAGAGAAGAGAGAGAGAGAGAGAGAGAGAGAGAGAGAGAGAGAGAGAGAGAGAGAGAGAGAGAGAGAGAGTATTATGGTCTTTACATGTTTTAAACTCTTGGGTTTTGTGTTTTGAAGACTCAGAGAATTGTGGCTTTGTTTTTGGGGGTTTTGGGAGTGTTGAAAAAGTCTTGGGTGGGGGGAAGAGTAGTTGTTGTTATTTTGGGGGCTAGAAGCAATTTTCCCTTGATATTCTATACAGTTGGTTCTATGCCAGTTTAATTTTAAATATGGTCCCTCAAATCTCAGGGTTCGTTTATTAGTTCCTTAATTTTTAAATTGTTTTTGTTAGAGATTATGTTAATTTCTCTAACTATAATAGAATTAAAGCATTAACCCGACATTGAAAATCATCCAAACACACTGGGGGTTTCACATGGTGTTTTCTCTAACTCTAGTTAGGATTATAATAGTTGGAGAAAGTTCCGGTTTGGATACAAAGGTGGGGAGGGGAGGGGGAGTGATTGACTCAAACCCAATGGGAGGGAGTGGAAAGAAAAATGGTGGAATGAATTTATTTATGTTTGGATAGACGACGAGGGGATGAGAGGATACACTATAATATGTGTTTGTTTAGAATAGGGGATGAGAAGGGAATGAGGGCTACTTGACCAGTATATGCCCTTTTAATAAAAAAAAAAGAAAAAATTCCTTTTGGTTTTCTCATATAGGGCAATACTGAAATTTTAAGAAAATTTCATTTGAAACCCCTCCACTCCCCTCCCATTGCTAACTAAAAAGTATAAACATACACCATGTTAAGAGAGTTAGCATTGTAAGTGTAGGCACTAAAAAATGCCAAGGAATTAAACAAGATTGAACCTTGCTACAAGCATGACGATGCTCGTCATCATGATGAACCTCATCTTAGCCAATGAAGCCTATCAATAGAGTCGAAGTTCGTTGTCGGACGAAGTTCGCTTAGAGACGAAAATCCTCTAGAAGATGAAGCTCATCCAAGAGACGAAGTCCAACTGCAGACGAACCTCGTCAAATAGTGCCTCACCCCTCAGAAGACGAAGTTCGTCCAAAAACGAAGTTCGTCATTGAAGATGAAGTTCGTCGTTGCCATTATTGACGAACCTCGTGCATAGTCGGACCTCATCTGTCATAATTTTCAGAGGCTATATTTAAGGAGAGTTAATGATCACTAACTCACCCATTTAAGTGGGAGTTAATAACCACTAACTCTTTTATTATAAAGGGAGTTAAAGCCCAATTAACTCACTCCATAATGGTCCTAAGCCTC
>NC_033803.1:16343143-16350600 GCF_001876935.1 Asparagus officinalis
GGGGTTGAGAGGCTAGTCAAAAAGCCTCTGTCTCCTCCACTCTCATGGATCTTCATAGATCATCGGCTAATCATTTGGCCTTGGAGTGTTGAAGCTCATAACAAGCATGATGAGAGCCATTACAATGACGGACCTCGTCTCAAACAACAAAGCTTGTCGTTGAAAACAAGATTTGAAGCGCGTCAATGAAGACGAAGCTCATCAGTGAAGACGAAGCTCGTCAGACTTGCCTTATAAGATGAACATCGCTATATATTGAGGCTTGTCCAGTCTGACGAACCTCGCCATGCAGCGAGGCTCGTTGTCCATAGAAGATCCAGCTGTAACGGCTCAGAAGACCTAGTCAGCCACGTGGGCTAAACTTCAGGAGCACGTTACGCCCCATTAGCCAACGTGGGTTGAATTGGAGGAGGCAGTTAAGCCCTCTACCCATAATTTTAGCACGTCGGTTACGTGCTAAAACTCTATAAATAGCCGCAAGCAGCTATAAAGAGGGGACTTAGAGACTTTTGAGAGGATCTTTGGTAATCGCGTGAAGGGAGATTAGTGTTCGTATTCTCGTGATCTAAGCCACAGTCAGAAGCTTTTGTGATCTTGTTCTGATCGTCAACGGGAAGCAATCTCGGCTTGAGCATCGAGAGAAGCGTCCTTTTGCCACAAAGAACCCACTTTTAAACAAAAGAGAAGCCAAATTAATCTTCTCTTCTTCTGTAATCGAGAGAGAGTGTGAGTGATTGTAAGGGATTCGTACCAAGTGATCGAACTCATTTCTTAAAATAAGAAAATCAACTAACTTTAATTTTTCGACTCTACAGTAAGCCTCCCCCCTCCCTTCCCATCCCCTTCCGAAAAACTCTATCCAAACTTAGTGTGAGTTTGATGAAGCTCTTGAGTGTTGAAGAAAAAGAAATTGGCGGATTAGAATTTTAGTTGAAGCAGGTTGCGGGTATAAACCCATTATAAACGGATTGGTAATATTCTAAAAGATAGAGTTAATTATGGTGGGGGCGTTACGAGAAAACCATCTAATTCCGTTAAATTTAACAAAACTTCACTCTTATAAATAAAGTCACCTAACAAGAGAGATAAGTTTGCGAGAAAATTTAAGATTTGAGAAATTAATAAGCATATACTGAAAATTGAGGGACTACTTGGCAAGTAAGAATGATTTAAGTGCCTAATATGCAATTACTTTTCTCAGTTTAATTAAATACTAAACGAACCTACTTACCTAAACAGTTTCTTAAATTAGTAGTTTGCCCTCTGTTAACTAAACATTGGATTATCATGTAAATTGTTAGAAACATTTCCCGAGTTCACTTGGATATGATTAGAATGACTCAACTATACCCCAAAGTTGATAATTTCAACTAAAATACCCATGTACAACTTTATTTACTCCCGCACATATGGTTTCCCCAAATTAGTTTTTTCCTTCAACTGGAAAAATTTCACGTAAATTTTTCCACGTGCAAACCATATGGAAATTTTCAGATAAATATTTCAACATTTAATGGGAACATTCAAATATTTAACAAAAAATAAGGTAGTAAAGTGCTACAATAAAAAACAATAAGGTATTTAACTGTCAAGAAGAAAAAAAGATTGGATATGTAGGTGCAAAGTCATGTAAACTATAAGGAATTTATTTGCTATTTGCCCTCAATTAAAATATTTATAGAACTTAAATATCTCAACACCTATTTTGAGTTACTAGTTGGATTGCACGTGCAATGCACGTGGTAAAATTTTTAATATTAATTTAAATTATAATTATATTTATGAAAAGATTTGGTATAAATTTAATGAATGTACACAATATATATGAACATAAGCTAAAAATTAAAAATGTTTGAATAATACATTTATATTTAAGGATCAATTATGCGATAGTAGAGTGGTTGTATCTACAAGGTGATTGATCAATCAAATACAATAACAAGAATATACCTAAAAGTAATGTTTGAAGATGTGGATGTAAATCCAAACAAAATCTTCTGACTGCACTTTGTGTTTCCCTTTAGACTGATGAATTATAGCTGTCATGAAGTTAACCATTGGAAATTGACTGATAACAACATGAACTTCCCTGTAGATAAATTTAAATCATAGTTAATTACTTAATTGTATACTCTACATAAGGTAATAGTCTACTTTAACAAAAATAAAGTTCTACACAGATACCATGTCATATTCCAAAAAGCATTATACGGTTTAGTTTATTTTCACCTGATCTTGTACCTGAGGATTTATCCAAAACAAAGTTAGACAAACAACATATTTTTAGTTTTTTCTCTTCCCAACTCATGTGAATATCCCAACCAAAACCATGCTCATTTGCAATGCAATTGAACGATAGGAACTCATTGATCACCCAACCTTGCAATCATGCAGTACTCAGTTTGAAATTTTATGAAACACTTAAAAGTTCAAAAGGACATAATTATTAGATAAAACTATATCCCATTGACTCCACTCTCTCGAAAACACACATTTACATTTTCGAGTAAGAACTGACAGGATCTCTAGCAGTGGTTTTTTCATCAGGTACACCCAAAAAAATCTCACGATCAAACCGTTTGCACAAGCCAGCGTGCTTCATCATCAGTGAGCTTGCTGGTGAGCACAATGTCTCCGCGAACGAGCACCAAGCCCTTGGTCTCTGCAAACTCAGTGTAGTAGGTGACAGTGAAGTAAGGGCTTGCTTGAGTTCCTCTTGCTTTGTAATCCTCAAGGCTGGTGAAGATCATGTAAGGAGTTTGTACTGGGAAAATGAAGATAGAAAACTCATAAGCTTGATGTTCTACAAGGAGTATAACTTTGAGCATGGTTTTTTGTTAATGAAAGTCAAACGGTGGCTTCTTTGCAACATTCCATCTAATTCCATTTAGTAAATGAAAATTCCAGGTATGAGAAGGCAATAGACCAAGATATAGAAACTTTGTGTCATATGATCATTAAAAAAACAAAAAAAAACATGATAACCAAGGAAATCAACAGTTTTTTTCCTTCGGAATTAAAAGTGTTTCTGATTAGTTGCAACTTAAAGGGAGCAAGAAAAAGTCATCTTCTGTATATATTACATTACACATCACATTTTCATTTATTTTTGTTTTTAATTTGTAGAACAGATTACTAACTTTGATAAGATGTAAGGAGTAATTTGAAATGTTTCAGTCACTTGAAAATAAACCAATCAATGACATTCTATGTCCAAATGCTGGAAATATAGAGAAATACCAATCACAATCAATTTAAGATATAATATTTAGGAAAAGTTGCCACTTTCTGCATTGAATTGCTAAAATGACAGTAGCTAAATTAACATGGGTGAGCCATGAAATACACCAACATTCTACTTGATTGAACTGAAAGACAGGATACTTGCAAATATGAGGTAACAGAATATCACATTTTGTGCTAATGGATGAAAGTGAAGTATCCATAAGGGTGCATGAATTCTATCAGAACCTTGCATGGTGCGGGATAACCTGAGCCAAATAAGGGAGAGTGAAAAGTCCAAACTGCCCCCTAAAAAAGGTGCACTACTTGGCTGAGAATGCCCCGCGCCGGTTTACTGTGATATGAACTAACTGAATGTATGGACTTACATCTAGATGCTTAATTGGTTCATCAGGTTTACTTTGGTACATAAGTCCTTTCTTCCATGTAGAACTTGTGCATGTGCACTGCATAGGCCCCTTTTACTTTGTGCTACCTTAAAAAAAAAAGAAATATTGACCTTATTTTAAGTCTTTCCTGATATTAGAATTATACAAATATATAAAGGTCTAACAATAAACATTGCACCATCTAGTATTGGACATAGCCAAAATATGTACCTTTTTAATATATTAAATATACTTGATATCTCATAATTTATTACTGCTATATTCTAATCCATATTTAATGGGACATGTAATAGATATCCATATTTGTCAAAAGATGAATATGAAATCAGACAAAGATCATATTTCTCTATTTGAATTATTCGTATTTGTTTACACCCACAATTGATTCCTGTCCATAACAAAGCCTGGAAACCATCTATAGATTACTCAAGGTTTTAAGACGAAAGAATGGGGAAGAGTTTGAGGTAAAAGGTTAAAAATGAAGTATTGAAACATGGAACTATACAAATAACAGCAAGCAATTAGTTATTGAACTGTCTTTCACATGCCATGGTATGTCTGATACTTCAAATACTGTTATTGTGAAATTGAAAAATATTCTTTTACCCTACATACTACTATGAGTTGAACACATGGCTCCTGAGATGATCAATTATGTAATAAAAATCATATCCAACTGTTACACAAGAAGGCTTCCCACATGTATAATGATCTAAAAATCTAACAATATATTTTCACCTTTCTATAATGAGGTTCTCAAAAGTCAGTCTGTAGCTAGCACGAAGTGAGTCTGTAATTAGCATGATTTCCGTACAAAACACATTAATTGGTGAAAGAAAAAATAGACACAAGACTGGTGACTTTGATGACATATCTATCATATTTACGAAGATTCGTGATTAAAGAATAGGGATAAATACCTCACAGAAAATAAGAATAACTTGGGATCATAAATCCATAAATTGCCAGAATGTTCATATAACACCTCTAAAGGTAATAGAGATAAACCTTGAAGGAATATGTTGACGTAGCCGCTTCCCCTCCATAAAGGAATAACAAAATGCCGGCTACAAAAACATAAACAAAAGGGGGAAATAAGTTATATGAAAGCATAATAACAAGCACCCAAATTGAAAGTAAAAGAGTACCATGTACTTGATCTTTGCTCCAACAGGTGGTATAACTTTGCTTTCATTGATGTACCTATATGACCTCTTCCCAAATGGTACTGGAGTTTCATTCAAAAAAGAGAAGGAAAATCAGTCAGTCAGTCAGTTGAGCTATAAACTGTTGGAAAGTCCTCATGGTTAAAGAAATTGCAACAGAGATATGAAAACAAAGGACCTGGTTTCGTTCTTATGAGAAGCTTATAACATTCACATCTGCTAGGTAGATTTCACCATTGTGGCAACAAGATGTTGGTGGCTCGTGTTCAAATTTTTTTTGCTCCACAAAATGAACAAGACTTTGGAGTGCGTAGTTTATGTAATAAAGAACATACTGGTTCATGGTTAATTTGACCTAGAAAAAAATAATAGTTTTTAGTGTTTAATAAATTTAGATATATAAAATCATGTAATCATTTTAATAAAATATAAAATTAATCTATGCAAGCCTCCATGCTCATATTCCCGCTGTTGCGCTCCACAAAACAAAACAATCTTACGTTTTCGCTTGCTATTGGTACTACTGCCAGCAAAATCATTCGTTTTCCTCTTTCTATTATTATCAATGACCTTCTGAATGTAAGTTCTCTTCTGATCAACATTCAACTGATTATATTTGGTGTTTCTACTCTCATGTATTAGAATTTGTTCTTCTGTTAAAAAATAATAAAATATACTATTAATAAACATAAATACACATAAAACAATAATAATATATATTTATTTATGTTGAATTCAAACCTTGGTTTGAAGTCATTTGGAAGAAGGTACTCTTATGCAAATGTATAGTGATTATGCAATCCAAGAAGTTGAATGTAAATTTCTACAAGGAAAAGAAAATTTAATGCGTTAAATTATTAATTTTATTTAACATAAGTATAGCAATGAATATAATTTGAGAGAATAAGTATATTTTAATTAATGTTCAATAGTATTTAAGGTTTTTTTTGGAAAAGCTTGGTACACTATACATGCATCAGTGATCACAAATATCTCATATGCTAAGGTTAATTCTGTTTTTTGAAGTCATATAATAATAATAATAATAAATATTTAAGTGAAGAAGAAGATAAATACAAGAAAATAGAGTTACTATCACTATGAATAAAATAAAGAGAAAATAGAAGAAAGTTGCTTAACTCACCTGAATCACCGATAAATTTAGAAATGTTTTCAAAAAAGAACAAGGGAAATCCAACCAAGTAGAATATCTGCATTAATATGAAAAAATGTTAAATTATTAGGAACGGTATAATGTGTGCATTAAAACAAGTAAAGAAAATTAAGAAGATTAGGGAGTATTGAGTCTAATAGGATTCTATCAGGAAACAAAGCAAATATATCAACCAAAATATTTAGAGAATGAGGGTTTTAGTAAGGCTAACAAAAAAAATATTCAATTGTAGAAACAGGTACAGGGATTATAAATATGAGGCTTGTCTACGCTTTTAGTTTGATGTTTCTAAGAAATCGTATATTTCTCCACTGACCAAACAGGCAAGAGACACTGAGACAGAGATGCATGATATTATTATGAACAGAGATACAACCAAATTAAGTTATACAGGCAAGAGACACTGAGACAGAGATGCATGATATTATTATGAACAGAGATACAACCAAATTAAGTTATTCACATTACCTTATGAAATATTTAGTAGGAAATCAATTTCTAGCTTAAATTTAGTAGGAAATCAATTTCTAGCTTTTTTGGTAAGCGCTCATATGTATATGATCTTATAAACTATGTTGCACCATTTCATATTATTTATAAAGGCCACTGTTCTTTCTCGTCCAATTGGGGCTTTTATCATATCATTTACATAATCCCTGCAAGTATCTTGGTTGAAAATAGCCAACCACAGACTCTAGCGAGGAGAGATGGAAATATATTTGGGTGGAGATACATACACAAAGAGAAGAAGTCAATAGAGTAAGTTGTAAGCTTATTTGCAATCAGGCCACATACTCATATTTAGTAGTACGTAAAACTAAAATATAAACCGCAAGAAATAGCATAAAGAGCTTGATAAAGATGCATTCTTTCAAACAAATTCAATCCTCCATTCCTTCGACATCTAAGACAAACAAATTCAACACATAACAGAGTCTATGTCTCAATATTAAAAATACTTCAGATCTATATCCATTCTATGACACTTGATTGAGAAACTCATAGCATCAAGTCAATGAATGGATGCAAGGAATTTCTAACATCATGTTGTATGCAAATTCTTCAAAGAACTAATAACTGAAACTTTAAGTCAATAGGAATTGAGTTTCCAAAGATTCAGAGAAAAACATCATCTAGAAAATGGAATATGGAGCTGAGAAAAAGATCGAGTAGCAGATATATTAATATCTAAAAAAAAATCTGCAAGAAAACTTTAAGATCTTACGAAATTGGAAAGACAAAATCAACAAAATAAACATTTAAACAATAATACAAAGAACAATTAAACATAGAGTTTACAGAATATATCCCTCTATAGAGCCTGGGAACCCTCATATCTTGCCAAGAATTCCCTTGTAACACATCCCCCCACCCCGCCCACCCCCAAACCCCAAACGCGCGACCCGGCCCCCAGCCGCACAAAAAAGAACAAAAACGCAACCCCATCCCACCAAAAAACAAACTCACCAACAAGACAAAAAAAGC
>NC_033803.1:16351858-16364231 GCF_001876935.1 Asparagus officinalis
CGAAAACCACCCCATCCCACCAAATAAAAAAAACAAACCAACCAACTAAAAAAAAAGCACCCAGTCTACATTAAGTGATGTCTGTATACAAGGTGATACATATTCTCAGATTTCCTCAGCATGTTCTAACATATAAATTGAACCCTTGTTTCATAAATCTTAATATGCAAGATCTTTTTTCTTTTAGGGCAAATAACCTGCAAGAAATTGTACATATGAACTACTATACCAGAGCACGTAAGGAAATGTTTACAGACAGCAACAATATAGAAGCCCTTAATGAGAGCAGAAAACTAAGATAACAATAACAGGTTTTATACCAACATCTTCAAGGTATAACTAAAACTAAGGTAAAAAATGGGATTTCAAGTTCCAACTCATATCCAGGCTCAGGCAATTGCAGTTGTAATCGAGGGGAAAGATGTGTATCCTTTTTTATTCTCTATATATTTCATTGGAAATTGTTTGTGGAAAAATTTGCAGTAAAAGAAATAAAGAAAAATTGATTTGTATTCCTTTAATCTCAGTTACAATTGGATTTTCTGATTACAAAAGAGAGGAGAATGATCTGGATTCTCCCCTTTGTTTAATTCTGGGTTCTTCACGGTGGCGATGAGATGCCTCCCTCGAATGCTCGCGTCGAGTTTGCTTCTCGTTGACGATCCGATGTCTTGTTTCACTAGAACGTGGTCTTCTCCTCACGATTTGACGTTGTGGAGAACTCTGAACGAGTTTAAAACTCTATGAAAGAGTTGATTTAACCGAAAGTCGGTTATAAGCCAAGGATGAAGAAGATCTTGTTGCCGATCTCCAAAGCTCTAACCGAAGGATGAAGAATCCTCTTTTCACTGCCAAGAAGTTCCAACAGACCGACCCCTGAACTGAATTGATTTTCAGTTATTTATAGGGGATTAAGGGGTGTAACCACCTCCTTAATTCGCTCCTAAGTGGGGCTAATGGGATGTAACCGCCCCCTTAAATCACTCCTGAGTGGAGTTGTGATCCCCTCAGATCGTGGGAAACGGTTTTGAAACCGTTCAGCTCGTGTTTGAATGAGTCAAACGCAAAATCCATGTTCTGATGCGAATTCTGTATTCAAACGCAGTGTTTGGAAGCTCAGACGCAGCAATTTGGAAGCTGCGTTGGCATCTTGTTGAAAGCTGTGTTTGACAGCTTGGGAGCTGCGTTTGGCGGCGGTTAGAGTTGCGTCTGGCAGCGAGTGAAGCTGCGTTGGGTAGCGGTTGGAGTTGCGTCTGGCAGCGAGTGAAGATGCGTTGGGCAGCGGTTGGAGTTGCGTTGAGCAACGGTATAGAGCTGCGTTGGGCAGCGGTATAAAGCTGCGTTGGGCAGCCGTATAGAGCTGCGTTGGGCAGCGCTTGGAGCTGCGTTGAGCTGTGGTTGGAGCTGCGTTGAGCTGCGGTATGAGCTGCGTTGAGCTGCGTTCGTGGCTATGAACGCGATGCGTCTTGATGCTGGTGTGCGGGGAGGACTTCCACAGTTTGATTTGAAGAGACCGTCGATTTGTAGTCTCTTTCTGTCGAAGCGTTGCAAAGATCGTCACTTCGTCTTGGCTCCTTGAGAATATGAGAGTCGTCAGATTGTAACTCCCGATGTTGATTATGAAGGCTGTTTGATTAGAGCTTCCATCAGTTGTCGTGAAGGTCGTCAGATTGTAACCTTCAGCGATCTACGTGAAAGTCTTCAAATTGTAGCCTTCTGGAAGTCGTCAGATTGTAACTTCCATCATCGGTGTTTTGATGGGGATCAGCTATCTATTGTGATTTTTAGACAGCCTACAGAACCCCCTCCAAAGTTTTCGAAAGTTCGCGGTTGACTGGGACGAATTTTCGGAATACTTTGGATTTCAACTCTGATCTTAGAGCTGTTGATTCCTTGTGGTAAAGGATTTGTTCTCTGCACTTGCTTCGAAGGCATCTTGGTTGAAGGGATTTGCCACGTAGGACCTGTGTGAAGGTATGCGCCATAATCCTGCTTCTGGAATGTGGGGGTGGACCCTCAACGTTTTGACTTAAGACATGGAATTGACTTCCGTACATTTTTGATTAAGTCTTTGAGACTTGTCTTTGGCTCATCTGTTTTAAGTCTCGGCTCACATCCATTAAGCTGATGGACCTGCAAACGTGCATAGGATTTTTGGCAAACCCTCAGCCATCAACGGATTTGATAAGCCTTTACCGACTACCGTTTGAGTCGGGCTAGCATGTGGATTGTCTAAGTCCGTTCCACATGTAACGTTGTGCTAAGAGAATGAACCCTCTTAGACTTGATGCTATGATTTTGAATACATAGACTTTGTCATTTTCACGGGAAACGACTAACCGGCAACGCGTGTTAGGCGTAGGCTTATCTCTAATTAGGGATCGAGATAAAGTCCCCCATGCGTAAAAGGCATGGATTTTGGTGCTACGATGTTGAATACGTAGACTTTACCACTGTTTCTTCCTGTGTTATATTTTCACTTGAAACACTAAAAGAAAATTAGAAGCGCCAGAGGTGTAATATTAACTTGGCATGAATTTTCACTTAGAGTGAAATTAATAAATTTTCTTTATTATCACTAGGATAATTCCAGAAAATATTTAATCCGTTGGGGATTTTATAATGACAACTTGCTATTCTTGTTGAAAAAGGATTAACAAGTTCATTGGGGGTTTGACTGTTAGAGGTGTGATGTTAACCTAATAATATTTTTATGGACCTATCGCTCCGTTGATGAGAGTCGATAAGTGGAAAGTGTTACGATCGGAGCAACTTTGAGGACCTATCGCTCTATTGACGACAGTTGATAAGTTGATTTTGTCAGAGATGTTTGATATTAATGTGACAAGAGAATGTTACGATCGGAGCAACTTTGAGGACTTATCGCTCTATTGACGAGAGTCGATAAGTTGATTTTGTCAGAGGTGTGATATTAACATGACAGGAGAATGTTGCGATCGGAGCAACTTTGAGGACTTATCATCCTATTGAAGAAGATTGATAAGTGATATTAACGTGACAGGATTGTGTTGCGATAGGAGCAACTTTGAGGACTTATCATCCTATTGACGAGGATTGATAAGTGGGTTTTGTCAGAGGTGTGATATTAACATGACAGGAGAATGTTGCGATCGGAGCAACTTTGAGGTGTGATATTAACATAACAGGAGAATGTTGCGATCGGAGCAACTTTGAGGACTTATCATCCTATTAACGAGGATTGATAAGTGGGTTTTGTCAGAGGTTTAGTGTTAACGTGACAGGATTGTGTACTTGTGATTTGAACAAGATTTTGGGGACTTGCGTCTCGCTGGGGAAACTTGCTAAATGAGTTTATCATCAAAAGCGATAAATTTTGATGCTTGTGATTTGAACAAGATTTTGAAGACTTAGCGTCTTGCTGGGGAAGATTGCGATTTGAGCAATTTTGAGGACTTATAATCCTATTGGTAAGGATTGATAAGTTGATTGTCAGAGGTGTATTGTTAACGTGACAAATTGGGCGTGATGCAAGTTGAATGCATACTCTGTGGGGATGATGATCGTCAGAAGTGTAATGTTAACTTGACGATGTGAAAGATTTATTACTCTTAATCCAATGGATTCCAAGTAACCAACCCCCAGTCTTGATTAAGACTTAGCAGGGGAATAAAAAGAGGTAGACAAGGCACATCACCTAGTGGGGCACTATCCATAAAGTCGGAATAGAGGCACATCACCTGGTAGGCCATTATCTGATGAGTTTGACTATCAGAGGTAACTGTTAACGTGATAGTTTTGTGGACCCGCCATCCTACTTGAAGAGGATTGGTGGGGGAAATTAAAGGAAAAGGACTATCAGAGGTGACGGTTAACGTGATAGTTTTGGTGGTCCCGCCATCCTACTTGAAGAGGATTGATGGGGGAATTTGGAGAAACTAGACTATCAGAGGTAACTGTTAACGTGATAGTTTTGATGGATTTTGTGGTTGACAGAGGTATTCTATTAAACATAACAACTCAGAAAATTTATTACTCATAATCCAATAAACCAACCCCCAGTCTTGAACAAATGCAGGGGGGGAAAAAGAGTAGGCCACTATCTAATGAGTTTGACTATCAGAGGTAATTGTTAACGTGATAGTTATTGGAGACCCGGCGTCCTACTGAAGGGGATTAGCTTCAGTGGTCGTAGTATCTTTCCCTTTTGACTGAGGAGATTGAGCTTGGTCTGATTACTTAGGAGAAGGTTGGGCTTGGCCCGATTGCTCAGGTTGATCCTGCCTACTTTGTTCTTCAGCTTTGATCCTGGCAATAATCTTTTGAGCCTGTTCACCTTGAGAGGTTAGTTGTCTCTAAGAACGATATTCTGCAACTCCGATTCGGGCTAGGAGGTCGGTCTGCAAGTTGTGCCGACAGGTCTCTACTAAGGTAGACTGTGTCATACCTGACGAACACCGGAGAGCCATGATTCGGAACCTCTTGACGAAGGCTTTGACGGACTCCCTCTTCTTCTTCTTAGTGGCGAGGAGGGTATGGATGGAGACTTCTGTATCCTCTTCAAAGAATCTTGACAAGAAGAGTCTCTCTAAATCTGTCCACCTTTGGATACATCCGGCAGGTAGTTTCCTGAACCATTCAAAGGCAACTCCCTTGAGGGTGCCAATGAACAATCGAGCCAGTATGTCGTCGTTTGATATCATATTCCCAGTCTGTGATTTGAAATGATAGATATGTTGGTTCGGTGATCCTGTGCCGTCAAAAGTTTGTAGCGTCGAGACTTCGAATTTTGGAGGATAAGGGGCTGCATCCCATTCGGCAGGATATGGTCTGATAACTCCCTCGTCTTGGAGCTCGCTTCTGTTGGCAATGACATTGAGGTGGGTTTCCAATTCTTCCATTTTAGCAGACTGGAGATTCTGCTCGTTCTCCGTCTCTCTTTCTTCATCAGAGGAAGATTCTAGATTGTGGGCTTCTTGGTCAGAAACCGTGTCATCAACCACTTTTCCCTTCCCTTTGCTTGTGTGAGGTCGGGATGAAGAGGTTTTTCCTCTCCGGGAGGATTCTTGCCTAGGTGGCAACTCTGTCTTCTGAGATTTAGCCTTGTCTGCGACGAGTTGAGTCAACAGGTTTAGGAGTTCATTGAGGGTCTTCTGCTGTGATTTGAGCATGGCGTCTTGCTCAGCAACCCTCTTTGAAAGATCTTCAGAATGTTCTGCCATGTGGGTGAAGCTCCCATGCCTAATGAAAGAGCTTGATGATTGAGACTCAACAATGGCTGAATGTTCATCATCGGAATTAGTTCTTGTGGCTAACCTCCGATAGTTGACAGGGGGAATGGTTCCTGTTTGCGTCCGAGTGCGTTGATAGATTCCTTCAATCTTGTTAGCGATTTGTCTGACGGTCGGTGAACGACTTGTCTCTGAGTCATCGGAATTAGGACTTGAGGCTTTCCCTCTTCCGATCACATTGATAGTGACCCCGATCACATTGATAGTGACTTCAGGATACTCGGTCTCTGGAGACTTCTTCCTGGGAGAACGTCGTCGTTGGTTGGGCAAAGCAACGTTCGTAAATTAGTCGAACACCAACAGTTTGACCGCATATGAGTAGCATTGACATCCTGAGATAACCGTAGGAATCAGTCGTTCACATTGGAATGAACGAATGACTTGTTGCATCGGTCTTTCTCTCGATATGAACTCTCTCAAATCTATTGTGAAGATTCAAGGAGAATTACTCACTGATCGTGAGGTTTGAATTGGAACCCCCAGTCCATGATTGGACAGGACTGGCTCTTGGTGAACATGGATCTGGTTGAGATGCCTTGAATCCAAAGACTTCTTATATCTGCCCCTCGATCTAATCGCGCTACGCAGAGTATTCGGGGGTCTCGTTGCCCGGTCAACGAACCGGGAGGGGGCGGCGCGCCCCTGGCCAGGGGGTCCGGGGGGGATGGAATACCCCCCGGTGGGGTTCGGGACAGCGCCCCGAAGCTCCACGGTATACACCAGGTTCGGTATTGAATTTCGCCACCCGAACGCATGCCTGAGCTCCAGGTGTTGCTGGTAAAACGCAGTTCTGAGGGCTGCGTTCAGTCTTATTCACACAGAGCCTATGTTTGGGCTCATGGACGCGAGGCTTGCATTCTGAAGCAGAAACGCAGAGCACATGGTTGTGTTTAGGCTCACAAACACGAAGCTCGTGTTGACTTGAGGATCGGCATTCTCGGAGATACGCTCGTTGTAGGGATCTCCTCCACCATCGAGCGGCGTTCTTCTTAGCCTGCTTCAAGGCCTTTGTCACCTCCATGGGCATCTTTCGACCCGATACCTGTCGTCTTGGCGCGAGTTTGGCTGAAGCTGAGCCCACTCCATCGTGGAGGGGTTGTCCGAGCAGTCTTCCTTAGGCGGTTCGGCTGCAATTGGAGCAGTTGGAGCTTTAGTTTCTTTGGAGACTTTGTGGATCTTGCGCATAGCCTTGGGGCTAAGGGATCCGGAGGAGAGGGCCTCCTCAAACTTGGCTTGATCAAACGCTACCACGAGAGTTTCGACGGTTGTTCCAGTGAGATGAACGTCGGATTGCGCCACCACTTCTTCGTCAGTGTTCCAGTGAGATGAACGTCGGATTGCGCCACCACTTCTTCGTCAGAGAAGCTTTTCCCCAGCAGAGTTGCCATCTTTTGTTTGTGGGAAAATTTGCAGTAAAAGAAATAAAGAAAAATTAATTTGTATTCCTTTAATCTCAGTTACAATTGGATTTCCTGATTACAAAAGAGAAGAGAATGATCTGGATTCTCCCCTTTGTTTAATTCTGGGTTCTTCACGGTAGCGATGAGATGCCTCCCTCGAATGCTCGCGTCGAGTTTGCTTCTCGTTGACGATCCGATGTCTTGTTTCATTGGAACGTGGTCTTCTCCTCACGATTTCACGTTGTGGAGAACTCTGAACGAGTTTAAAACTCTATGAAAGAGTTGATTTAACCGAAAGTCGGTTATAAGCCAAGGATGAAGAAGATCTTGTTGCCGATCTCCAAAGCTCCAACCGAAGGATGAAGGATCCTCTTTTCGTTGCCAAGAAGTTCCAACAGACCGACCCCTGAACTGAATTGATTTTCAGTTATTTATAGGGCATTAAGGGGTGTAACCACCTCCTTAATTCTCTCCTAAGTGGGGCTAATGAGATATAACTGCCCCCTTAAATCACTCCTGAGTGGAGTTGTGATCCCCTCAGATCGTGGGAAACGGTTTTGAAACCGTTCAGCTCGTGTTTGAACGAGTCAAACGCAAAATCCATGTTCTGATGCGAATTCTGCGTTCAAACGCAGTGTTTGGAAGCTCAGACGCAGCAATTTGGAAGCTGTGTTGGCATCTTGTTGAAAGCTGCGTTTGACAGCTTGGGAGCTGTGTTTGGCGGCGGTTAGAGTTGCGTCTGGCAGCGAGTGAAGCTGCGTTGGGTAGCGGTTGGAGTTGCGTCTGGCAGCGAGTGAACCTGCGTTGGGCAGCGGTTGGAGCTGCGTTGAGCAACGGTATAGAGCTGCGTTGGGCAACGGTATAAAGCTGCGTTGGGCAGCCGTATAGAGCTGCGTTGGGCAGCGCTTGGAGCTGCGTTGAGCAGTGGTTGGAGCTGCGTTGAGCTGCGGTATGAGCTGCGTTGAGCTGCGTTCGTGGCTATGAACGCGATGCGTCTTGATGCTGGTGTGCGGGGAGGACTTCCACAGTTTGATTTGAAGAGACCGTCGATTTGTAGTCTCTTTCTGTCGAAGCGTTGCAAAGATCGTCATTTTGTAATCTTTGCTTTAGCTCTCTGATATATGAGAGTCGTCAGATTGTAACTCCCGATGTTGATTATGAAGGCTGTTTGATTAGAGCTTCCATCAGTTGTCGTGAAGGTCGTCAGATTGTAACCTTTAGCGATCTACGTGAAAGTCTTTAAATTGTAGCCTTCTGGAAGTCGTCAGATTGTAACTTCCATCATCGGTGTTTGATGGGGATCTGCTATCTATTGTGATTTTTAGACAGCCTACAGAAATTTGAAATTTCTCTATATATTTCATTGGAAATTTAAAATTTCTCTTTTTAAATAGTTCCCCCCCCCTTAGATGGAGATTATAGACTTGTTAATGCCGTTACTGGGACCGGAAAGACTATTGTGTATCTCGCACCAATTGTGAATTTACTTTAGGCTTATGATCAGCGGATTCAACGATCCGATGGGAATTTGGTATGCTCACATAGTAGTTTGTGCTTTTATATATTAGTTCATCATAGTAATGATACATTTGGTCTTCTCATTAAAAGTGGGAAAAAAGAACATTTGGGATTAACATTTGACTGACAATATGTATCAGCGTTGGTTCTTGTGCCGACGCGAGAATTGTGCATGCAGGTTTATGAGATTCTGCAGAAGTTACTACATTGTTTTCATTGGATAGTTCCTGGTTATATCATGGGTGGAGAAAACAGAGAAAAGGAAAAGTCTAGGCTGCAAAAAAGTTGGAGTTTGCTAGTTTTCTTGTCTATTCAGATAACTTGAACATAGTTGGTACAAACTTCTTTTCTGGGGTGGTGTTTAATTAATATACAATGCGATCAATCCTAATACATAAACTTTTCTTGAACCTTCATGTTAGGTATCATCAACATCTAATCCAGTTTTTCAGGTTGAGTTTTCCGCTTGAGAAATTTTCTCACTTTTTGTGTTTATCAATTAGCATGTATATGCAATTGAGCATTTGTGGTAGTGGATACTCAAAAACGATACGTTTGTTGTGCAATTATGAGCTACTTTTACTTCTGGGCATGACCCTGTACTTGGAAAGGTTACATTTACCTCTTTATTTCTTTGTTCTGGCATGATATACTTATGTACTTATTCAGTCAAGATCTATGATAGCTTTTTAATGATTTAATCATTATTTTGAGGCATCATAGCTATAAATACTTGAACTATAGTTGCATGTCATGTGTCTGCTACAGGTCTTGCTTATTATTCACCTCTGTTATCAGTTCATGAAAACAGAAAATGATTTTCTAATTTTTTATGTCATCATTATTTAATCAACATAATTTTTCAATTCAGTTGTGTGGATCTGATCGAGTAGAATCTTTACTCTGTTCTCCTATGCATTGTGTACCATACTCCTCTACAGATTTAGTATATTATTTGCTCCTACTGTTGTCTTTGAACAACCACTTCATTTTCGCAAAATTTTATACAACAAATATCATGCTTTCTTCGTAATTCTACGTAAATTAATTGTCTACATATGTCTAACAATATAAGCAAGCAAATAATTGGAATATAACAAACCCAGTCAAGTTTCCCCTTTTGTGTCTACAAATACTATCTAACAAACTCAGTCAAGTTTCCCCTTTTGTGTCTTAAAATACTATCTAACAAAGTCGTCCACCCCTAATTTCCTCAAGTCAGCTCAAAATTATGTCTGCAAATACTATCTAACAAACGCAGTCAAGTTTCCTCTTTTGTGTCTGAAAATACTATCTAACAAAGTTGTCCACCCCTAATTTCCTCAATTCAGCTCAAAATAAAAAAACTAATTCACCAAATTTAACTAAAAGGACATAAACCATAAATTCAAAAAAAATAACAATTGAATTTTTACCTGTTGAAACTGACACAGGAGCAAGATGAAGACTTGAAGCAAGCCCTAATTCGGACAATCCTTGACCTATTGTTGAATTAGAACAAAATGAAATGATGGCTAATTAGAACACAATTAAATGAATTTTTTCTTTAAAATTAGAACCAATGAGAGAAATGAAGAACAAAAAGTTGAGATGATGAATTGAGCAGAAAGCGTAGGAAAAATTTAGTAATACCTTCTTCAATGAAATTCCTTGCTGGTTCTACCCAATGCAAAAAATCTGACAAATGAGGAGATGATGGCAGAGACAGGTTGATGATTAGGGAAATAACAATCATCTTTTGAAATTGATGGCTTAAGATCGTGCGACTGCGTAACGTAAGAACCGAGAAGAGGTGCCGAGATGAAGGGTAACAGATGAACTGGTGAATGTAATTCATCTCTAAAAGTTGTTGGAGGTAATGGAAGATCGGAGGAGGAGGAGGAGGAGGAATTGAAAGGAGTAAAGTTTGGTAATTAAAAGGACCGGTGAATTGAAAGGACTGATGAGTTGAAAGGAGGAATATATTCGTAACTGATGAAAGAGTATTTTGGGGAGGCTATTTTGGGATATGTTTGGTAATTAAATTGGGGGTAATGCTATTTTGGGGAGAGTAAAGTTTTTCATGAACTCCCTCTTTTAAAGGGTAGATAGATATGCTAAAGGAGAATTTTAAAAAAGACCATTTTCAAAAAATAATTAATAAAAATGATATTTTTATTAAATAACTAGCAAAATTGATATTTTTTTGCCAGCTCACTAAGGCTAGCCAAAAAGAGTGTTGAAACACATGGGACTAGTAGTCCCGTGTGTTAAACAGAAACAAGCAAGAAACCCATACTCTGATGTGCCCTTCGAAAGCACGACAAAAGTGCTAGCAACCCAAAACATCACCCTCCATAGTGAAATGCAGATAACTACACCCCCAACACATACAAGAACTAAGTAATTCTCTTCCAAAATGACTTCACCTGTAGCCCTAAAGCCCCTCTCTCATGCAAAAGCCTGATTTGATCTTTGATAGAGGATCATTGTCTATTGATTCCCCAAACCCAGCATTGAATTTCCGATAGTGAAGGTTCTAATTGGAACTAGCTGCCTTGAATTGGAAAACCCAGGTGGGGAAAAGGTTTTTGGGTTAAAAATTTGTGATTTTGGGAGAGGGTTCAAGAAAAGATGTCATTTTGAGAGATGTGTTTTGGGGGAATTCAGTGGAGTAAGCTCTCCTATAGAGAGAGCTTGGATTAGGGATTCGAGAATTAGGTTTTGATGGAATTTGGTGGAGATAAAGCCTCTGGAACCTGATGCCATTTACTCTGAGGATTTGGCCATGAGAGAGCGAGTGAGTTGGGGGGGGGGCGGCAGAGAGAGAGATCAGTGGTTGTTTTTAATGGGGGAAAATTTTTCAAAATTGTCCTATTTGCCCATTTATTCCCTAAAAACGACCCCTTTCAACTTTATTTGTAAAAACCGACCTGGTTTCAGCCTCAGCACTGAAACCAGGTCGGTTTTTACAAATAAAGTTCTGAAACTTCACGGGACTTCAAATCCCGTGAAGTTTAGTAGTTATTTTGTTAAGCTGCTAAACTTCACGGGACTTGAAGTCCCGTGAAGTTTCAAAGTTAAAAAAAGTATCTAGCACCTTGTTCTTCCGTCGAAGATGAACCTGAAACTACTTTCAGCTCATGTCTCCTTTATAATACTAAGAGCTTCTCCAACGAGGCTGCAAAACTGGATTTTGCAGTCCGAAGCCCTCTAACCAGCCTCCATCTCCGGCTGCATTTTGCAGCCGGAGGGAATGGGGCTGCAAATATGCAGCCGCAACCGGAGGGAACTGGGCTGCAAATATGCAGTCTCCCTCCAAAATTTGCAGGTGGCTGCAAATTTTTCTAAATACCCACTTTGCCCTTTTAATGTTTTATAAACAATTACTTATTACTTCTATAGCCTTTTTAATTAGTAACTAGTAATTTAAAATCAACATAAGTTTATTTCTACTAATTATTTTTAAATAAAAATTTTATAGTTGGAAATGTCTTGTCGATACCTTCAAAATGAGACTAATATTGAATAATATTAATTAAAATATAAAATTCCAAAAACCAAGTAATTAAAAATAAAAATGTATTAGAAAATTTTAGTATTAATTTATAATATAGTATTACGTAAATCATTATTTAATAATATGTATTTTAGAAGTGAAATTTGATATAATGATATCATGTAAAGAATATACCATTGTATACTAGAGTGGAGTGATTGGAGTTCCCCCCTCTAAAAAAGAATATTCAAGAGAATATTCTTTGGGGAGGCTGCATTTTGCAGCCTCCCCGTTGGAGAAGCTCTAAGGAGAGTGAAGTTTTGGGTCTCGAGGTTGATGAAGGGATCAAGTCCCGAGGACGAGAGGGATATTTAATTATTAATTATTACGGGCAGGGCAGAAGAAGCATGGGAAAAAGATGTGGTGGTGACTTTTGCCGTCAAACAAAAAGACAAGTTGGGCCACACACCACGTGATGCCCCCATGTGCACATGTCCCTGCCTACTCACTCTTTTGCTTGATTATCTCCATGAATAGGGGTGCGAAACTTTGTCTGGCCAAATGTGCGTTTGAACTTCCGAAACTTCATGGGAGTTGAGGCTAAAACCAGGTCGGTTTTGAAAATATTGTTGAAATGGGTCTTTTTTGGGGATTAAATGTGGAAAGATGTTGGTTTTGAAAATTTGTCCTTTTAATGGGAGAATTCT
>NC_033803.1:16364241-16381741 GCF_001876935.1 Asparagus officinalis
CCGTGTATTTTCTAGATTGTGCTTAGAATGTGATTAACGAACGCTAAACACATGGGACTAGTAGTCCTGTGTGTTTTCAACACTAAATTTTGCAAAATTAACCTCTTGTTAGTTAGCATTGATGAGTTGGCTAAAAAGATGTCGATTTTGCTAATTATTTAATTAAAAAAATCTTTTTTTGCTAATTATTTTTTAAAATGGGTCTTTTTAAAAAAATTCTCCTATCCTAAATTTTGGGTATTTTCATATTAGTCCCATATATCTTTCATATTTTGATATTAGTCCTTGAAATCATATAAAATGTTGAAATAGTTAAATGTTGAGGAAACAAAAACAAAGTAGCAGTAAAGGAAAAAAGAGCAGGTGAGCTTCGTAACATTGGTTTTATCTCCAAAGTAGCGGTAAAATAGAAAAAGACCTGTTGCTCTCGTTTACCATAGAAAAAACACAGTTTAGCAGCTCTTCGAATTTTTTGTACTCTATTGACCTGTAACAGATAATCTGAATAATAAACCCAATAAGAAATAATAAAACAACAAAAATTAAATACCACAGAAGTGAAAAATGAGGCATTGGGCATGAAATCAAAATTCCAACATATAACATGAATTTCAAATACCATTAATTCATTACCTTAGTATAACATGAGTCAACAGATGCTATTGATTCATTGCCTGCTTATGTTCACAGCTCAAGTTCAAGTACCTCACTCATTATGAAATAATAGGGCTTTGTTGCAGGATTACACAGAGAAAATATTTCACTACAAGACTTCTTTGCAATAGAGATATTAAATATTAAACCTGTTAGATTATTCTTATAAAACATAACGAGAGCGTTCCAAGTTATATGCTATTACACTGTAACATCAGAAATATTTTCAAAGGCCCACGCAGAATAATAAGTAAAAACGTCAAATACACTATTAAATAACAAACTGAATTGCAAAAACAAATTACTGGTTACAGGTTCAATTAATCAAGAACCAAAGCATCTATAGAACTGATTGTAGAGGCATCAAATACAACAAGCAATCTGGTAGCAACGCAAAGCCTTCTACCGATTACAAAACTCATGAATTAAAGGAAAATAGCAAAAAACCCCTATATAAAAATGTCTACATTAACTTGTGCCTCGAAAAACGATGTGTAGATATCATATTCATACATCAGAAAGCTGCAGCAACAAAAATCTACCTTCCAGCAATTGCGAGCAAAGGCGAGATCATCCCTTGAATCTCTTGCAAAGACCGTTGTATCTTTATCTCCTCAGCAACCATCCGCTTCAAATTCCTGACATGAACCCTCAACTCTTCTGAACTCTGCAAATCCTCAGACCTTAACTCAATAACTTTCTTCGCTAAACCCATCAAAAACCTTGCATATCTCGGTAATGTAGCATTTCTATGAAGAAACCCTAATAGCAATCCAAGCTCATCCACATCCAAATTCACCACGCACTTAACAAGCTTCTTTCTTGCTACCAATTCTTCCATAACTGCCACAATGCCACTAGGATTTTTTCCATTCAATGCAGAAACAAGTGCATCTTTATGCCGAAACTTCTTCAAAAGCTTATCATGCTCTGCCAATTTCACCTTGGCTGGCTTCTTCACAACAAAATCACTTTGAAGTGCCTTCTCATTTTGGCCGCGATGAAAGTATCTAAAATTGGTTGGCCTCAAAACCTTTTCTTTAGGCTCAGGACGAAAAGCACTGAAGTCATCAACAATTTCCATCTTCTCATCATCCTTTTTCTTTTTCTTTCCAATATATACATTTCCATTTGAAGTCCCCACAACCCGAGCTATTCCTGATGGAGAGAACCCCACAGACAACAACTGAGCTGGGTACCTCATTGAATGAGTAACTTTAAGAGCAGCAAAATCAAAACATTTCAAATACCCATCAATTGACACGCTCATAATTCTACTCTCTCCGCCATTTTCAGTACCAATTTTTCCGAGACACATTGATGTTACTGTCTTATTATGACTATCCAATGTATGAATCAATCTCCCGCCACCGATAACATCCCAAATTTTGACACTATTACCCCCAGCGGTTGCAATAAGACCACCAGAAGGTAAGAAGAGTACACTCTCAACTGGGTGTCCATGATCAAAATTAATAACTGGGCTTGAACTATTTGATACTCTAACATCCCAAACTTTGATAGAATGATCATACGATCCCGTGGCTATGACTTCTGAGCTGATTGGGGATGTAGAGCCAGCGCGAATGTAGTCTTTATGGGCTCCAGGGACTGTTAAGAGTTGGGTCTCAGAGGGTACATCCCAGTAAGTTAGGAAGGCATCATCGCCTCCAGAAAATAGATGTAGCTTGTCAAGAATTCGAGGGTAACGAACTACATGTACAGGGCGAGAGTGTGCACGTAGGCGACGGATAGCATGGCCAGCCTTATCAAGTTTAAAGACCTGCACATAATTCAACGCTCATGAGCAATTCAACATAAAAAAAGAAAACAAAGTTTGCCATCAGTGAATAATCAATACCAAATTTTAGAATGAAATGCTAACTGTAAGTAGCATGTAGCATATAGATTGTAGTCAATCTTTGACTTATCACTTATGCTATTGAAAATGGTAAAGCCGAGCATTGGATCACACGGTCAATAATTTGAGCTAATATGCTCAAAAATTGGTTACTATGAAATCAAGATACCCCTATTCACTCTCTCCTTTATTCATATACTGCTTGTCAAAAGTTCTCTTATTGCGGATGAAATTCCTGTGTTCTAAGTGCAAGTATCAGTAGTAAATTACATAAATATGAACAATGTCAAGCCACCTAAACAATTACTAACATTTGCACACAAGTAAAACGATAACAAGCAATCTGCCACTAGTGAACTATACAGACTTACAATAAAACAAATTTTAGAGTGAAATGGTAAATGTGAATAGCATATGGCATATAGTCAGTATATGACCAAATGAAAACAAAAAGAGCAAGCATTGGATCAGAATGTTCAGAATTTGAACCAGTATGTTCAAAAGTTGGTTTCAAAGAGAAATGAAAACAGAGATGCCCCTCTTCACTTTCTCTGTTCTTTGTGCGCGCGCGCGCGAGGAACCTTGGCTTAGTACCAGCCAGGTAAACCCCAGCAACCTCTCCCCCTCGGCGCCCATACCCAGGTGAATAGCAAAAGTGCTGTAATGCGTAATAGTTAGCAGTTGGAGATCGGCATGCAATAGACATGGATCGACCCTTGGCCATTTGAGCCGAGGCCCCAAGCCCCAGACAGTAGGACACTTGCGGGGGCTCTCCTTTATCGGTACACTGCTTGTCAAAATGTCTCTATTGTAGACACAATTTCTGTGTTCTAACTGCAAATATTGATAGTAAACAACATATAGAAGTATCAAGTTAGGTAAACAGTTCTTCACACTAAAGGTCAATAATAAAAACTGATATGGAACAGTACTCAATTCCATCAACATGATATAAAGCATGAAAGGTTCAGCTCAACACTAATCATACACGAAACCATGCATCACCCTCTAGCACAAACTAATTTCATCCCCAACTTTTCAAATAATAAAACACCTTAACTCCGACCAAAGTTTCAACATATATTGATACCAACCGATCAAAATTTCAACACTCATGAACAAACATCAGAAACTGCAAAGCCTCTCTGTAAATTTCAACTTGGTTTCAGCCCCACTATTCAATCTTACTTCCACATCAACCAAAATTTCAACTTTAAACTGCATCAAGTAGGACAAAACCAAACATCAATTTCGCCAGCAAACAACAAAACACATCAAAATGGTCTCACCTGAACGAGTCCAGACTCTCCCCCAGCAGCAAGCAACTGCCCATCGCATCGAAACGAAGGCGAATACGCAACATCAGAGAAAGAACCCAACGGCGAAAACGATTTCGGCGTCAGAGAACTCCCACTATACAAATGAATCGACGCCGACACGGAAAACGCGAGATCGTGAGGAGCCAAAGGCGAGAACTCAATAGAAGTTACGGGAAGAATTAGATTATTTGAGAGAGGGGCCGATTTGAAAGAACGCCAGAATCTCGATTTGGGAGTTAGGGTTTTGGGCTGGCGAGGCCGGTGACGGGATTCCACGGGGAAGAAGGGTTTGCTGGTGTCCGCCGCCATTATTAGGGTTTTAGGGTCTAGGGTTTGGCTGTGTTTTGGGAGTGAGTTTGAGGTTTTGGGAAGAAAGAAAGAGAGAGAGAGAGAGAGGATTGTTGCTTTTAAAGGGCCGGGTAAAATAGTCCAGGTTTACAAATGGGCTTCGGCTTTGTGGCAGACGTTTTGAAGGGAAGGGAGGCCTTAATCAGAATACCGAAAATGAGCCAGGCTGCTTTTTAAGTATCATCTATTTATGTGGACACTAAATCCTATACACTTTCTTGCGTTTCAATGCTTTCCTTTTTTTTAATAGCCCATTTCGAATCAAACTCAAGACATTTGGAGGCATTTTAGAACCTCCAAATCGTTCGGGTCGTAGCTTGTCAATGTTTTTCTTAATCATATATCAAAGATTAAAAAATAAAACAAATGAAAGAACTTTACGAAACTCCCGCAACTTAGGTTATATATATGTAGTAATGATATTGTGAGATGATGAGCTCAAATCTTATAGTGAGCTTGGCTAATTGGCTTATCAAATTCATAATCGACGTCATACATTTTGTTCAACACATCATCAAATATATATGGTAAAATTTTCACATAACTTAGAGTCTTCTAGATAATAAATCAAACTAATTTGATATGTTAATTTTTCAGGCAGCTTAAAAGCCATTTGTTCTACATGTAGATAAAACAATAGTTAAAATTTTCAAAATAATATAATTTTTTCTACATATAGATCATGATGAGTGTAAATCACGATGCGTGGTGTCGATCATTATATCAAGTAGCCTATTGGGGGTAGCTCACGGTAAGAATTTGAGCTCACTATCTCATTTAAAATTTTTTCTGTATATGTATATATGTGTGTGTGGGGGGGGGGGGGGGGGCATCTAAAGTTGCACCTTTCAATTACATAATATGCAATCAATTACTGAGTTGTAGTTACTCATGTATAAAGTGATTGTAAAATTAACTATTTTACGACAATACAACTAAAGAGACATCGAAAAATATGAAACATCATGATTTTATTTTACAGATGTTCTAAGATATTTAGATCTTAATGAATGGAGTGAATCGCCCATTAAATAGCTCAATCCAAACTTCAAGAGGTACATCCTTAGATTAAATCTAAAGTGGCTCCTTAGAATCACACACACACACACATGTATATATATACACACACATACACATATATACGTATGTATGTATATGTATATACATGTATGTGTGTGTATGTATGTGTGTGTGTATTTACACACACACACACACACACACACACACACACACACACACACACACATATATATATATATATATACACACACACACACACACACACACACACACACACACACACACACATATATATATATATATATATATATCTCCCAGATTCACGATAAATATTAATCATCTTCCTGTCTACATCCCGCATATTGATGCTGGACTTGTCTACGAATTACAAATCGCAAGGGAACCTCCATTCTTCTACAATCCATTAAGGCTTAGGGGTCTGCCAGTCATAATCAAGACAGCCATCTTTTTGTCTCCAATAACTTTGGCACATCTTCAATTTAACATTACAGCTACCTTACATGAACGAAGCGGACCTGACTATTTTCCGAGCTTACAAATTTGGGAAATCTCTACTTTCTATGAAATTCTTCCTTGGAGTTCATGGTTTAATGAGGAACGCTATGATACAGGCCTCGATCGTTTTCAAAGTACCATCCGTTTCTATCAAAAACTTGAAACTTTATTCGATGATTATTCCTACTTTATGACTGATGGGCTCAGAATCATCTGCACTGATATTTGCATGGGGGAAACCTCACATCACAGAGCTACAAAGGCAGTCATCGATAAATGGATGACCAATCCACCCATTGGGCCAGAAACTAAAGAAGCTTATGATGTCTTTATTGGTGCAAAACAATATCAAGAGGAAGCCCTCTCTTCGAATAACGCATCAATTGACAGCGATTTGGTCGAGGAGGTAACACATAGGTGGGATGATCTGTGACATATGGCAAAATTCGCCATTAACATATGGTAAAATTCATATACCATTAACCTATGGTAACTACTGATTAATATCAATGGCTTAAATACTAAGTCGATCAAATATTGTTTTTTCCAAAAGTTTAAAATATCTAACTTTTATAATTTTCTTACACAGCTAAATAAAGTAGACTGCAAGCCTATATACCTATAACCAATCAGCCTTAGATGCTTAACAAAGAAGAAATTTTGGTCAAAAAGGCTAGCCTACTCTACGATCCGTAGGTGTTGACAAAATTGAAGACGGTGGGGACCTCCAAAGAAGCTTTAAAGAATGAAAAGGAATCCTTTGCACAGTGCCAGAAAAAGTCTATAAAAGGAGAAGAAGTTGAAGCATTCAGGGAGGCGTTTTGGAGAGTTGAAGTCTTATCCTCTCTTGTGGAATCCCTCCAGTTTCCTCTTTTCAGTTTTAAGTTTTAGTTTGAGTGTGAGTGAAGTTTGCTTTTAATCTTTCTTTTGAGTGTTTTGTGTGCTCTATTACTAGTTCCAGCAGGATCTCCCAGCTTTCGGTCTGTAAGTTTTTAAGTTTGATTTCTTTCTAGTTTGTAAAACTCTTATGTAAATATATCTAGTTTGCTTCTGTTACTGTTCATTTCCGTCTCTGTTACTGTTCATTACTGCTCACGCTTTTACTGTTCATTTTTACTATTCATCTCTATATTTTCTTCTTTTATTTTTGATATACATGTGAACGAAGAAGAAGATATAGCTATAAACAATAGATATATCCTCTCCTCCGTCTACACAGTAATCCCCACTAGCTAGCTCTATCGTATCAATGCTAAACAAGTCCTGGTCACGGTTGGTATCAGAGCCAAGTTAGCCGGTGGAGGAGTCGGCCTGCAGTGGTGAACCAGTAGACCCCGTCAGCCGGTGTATATCCCCGTGAGAAATAACTCACTTTTTGATTCTTGTGCTTATTCTACAATAAAACAATTGTAGAAATTTGTAGTAAAAAACTACTACGAATACTGCATGCTTGATTGCTTTTATTTCCTAGCTTTAATTCTAAGCATTTTATTATTCAGCCTTATCATAAGCACTACTTTGGTTTTACTGCTTTCCTTGAATTGAATTTTAATTCTCTATCTTTTCTAGTATTATCTAGAATCTCTAGCATTCTCTAGTCCTCTTTATTTGTTCTCTTTTTACTTGCCTTCGTCGCAACTTACACAGCTTTGTTCTGTGTTCATCCGGTGTTGTTGACTGGTGGGGACATTGTGAACTTTTTTAGAGTCCTTCTTATGCTTAATTTTTAGCTTGATCTTTTGCTATCTGCTTAAAGTCTTTTTATCCTTAACTAGTTGTCGCAGTTCACACGGTTTTGCCCGTTAAGCTTTGTTTGCGTCTAGGGTCTTTCTGTCCGTGTTCATCCCTTGCTGTTGACAGGTTGGGTTTTAAAGTCTTTCTTAAGATGCCTAAGCTTCTAAGCTATCTCTCTCCTGACAAAAAGAATACCTTTGTTAGAACCATGTCTGTAAAAAACTTAGAATCTTTAGATTACGAAAATATTGACCAAACTATTCAAAATTGGAAAATACCTAAAGTTAGTACTAATGATATTTATTGTAAGGAAGGTTTTAAACTAAAAACATCATATCATGTTAAAACCATTGAAAAAACAAAAACTGTAACTTCTCACACAGAGAAATTACAATTACTTAGTGATAACGGCATCCGAAGAATCACTGATGATCCCACTCTTAAATTCCTTCATCTTGGCCTAGTTCAAGTATCTATCAGACCCCTTACCAGAAAAGGCATTAATACATCTGTTCTTGTTTGCTTACGAGACGGAAGGTTCTCTGTTTTTACAGACTCTTTAATTGGTCTAATTGAATCAAGTCTGAGCAATGGTCCTATCTTCTTCAATGCCTTTCCAAATTTTTCAGTCTCTTTATCAGACCCTGGTATCCTTAAAGTGTTAACTTTAAATCTTCAAACCTCTGGATTTAATATGGATATAAATTCCGAGAATATTGCTTTAACCTATAGGATTTGCTATAAAGCCATGAATACTCTCACACCTTTAGCTAAGGTTAATCCTGAAAAAGGAGCAACTACGTTATTTCTTACCCATGCTAAAAATAATCTAGTTGTACCACGAACTTTAAAATGGAATGAAATTCAACTTCCTTCAGTTTGGAAATTAAATCAAGTCATTGAACCTTTACCCCCTGAAAATTCTAATCTCCAAAAAATTGTTGAATATCCAAATGGTGATGTCGAGGTTAACTTTTCTTCGTTCAGAAAAATTACTCTTGAAGCTAATGAAGAAAAACGTGCCTCAGTTTCCTCTTGTTCGACCCATGGTAAAGATTTCCTTAAAAACAAAAAACCAATAGGAATTAAATATAACATGGAGCCAACTGCCATCTATGATGATTCAGATTCATCAGGTCTAAGTATTAATGTTATTGAAAATATTGATAATACACCCCCTTTTGAGATTGATAAAGAATATCTAAGAACTGAATTCAATTCTCCTAAAAACCAACATAAAAGAGAATGGTTTTTTAAAACTTATGAAAAGGACTTTAGATCATCTATTCGAGCCCTATATTATGATTGTATGCGAACAATTAGAAAAAATATACCTTTTTTCTTATGGTATGAGTTTGTTTACATTGAAGATCAAAAGAATTCTCTTAAACATTTACCTACTGAAAACCAGGTCTGCATGCTAAAAAAGATCTCAAACACATGGAAAACAGAAAAGGATAAAGAAATCGAATCTTTACATCCTCCTCTTGAACCAATAAAATTCAGTAAAGGGAAAGAAGAAGTCAAAGCTACTCCTATAAAAACTCTTGAGCCAAGTTCCAACACAGCTAGACAAGAACATATCTCGCTGGTTATTGAACAAAATAATTTTACTAACATTAACCTTCAAACAATAGGTAAACAAACTGATAGGATTGAAAATATGCTCCTTGACATGAAAAAGCCTATCATCAACCAGATATCTATGCCACCTTTTGCCCCTCAGGCTTTCACTGAGAATATCAAATTAGGAAATAATAAACCATTTAAACTAAGTGAGAAAATGAGTAATCTTACTGAAGAATTAACTAAGAGATTAAAAGACCTATCTTTAAATAGATCTCCTACTATCAATGTTTTGTCCGAAAATGAAACTCACTTAAATAATACAATTGAATATTCGACTGATTATAATGAAACCATACAAACCATAAGAAAGCAACCTTCTAGCTCCAAAAATTACTATAGAAGACCCACTAATTTTATTAGTGATGTTGTTTACACCTTACTCCTTTCCATTTACCATCACTTCATTGGCTTAGCTAATAGCCTCCAAGATAAAGTTAGAGAACAACTCATGAACTTTAGGTGCAAAACCCTTACAGACTTTAGATGGTACAAAGATGTCTTCCTTTCCAAGGTCTACAAATTACATGATTGTAATAACCCCATTTGGAAAGAAAAATTTATTTCCGGTCTTCCTCCCTTATTTGCTGAAAGAATAAGAGAATCCATTAAAGAGCAAAGTAATGGAAGTATACCTTATGATCAAATCCCTTTTGGAGAACTAATTCAAAGGGTTAATACTATTGGCCTAAAACTTTGTAATGATGTTAAAATTAACAATCAATTAAGAAACCAAAACCTGTTAGGGAAAAGGGAATTGGGAGATTTTTGCTATCAATTTGGGTTTCAAATGGAAAATCCAAGAATAAGAAATTATAAAAAACGACAGAAACCAAGAAATAATTGGAAGGAAGAAAAAACACCTCCTAAAAGAAGGGCTAGAACAAATAATACTAAAAACCCCACTTGTTATAAATGCAAAAAGAAAGGACACTATGCCAATAAATGTCCACAAAAAGATCTAAAAACCAAGGTTAATGAAATTTTAATAGACTCCAAAGAATTTACTACGGAAGAAATTGATCAGTTTATTAATAATATGAGGATTAGTGATGATGATTCCTCAGATCACGAAGATTTATGTAATAATCTTTGCACTTGTTTCAACTTTTCTGAAAGCTCTTCGGAAACTTCCCAGATAAACACTTTGAGCGAACACGAACAATTTATTCTTGACACCATAGATGCTATTACTGATCCACAAGAAAAAAGAACTCAATTAACTAAGTTATCTTGAAATGACCAAGAAAAAGGGAAAAAATCTAACAAAAGCTCTTGAAGAAAAGAAAGAAAATGAATATTATACTTTCTCTGAAATTATAAACAGAATTCAAAATGAGAAAAAACTAGAGAATAAGGTAAATCTTGAAGAACTTCAGAAGGAACAAGGAAATTTAAAAATAGAACTTTTTGAATTAAGACAAAAAATAAAAAATTTAGAAATTTACCTAGAAAATAAAACCATAGAAGCATCTGATAGTTTCAAAAATGTAAAAAACCTTGAACATGAGGAAGATTCTGATGATAATGAATTTATAAATTCTATAGAAAAATATGTTGAGAAAAAATGGAGATGTAATATCACTCTAAACATTATGGACGAATACTCTGTCCAACACACAGCTCTTATTGACACTGGAGCAGATGTTAATTGCATTCGAGAAGATCTTATTCCTCTGAGGTTTTATGAGAAAACATCTCATCTTGTTAGTGCTGCAAATGGACAATCTCTCAAAGCCCGATATAAACTCACTAATGTGTACATTTGCAATGATGGTCAAAATATTAAAACCTCTTTTGTTCTTTTCAAAGATCTCAAGCAAGGTATTATTCTAGGAACTCCTTTTATTAATAATCTTAAGCCTTTTATTGTAGATTCTCATGGAATACATACACATGCCAGAGACCCTAATATCTCTTTTTGGTTTAATAAGGAACCAGAAGATATGTTAGTTAACGACCTTTTTTCTGCATTACAATTTAAAGAGAAATTCATAAATGTTCTTTCTAATACTGAAGACAAAGATTGCCCAGATTCTTTTAACACAAAGATTCTTAACAACAAAGGGTATATTCGTCTTTCATATATTAAAGAATTTTCTCGTATTCCTTATGATAACAGATATTTTGACATACCAGTAAGTTTGAATGACGATCTCCTGGCCGCCTGCAGAGAAGAAATTGAAATACTTATCAAAGACAATTTAATAAAAATTGATTATGACACATGCTGTTCGGACCCTGACTCTGAACATGGAGTTGCTAATCAAATTATTGATTACAAGAGCTCAAATAATTTGGTCTGGGTTAATTATCAAGTACCAGAATATCAAATTGAAAATATTATACATGGTAGAATATTCTCAAAGTTTTATATCAAAATGGGTTTTTGGCAAATGCAGATCTTAGAGAAAAATCGATGGAAAACTGTTCTCATCCTACCTTTCTCTTTCTATACTTGGAGGAGACGGCCGCCAGGCTTTACTCACTTTCAACAAAAATATTTAAAATTTCTAGAACAATATCTTCATGAATGTAGAGAATTTATCATTTTGTTACCTACTGTGATAATTCTCTTTTCAAAAAATTTGAAGAACATTGGAAACAATTAGAATTATTCTTCCGCTATTTTAATGAGATATTAATTTCAAACATACATTTTCGAACTTTTTGCAGGAAAAAGATGACTCATCAAGCTTTAATATTACAAGCTAAAGGAAAATCTCATTGCTTAGCTCCAGCATCTCCTTCAAAAAGGACCAAATACTTTTATGATCCAGGATTAAAATATCCTGATTATATGCTTGTTAATAATCTATGGAACAGCATTTGCGATCAAGAAAAACGACAAATCAGAGTTCATATGACTCATCTAGTCAACCTTTTAAAAGAAAAGGATGAGCTGTTTCTTAAACAGAACAATCAGCTGAAAGAAAAATTCATAGATCTTTCGTATGAGATTAATTATCTCTATCCCTATTCCAACAAAATCACACTAACATCTCATGAGATGTTTCAAATCCTCGGAATACCAGAATACATCCGGCAGGATATTTGCATGGAACGGCTTAACAGAGAGCAGTTATGATCCAAACTAAACATTTTGCCTCAAGACATTCAAGATATTATTAAGGCAAAAGTTGAAGATGACAATATTGTCTTCCTTTTAAAAGAGCACAAGGAACAAACAATTTTTATCACAAATAGTTCTCCCAGATTCACGATAAATATTAATCATCTTCCTGTCTACATCCCGCATATTGATGCTGGACTTGTCTACGAATTACAAATCGCAAGGGAACCTCCATTCTTCTACAATCCATTAAGGCTTAGGGGTCTGCCAGCCATAATCAAGACAGCCATCTTTTTGTCTCCAATAACTTTGGCACATCTTCAATTTAACATTACAGCTACCTTACATGAACGAAGCGGACCTGACTATTTTCCGAGCTTACAAATTTGGGAAATCTCTACATTCTATGAAATCATTTGCATGGGGGAAACCTCACATCACAGAGCTACAAAGGCAGTCATCGATAAATGGATGACCAATCCACCCATTGGGCCAGAAACTAAAGAAGCTTATGATGTCTTTATGGGTGCAAAACAATATCGAGAAGAACAATATCAAGAGGAAGCCGTCTCTTCGAATAACGCATCAATTGACAGCGATTTGGTCGAGGAGATAACACATAGATGATGATCTGTGACATATGGCAAAATTCGCCATTAACATATGGTAAAATTCATATACCATTAACCTATGGTAACTACTGATTAATATCAATGGCTTAAATACTAAGTCGATCAAATATTGTTTTTTCCAAAAGTTTAAAATATCTAACTTTTATAATTTTCTTACACAGCTAAATAAAGTAGACTGCAAGCCTATATACCTATAACCAATCAGCCTTAGATGCTTAACAAAGAAGAAATTTTGGTCAAAAAGGCTAGCCTACTCTACGATCCGTAGGTGTTGACAAAATTGAAGACGGTGGGGACCTCCAAAGAAGCTTTAAAGAATGAAAAGGAATCCTTTGCACAGTGCCAGAAAAAGTCTATAAAAGGAGAAGAAGTTGAAGCATTCAGGGAGGCGTTTTGGAGAGTTGAAGTCTTATCCTCTCTTGTAGAATCCCTCCAGTTTCCTCTTTTTAGTTTTAAGTTTTAGTTTGAGTGTGAGTGAAGTTTGCTTTTAATCTTTCTTTTGAGTGTTTTGTGTGCTCTACTACTAGTTCCAGCAGGATCTCCCAGCTTTCGGTCTGTAAGTTTTTAAGTTTGATTTCTTTCTAGTTTGTAAAACTCTTATGTAAATATATCTAGTTTGCTTCTGTTACTGTTCATTTCCGTCTCTATTACTGTTCACGCTTTTACTGTTCATTTTTACTATTCATCTCTATATTTTCTTCTTTTATTTTTGATATACATATGAACGAAGAAGAAGATATAGCTATAAACAATAGATATATTTTCTTCTTTTATTTACTGTTCATTTTTACTATTCATCTCTATATTTTTACTGTTCACGCTTTTTGATTCTCGTGCTTTTTCTACAATAAAACAATTGTAGAAATTTGTAGTAAAAAACTACTACAAATTCTGTATGCTTGATTGTTTTTATTTCCTAGCTTTAATTCTAAGCATTTTATTATTCAGCCTTATCGCTTTAATCATCAGCATTACTCTGGTTTTACTGCTTTCTTTGAATTGAATTTTAATTCTCTATATTTTTCTAGTATGATCTAGAATCTGTAGCATTTTCTAGTCCTCTTTCTTTGTTCTCTTTTTACTTGCCGTAGTCGCAACTTACACAGCTCTGTTCTGTGTTCATCCGGTGTTGTTGACTGGTGGGGACATAGCGAACTTTTTTAGAGTTCTTCTTATGCTTAATTTTTAGCTTGATCTTTTTCTATCTGCTTAAAGTCTTTTTATCCTTAACTAGTTGTCGCAGTTCACACGGTTTTGCCCGTTAAGCTTTGTTTGCGTCTAGGGCCTTTCTGTCCGTGTTCATCCCTTGCTGTTGACATGTTGGGTTTTAAAGTCTTTCTTAAGATGTCTAAGTTTTTAAGCTATTCTTATGTCAAAACCATGACGGTTAAAAATTCTTATCTCAAGACTAAAAATATAAATGCTATTGAAGATCTCAATAATAAATCATCCTTTGAAATTGATAAAGATTTTCTAAGGAAAGATTTTAACTCTTTAAAAAACAGAGAAAAAAAGGAATGGTTTTTTCAAACATACGACAAAGACTTTAGATCATCCATTAGAACCTTGTATTATGATTTCATGCGAACCAACAAACAAAATATACATTTTTTCTTATGGTTTGAAGCCATATATTTAGAAGATCTAATCATGCGAACCAACAAACAAAATATACATTTTTTCTTATGGTTTGAAGCCATATATTTAGAAGATCTAACAAACTCTCTTAAACATCTTCCTATCGAAAATAACGCGTTTGTTTTAAAAACAATATCTAATACATGGAAAATTGATGAGAATAAAGAGATAGAATCTTTACATCCACCCTTTGAACCAATAAAAGTAGGAAATGAGGATATTAAAGCTGTCCCTATCACATCTTTAGAACCTTCTGTTTGGGTTCCCTTGCAAAGAGATATTACCCTTGTTGCCGAACAAAATAATTTCGCCAATATTCACCTTCAGACAATAGGTAAACAAACGGATAGAATTGAAAATATGATTCTTGACATAAAGAAACCTCTTCCTCGTTCAATGGTTATGCCAACTTTTCCATCACAGATTTTTACCAATAATAAACCTTTTAATGATCAAATCCAGGATTCTAATGAAGAATCAACCAAGAGATTAAAAGATATAGAAAAAAGGAAAATCTCTTGCTATCAATGTCCTATCTGATCTTGAATCACAATTTGATGATATAACCAACTCTGATCATGATTTTGACAAACCCCTAACTATTCAGAGTATTACAAAACATCCGTATTCTTCCAATAATACAAAGAATTACTATAGGAGACCCACTCCTACCGATATGTAATTTGAAGATTTTAATAGCCAAAAAATAAGCTTCGATGGTAACTCCCTAGTTGAATGGAACCTTGATGGTTATACTGAGTATCAAATAATACATCTGTTACAAGAAATGCTTATATATGCCAATGCATGTAGACAACAAGGTAATCCTGAAAAAGACATTGCTAGTGGCATATGTTCATCCTTTTCCGGTCAATTACAAGGATGGTGGGATCGGTATCTTACTGATACACAAAAACATAATATTTTAAATAGTTATAAAAAATCCCAATATGATGAATCTATCCTTGATAAGACAGGACATGTGATTAATGATGCTGTCTACACCCTGCTCCTTGCTATATATCATCACTTTATAGGCCTTGTCGATAGCCTTCAAGAAAAAGTCAGGGAACAACTCATAAATTTTAGGTGTAAAACCCTTACAGACTTTAAATGGTACAAAGATGTGTTTTTGTCAAAAATTTACCAACTACATGACTGTAATAATCCCATTTGGAAAGAAAAGTTTATTTCTGGCCTTCCACCTTTATTTGCCGAAAAAGTTAGAACTTCCTTAAAGAACAATGTAATGGCACCATTCTCTATGATCAAATCCCCTTCGGAGAATTAATCCAAAAGGTCAACACTATTGGTTTAAAACTTTGCAACGATATTAAAATTAAGAATTAATTAAAAAATCAAAACCTTTTAGGTAAAAGAGAATTGGGAGACTTTTGCTACCAATTTGGTTTTCATATGGACAATCCTAGGATAAAAAATAGTCCTAAGAACTATCGTAAAACAAAATCTAATTATCAAAAAACACAAAATACTAGTAAAACTGAAAGAATACCAAGAAAACCTCCTAAAAGAAATTTTAGGAAAAATAATACTACAAAAACTCCTACATGTTATAAATGTAAACAGAAAGGACATTATGCTAATAAATGCTTTCGAAAGGATATGAAAAAGAAGATTAATGAGTTAATATTAAACTCCGATGAATTTACTGAAGAAGAAATCGAAAAACTTATTAACTCTTTAAATCTTATTGATGATAATTCTTCCTCTGATGATGAGTGCAACAATCTTTGCATTTCTAAAAATAAAAATAGTTCGGAAGATTCATCTATAACATCTTATAGTTCTTCTGAATTAAATACCCTAGATGAACAGGAACATTTTGTTCTTGAGACCATTAATGCCATTACTAATCCTCAAGAAAAGGGGATATAGTTAAAGAAGTACCTTGAGATGATAAAAAAGAATAAGAGTGCCTCTTCTACTCTAACCTTTCCATCTAAAAAGGCATCTATTCAAGACCTCAAAAAGGAACAAAAAGAAGTCAAAATTCAGCTTAAAAATCTTAAACAAGAGATTTTAACCTTAAAATCTCAACCAAAAAAATTCAGCTTAAAAATCTTAAACAAGAAATTTTAACCTTAAAATCTCAACCAAATAATACAAAATGCTCTAATAATATTGATTCTGTAGAAAAGTATATAAATCAAAAATGGAAATGTGATATTATTCTCAAAATTCAGTCCAGCTTCACTGTCAGAGATACTGCTTTAATTGACACTGGAGCAGACCTAAATTGTATTAGAGAAGGTATTGTTCCCTCTCAATACTTTGAAAAAACAACCCACAACCTTTCTTCTGCATGTGGACATAGTCTTAGTATTGAATATAAACTTTCTGATGTTCATGTTTGCAATCAAGGTTTATGTTTGAAAACATCCTTTATCTTGGTCAAAGACTTACAACAAAGTATTATCCTTGGCACTCCTTTCATTAATCTTCTCAAACCCTTTTCCGTTGATGACAATGCTGATGTTCATGTTTGCAATCAAGGTTTATGTTTGAAAACATCCTTTATCTTGGTCAAAGACTTACAACAAAGTATTATCCTTGGCACTCCTTTCATTAATCTTCTCAAACCCTTTTCCGTTGATGACAATGGCCTTCATTTTCATAATAATAGGTTCAAATATACTATCAAGTTTAACAATGCCCCTGAAGAAGCTTATCTTAATCATTTAGTCTCATCTTTATCTTATAAAGAAAAATTCCTTCAAGACATTTCTGATGAGATTAAACTAGAAAAGATTGCAAAACAAATTAATGAAGAAAAATTTACTGAAAGGATAAAACTTTTCCAAGAAAAACTTGAAAAGGAAGTTTGTTCGGAGATCCCTCATGCTTTTTGGTTTAGAAAAAAACATGTTGTTAACCTCCCATATGAAAAAGATTTTTCTGAAAATAAAATCCCAACCAAAGCTCGTCCTATACAAATGAGTCAGAGGCTTTTAGAAATATGTAAGCAAGAGATTTCTGATCTACAAAAGAAAAACCTGATCAGACCCAGCTCTTCTCCTTGGAGTTGCGCAGCTTTTTATGTTGAGAATGCTGCAGAACT
>NC_033803.1:16386741-16395975 GCF_001876935.1 Asparagus officinalis
TGAATGCCCCTTGTGATAAATTTAAGATGCCTCAAGTAGAGAAATATAAGGACAAGGGAGACCCTGCAAAGCATGTCCAGAACTACTATGATATGATGAGCATGTTGTAGGTGCCTAAAGCCATTATCTGCAAGTTCTTTCCCATCACCTTATCGGGAAGTGTCAAGCTCTGGTGGAACTCCCTAGAGAAGAAGTCCATTGACAGCTTTGAGCAACTTAGCCAGAAGTTTGGGCACCACTTCTTGGCTGACACCAATCAGAAGTTGCCTGCTTATGTGTTGATATATATGAGGTAGGAGCCTGAAGAGAGCCTCCGAAGATATTTCAATAGGTTCCAAGCAAAGTGATTAGAGGTTGACGACCCGGGAAGCACACTCATCATATCAGCCATTGTGGCCGGCCTCTCGAACAGTGAGCTGGCCGACTCACTCTCTAAGAAGCACTACTCCACATACGAGCAGTTAATGGCCTCCACATACAAGCAGTTAATGGCCAATGCTCATGGATATATGGACATGGAGGATGCCCAAGCCTACAAGAATGCGGTCAGGGTAACGGAAATGGTAGCGGCAGCAGGCCGCCGTAACAACCCAGATGGCGCAACTAGTACTGGAGTCGGCTAGAGATCTCCTTCCATGATGAGAGTTGGTAAGCCATCCCCCCCAGAGCCGACTACTGTCCAAATCGATCCGACAAGAGGGATTGAAAGAGGGAGCCACCGCCTAAGACAGTCCTCACGAATCTTAACACCTCTCTCACTGATGCCCTCTACATGGTTCAATAGGTGGGATATCTCAATTCTACCCTTCCTTGAATGAAATAAGATCCTCACAATCAAGACATTCGACAATACTGTTGATACCACATAGATCATGGCCATCTCACCAATGATTGCCGAATCCTCTAAAGAGATATCGAGGACCTGATACAATGAGGTTTTCTCAGGAAGTCTCCCCAAGAGACAGGAAGGAAGCCGCCCCCGCAAGAGTCGACAGGAGGTCTCATTCCCGGTCGCCTCACCCTTAACCACCGCCTAATAGTTGATCCACTGAATCCAGCCACAAGGGGGTCATCAAAACTATCAGCGACGGTCCCATAGCTAGAGGATCATTTAACAACATTCGAAAGAGATATGCCAAGCGTGTATTATGGGTGAATATGTGCGACAAGAAGCCAAGAGCAGAAGAGCATATTCCTTCAGCAATGTAGACTTGAAGGACATTAAGACCTCTCATGGTGATCATATTATCATTATGGCTAGGATTGACGGCTTTCAAGTTAAGAGGATCGTTTAACAATGCTCGAAAGAGATATGCCAAGCGTGTGTTGCGGGTGAATATGTGCGACAAGATGCCAAGAGTAGAAGAGCCCATTTCCTTCAGCAATGCAGACTTGAAGGACATTGAGACCCCTCATGGTGATCCTATTGTCATTACGGCTAGGATTGACGACTTCCAAGTTAAGAGGATCATGGTCGATGCGAGGAGCTCGGTTGATATCCTGTATATCAATGCCTTCAACCAAAAGGGCATTGATAGGTCCCGATTGTAGCCTTGTTAAGGTCTGCTCATCGGTTTTATGGGGCATGCACTCCAACTAGAGGGGATGATCACACTCCCCTTAACGGTCGGTGAGTACCCTCGACAGTCCACTATTCAAGTCTAGTTTATAGTGATGGATCTCAAGGCAGCCCACAATATCATATTGAGCAGAACTTCCCTCCATCTCTTGTGAGTCATTCCCTCCACATTAGATGATGAAGTTTTTGACCTCGGAAGGAGTCAGCATGGCTAGGAACAACCAACGAGAGGCCAAATCCTGCTATATACTCTCGACAAAGGGAAAGGGAGTGCAAGAGACCCTACCCATCAAAAAGACTTGCTTCCAGATGGAGAAAGCATTAGAGCGAGAGAGGACAACTCCCACTGAGGAATTTCAGGAGATACCCAACGACGAGGAATTATTGAAGAAGGTCAAAATCAGATCCGGCCTCGTTGAGCCTCAACGAGGAGATATGATTACATTCCTATTGGAGAACATTGATGTATTTGCCTAGGGATCATAAGATATGCCAGGGATATCTCCCGAAGTGATGAGCCATGAGCTCGTAGTCGATTGGCACACTAAACCAGTTTGACAAAAGAAGTGACATCTCGACCCCGAGAGGCAGAAGGTGGCTACCGATGAAGTCGATCGACTCCTAAGAGCTGGATTCATTCTAGAGGTGCAATACCAGGAATGGTTATCTAATGTAGTGCTAGTGAAGAAGGCTCTTAACAAGTGGATGATGTGTGTAGACTTAACTGATCTTAATAAGGTATGTCCAAAGGATAACTACCTCCTCCCTCAAATCGATTAGCTAGTTGACGGAAGTACGAGACATGAACTACTCAGCTTCATGGACGCCTTCTCTGGCTATAATCAGATCCATATTACAGAGCATGACCAAGAGAAGATCTCATTTATTATAGACCAAGGACCTATTTCTACAAGGTGACGCCCTTCGGTCTCAAGAATGCAGATGCTACCTACCAGCAGCTCATCAACAAGATCTTCAAACCCCAGATTGGCCGAAACATGGAAGCTTATGTGGATGATATCTTGGTGAAGTCGAAGTGAGCATTAACCCACATAGCTGATCTTAATGAAACCTTGTCCATCCTTCGGTGCTACCACATGAAGCTCAATCCAACCAAGTGTGCTTTTGGGGTGCAGTCTGGAAAGTTCCTCAGGTTCATGATTACCTAAAGAGGCATTGAGATAAACCCTAAGAAGATAGCCACCATAGAGCGACTACCCGAGCCTCACACATTGAAGGATGTTTAGAGGATGAATGGGAAGATAACTACACTGGGTTGTTTCCTCTCCAAATCAGCCGAGAGGAGCCTCCCATTTTTCAAGACTCTAAAAGGAAGCAAGGAGCGGAAGGAAACCAAGAGCTAGACGGTCAAGTACAATGCAACCTTTAGAGATCTTAAGACATACTTGAGCACTAGGCTGCTGCTAAGTCAACCTAGGGAAGGGTAGACCTTGTATTTATACTTGATCGTCTCTCCCGAATCCATCAGCTCTGCTCTGGTTCGAGAAGAAGAGAACACCCAGAAGCCAGTATACTATGTCAACAGAATATTAAAGGAGGGTGAACTCAACTATGCTCTCATAGAAAAGGCTTCCTTCATCATTGTCTCCACTGCCAGGGGACTCCGCCCCTACTTTCAAGTATATTCCATAATTATGCGGACTAGTTTGCCTCTGAAGAAGGCACTCGGAGGCCCCACCACTTTGGAAAGAATGGTCACCTGGTCAGTCGAGCTCAGTAAACACGATGTACAATTTGAACCGAGGAAGACAATTAAGGCCCAAGCTTTGGCTGACTTCCTTATTGAGTCAACCCTATCAGATGATGAATGAGCTACATCCTTACCGGTAGCATAGCAGAAGCCTTTGACCTTTCAAGCAGCCAAGGCATCTACCTCTCGAACATGCCATAAAATCAAATATAGCTTACTATTATTCGCCTCTTAGTGGTTGCTAAAAGTGGACGGATTCTCTAACGAAGCCGTCAGTGGAGCAGGAGTAGTCTTGCACAGCCTTGACGGATTGACATACGAACACTCTATCACTTTTGGATTTTCAGCCTCTAACAACGAGGCTGAATATGAATCACTTTTGGTGGTCTTCAAGCCACGTTACCTGTAAAATCTGAATGCCTTTACATTTTGGCTGACTACCAACTTGTTGTCCATCAGGTGAATGGAGAGTATGCAGCCAAAGATCCTGTAATGGTCCTATATTTGAAAGTAGCTAAAGAGCTATTAGCCAACTTCACCGATTTCAGAATCGCCCAAGTCCACCATGCCCTCAACACTCGTGCGAATGCTCTATCCAAACTCGGATAAACCAGTTCAGGAAGTAGTTCGAGGCTTGTATACACTAATACCCTCAAGCACCCCAGCATCATTAAGACATCAGAGGTTGTCATGCAAGCTGAGACGCCTGTTGAGCCCTATTGGATCGATCGCATCATCTAGTATCTAATACAAGGGATCATACTAAAGAATGCCACTGAAGCTTGGAGTTTACAAAGGAACGTCTGCCGATATCTCATGCTCAATAACTAACTTTATCGGCTATTATACACTAGCAGTGGTGTGGGGCCCTATCTCCAATGTCTTTGGCCTGCTGAAACCAGCTATGTTCTCCGAGAGATTCATGAAGGAACTTGCGGGAATCACCCTAGGGCTAGAACTCTTGCCCAAAAGATCATTCACCAGGGTACTATTGGCCCACCATACTGGTCGAACCTAAAAAGCTCGTCTCTCTGTACAAGAAGTGCCAATTCTTCTCAGCCATTCTGCGAGCAACCACCACTAAGCTCATCTCCACTCTGAGCCTAATTCCTTTTGCCTAGTGAAGGTTGAATTTGCTGGGTCCTCATAGCATCTGGGTAATGAAAGTTCTTGATTGTTGCCATCGACTACTTCATTAAGTGGATCGAGGCTGAGCCCTTGGCTAAAATTAGTGAGAGTCGTCACTAATTTTATTTGGAAGTCTGTTGTCTACCAATTTGGTGTACCCTCTCATTTGTGATGGACCACGACACTCAGTTTGACAGCGAGGGTTTCCGAAGCTTTTGTGAAGAGTGGGACATTCACCTCAAATTCTCCTCGGTTGCTCACCCAAAGTGCAAGGGACTTGCTGAAGCCACCAACAAATGCATCCTCCAAGACCTAAAGAAGAGGATAGACATGGTGGTAGGAAATTGGATTGAAGAGCTGCCTAAGATTATGTGGTCCTACCGCATGACTCACAAGAATTCTACAGGAAACCCCCCCTTCAAGTTGGCCTATTGATCCAAAGTAGTCACCCCAGTTGAAGTCGACATGACGACAATCTGACTATGATATTTTGATGAAGACTTGAACACAAAGGGGCTTCGAATCGGACTCGACCTCATTGATGAAGTCTGATATAAAGCTCTCCGATCCTAAGTTATTAATCAGTAGTGCATCGCCCGACACTACAACAGTAAAGTCTGGCCTCATAGATTCAATGTCGGTAATCTCGTCCTTCGAAAAGCAGCTTTTGACAAGGACACTAAGCGTGATAAGATAGACCCTACACAATCCTTGAGGAATTATGCCTAGGCACCTACCGGCTGAGAAGCCCCGATGGGAGAATCTTGAAGCATCATTGGAATATAGAGCACCTCAAGAAATACTTCCAATGACTATAAATGTAAATTTTATTTATATTATATAATCTTTTGAATTCTAACTCTTATGTTGTACTCTTGCAGTACCTTATCTTCACAAGAATCTAAGGCCGAGTCCTTTCTCCTTCGGCAAAAGGCATTGGCACCCTCATTTAGTTCAAGGCACTAACCAAAGACCTTGGTACCTCTTCAAGGTAAAACCAAGGCACTCTAGCCTTTCGGTTGTCTTTAACAAAAAGAAGTTGGTGTCCTCATTAAGTCCAAGGCACCCACCAAAGACCTTGGTACATCTTTAGGATAAAACTAATGCTTTCCAACCTTTCGGCCATCCTCGGAAAAACACATTGGCACCCTCATTAAGTCCAAGGTACCAATCAAAGACCTTGGTACCTCTTTAGGGTAAAACCAAGACTCTCCAGCCAGTCATCTTTGACAAAAAGACCTTGACGCCCTCATTAAGTCCAAGGCACGCACCAAAGACCTTAGTACCTCTTCAGAGTAAAACCAAGGCACTCCAACCACTTGGTCGACTTTGACACTAGGACCTTGGTACTTTTTTAGGGTAAAACCAAGGCACTCTAACCATTCATTCAACTTCAATAAAAAGACCTTGGCACCCTCATTTAAGTCCAAGACACACATTCGAGTCACTTTAACATACAGAGCCGACCCATCTCAAACCACCAATCTCAACAAATAGAACTATGCACAAAAATATATGAACAAGAGTGGAATAAAGACACACAACAATTAGAAAGGCCAACAAGCTTGAAATTTCATTCCATATGTCAAGATATTTACATTATCACTTACATTCGTATTTACAACAAAAAAAGAAGATACAAGTTCTCAGGTGTCTTGGCTCGGGTTGGAAGTAGGACTTAGGAGAGAGGTGCTCGGTTCGAGACTTGGAGCATGTTGAGTGGTAGAAGGGGTAGCCTTTTCTTAGTCATCCCCATACTCATCTTCATTGTTGCCGTCATCCACCTCCAGCATTATTCCTCCTCCCTTCATCTCAAGTTCCTTCAGAAAATCAAGGCAACTAGTGACTCGAGGGGGATAGAGGCCATCGGGGGTGGGTCAGGACTCTGGAGGGAGCAAGTCCAGAAGATAGTCGAAGCCTGCCTTGCAGGCCAACGACACTTCAACTTTGCCCAAGGGGCCCTAGCGATACTCCTCCATGACCTCTGACTTATGTGTCTTGGAATTCAAGAAAGCGATTTGAGCCTCCAGGGCCTAGATAGTCGCATGAGTCACCTGGTGAGCCGACCTTTCCTCCTCGAGATTGAGCTTTAGATTCTCGGCCGCCAAGCTATCAGATCGAGCACATTCTTGAGCATCCAATTGTGCACATTTCTCACCCTCAACCTCTTCAGCCAAATATTTGATCCGACCGTCCCGTTCGATGATCTTGTGCTGGTAATGGTCGGTCTCTTCCCTCAGCTTAGCAATAGTGTTTGATTACTTGGTGAGGTGCCCCTAAAGACCCTTGATCATATCTTCTCTCATCTCCAGCTCTCGGCGCAGTTTGCCTTCATTATAGCTCCAAGTCGCACTCTCGGCCTCCAAAGCATCGACTTTCTTCCTAGCAGTCTCCCTAGCCGCCCTTTCGGCTACTATAGCCTCCTCAAAATTGATAGGCAGCCTCTACATGAAAGCAAACTGAGAGAATAGCTCCTGCTCAATCAGAGCACCCCGCAGAAGGTAGCCCTTAAGGGCCAGATATAGACAAGTGCTAGGCGTCTCTTGCAGGATCTTTATATTCCTGGGAGTAAAATCTACTCTAAGGTCTGGACCTAAGCTATCCCCGACGTGAGGACTGAGCTCTCATTGTCTAGAGGCCTATTGGGGACGAACTTGTCGTTCTCTTAAAGCTCCTCTCAACGTGTAGAGGCCCCTCTCAGCTCACCAATCAACATGGCTCTAAGCTCGCCCCACACTTGAGTATCAATCTCAGAGATGCAATAGAGGAATGGCTAGCTAAATCCCCTCTCTAGTACCGGGGTGGCATTAGCCTTCGGTAACTCCCCAGCTGACTGAAGTAGAGCCGCCTCTTCTCCAACAACTCCCGACACCTCTATGGGGTATTTACCCAGCCTGTGAGCAGACTCAGGTAAAGGAGTCGAAACTATTGACTCCCTAGCTTGGGCTTCGACTATCATTGTGATCATAAACTGCCTGCGACCTCGTCGGTGCTGTCAACTTATACTCATAGGGGATATCATATTTCCCGTGAAGGGATCTTAGTTGGGGCAGAATCACTTTGGAATGGATCTCCGCCAACAATTCATGTCTAGTGTTGAGAGCAGGGACCGCTATTTACAATAACTATGGATTATTGCCAGAAAAGATGATAAGAGTTCTCCATAAATTCATATTCAGAATTTTAAAAAGCAGTAATTGCTCCCACACTACCATAACCCTACTTATAAACAACTGGACCACTAACTGTCAAAATCATAACAAATGAGCTGAATCTAAACCGACGGCCCAGATTAATTCCAAACTTTGAAGTAGCCTTTCCCGAATCAAGACAAGACGTGTTCGCCATGGATAGCCTACAATCCCGCACGAAACACGAAGTGATGGCAGTTGAAAGTTATTCACTGACATCAACCACATCGCATCTGAAGAACTTTTCAGACCCCCCTCATTAATGCTCCTCGTGACTCAGCAAGACCTGTGTCATTTCACTTGAACCCGGCCTAGGCCGACTCTAAGTAAAAGTGGCCAACTGTTATAGCCGTTTTAGTACGAAAAAGTAATCTCCAATCAGTAGCGGACAAGTATCCTATATTATGCGTAATCGAGCCAGCTCTTCACTTTAAGATAACCAAAGACCCAGCTCGAACGATTTGACACACCAACATCTCACGAAGGCGACTCAAAAGGTGCTACATGTCAACCCCTAGCTAGGTCAACTCCTTTATCAACCTACTCGACCCACCATTCGACAGCTCTTCACTTTAAGATAACCAAAGACTCAGCTCCAACGATTTGACACACCAACATCTCACGAAGGCGACTCAAAAGGTGCTACATGTCAACCCCTAGCTAGGTCGACTCCTTTATCAACCTACTCGACCTACCATTCGACCGACATCTCGTGAGGGCAAGTCAAAAGGCGGTGCTTCTCGACCTTCTACCGGACGAGTAGAAAGTCGACAACTACTTCGAGCCTCAAGCCCCCTCCCGTGCTCTGATAGCTAATCACCTCACAATAAATGCCATTAAATGCATAATTGACGCCATACGCTCCCATTCACTTCACACTAAATGCGAAAGTGACCTCCCATTCACTCGTCATCCAACACCTGCAAAGCAGATGCTGACTTGACCACCAGCCCATGCTCGATCAAAGTTACCATCCTACCCCTATAAATATATTTACTATTTTTAGCATAAAGGTAAGATCTTTATCTCTACTCACAATACTTAAGAACTTCTAAAGTTCAGTTACTTCTCTACTCAAGCAAATTAATAACTTGAACGTCGACGGAACAACCAGAGAACCCAACTCCACCCTCTTACGATTTTCAACCTGTGCAGGAAAGAACAACCCATTTAGTACTGGACATTTGGAGGGTTAGAGGACATCAGTCAACGAGATAATTTCTTTCATTGACTGTTTGATATTAGCCATCAACACACACACACACACACACATACACACACATACATATGAGAAACATGGGTATTCTTGGCACCAAGCACAAAAAGTTATGCTTGGTAGTAATGTGGTATAATCTCCTCCACTCTTTAAATGGTTGCATATCTCCATGTACTCCTCAACCTATGTGAATGTAGTCCCCTATTTGAATGAGTGGAGGGGATTTGCCACCTCACTACCAAGCATAAAATTTGTGCTTGGTACCAAGCATACCCATATTTCTCTCTCTCTCTCTCTCTCTCTCTCTAAATGTAGTCCCCTATTTGAATGAGTGGAGGGGATTTGCCACCTCACTACCAAGCATAAAATTTGTGCTTGGTACCAAGCATACCCATATTTCTCTCTCTCT
>NC_033803.1:16399511-16470731 GCF_001876935.1 Asparagus officinalis
AATCGGATTAGATTAGCATAAGACCCTAATCACCCCCTCTAGGGTCTAACAATGATCAAGTAGTTCACTGACATAGGAGTATAACGACTGTGATTAGAACAGAGACACATCGCATGATAGGCCACTATCAATAAACAGCGTCATTTGCATAAATGACGATGTTGAAATAATCAAGTCGCTCTGTGACATGGGAGTATAACGACTGTGATTAGAATAGAGACACATGACATGGTAGGCCACTATCTTCGATCGTTTTAGGGAGATATAACGTTCGAATAAGATTAGATAACTAATCATCGCATGATAATCATATTTTATTACAGTTTTATACCCTCATTATCTATTTTATATGAATAAATGTACTACTAATAATTTTTTTTATCTTTAATTGCAGGTTAATGAAGAATAAATCTCAAACTCTCATCTCTCAACAAAAACCCATTGATTAAATGAAGAAATGAAGCAAAGAAGCACATTGGAAAATCAATTTCCAAATTATCCAAAAGCCCAGAATGAAGTCGTGTAGCCTGTAGAAGCCGGAGAAAATAAAAAAATTAAATATGAAAAAAAAATGTATCAAGATAGTTGGCTGCAAAGAAACGACAATATCTCTCAATCCGGAAGGCGGAATTTAACATATAATATATGAAAATCGCCTATCTCGACGAGACGAAGCTATCCGTGAAATCAGAATTTGGAAATAGTGGGCATCGATGTCGGCATCGATGTGGGCATCGATGCTGGCATCGATACCTGCATCGATGCCTGCATCGATGCCAGATTACTGTAGCGCGCGTCAATGGCTGATTTTGCTTGTCTTGGGGCTCAAGTTTGATCCAATGGCTCTCATTCACTGATGTTTACTATAAATAGGGGTAGAGAGTGAGGGGTTAGAGGTGTGAAAATTTTGTAAACTCCTTTTGGAGAGGAGGGCTACTCTTAATTGAGAAGGCCTTCCAAAATTGTAACTTTAGTTGCAATTAATAATAATAATTTTTTCACCACTTTAAATATTTCTTCTCTTTGTTGGATGATGAAGATGGAGATGAAGAATTATTTAGAGGTTTGCATTTTCTTTCCTTTTTCTCTTTTATTTCCTTTTTATTGCTTATTAGTGTAGATTTATTTCTATGCTTGTAGTTTAGATTTTATTTTCTTGTTAAATAGCCAAGAGGCTAGAACCCTCTTGCCTTAGATTTATTTCATGCTTATAGAATAGATTTAATTTCTTGCATTTAATTCTTGCAATTTTATTTTGTAGTTTAGATTTTGCAATTTATTTTGTAGTTAGATTTTAATTTCTTATACTATTCACCTTGAGGCTAGAACCCTCTTGGGTTTAGTTTTTCTTTTTGTTTATTTTTATTTTGTTTGATTCGCCTTTAGGCTAGAACCCTCTAGGGAATCACCCTTTTCTAAGAAGTGGGTTCAATTGTAGATTACCCATATCTATAATTGAATCCACCATCTTTAATTTCTTGCATTTTCTTTTATTCTTGAATTTTATTTTCTTTATTCTTGATTTTTATTTTCCTTTTCCTTCTTGCCTTATTGATCATATTCATTCTTTGTCACATCCACTCTCACTTATATCTCGTGCCGATTTACACACTATCACTTCCACTCTCTCTATCTCTCCACAATCACATTCACTTATCACTCCTACTTGTCACGCACACAACATAAGAACCGATTTTATATTTTCTCCTACAAAACACCTTCCTCGTGGGATCGATATCTTAAATACTATAACTTGACACGGTTGTGCACTTGCAACCTTTTTGGTACATGTTTATGCCGCATCAAGTTTTTGGCGCCGTTGCCGGGGAAGGTGCTTAAGTAGGTTTTAATTATTTTGGTTCTTTAACTTGTGTGTTTTTTGTGAAGGAAACGCTTGGAGCTTGAAGATCGCGGATTGGAGAGCTAGGATTTGAAGATTTGCTTTCAGGTAAGTCCTCTTTCTAGTTTTTAATTCCACCCTTTAGCTACTTCTTCACAATTAGAGACAATTAGGACTTAAAAAAGAAGAAGAGATTTTATTTTTTGTTGACCATAATAAAATTCATCCTCCACTTTGACATTTACTAACAAGATAATAAATTCAAACAAATCCCCCCTTCTCATTTGTTTGATTGTTAACCCTAATTAAAAAAAAAGATTTTTCTTTTCCATCCTTTTTAGTTGCTTTTAATTCATAGGGTTGCATTTCATATAGTGTAGGAATTCACCAAGTGATTTGAGCATCTTGATTTGACACACACTTAAAAATATTTTTAAGGGCAAAACCCCATAATCAAGATAAGGTGAGGGATTTCATCACCCTTTCCTTAGCCCAAAAATCACTAATTCCTCACTACACCACCCAAGCCTAATAAAACTCATTAGACGTTGGCCCCTAAGGATTCGAGCTCAATAAGGAACAAGAAATCCTTAAGTGAACCGGTTTAAGTTTTCTCAGATTAGTTGGTGTCTAAGGCAAGGTTTAGGGGTTGCGTAAAGCGCTCCGCAAGGAAAGAGGTACTTAATTGATCTTTGATCACCCTCTAGTACTATCCTTACCTGGCTAACTACCTGGGTAAAACTTTGATCTTTTCACTGTAGGAGTTTTTGGTTAGGAGCTGGTCTAGTTGAGTTAGGCTAAACCCTAGAATTAGAGTTGATTGAAAAGTGATTGTTTTGATTTGTTTCAGTTAGGATTTTTCTTTTTCTTTATCTTCTAAAAAAAAACTAATTTTCTTTCTTTTTTTGAAAAAAAATAAAAAATAAAAAAAATAATAAAAAGAAATATTTTGGTGTATGCAACAGTGGATTAGGGATAATACACATCGATTAATTCGCTTTGAACCAATCATAGAAATGGAGCATCCTAATCCACCCGTTCTTCATGATATGTGCTATCCCATTAGGAATGCAATCCCCTCATGCATTAGGCTCCCCGAAACAAATGGAATAAGTTTTGAGCTTAGACCGCAATACATAAACATGCTTCCCAAATTCCTTGGTAATGAAACAGAAGACGCATATATTTTTATTTCGGAATTTGAGGAAGTGTGTATTATGATTAAAATGAGAGAATTAAATGAAGATGCGGTTAAGCTTAGATTTATTCCATTTGCTCTTAAGGATAAAGCTAAAAAATGGCTGTACAGCTTACCAACAAATTCCATCTCAACTTGGGATGAATTTGTCACCGTTTTTCTTAAGAAATTTTTTCCTATTCATAAAACGGTAAAGCTTAGGAACAGCATTCAAAACTTTAAAATTATCCCGGGAGAACCTTTTTGGAAGTATTTTGACCGATTTAAAGATCTTCTCATCCAATGTCCTCATCACGGTTTAGAGAAATGGCGATTGTGCCAAATAATTTATGAGGGATTAGATTATTCTGCAAAAACTTCCTTAGAATCAATGTGCCACGGGGATTTTATGAGGAAAAATGCTGATGAAGCTTGGGAGTTTTTGGAGAGTCTTTCTGAAAAAACAATGCAATGGGAACAGTGCGATGACAGGGTTTCATCAGTTCCCCATTCTAAGTCTAGTGGTCTTTCCTTGGAGTCAAACATTGCTTCTGAAGCGAAGATGGCGACAATTCTGCGGAGGTTAGAAGCCTTAGAAATTAAGGAACGAGCTCCAGCTCAACTCAATCATGTTTCTTTCCCAGGATGTCATAATTGTCAGTCTCCTACCCACGTTTCAGAGGAATGCCCTCTCTTAGGAAACAATCATTCATTAGAACAGATGAACGCTGCATTCCAGCACCCTAGAAATGATCCATTTTCTCCAACCTACAATCCAGGTTGGAGAAATCATCCCAACTTTGCATGGAATCTAGGAAATTCTCCCGGAACTCAAAATTTCACTCCCGCTTCGACCCAACATTTTCCTAGGGGAAACACAGTTCCATTCAATTCTCATTCACAATTTCAACAACCCAATCTGCCGTATCAAAATCAGTCTCCTCTTCATCAAGCTGTAATTCAGACTCCTCACAATCCAGATCAGGATAAACGTCTCAATGTCTTGGAAAGGGGTTTAGAAACCATAATTAAGGCCTCTACTCAAACCACGAATATGTTGACTCAAACATCTAGCACGTTGAATTCCTTCATGCAATCAACCGGACAAATGCTCAACTCCAACACTCAAGCTATAGCTAGATTAGAATCCCAACTTGGTCAACTAGCTAGTGCCGTGAGTGAAAGAGAGAAAGGAAAATTTCCGAGTCAACCCGTGGTCAACCCTAATAACACAGGATGCAGTTCATCCTATGAAGCTCAAGTGAATGCAATCCATTCACTTCGGTCAGGTAGACAGGTCGATAATCAAGTGAGAACTCCGCCAAGTCAAACTCTTGATCCTGTACAAATTCCTTCTCCTTCTCCTTCTGATGAATCTATTCAACAATCACTCCCCTCAGATGACCAAGAACCTGAACCCGAACCTGAGCCTGCTTTTGATAGATTTAGACCGGTTGCTCCCTTTCCAGATAGACTCAGGTCTAGGAAACACTCTCCTCAGGAGGAGAAAATCCTAGAGACATTCAAGCAGGTTAAGGTCAACATTCCTCTCTTAGATGTAATTGAACAAATTCCATCTTATGCTAAATTTTTAAAAGAATTGTGCACTAAGAAGAGGAGAATAAATGTTCCAAAGAAAGTCTTTTTAGCCGCCAATATCAGTGAAATGCTGTCAAATCCCATACCTTTGAAACGTAAAGATCCAGGTTCCCCCATCATTTCATGTATCATTGGTAATACTCACATTGATAAGGCGCTTTTAGACTTAGGGGCCAGTGTCAATTTGCTTCCATATTCAGTCTATCAGCAATTGGGTCTAGGTGTACTGAACCCAACCAAATGCACCTTACAGTTGGCTGATAGATCTGTCAAGGTCCCTATGGGTGAGTTAGAGGATGTTCTGATTAAGGTTGGAGATTTTATTTTTCCAGTAGATTTTGTAGTCTTGGAAACACAGCCTGTTTCCAATCCCAAAGGACAGACACCTGTCATCTTAGGACGACCGTTCTTAGCCACTTCTAATGCTCTCATCAACTGTAGAACTGGTCAAATGAAGCTGTCCTTTGGGAATTTGACTGCTGATCTTAACATTTTTAATCCAGGGGACCAACCAAATAATCAGCCTCTAGAAATAAATTACATTCAGGAAAGATCAGAAGAAGAAGAAGAAGAAGAAGAGTGTGATTTAAGTTTTGAGGAAATTTTTGATGAAGAGTTAGAGTTTTTAGAAGAAGCAGATCAGGTCCTTGAGAATAATAAAACTGTGTTAAACATTTGCTGCTTTGAATTAAATTTTGAAGAACTCTTTCTTGATGAACTTAGATTCTTGGAGAATAATCAACAACCAAATTTTCAGAACTTCACAGAAGAATTGGTTGTTAGAAAACAAAACTTCACAGTACAAGAGTCTAAGTTCATTAAGAAATGCAAAATACATGACACCAATAATACCTACCTTACCTTGTTGCAAGAATTACTGAATACCCCGAAATGCTTGAAAATTCACATTATTGATTATATCATTCTGAATTTGTTTAAAATCCGGGGAAGAATTTTCAACAGTAAGGTAGGATTCAATGTAGAACAGGAACTCTTCATGTTGAATATTTCATTCTACATTGTTTATTTTGTTTATTTTAGAATAATAAAAAGAATTTATTCTTCTCTCATGTGAGAGTTTCTTGTTCAGTTGTTAAAAAAAGAAAAAAAAAAGAAAAAAAAAAGAGAAAAAAAGAGAAAAAAAAGAAAAAAAAGAAAAAGAAAACAGAAGAATAATTTTTTGTTTTCATCCTCCTCAGACCAAAGGTAATTGCAGATTTTTATCAGCCGACCAAATGTAAGTGCTTCACTTCTTATCTGCTTTACTTTATGCATCATAGAGTTTGCATTGAGGACAATGCAAAATTTAGGTGTGGGGGTGAGAATTAGTTATTTTTTCTCTTTATTTTACATTTTTAGTAGTGCATTTTTTTCATTTTTTTTTCTTTTCTTTTCCTTAAAAAAAATTTATAAAAATATCGTCACTTGCCAAATTGATAGAGTTATGTAATAATTGATTTATTTGATAAATTTGAAATTTTCTAATCCCTAGTTAGTTATTTACTTAAGTTCACCTTTTATGATAACTCTAAATAAATTTCTTAAGAAATGATTTTCAAAGTAGTATACTTTACTTAAGCCTTAACTTGGACTTTTATTTAAAATAATGAAATTTTTGCATGCTTAACTTAGAGTTGAAAATAATTTTTTTTCAAAGTGTCTTGATTTACATATTTTCAAAATATATATACATATACAAAAAAAAAATGCAAAAAATGGGCACCAAAAACGAAAAGAAAAAAAAACTCTTGAATTCAAGGTGATTCTATCTTATAAAGCCTAAGCTGACCGAGTAATTAAGCCCAAGGAGTATTTCCATACTTAATGACCTAAGCCCATTTGGGTTGGGATCCATTGGCCCAAAACTCATTAAAAGGTCACTTAGAAAGCCCGTTAAAGTAGAAAAAATCACCAAGGATGAAAGAGTTAAAAAAAAAAAACTAATAAATGTTTTATAGTTGTATATATGGTCTTGGAAAATATTTTAAATCAAGCAACTTGAAAATTATTTAAAACAAAGAGTTAGCATGTTCTTTTCAAAACTTTTAAATTAAATTTCTAAGTTTGGCTTGGTTTTGTATTGCTACAATGAGAAGATTTTCTTGAAAATATACCTTAGAGTTATATATAAAAATGTTTTCTTGAGTGATAACTGGCTCTAATTAGATTATCTAAAAGTTATCAAGTGAATTTAGTTATTTACTGACTTCTTTAATTTGGTAAGTTGACTGAATTTTGTGGGTATATTCACTGCAAACCCTCACGAGACTATAACTCGTCCACTAGGGTAACCTAGGGGTTTAAAGGCTTGTTGTATGCGCTAAATACAACCGCGATTCCTGCGAAAGTGAGTTAGGATTTTCTTTTTATTTTCTTTGCTAGAGGACTAGCAAAAGTTTAGGTGTGGGGGTATTTGATAATCACATTTTATTACAATTTTATACCCTCATTATCTATTTTATATGAATAAATATACCACTAATAATTATTTTTATCTTTTAATTGCAGGTTAATGAAGAATAAATCTCAAACTCTCATCTCTCAACAAAAACCCATTGATTAAATAAAGAAATGAAGCAAAGAAGCACATTGGAAAATCAATTTCCAAATTATCCAAAAGCCCAGAATGAAGTCGTGTAGCCTGTAGAAGCCGGAGAAAATCAAAAATCCAATATGAAAAGAAATCATATTCAAAATGGTTGGCCACAAAGAAACGACGATATCTCCTAATCCGGAAGGCGGAATTTAACATATAATATATGAAAATCGCCTATCTCGACGAGACGAAGCTATCCGTGAAATCAGAATTTGAAAATAGTGGGCATCGATGTCGGCATCGATGTGGGCATCGATGCTGGCATCGATACCTGCATCGATGCCTGCAACGATACCAGATTACTGTAGCGCGCGTCAATGGCTGATTTTGCTTGTCTTGGGGCTCAAGTTTGATCCAATGGCTCTCATTCACTGATGTTTACTATAAATAGGGGTAGAGAGTGAGGGGTTAGAGGTGTGAAAATTTTTGTAACTCCTTTTGGAGAGGAGGGCTACTCTTAATTGAGAAGGCCTTCCAAAATTGTAACTTTTTGTTGCAATTAATAATAATAATTTTTTCACCACTTTAAATATTTCTTCTCTTTGTTGGATGATGAAGATGGAGATGAAGAATTATTTAGAGGTTTGCATTTTCTTTCCTTTTTCTCTTTTATTTCCTTTTTATTGCTTATTAGTGTAGATTTATTTCTATGCTTGTAGTTTAGATTTTATTTTCTTGTTAAATAGCCAAGAGGCTAGAACCCTCTTGCCTTAGATTTATTTCATGCTTATAGAATAGATTTAATTTCTTGCATTTAATTCTTGCAATTTTATTTTGTAGTTTAGATTTTGCACTTTATTTTGTAGTTAGATTTTAATTTCTTATACTATTCACCTTGGTGTGTTAGGCCTCCTCAGTCTTTTTTGATGGTTGGTTTATTGAGTAGAGGATTCAATCCTAGACACAAAAACAATACGTGAGAAGATTAAAGTTGGAAACTCTAGTTATTCCTCTGACGATCAAGTTTGTAATCAGCTGGAGTGGAGAAGAAGTGAGAGTAAAAGGTGTTTGTTTGCAAAGATTGCTTACCATATACTGTGTGTGTTAGGCCTCCTCAGTCTTTTTTGATGGTTGGTTTATTGAGTAGAGGATTCAATCCTAGACACAAAAACAATACGTGAGAAGATTAAAGTTGGAAACTCTAGTTATTCCTCTGACGATCAAGTTTGTAATCAGCTGGAGTGGAGAAGAAGTGAGAGTAAAAGGTGTTTGTTTGCAAAGATTGCTTACCATATACTGTAGATAGCATCTCTTCTTTATAGCAGATCCTAGGAGATATTTATGTAAATTTGACCGAGTCCAAGCAAGCGGAGTAGTTGGTAGATACTTTAAAGGTGCGGTTGCAGAAGGGATGAGTCACTCATGCATTTAATGTGATGGTGACAAGGAATGTGCGGTGCTGACGAGGTCTGATAATCACATTTTTATCACATTTTATATCCTCATTATCTATTTTATTTAAATAAAAATATCACTAATAAAGTTGTTTTATCTTAATTTGTAGGTTAATAAAGGACTAATGAATCAAAATCTAAAAGAATCAAACTCCCTGATTTTCTACTATTTATTAAAGCCAAAATATCAAGATAAAAGAATGCCCAAGAAAGCTCAAGGATCTATGAAGAAATCGGGTCAAGAAATCACAAAATAATTAGACCCTCCCTGATTTTCTACCATTTATTGAAGCTAAAATTTGAAGATAAAAGAAGGCTCAATAAAACTCAAGGATCTATGAAGAAATCGGGTTAAGAAATCACAAAAAATCAAACCTGTTGCAAATCAATCGGTCAACCAACCTATTGAACAATTGATTGATTCGCAACAGAAACTGTTTTATGACTAAGATTTAATCCTTGATCTCCAAGTAATATCTAATGGTTCTTATTCATTGTTGTAGGGTATAAATATGAGTAAATGGTGATGAATTTGAGTATGAAAATTTTTGTAATAACTCCATTTGAAGAGATGTGTTACTCTTAATTGAGAAAACCTTCTAAAAATTATAACTTTGTTATAATTAAATTTTTTTACCTCTTTATGTTTTTTCTTTTCTTTATTTGATGATGAAGATGATGATGAAGATGAAGGTTTGCTTTCAAGATACTAGAATTTTATCTTTTATTTTCTTGTTCATACTGTAGTAATTTCTTTTCTTATTGTTTTGGTAGTTTAGATTTATATTGATGCCTTGTAGAATATATTTACATTTATGTATTTATTTTTATATTATTTTCTTGCACTTTTATTTTATAGTAGAGATATATTTTCTCGTATAATAAAAATTTTCTTTTTTGTTCTTTTCTTTTTTAACTTAGTTAGATTTATTTTTATGTTCATAGTTTAGATCTTTACTTCTTAGTTCTTATTTCCCTCTTTATAATTAGTTTTTATTCATTCTTTTCTTTTTATATCCTCTAGTATAGATTTTATTTGTTATTTTTATTTTCTAAGATGCAGAGCTAATTCTTGTAGGAATTTTAGAATTGTATAAAACTTGCTTGATTTTTTATAATTTGTGAATTATTCTCTTGTGCTTAAAATAATTATTTTTAGAATAATCAACTAGAGAACTATTTGGTAGAAGAAGAATTTAATAATCTATGCTTATCTTGAGTGATTTGATAGGTTATGCTTATGAATTTTAGAATTATTATCTAGTTGTCATTCTGTTCATTAATGTTAATTTTACTTGGATGATAATTTGATAGGTTATATCTTCCTCAAGTGGTTTGATAGTCTATGTTTGATAAATCTAAAATAGAATATGATAAAAAGAGAATAGTTCATAATCTATAAGTAAAATTGGCTAGCGGATTCAATTTTAGATTCCTCATATCTCTAATTGAATTCTTCATCTTTTACTTTCTTAGTTTTCCTCTTCATTCTTGTTTTTTCTCTTATTTGCTTCTTAATTTTATTTTCTTCATCCTTCATTATCTTAATATCGTTTTGTTTTTATTTGCTTATAATCACAAGCACTCTCTTTATCTCTTTACAACCACTTTTATCACTCCTTATTGTCACACACACAATTTGAGAACCAATTTTGATTAATGCTTACGACATCTTCCTCATGGGATTCGATAATCTTTTATACTATAACTTGATAGTTGTGCGCTGGCAAGTTTAGTTATTATTTACCCCTATGAAGGTCCGATGAGTTATAAAAACTTTCGCGCTAGACCAATGATGACTCTGACCATGCATTTAATGTGATGGTGATCGACTATCGGTGGGGGATTCAAGACTGCCTTTTGACTCGACTCTATAAGAGGGTCGACAAATGACATCTTTCATTCAGTCTTGCGAGCATGCTGATAAGTACCACTTTTTATTCGGCCATCTTGGATTTGAAAGTTCTCGACCCGGTCTCCCAGTATATAGAGGAGTGGGGTCAACTCAAGTAGTAGTTTCGAGTGAGGACTCCTTTCTACTCGGCCTTTCTTAGGAAGGATCAAGTGTCGATGTTTCTTGAGTAATCCTACTTAGGGTGAAGTTGAACTGATGATTAGGTAACATGGGATATGTGTCGGCTCCTAATGGAGGATTAACACTTAAGCTATTTTTGTGGTATAACACTGACCACTTTCACTCGAACTTGGGTGACCGAGTCTGAGTGAAATCGGAATAGTTGCCTGTTGGGGATTCGAGGCGCATTTATGAGGAGTCTAACAGATCACTGTTGTTTGTGGAAAATTTGCAATAAGAAAATTAATGAAAAAATTGCGTTTGATTTATTCTCTCTAACTGTTTAGAAAAAGAATGTTTACAAATCTCTCAACTCTCGATTACAATTGGATTTCCTGATTACAAAAGAGAAGAGAATGATCTGGATTCTCCCCTTTGTTTAATTCTGGGTTCTTCACGGTGGCGATGGAGTGATTCCTTCGAATGCTTGCGTCGAACTTGCTCTCCGTTGACGATCCGATGTCTTGTTTCACTGGAACGTGGTCTTCTCCTCATGATTTGACGTTGTGGAGAACTCTGAATGAGTTTGAAACTCTATCAAAGAGTTGATTGGTCTTAACCGTAATTGGTTAGACAAGCCGAAGATCTCTTCTTTGCTGTCAAGGAGAAGGATCCAAAAGCCAGCCCCAAAGATTCAGCCTCGAGGATCTCTTCTGTTGCTGCCAAGAAGTTCCAACAGACCCACCCCGAACTGAATTGATTTTCAGTTATTTATAGGGGATTAAGGGGTGTAACCACCTCCTTAATTCACTCCTAAGTGGGGCTAATGGGATGTAACCACCCCTTAAATCACTCCTGAGTGGAGTTGTGATCCCCTCAGATCGTGGGAAACGGTTTTGAAACCGTTCAGCTCGTGTTTGAACGAGTCAAACGCAAATCCTGCATTCTGGAATGAAATCTGCGTTTGAACACATCGTCTGGAGGCTCAGACGCAGCGTCTTGTTGGAAGCTGCGTTGGCAGTTTGTTGGAATCTGCGTTTGCGGCCGAACATGAGCTGCGTTGGCGGCCGAATCTGAGCTGCGTTTGCAGCTTTTGGAGCTGCGTTTGGTAGTGTTGGAAGCTGCATTTGAGCTGTGTTTGCAGCTTTTGGAGCTGCGTTTGGCAGCGTTGGAAGCTGCGTTTGAGCTGCGTTTGTGGCTATGAACGCGGCGCATCTTGATGCTGGTACACGAGGAGGACTTCCACGTCTTGATTTGAAGAGATCGTCGATTTGTAGTCTCTTTCTGTCAAAGTGTTGCAAAGATCGTCATTTTGTAATCTTTGCTTTAGCTCTCTGATACGTGAAAGTCTTCAAATTGTAACCTTCTGAAAGTCGTCAGATTGTAACTTCCATCATCGGTGTTTAATGGGGAATCAGCTATCTATTGTGATTTTTTGACAGCCTACAGAACCCCCTCCAAAGTTTTCGAAATTTCGCGGTTGACTGGGACGAATTTTCAGAATACTTTGGATCTCAACTCTGATCTTGGAGCTGTTGATTCCTTGTGGTAAAGGATTTGTTCTCTGCACTTGCTTCGAAGGCATCTTGGTTGAAGAGATTTGCCACGTAGGACATGTGTGAAGGTATGCACCATAATCCTGCTTCTGGAATGTGGGGGTGGACCTTGCATTTTGAACTTGAGATGCGGGTCTCACCCTTGCATGTTGAATTTGGAACACGGGTGTGACCTTAATGTTTTGACTTAAGATATGGAAGTGGCTTCCGTGCATTTTTGACTAAGTCTTTGAGACATGTCTTTGGCTCATCTGTTTTAAGTCTCGGCTCACATCCATTAAGCTGATAGGCCTGCAAACGTGCATAGGATTTTTGGCAAACCCTCAGCCATCAACGGATTTGATAAGCCTTTACCGACTACCGTTTGAGTCGGGCTAGCATGTGGATTATCTAAGTCCGTTCCACATGTAACGTTATGCTAAGAGAATGAACCCTCTTAGACTTGATGCTATGATTTTGAATACATAGACTTTGTCATTTTTACGGAAAAAGACTAACCGGCAACGCGTATTAGGCGTAGGCTTATCCCTACTTAGGATTTGGGATAAAGTTCTCCATGCATGAAAGACATGGATTTTTGGTGCTACGATGTTGAATACATAGACTTTATCACTGTTTCTTCCTGTGTTACTTGAAACACTGAAAGAAAGTTGGAAGTGCCAGAAGTGTAGTATTAACTTGGCGTGAATTTTCACTTAGAGTGAAATTCAGAAATTTTCTTTATTATCACCAGAAAATCTTTAATCCACTGGGGATTTTATAATGACAACTTGCTATTCTTGTTAAAAAAGGATTAACAAGTTCATTGGGGGGTTTGACTGTTAGAGGTGTGATGTTAACCTAACAGTATTTTATGGACCTATCGCTCTATTGAAGAGAGTCGATAAGTTGATTTGGTCATCAGAGGTGTGATATTAACTTGACGGGTTTGTGGACCTATTGCTCTATTGAAGAGAGTCGATAAGTTGATTGTCAGAGGTTTGATATTAACATGACGGGGATTTGTTGCGATCGGAGCAACTTTATGGACTTATCATCCTATTAAAAAAGATTGATAAGTAGATTTTGTCAGAGGTGTGATATTAACGTGACATGAATGTGTTGCGATCGGAGCAACTTTGTGGACTTATCATCCTATTGACGAGGATTGATAAGTGAATTGTCAGAGGTATGGTGTTAACATGACGGGAGAATATGTTGCGATCGGGGTAATTTTGTGAACTTATCGCTCTCTTGGGGAGAGTCGATAAGTGGATTTTGTCAGATGTGTGATGTTAACGTGACAGGAATGTGTTGCGATCGGAGCAACTTTGTGGACTTATCATCCTATTGAAGAGGATTGATAAGTGGGTTGTCAGAGGTATGATGTTAACGTGACAGAAATGTGTTGCGATCGGAGTAACTTTGTGGACTTATTATCCTATTGAAGAGGATTGATAAGTTGATTGTCAGAGGTGTATTGTTAACGTGACAAATTGGGAGTGATGCAAATTGAATGCATACTCTATGGGGATGATGATCGTCAGAAGTGTAATGTTAACTCGACGATGTGAAGGATTCGTTACTCTTAATCCAGTGGATTCCAAGTAATCAACCCCCAGTCTTGATTAAGACTTAGCATGGGAATAAAAAGAGGTAGATAAGGCACATCACCTAGTGAGGCACTATCCATGAAGTCGGAATAGAGTCACATCACCTGGTAGGCCATTATCTGATGAGTTTGACTATCAGAGGTAACTGTTAACGTGATAGTTTTGTGGACCCGCCATCCTACTTGAAGAGGATTGGTGGGGGAATTTGGAGGAAAAAGACTATCAGAGGTGACGGTTAACGTGATAGTTTTGGTGGACCCTCCATCCTACTTGAAGAGGATTGGTGGGGGAATTTGGAGGAAAAGGACTATCAGAGGTGACGGTTAACGTGATAGTTTTGATGGACCCGCCATCCTACTTGAAGAGGATTGGTGGGGGAATTTGGAGGAAAATGACTATCAGAAGTGATCATTAACGTGATAGTTTTGGTGGACCCGCCATCCTACTTGAAGAGGATTGGTGGGATTTGGTGGACCCGCCATCCTACTTGAAGAGGATTGGTGGGAGAATTTGGAGAAAATAGACTATCAGAGGTGATCATTAACATGATAGTTTTGGTGGATCCGCCATCCTACTTGAAGAGGATTGGTGGGAGAATTTGGAGAAAATAGACTAAGTTTTGGTGGATCCGCCATCCTACTTGAAGAGGATTGGTGGGAGAATTTGGAGAAAATAGACTATCAGAGGTGATAATTAACGTGATAGTTTTGGTGGATCCGCCATCCTACTTGAAGAGGATTGGTGGGAGAATTTGGAGAAAATAGACTAGTTTTGGTGGATCCGCCATCCTACTTGAAGAGGATTGGTGGGAGAATTTGGAGAAAATAGACTATCAGATATGATCATTAACGTGATAGTTTTGGTGGATTTCGTGGTTGACAGAGGTATTCTATTGAACATGATAACTCAGAAAATTTATTACTCATAATCCAATGAACTACGAATAAACCAACCCCCAGTCTTGAACAAATGCAAGGGGAAAAGAGAAGACATGACACATCGCCTAGTGAGCCATTATCTAACGAGTTTGACTATCAGAGGTAACTGTTAACGTGATAGTTATTGGACCCACCATCCTACTGAAGAGGGTTGGCTTCAGCAGCCGTATTATCTTCTGGTTCTGACTGGGAAGAGTGAGCTTGGTCCGATTGCTCAGGAGAAGATTAGGCTTGGTCCGATTGCTCAGGCTGATCCTGCCTACTTTGTTCTTCAGCTTTGATCCTGGCAATAATCTTTTGAGCCTGTTCGCCTTGAGAGATTAGTTGTCTCCAGGAACGGCATTCTGCAACCCTCATTTGTGCTAGAAGGTCGGTCTGCAAGTTGTGTCGACAGGTCTCTACTAAAGTAGAATGTGTCATACCTGACGAACACCGGAGAGCCATAGTTCGGAACCTTTTGACGAAGGCTTTGACGGACTCCCTCTTCTTCTGCTTAGTGGCGAGAAGGGTATGGATGGAGACTTCTGTATCATCTTCAAAGAATCTTGATAGGAAGAGTCTCTCTAGATCCGCCCACTTTTGGATACATCCCGTAGGCAGTTTTCTGAACCATTCAAAGGCAACTCCTTTGAGGGTGCCAATGAATAATCGAGCCAGTATGGCGTCGTTTGATATCACATTCCCAGTCTTTGACTTGAAATGATAGATATGTTGGTTTGGTGATCCTGTGCCGTCAAAAGTTTGTAGCGTCGGGACCTCGAATTTTGGAGGATAAGGGGCTGCATCCCATTCGGTAGGATAGGGTCTGACAACTCCCTCTTCTTGGAGCTCGCTTCTGTTAGAAATGGTATTAATTGAGGTGGGCTTCCAATTCTTCCATTTTAGCAGATTGGAGATTCTGCTCGTTCTTAGTCTCTCTTCCTTCATCAGAGGAAGATTCCAGATTGTGGGTTTCTTGATCAGAAGTAGCACCATCAAGAACTTTTTCCTTCCCTCTGCTTGTGTGAGGTCGGGATGAAGATGTTTTTCCTCTCCGGGAGGATTCTTGCCTAGGTGGCGAATCTGTCTTCTGAGATTTAGCCTTGTCTGCGATGAGTTGAGTCAACAGGTCTAGGGGTTCATTGAGGGTCTTCTGCTGTGATTTGAGCATGGCGTCTTGCTCAGCAACCCTCTTTGAAAGATCGTCCGAATGTTCTGTCATGTGGGTGAAGCTCTCATGCCCAATGAAAGAGCTTGATGATTGAGACTCCGCAATGGCTGAGTGTTCATCATCGGAATTAGTTCCTCTAGCTAACCTCCGATAGTTGACAGGGGGAATGGCTCCTGTTTGCGTCCGAGTGCATTGATAGATTCCTTCAAACTCGTTAGTGATTTGTCTGACGGTCGGTGAACGACTTGTCTCAGAATCATCGGGACTAGGACATGAGGCTTTCCCGCTGCTGATCACATTTATAGTGACCCCAGGATATTCGGTCTTTGGAGACTTCTTTCTGTGAGAACGTCGTCGTTGGTTGGGCAAAGCAACGTTCGTAAATTGGTTGAACACCAACAGTTGGGCCGCATATGAGCAGCATTGACATCTCGAAAGGACCGTAGGAATCAGTCGTTCACATTGGAATGAACGAATGACTTGTTTCATCGGTCTTTCTCTCGATATGAACTCTCTCAAATCTGTTGTAAAGATTCGAGGAGAATTACTCACTGATTGTGAGGTTTGAATTGGAGCCCCCAGTCCATGATTGGACATGACTGGCTCTTGGTGAACATGGATCTGGTTGAGATGTCTCGAATCCATGAACTTCTTATATCTGCCCCTTAATCTAGTCGTGCTACGCAGAGTATTCGGGGGTCTCGCTGCCCGGTCAGCGAGCCGGGGGTCCAGGGGGCGGCGCGCCCCTGGCCAGGGGGTCCGGGGGGGATGGAATACCCCCCGGCGGGGTTCGGGGTAGCGCCCCGAAGCTCCACTGTATACACCAGGTTCTGTATCAGATTTTGTTGCCTGAATGCATGCCTGAGCTCCAGGTTTTGCTGGTGAAACGCAGTCTTGAAGTCTGCATTTTGGTTCTGAAACGCATATTTGAGAGTTACGTTCATTTTGTGGAACGCGCCTCTGAGGGTTGCGTTCATTTTGTGGAACGCGCCCCCGAGGGTTGCGCTCAATCTTCTTCACACAGAGCCTATGTTTGGGCTCATAGACGCGAGACTTGCATTCTGAAACAGAAACGCAGGGCATAGGGTCGCGTTTAGGCTCACAAACATGAAGCTCGTGTTGACTTGAGGATCGACATTCTCGGAGATGTGCTCATCGTAGGGATCTCCTCTTGCGTCGAGCGGCATTCTTCTTAGCCTACTTCAAGGCCTTTATCGCCTCAATGGGCATCTTTCGACCCGATACCCGTCGTCTTGGCACGGGTTTGGCTGAAGCTGAGCCCACTCCATCGGGGGAGGGGCTGTCTGAGCAGTCTTCCTTAGGCGGTTCGGCTGTAATTGAAGCAGTTGGAGCTTTAGTCTCTTTGGAGACTTTGTGGATCTTGCGCATAGCCTTGGGGCTAAGGGATCCGGAGGAGAGGGCCTCCTCAAACTTGGCTTGGTCAAACTCTACCATGAGAGTTTCGACGGTTGTTCCAGTGAGATGAACATCGGATTGCGCCACCACTTCTTCGTCAGAGAAGCTACTCCCTAACAGAGTCGCCATCTTTTGTTTGTGGAAAATTTGCAATAAGAAAATTAATGAAAGAATTGCGTTTGATTTATTCTCTCTAACTGTTTAGAAAAAGAATGTTTACAAATCTCTCAACTCTCGATTACAATTGGATTTCCTGATTACAAAAGAGAAGAGAATGATCTGGATTCTCCCCTTTGTTTAATTCTGGGTTCTTCACGGTGGCGATGGAGTGCTTCCTTCGAATGCTTGCGTCGAACTTGCTCTCCGTTGACGATTTGTTTCACTGGAACGTGGTCTTCTCCTCACGATTTGACGTTGTGGAGAACTCTGAATGAGTTTGAAACTCTATCAAAGAGTTGATTGGTCTTAACCGTAATTGGTTAGACAAGCCGAAGATCTCTTCTTTGCTGCCAAGGAGAAGGATCCAAAAGCCAGCCCCAAAGATTCAGCCTCGAGGATCTCTTCTGTTGCTGCCAAGAAGTTCCAACAGACCCACCCCGAACTGAATTGATTTTCAGTTATTTATAGGGGATTAAGGGGTGTAACCACCTCCTTAATTCTCTTCTAAGTAGGGCTAATGGGATGTAACCGCCCCTTAAATCACTCCTGAGTGGAGTTGTGATCCCCTCAGATCGTGGGAAACGGTTTTGAAACCGTTCAGCTCGTGTTTGAACGAGTCAAACGCAAATCCTGTATTCTGGAATGAAATCTGCGTTTGAAGGCATCGTCTGGAGGCTCAGACACAGCGTCTTGTTGGAAGCTGCGTTAGCAGTTTGTTGGAAGCTGCGTTTGCGTCCGAACATGAGCTGCGTTGGCGGCCGAATCTGAGCTGCGTTTGTAGCTTTTGGAGCTGCGTTTGCGGCCGAACATGAGCTGCGTTGGCGGCCGAATCTGAGCTGCGTTTGCAGCTTTTGGAGCTGCGTTTGACAGCGTTGGAAGCTGCGTTTGAGCTGTGTTTGCAGCTTTTGGAGCTGCGTTTGGTAGTGTTGGAAGCTGCGTTTGAGCTGCGTTCGTGGCTATGAACGCGGCGCATCTTGATGCTGGTACACGAGGAGGACTTCCACGTCTTGATTTGAAGAGACCGTCGATTTGTAGTCTCTTTTTGTCGAAGTGTTGCAAAGATCGTCATTTTGTAATCTTTGCTTTAGCTCTCTGATACGTGAAAGTCTTCAAATTGTAACCTTCTGAAAGTCGTCAGATTGTAACTTCCATCCTCGGTGTTTGATGGGGAATCAGCTATCTATTGTGATTTTTTGACAGCCTACAACTGTCAACATAACGGTCTAACCTTAGGGGAGATCATGCATTGGTGTCACCTCGGATTTCAAATGCAGATGGCATGCTAATTGAGGGGTGGCGCTTTGGTTCTCGAGCGGTTGGCTTGTATTATGGAATCAATCTAATTCGTTGGCTAATAACCGAGTCATCTGTTATGATCTCGCCACATGGTCACCTCCATGCTTGTATATATCTTTGCTCTTCTGAAGGGTTGGCTTTACCTATTTTCAAAACTCTAGAATCTTTGGTGTCTGAGCAATTTTTTGATCATCTTCTTCATCTTTAGTGATCTTTTCACCAAATGGCTTCCTTTGCTATTGCCTTCGTCACCTATAATGAGGCTAGGATCAATATGCTTGAAACTTTTACTCCAAGATGCACTCGATGGAGCTTGAAAGCTACTATGACTAGTTCGATATCCGCCATGAGTTCATGTTGTTAGCGCCAGAGAAGAATCAGAAAGTGTATGACCACATCATGTCATCACTCCAGTGTACATCAAACACTTGGAGTATGACCTCCATCTCCCGTTCCATCTCTTTCACCTCCGTACGTTTGAAGCTCTAGGGATCTCACCTTCTCAAATCAGACTGAACTCTATAGCCATGCTCATGGGGGTACATGGTGATTTGTCACCAAGTGAGAGTCGAACTGACTCTCAGCATTCTCGGTCGTCTGGTCAGCATCAAAGTTGGGAAGAAGGAGGGCCGCTACTACTTCAAGAATTTGGGCAGCTTCAAAGTCATCTCCAACCCTCCTGAGTTGAACAAGAACTAGAAGGAGAGTTTTGTTTAGGTCTTCGGGACTGACCCAATTTTGTCTTGCTTGGCTTGACTCAAGATTAAGAAGAATATCATGATGCTAGGTTTTCTCACGATCAAGGAAAAGTGTGGGCCCAAGAGGATTCAGGCCTACTCTAAGTCACATAGGATCGAAAACCTGTTTGATCCTTCGGCCTTGTGAGTGGTCAACATATCAAGGATCTCGTTGACCGAAGAAAACAAAGTTCGAGCAACGGTCTTGTCTCTACCGCTGAAGGAGCAAGATGCATCTTAGGCAGGGGCCCCAATCAAGTCTAAAAATGCTTAAGATCTGAATTGGCTCTAGAAGAGGCCGAGGAGGTTGCAACGAAGGCTGCTGAGATCATAGCTCCGTTAGCTGGGCCAAGTGCTTCCACTGTAAAGGTTGAGAGGTCTGAGAAGAAGAGGAGGCGGCTGAGGAAAGTGAGTAGCTAAGGTCCTTCTGGGAGTGTTGAACAAGCACATGGCAGGGAGGGTGGTGCAGCAGAGGTGGCCACCCCTGCTTAAGAAGCTAAGGAAGGAGAAAACTTTGCTGCTCCCATTCCCGTGGCCCCTCAGGCTAAGTTGGATGAATTCGTCATCATGGTTAACGAGGAGCCCCCCACAAGCTGAGGAGGGTGAGGTGGTGATGGCCGACCCTATGGAGGTCCAGGCTCAGACCAAGGAGGAGAACGCCCTGCTTCACTAGTCAAGTCAGCCCACCAATAGGGCAAGGAGATGATTGTTGAAGAGTCGATGGCAGAGGTGGCAACTCTGCTCCATGATTTGGATGGCCTTTCCCCCCATCGTATTGATGATCTCTATCCAGATGTGTGGGGGAAGTTGAGGATGTTGCTGATGGGGTCATCTAGAAGGTCCTTGTTATGATGGGAACATCTAGAGTCTTGACTGGCTTAGTCCCAGGCTCTAGAGCAGTTTTAGCTTGCTTTAGATGATGAAATCCTCTCGAGCATGCTTGACATCGGCCTCCACCAATCCCTTAAAGGTTATTTGCTATGAGGGGCATGGTCGAGCAAGGGCTATTTTCTCAGCTCGACATGATGAAGGCCTCCACTCCAAGCTCCAAGAAGGGTTGGAGGCCTAGAAGGCGGCTTGGGAGAGGTCAGAAAGAGCATTACTGCTAAGGAGGCTGAATTGGTTGCTTAGAGGTAGAGTGAGGGTAAGTGGCACTAAGAGGTGGAGATGCAGGATGACATGGTCAAGGGCCTGAAGGTGTCGATCAGCAAGAAGTTGACTAAGATCAATAAGCTCCAGCAGGACGTCAGTCATCTTAAGCATGAGTTTCGTGAGTGGGATGATACGATGAGATACCTGAAAGAGGAGGTCGAGGTTGAGCGGTGAGAGAGCTTCGTAGATTTTGAATGGTCGGTTGGCTCACTAACATGCTGAGGCGGTTCAAAACCAGCTAAAAGAGGAGGTGGTTATGCATGGGGCATTAAGAAAGGAGGTAGATCGAGTGGCATTGGAGGCTGAGAGACAACGGGAGTTGTCTCTCGCCAAAATACAAGCACTGCAAGATCACCTCATTCATCTCAAGTCCAAGGCCTACCGAGTTGGGTTGTTGAAAAATACCATAACATCACTCTCGGGTAGTCCTCGCTTGTAAGGCTGGCTTCAACTACTTTCATATGTAGCTCCCGACCAACTTCAAGGTTAATCCCAGATAGTTCCATTATCCTCCCCAAGTTGCTAATTATATTAACACTCTTCAGGAGATAGAGATGAGGGGAGGGGGGCTAGTCTTGGATCTTGACAATGGAGATGAGGATGGCAAGGAATCGGCCCAAGGAACGGGTGAGGGTTTGGCTCAAGATAGCTGGACAAGTCACCCTAAAGATGAGAGAGATGAAGAGGTCGGGTCTGAGCACCAGTCGACTCCTCATTCGGCTTCTGCTCTTGGTCCTAATGCCACTTCAGCTTCAAGCTCCAAGCCTTCTTCGAGTCTGGCCCCTTGAGAGCCTATGGAACTTTTTTTTACATCTTTGCGATGTAAATATTCCTTGTATTGTAAATATTTTGGCATATGAAATAAAAAAGATGCACTTTTATAAATTCAATTTGTGTACCTTTTTTGATTGTGTTTATGTGTTTATCTACAGTTTACCTTATTTGAGATTTGTAACTAAGATAGATTAGTATTCGTGCATCTTATGTGTTTATCTGTAGTTTACCTCATTTGAGATTTGTAACTGAGACATGTTGGTATTCATGCCTTGGTTTTATTCTAATAGGATACCAATGTTTTATGAGTGGAGGTCAACCAAGTCAATGACTTGTCTTATCTTTATGGATATCGAGGCCTTTGAGTTGAAGCCAACCAAGTTAATGATATGCTTTTGTTTTATTCCAAAAGGATGCTAAGGTCTTTCAAGTTGAAATCGACCACATCGATGACGTACCTTGGTTTTATTTTGAAAGGATACTAATGTCTTTCGAGTTGAAGTTAACCAATTCGATGACTTGCCTTGATTTTATTTTGAAAGGATACCAAGGTCTTTCAAGCTCATATTTATTGAGATGCTCTATGTTCTAAGGGTGCTATAAGATTCTTTCATCAAAACTTTGCAGCTGATAAGTACTGGGATGTACTTCCTCGATGGCCATGTACGGTCCTTCCCAATGTGCGCTAAGTTTCTATGCCTAGAGTACTTGTCAAAAATTTCTCTTTGAAGGACAAGATTGATAATGCTGAATCTTAGAGGCTAGATCTTGCTGTTGTAGTCAGGATATACACTGCTGATCGATGACTTGTGATCATAGAGATTTTTCTCAAACTTCATCAATAAGGTCGAGCCTAACTCAAAGTCCAATTGAATTCAAATCTTCGTCAAAATGCTATAGTCGGATGGTTAGCATGTTGACTTCTACCGGGACGAACACGTTGCTCCATATACTAGCTTAAATGGAGTTTTTCTGATGGAATTTTTGTGGGTGGTTCAGTATGACCATAAAATTTCAGGTAGCTCTTCAACCTAGTTCCCAACTATCTTGTCCACCTTCTTCTTTAAAGCTTGAAGTATGCACTTGTTAGTAGCTTCTGCAAGCCTATTGCATTTTGGATGTGCAACTGAAGTGAATTTGAGCTGTATCTTCCATTCTTCACAAAAGCTACAAAAGCCTTTGTTGTCAAATTGAGTGCCAGTATCGGTGATGAATGACCAAATTTACAGACGATTGATTTGCACAAAAAATTGGTGGTGTTGCTCTCACCAATTTTGGCTAATGGTTCTACATCTATCCACTTTGTGAAATAGTCTATGACTACTATCAAAAACTTCCATTGCTCTGAAGCTATTGGGAGAGGACTCAATAAATCCAGTCCCCATTGAGCAAATGGAATTGGGCATATGAGGGGAGTGAGTTTAGTTGCTAAAGCTCATGGTACATTTGAGAAAAACTGGTAGGTCTTGCATCTAGAGATGTGTCTCTTGGATTCCGCTAGGATGGTAGGATAGTAATAATCTTGGCGGTTTGCCTTCTGGATGAGAGTTCTGCTCTTGGGTGATTCCCACAAGTTCTCGCATGTATCTCTTTTAGAACATAACTGGTCTCTGCTAGCCAGAGACATCAGAAATAGGGCCCCACAATTCTATAGGAGTATGAGATTCGATAAAGCTGGTTATCGATCATAAGATATCTTCAAACATTTCTTCATAGAATCCTTACTTTAGTAGCATTCTCTGGTGAGGCCCCCCTATCAGATACTGGATAAGTGGATCCATCCAATAGGGTTCTGTTGATACTTCAGCCTGCATGATTGAGTTGTTTGGAGCTTCCATGATGCTAGGGTTCTTGAAGGTATCCATATACACGGGCCTCTGACTATTCCCTGAGTTGGACGAGTTGAGTTTGGATAAGGTGTTCGCTCGCGCATTAAGGGTAGGGAGCACATGAGTGATTCTAAAATCTTTGAATTTGTTCAAGAGTTTTTTGACCACCTTCAAACATTGGACCATCCTTGAGTGTTTAACTTCATAATCTCCTCTTACTTGGTAGGCGATAGGTTAGGAGTCAGCTAGAATGTATAGAGCTCGGCTTGATTGTTAGGGCAACTTGGAGTCCTGCCAAGAGGGCTTCATACTCGGCCTTATTGATTGAGCCTAAAAACTAAAAGCAATGGAGTATTCATATGTAGATCTATCGGGGCAATGTAGGACTACTTCAGCTCCATTGCCTTCTTTTCCAGAGGATCCGTCCACTTTTAATAACCACCGCAAGGAGAACTCAAACAGATCATGTTTAGGAGTATGACATTTCTAAGAAGGAAGTGTCTTGGTTGTCTTGTGGGTCGGAGATTCTGATGGGAGGACTGGTATGAGTGGAGATAGATTGTCGTCTACTGCAAATGAATTAAGAAGTTGGCCAAAACTTAAGCTTTTATGGTCATCCTTGGTTCGAATTGTACACCATATTCAGTGAGCTCTACTGATCAGTTGATCATTCTTCCTGATGTGGTAGGTTTTTTGAGTGCTTTCTTCAAGTGTAGGTTTGTCCGCACCACTACGGTATGAGCTTGAAAGTAGGGGCAAAGCCTCCTGGCTGTAATTATGAGAGTGAAGGAGGCCTTCTCGATGAGGGTGTAGTTTGAATTTGACCGTCTTTAGGATCCAACTTACATAATATATCAGCCTCTGTGTATTATCTTCCTCTTAAATTTGGACAGACCTTATCACCTCTTGTGAGATTGCCAAATAGAGGTATAAGGTTTCTCCTTCTCTGGGCGGCTTAACAGAGCCTTTGGCTCAAATATCTCTTAAGGTTATTGAAGGTCTCACTTCACGCCATCATCAAGATGATACCTTCCTTCAATTCCTTACTTCCTCTTAAAGTTTTTGAAAAATGGGAGGCTTCTTTCAGCAAATTTTGAAAGGAAGCAGCCCAATGCAAGTATCTTACTGTTTAGCTTTTGGACATCCTTCAATGTGCAATGCTCAGGCATATGCTCTATGATAGTTATCTTTTTAGGGTTGATCTTAATGCCTCATTAGGCAATCATGAACCCAAGAAATTTGTCTGATTGTACACTAAAGGCACATGTGGCCTAGTTGAGCTTCATACGGAAGTGTCAAAGGACGAAGAAAGTTTCTTCAAGATCTAATATGTGAGATGCCACTTACTTTGATTTCACAAGAATGTTGTCCATGTATGCATCATATTATAGCCAATCTGGTATTTGAATATTTTATTGGCCAGTCTCTAATAAGTGGTCTCTACGTTCTTAAGACCGAAAGGGCATCACCTTGTAGCAGTAAGTAACTTGATCTGTGATGAATGAGGTCTTCTCTTGATCAAGTTCTACGATCATGATCTGATTGTATCTAGAGAAGGTGTCCATAAAACTGAGCAGTTCATGGCCCGTGCTCTGGTCTACTAATTGACTAATACTCTGAAGGGAATAGTTTTCCTTTGAGCAATCTTTGTTTAGATCTATGAAGACCATACACATTCTCCACTTGCTAAGGGACTTCTTGACCAACACCAAATTGGATAGCCACTCTCGGTATTGAACTTCTGTGATGAAGCCGACTTTGAGCAATTAGTTGACTTCATCTAAGGCCATCTTCTACCTCGCTGGCTGAGATGCCTTTTCTTTTGTCGAACCGACTTATAGTGTTAGTCGACCAAGAGCTCATGGCTCACCACTTCGGAGGGAATTCCCAACATGTCTTTGAGTCTCCAAGCAAACACATTTGCATTTTTGCATAGGAACACGATCACATCTCCTCGTTAGGACTCAATAAGGCACAACCCTAATTTTGATCTTCCTTAATCCATCAAGGTCAACATTGGCACTTCGCACAATTCTTCTACAGGGGTCGTCCGCTCCCGTTCTAGTTCTTTCTACAACTGGAGATGAGTCTTCTCAATTGGTAAGGTCTCCAGAACTCCTTTCATTGAGAAAAGATAGCATGATCTAGCCTCTCAATGATTGCTTCTCATGAATCCGACTCCTTCTGAAGTCAGAAACTTTATCATCTAGTGGTACGTGGATGGGACTGCCTGAAGGTTATTGAAGGAAGTTCTTCCGAGAATAACGTTGTAAATGGACTTCAAGTCCATTACCATAAATTGAGTTTCAATAGTGCACTAGCAAGGATATTCACCAACCACCAAGGGGAGACTAATCAACCCTTCTGGTAGGAGCACGTGTCCAGTGAACCCAATGAGAGGACCCCAGCAAGGTTGCAACCTTAACCTGTGGATTCCAATCGGATTGAAGGTGTCCATGAATAGGATATCGATGGAGCTCTCGGTATCAACCAAGATTCTTTTAACCCAAAAGCTATTAATCTCAACTGATTTGATGAGAGGGTCATTATGAGGCATCTTTATGCCTTTCAAGTTAACGTTGGTGAAGGAAATAAGCTAATATGTCATTGGTTTCTTTTTTATATAAATTGATATCCAATGCTCATCTAACATATTTCTTTTGAGTGTTATTGGACATCCCTCCTACTACTGGATGACCGTTGATGGTATTAATGACACCCTGACTGCCAGTCTCTCTAGGTTGTCTATCTTGCTAATGTTAGGGACAGGGCGATCTGGATTGAGAACTCCTGTTAGACTTCTGTGGAGAGATTTCTCCCCTATCTTATTGAGAGATGACTCTTCAGCAATCCTTTTTATATCAAGTCCTCAATATCTCTCTGGAGGACTCTACAATCATCAATGTGATAACTGTGATCTCTGTGATACTGGCAGTGCTGCTTGGTGTCTCTGAATTGGGGGTTTGACTTCATGCGGGGAGAAGTGGAGTCCAGGTATCCATCTTTCTGAACCAGGAAGAGATCTTGTGAGAGGGAAGTGTTGAGGAAAATGAGGGTTGGCTTCTTGGTTGCCTCTCTCCTCTGGTCCCTCATGTCAGTCATGTTCCACATGGAGTCAGTTTTGGGGGATCCTTCTCCATCTTCTCCTTTGGATAGGGCTCAACTTCTACCACTGTTGCTACCATTACTGCTATTTTTTCTTCTCCGGCCGCCTTCTTGTGGGCTCGATCATCTTCTGCATCCATGTGTCCTTGAGCCCTGGACATCAATTGTTCATAGTTAGTGACACGATCTATGATGAGTGAGTGAACCAGCTTTCTACAGTCCTGCCAAGATCACAGCCATGGCGACCATTTTATCAGGGTCATTGACTTCTAATCTTTTGGCTTGGAATCTCTTGAAGTAGTCTCCGAGACTTTCCCCAGGGTTCTATTTCATTTGCAGCAAGACGTGGGAGAGCTTCTTCTAATTAGAGTTGGCCAAAATATGATGTATAAATTTTTGGCTGACCCGCTCAAAACTATGGATGGATTTTATCCAGTGAGTTCCACCACATCTTAGTGCTTCCCATCAAGGTGATAGCGAAGGCTCTGCAGATGATTGGCTCAGTCACCTACTGCATGTTCATTAGATATAAAAATTCTAGACATGCTCTGATGGTATCAATAATGGTGTTAAATGTCCGATCATAACCAAATTCAAGATTAGTGTTGAAAGGATCTGGAGCAGCATAGGGGTATCTGGGGTCGAACGAAGCTGTGCATGCAACATGTTCATGGCTGCCATGGCCAAAGTTGGGGCTTTCCCCTATTGCCTCTACGTACTACTAGGGTTGTCAAGGAAGAGTGGCGAAGCGAGCCTGTTAGCGAGGCGGAAGAGAGGTATGTTTAGCATGTTAGGTTTCATGTTTATGAGCTTATTGTCTAATTTAGTTTTAATAATTAACAAACAATTCCTAACATCAGTTATCAAGTGTTTGCATTTGATTGTTAGGTATCCTACACAAAGATCCGATGTTGGAGGTTGGATGGGCTTGCGCCTTCACGATGATATCTAAAGGAGGTTGGAAGAAAATCAGAATGAAGCCATCACAATTCAAGTTAATGATATTATCGCTTCATCTCCGCTACCAAGATCGGTCTTAATGAAGATCACATTGTTTGGTATAGTAGTTTAGGTGTTTATACCTTATGTGTTATTCTTAGAGCTCAAATCATATACACACACTTTTGTTTTACATTTGTTGCGTATACATCATTTTATGAGTTTACATGGTTTTTGGATTATAGACTAAATAATACTATTTTATATCATTTCTAAAGTCTATCAATCCACTAAAAAGAATCTCAAAACTTGTTTGAAAAGATTTCACCAAAATCAAGTTTTGACAATTTTGTATTTTTGACGTTTTGCAAAATACTTATGTTTTCACAAATGAAAAATGCAATTTGAGAAATTTCTTCTCTAACATGTTTATTTTCATATATATAAATATTTTCCCAAGTTTGACTATTTTTGGAGTTGTTTTGTTATGTTAAATTGAATTTACAAAATTAAGTTTCTAAAAAAATACAGGTATCTGAAATATCATCTATCGGTCAACCGAAAATTTCCATTAGTCGACCGACCAGTGCGTTTTTCTAGCATCTGTGTTTTTAAACTTTTCAGTCGACCGATCTCTATTATCAGTCGACCGATCAGTGTATGTCAGTCGACCGATAATGTTAACTGTAGGCGTATAAAATTGCTTATAGATCCCTTAGCACAGCTCAGCACAAACCGACGAACCAACGAGGCGACGAGGTTAACGAATCGCACGCAAACAACGGAATAAATCCACTCGCGTGCGGAATCAAGCTAACGGGTTGAAGAGTCAACGAGTCATCCAACCAAGAGCGGACTCAGATGAATCACGATCGAATCAAGATCAGTTTCGGACTCGAACTCAGAAGTGGATTTACTGCCAAATCAGGAATCGGATTTACTGCCAAATCAGATCAACAAATCAGAGTCCAGAGAGCCGGCCACCTATAGGTGGCCGGCCCAGATCTGTGCGCGGGCACAGTGAAGGTAGCCTATAAATAGGCCCCCCTTGGTTCATTTTCAAAGGTTGGATTTTTTGGAGGCGAAACCCTGCTGGATTCGAAGCTCAGATCTAAAAAAAGATTCAAGCTTTGGGACTTTGAAGACTTTCTCATCCAGATCCGGTGCTCGGCAATCGTCAAAGCCAAATAAGGCAAGAGTTCGAGAGGAACCGGATCTCAAATCGGATCTCAGATCTACGCAGGCGTACTCCGGATCAAAGCTTGGTCTTTGATCCCGAGAATTAAAGGCTACTATTTCCTTGGCGAAATAGTACCCTCGGATATTATTTCTTTGGCAAAATAATACCCGTCATACTACGTAGATCCGACCGGATCTAGATCTCGCGGTGGTCCACGGATAAACCCCGGCGTAGGCGAAGAACCCACGCAAGCGAGCGACCGCAAAACAGGAGCTCGTGATTTGTTCGACAAATAAGGAGAAAGTTGTAATCTTTTTTTTATTTTATTTGATTTTCATTGTAACCGGATCTTATAAAAAGACCGGATCTTTTGTAACCAAAAAGCAATTACTTGAGATAACAATGGAATCAATAAAGAAAGACACGATTTTTCCTGTGAACAATCTGGCGACCACAGTGGGAGCCAACGATCTCGCTGCCGAGATCGTCGCGTCGCAGCAGCGGATCTCAATCCCGGTCGAGGAGGAGGTCGAGTATGAATTCGACCAGGCCAAGTTCGAGGAGTATCTTTCATCCTCGTCCGGATCCACCTCCCCTCGCAAGTCCAAGAAGTTCTCCTCCAGGAGAAAGACTCGTTGGTATGAAGACGTTGAAAACACCAACGAAGATCTCACCCCGTTTGATGCCAAAGTCACATCGGGTGAGATTCCTCCAATTCCCAACCAAGGCAGATCTGCTCTGGCCACCCCTTCTGCCGCAGAGGGCGTGGTGACTCTCTCGAAGAGAGCCCGCCAAAGGCAACGTCAACGCCTTGCGAAATAATTCGCAAAGGCCATGGAGGCAGTTGACGGGATCCGCTACAACGTGGATCTGAAGAACAAAAGAGGCAAGCAACCTCAACAATCAACGAATGGTGGCTCCTCCAAGCCGCCAACAATAGAATGGGTCCGTGTCAAACGGAACCGATCGACTCAGAAGCGCCGCGCACTCTCAGCACAAGCACGAGCTCAAGTTCAAGAAGCCCGTAGAAAACTGCAGAAGGAAGTGGCCAAGAAGCCGCCACCAACCCGCCAAGTATGGAAGCCGAAGTCTGAAGCGGCGATTCAGGCTAAGGCAAAATCGTTGCATCCTTCGAAGCAAGGTCAACCTCCGACGAATCAACCAAAGTCGCCGGTAATACCAGTAGCTACTCCGGAAGATCCCGTGGAATCTTCCCGAAGAAGGAGATCGGTTCTGGAGCGCCTCGGTCCAATTCTCGATGAAAGAGGCAAAGCTCCAGTTCAGGAATGTTTGGGCCCGCTGAAGAAGCCCCGAACGACTCAACACGCTGGGGGTCGCCGTCACCTCCAACGTGACAAGGAGCTCAAGGCAACTGCGCGCACTAATTTGTGCATCGAAGTCCAAGAGCCCGCTAAGAACTCACGCCCAAAAAGGCATGTCTCAAGGCGCGTGACTCTTGAGAGCCCAAAGAAGGCAGTTCGTCCTCAGAAGGAAACGTTGTCGTCTGATGACGATAACGTTATACCTGAGAAGTCGTGCCGACACACGATAGGTTACTCCGACCTTCAAACCGACGAGTTGTACTATCGTGATGGGAGCACGAGGAAAACCAGGAAGAGGAGTCCCCGAGGACCGGAAACTCAATGCCCCTGTTCCAAACTCAATGCCCCGAACGAGTTTCGGTTTTCGAAAGGCTCAGTACCAAAACACCAAAACCAAGGCCTAGGCGTTTCCGACGAAGAAGAAGGATAGTTGAAGACGGAGAATTCCCGAGGGTCACCACCAATATGACCAGCAAAAGGGCATCGACAAGGGATAATCCCGAGTCAATTCCGGAAGTACCCTGGTATCTAACTCGTCTGCAGTCTGGAGCCATTACACGAGGAACTTATGGTAGGGTTCGGACAAGATTACCATCAGAAGATGAAGAATCGGATTCCTGCTCTGCTGTCGTATCAGACAATACAGTATCCAGTGAGGGACAACCCCACGAGTCACTGATGATAAGAGCAGAACAAGTGGCCAAGATGCTCGAAGAAGCCATGGCTAAACAGCAGGAGAGCTTCAAGCACGAAATACAGATGGCCATGCAGAGTATGAGAGAAATGCATGACCAGCAAATCCAAGCACTGACAAACCAGCAAGGCGAGCCAAATCGTCGTAACCGGATTGATCTGGAAGATGAGGAAGCTCACAATGCCAATAATCCTCCCGTCAATGTAGGGGGTGGTAACGAGAATGCTGATGAAGACTCAGGTGAAAACCTGAAGATTAAAAATCTCGAGAGCAAAATCAATACGTTGATTTCCGCTCAAGAGATAAAGAAGACGGGTATTCCTTGTCCATACCCACGAGAATGGGAATCAATCCCCTATCCGGCGAAGTTCAACTTAATCAACTTCACGCCGTTTGATGGGAAGGGTTCACCCACTCAGCATGTGATTTATTTTAAATCACACCTGGGGGTAATCTCCGGCAATGAGCCTCTGATGGTGCGGTCATTCGTCGGCAGAGGCTTCTTCGCGGAGCCGCCTTCGCATTGGTACTGCCAGCATACCAAGCCAGGTAGCGTGAACCAGCTGGGATGATATGGAGACCAATTTTCTTCAACAAATTTCTTCGACGACGACCCGAGATATCTATCGGATGCATATGCTGCGATTGAGAAGGCAGAAGGATGAGGAGTTAAGTCGACACTTCAGTCACCAAAAGCTTCGGAACAAGGGTGATGAACTGCCGGGACGCCGATCACTCGAAGGAATTCATTCTCTCAGACCTGCCATAAATAATCTTTCATTGGACATCCTCGAAGCGATGGGGACGGCACCGTCCGAAGAACATGGAAGGATCGTGGAAGGTGCACGGGTGAACAACCGAACGCTTTTGCCGAAGAGAAGACGGCGAGAGAGAAACCGACCACGGCTAATCCTCCAAAACTCGAAACTTTGCCTCTCGTGGTAAAGGCAAATCACTGGGCAACAGCTGTTGACGCTAAACCAGACGTCGCAAAAGCAAACTACCAAAACAGTAAAAGACTTCGGGTCCGAGACTTCCAAAGAGAGTATTCCTCAAGGACGAAGACCGTTCGCAACATCTTGAATCCCTCCTTGGAACAACAAGATCAAGCTACCACTTCGCAAATCAGGAGGAAGCTGACAACACTTACGGACCAAAGTACTGTGCATCACCACAGGAGGGTCGTTCATCCCACCAAGGATTGCTTTGCCTCTCAGAATAGCCATTCAGACCTTGTTGAAGCCGGCGTTATATCACTCAATTAAGTCAAAACAAGACTCCAAAGAGTATACGAGTATAAACTGTTTCTCAATCCTCCAATAGGTGCATGAGGTTAAACTGCTCCCTGCATACTCCAAAGAGTATACGAGTATAAACTGTTTCTCAATCCTCCAGCAGGTGCAAGAGGTTAAACTATTCCCTGCGTACTCCAATAGGTATATGAGTCTAAACTGTTTCCCACTTTTGACGGGAAGTTCCTGGGGAATATTACGCTAATATTCTTAAGGATAACCCGGTCAGGTAACTGAGAATAATGTCCGAACCAGTTCCACAGAGGAAGCTGGGGGTGGACGATTTATGTAACGGGAAGTTCCTAGAGAATCATATATTCTTAAGGATAACCTGAACATGCGATTGAGGATAACGTACTCCTCGTTACACCCAGTTTTGCAAGAAAGTTGGGGGTGGATAATTCGTGTAACGGGAAGTTCCCAAAAGAATGTTAATATTCTTAGGGATAACCCGATCGATATGAACAAAGTGATGAACACTAAATCTCTCACCGATCAGACTAATTGACGGTGGGACCACCAAATTCGATCAAGTTTAATCCAATCAAACTTACGCTATGTTCGTACACTCAACACTTTCATAGTTAGAGTCCGGATATAATAAATCTTGATCTGTCACCTGGTCAAACCTTTCTACAGTTAAGACCACAACCAAAATCCCCCTCTCGATTCCTCCAATGAACGAGAGGTCCACAGATCGAGCGATCAAACCTTCATACAGTTAGGATCGTCTCAAACCTCCCAATTGGTCAAACCTTTCTACAGTTAGGACCACAGCCAAAATCTCCTCTCGATTCCTTCCATGAACGAGAGGTCCACCTTCAAATTGAGTGATCAAACCTTCCTACAGTTAGGGTCATCTCAAACTCCTGCTTGGTCAAACCTTCCTACAGTTAGGACCAAAACCACAATTCACTCTCGATAAACGAGAAATTTACCTTTAGTTCGGTAATCAAACCTTCGGACAGTTAGGATTATCCGAATCTTTCGATTCTCGGAATGGAGGTCCTACTCCTAGCTTCACCGTTCCGGATTCTGGGGGTGGAGATCCCACCTCGAGTCTCCTTTCCAACTGGAAATAGAATATAAAATTTTTCCTTTCCAGAATCAAGGAATAGAATATAAAATTCTTCCTTCCTTGTTTTCGGGTTTGCCTTCACCCTAAAAGAAGACCGGGAAATAGAATATAAAATTCTTCCTTTCCCGCACCGATCTTTTCCAAAATTTGTCAATTTAGGATTCATCCTAGGAAGTTTATCCCGAATCCTAAGCAGGGATAAGTCTACGTCTAACACGCGCTGCCGGTTTAGTCTTTCTCCAAAGAAAAAGATACCAGCGTTCGATTCTGGGGAATTTCATCCTGAATCCTAAGAAAGGATATGCCGATGCCTAACACGCGTCGCCGATTTAGTCTTTTTCCGTAGAAAAAGACACCAGAGTTCGATTCTGGGGTATTCTATCCTGAAACCTCCGCGCTGCCGGTTAGTTCTTAACCGTTAAAAAGAACACCCGTTCACATATTCAATATTGTGACAGGTTGTTATTAATAACACCAGAATCCATGCCTTACACGCATGGGGAATTTCATCCTGAATCCTAAGAAAGGATATGCCGATGCCTAATACGCGTCGCCGGTTTAGTCTTTTCCCGTGGAAAAAGACACCAGAATTCGATTCTGGGGTATTTTATCCTGAAGCCTAAATAGGGATAAGTCAGCGTCTAATACGCGTTGCTGGGTAGCCTATTCCCATAACAATGGCGAAGTCTACGTATTCGAAGTCGTAGCAGCAAAGTCTAAGAGAATTCACTCTCTCACGTCAATGCGGAACGAATTTAGACAATTCGCATGCTAGCCCGACTCAAACGGTAGTCGGTAAAGGCTAATCAAATCCGTTGAAGGCTGGGGGTTAGCCAAAAACCCTAAAGTCAACGCCTAACACGCGTCACCGGGTAGTCTATTCCCGTGAGAAAGACGAAGTCTACGTATTCAATATCGTAGCACTAAGAGCGTTAACTCTCTTAGCACAACATCACATGCGGAACGGATTTAGACAATCCACATGTAAGCCCGATTCAAACGGTAGTCGGTAAGAGCACGTCAAATCCGTTGAAGGCTGAGGATTTGCCAAAAATCCTAAGTCAACGTCTCATACACGTTGCTGTTTAGTCTTTTCACATAACAATGGCGAAGTCTACGTATTCAATATCGTAGCACTAAAAGGGTTAACTCTTTTAGCTTAACGTCACATGCGGAACGGACTTGAACAATCCGCATGCTAGCCCGACTCAAACGGTAGTCGGTAAAGGCTCATCAAACCCGTTGATGGCTGAGAATTTGCCAAAAATTCTATAAATACGAGTCATAGATGTATCAACTCCGTAGATTGGTCTCGTGACTCGAGTATCCGCCACGCTCCAATTCCTTAAGAGCTTAAACTGTGTATACTCCAACTTGGACGCCGGACAACGCGTTGCAATGAAGCTTAGACACCGGACAACGCGTCACAAGGAAGCTCAAACGCCGGACAACGCGTTGTAAATGAAGATTCAACGCCGACGACCGATGGTCAGTTCTATGTTGAAATAACCAACTCGAGCTAAAAGTCAGAAAATCGAGAATCGACTTCAAATTCAAAATTCCGACAGACGGTCAGACAATAAATGCAGCACCGGAACCCTTACAGACATTCGACAAAGCACCGAACAGCATGGGGGATTGAAGGAATCGAGAACGGAAGCCACTCCAAATATCCCGTCGTAACCAATCGAAGAATGGGACAATCATATCCAAAGTATTCCAGACTCTTCTATAAAAGAACGAGGCTGAAATACTTTGGAGGGGGTATCTGTAGGCATATAAAATTGCTTATAGGTCCCTTAGCTCAGCTCGGCACAAACCGACGAACCAACGAGGCGACGAGGTTAACGAATCGCACGCAAACAACGGAATAAATCCACTCGCGTGCGGAATCAAGCTAACGGGTTGAAGAGTCAACGAGTCATCCAACCAAGGGCAGACTCGGACGAATCACGATCGAATCAAGATCAGTTTCGGACTCAAACTCAGAAGAGGATTTACTGCCAAATTCGAGCCACCTATAGGTGGCTCGGCCCAGAGCCGGCCACCTATAGGTGGCCGGCCCAGATCTGTGCGCGGGCACAGTGAAGGTAGCCTATAAATAGTCCCCCTTGGTTCATTTTTAAAGGTTGGATTTTTTGTAGGCGAAGCCCTGCTGGATTCGAAGCTCAGATCTAAAAAAAGATTCAAGCTTTGGGACTTTGAAGACTTGCTCATCCAGATCCAGTGCTCGGCGATCGTCAACGCCAAATAAGGCAAGAGTTCGAGAGGAACCGGATCTCAAATCGGATCTCAGATCTACGCAGGCGTACTCCGCAAGATTTCGAGAGGACCGGATCTCAGATCTACGCAGGCGTACTCCGGATCAAAGCTTGGTCTTTGATCCCAAGAATTAAAGGCTACTATTTCCTTGGCGAAATAGTACCCTCGGCTATTATTTCCTTGGCGAAATAATACCCGTCATACTGTGTAGATCCGACCGGATCTAGATCTCGTGGTGGTCCACGGATAAACCCCGGCGCAGGCGAAGAACCCACGCAAGCGAGCGATCGCAAAACAGGAGCTCGTGATTTGTTCGACAAATAAGGAGAAAGTTGTAATCTTTTTATTTTATTTTATTTGATTTTCATTGTAACCGGATCTTATAAAAAGACCGGATCTTTTGTAACCAAAAAGCAATTACTTGAGATAATAATGGAATCAATGAAGAAAGACACGATTTTTCCCGCGAACATTAACCAGTCGACCGACTATGTCTTCTGTTTTCCAGTATAGGCCAACGATTGACTAACCGGTCGACCGATTCATTTGACCAGTCGACTAATCGACTAGTTTTTGGCTATAACAGCTAGTTTGGCTTTTAAGAGGTTATATATAGCCCTCATAACTTATTTGTTTCTTTATGGAAGTTTAGAACAAAGTTTTGCAAACTTGTTTAAAGAGTTTAAGTGTGTTTTTGGTTTATACAAAAGAGGTTTACAAAGAGAAGGCTTTCAATTTCGGTTATGAGGGGTTCAACCTCAAACATCTATATCTACATCTCTTTTTTTAGAGAAGTTTTTCTAAACCCATTCTCTAGCCTATTTATATTTTGATTATCATATTTGAGCTAGATTTATTTGAGTTTGACTTCATTTTGCTCATTGATTACACACACCCACTTGAGCTTTAGTATTTCACATATTGTATATTTGGGTTATGAGGTTGCATCTTTGAGTGAGCTTAAATTTCCTTCTCGTCTTTGTTAGAGAACAAATCTTTACTTGCACAAATTGTCAAAACACGTTGTAATACACAAGGACACTTAGAGGAGTGGTTGGTAGAGACCCGGGAAATTCCAAGAGGAGTGGCTTGGTTATAAAAGCCTAGGGAGAGGTAGTAATTGCAAGCACTTGAGGAAGGTGACACGGTAAGGCCTACACTTAGAGGAGTGTATTGTGTGATTAACAACGTGTGTATTGTAAAAGTTTTCGGTGAGCTTTGAAAACCGATTGTGTAGTTATTTGAGATAGTGGAGAACCTTCTCAAGGTGAGGAGCGGAGACGTAGGTTGAGGGTTGATCAAACTTCGTGATCATTTCTTTTGTGTTTGCGATTATCTTGGCGCACTATTATCATTGTTATATCTTGTGCATGTTTATATCGCCTATTACGTTATATTATTTATCCTTGCATATATCTCATTATACATCATATTGCTAGGATATTCTTTGTAAAGTTTTTAATTTGGCATCATAATCGGATTAGATTAGCAATTATCCTATTCACCCCCCTAGGGTACTTTCATAGCATAGTCCTCTGGAACTCGTTGCTCAGCATGTTCTGAAAGAGGGGGAGGAACGGAGGAACAAATGATGGAGAAGGTTGCTGGGGAGAAATCCAGCTAAGGATTTCATTTATAAAGGAAGCGAACTGCTGCTGAAGAGATTAAGAAATTCTCTGGGCAGAATCCTCTAGTTAGGATTAAGTGACGTAGCCCACATGTGGTTCCTTCAGCGAATGGATTAGAGGATCACCCTGGACAATCAGAACCAGCCATCTTGTGCAAAGAAGGAAAAAGGCCACATGGTGGACGTCAAACTAACGGTATATTGGGTATAAACAAAAATAGGTATATTGGGTTATAGTTACTTATGCATCAAGTAATTATAAAACTAATGATTTAAAAGTATTGAAATATTCTACATACATTTGTATTTGTAGAATTTTTGAGACATGTAGATCATGATGAATGCAGCGATCATACTAGCACACACACACCACACACATGCACACAACACACACCACACACACATATAAATCTATATATAATATATTATATTATATTATATATATATATAATATATGAATATATATATATACTATACTAATATATATAGTAGTAGTTTACACTTTGGTGTTTAGTTGAGGGTAGTCAGAAGTAAATGAATGATTGAAAATACCTTAATCATTAGTTGAATTTTTAGAAAATTTATGATTGGTGTTCGGCAAATTGGTAATTTTGAATTAAAATGGAAAATTTGTCCATTTCTTTGCCCATTAAATGCATACTGCCCCCCTAAACCCTAAAGGTTTTAGTTATTTTAATTCATCCATATCTTTCTTAAATTTTTATGCATGACACTTTCAAAATTATATAATTGACACAAAGTAAAATGCAACACCATGTAAACTAGTTAGTGACATATTTTAAATGAGAGTTTTATCTTACATGTATATAATACCTAATTAAAAATACATTTTAATAACTAGAAAATTATACTTTTCATAATTATGGTAATAAAATTATAAAGATTGGATGAATTTTCTTATTTAAAATAGTTGGTGTTAGTTTAGTCTAAAATTAATATATCCTCATGATAAAATATTAAATGATAAAAATTTCTTCTTGATTTGATCTCGTGAATTATGCATTTGCATATTTTACTAGAAATCTAGTAAATACACATTAAGTAATAATACTCTAATTAAAGTGTAGGACCAAGGATTATTTAGATAAAAACAATTAACGTCCCCAGCGCGTGCATTTGTATGTGTTAATATGCTTTTGTGTGTGTGTGTGTGTGAGGAAAGATAAAATATGTTGAAATCCTTCAAAAGTTTTGTTTATTAATAGTTGATGTATAGTAAATTGTGTCTAGTGATTGTTATGCATAAACCCCAAATTTTACATTTGGGTTAACCAGACAACATCACGACAGCAAGTTGACTTGGTTAACTAGTTATACACTTTACATCGCTGAAGTATAGGCCTTCTAGACTCAACATACAACCTAGATAGCGCACTAAAGGTAAATAGCTAAACTCACAAATTCAGATACTATGCACACACTCCAATTTGACTTGATTTTATGGTGCCTAAATAATTAAAGATAATTGATTTAGATCATATCATAGTCCTCCACATACCATGTGAAGAGCTATTGATTGAATACCCAATCTCTCTAGTTGAAAACTTTCATAGCTTACAAGGTTTGCACATATGTTGGGAGTATCATCCTACGCCAATGAGATACTACTACGTGGATCTACTTGCAGCCCAAGTAACTAACATCGCAATCTAGACCATTGAGATGATGATATATCTAGAGGCTGATCTATCTTAGGCAATTATTATAAATATCCCTCCAACCTAAGGTAAGACAAGACCAACGCAATTGTAAGGCTCGATACTGTCAACTTTTAATTTATTATCCTTCTCCTTTAAAACTCTAACCTAGATTTACCTACTATTTTGGTTCCTTTTTATCAGAGTCTGATTTAAGAATTAGAGGGGAGCTGGTAGATAGCTTACCATCATTAATATGATGCTCTTTGTATCTCAGGTCGTCATCAGCAAGTGCTTGCTATCAGATAACAAGGAAGATCTGGGGGCCTCATTACGAAGTCTAATCCTACAGACTCAATATCGTAAGTTGATTCTCCGTATCAATAGTAATAAAGATTTCCAATTTTGGATTCTAAATTTTAAATTTGAATTGATAGTATCATATTTTGGACTAATCCGGATTTTCTTCAAGTAGGTGGTAATTGGAGAGTGTCCAATTACCCTACTCTTTATCATCTATTTTAATTTCAATGGATGAGATGGTGATACAAAGGATTTTCACTTATATTGAAAATCATTATTGCCTCAAAAATCACTGTTATAGAAACTATTACTTTGTGATAGTAAAAATCCTATGTGGTATCATCTCATCCATGAGTTGGATCCTTAACAACTAAATCACGAGGATCTGAATCCATTCTAGACACTAAAAGAGTAGCTTTGTTGATTATTCTTCTAAGGCTCTTTCTTTTGATTATTAGGCTTTTTGACTGCAACCACAAAAATCTCCATAGCTTTCGATCAGGATGATTATCCCTGTTTGTTCTTACCACCTTTTTTATTTGAGTGGGGATCGAATTTGTTGAAGCGTTCTATTAAATTTTACGCGATCTCGGCTTGCTTCATTAAGTCTCTTCAAGTGTGAGCCTTAGCAGCACCTATATAAGCTTCAACACAGCTCAATAAGTTGTGTCGACATGTCTAAAGTAGCATCGGCAATGGCATATCCTGATAATAAAAGCTTAAGTTACAAAACCACTCGATGTAATCTATGACTGAGTCATCGCCCCTTTGCCTTCCGAAAAGGACTCTGGCCATGGTCCTATCTGATTGTTCCTTATAAAGTAAGAGAGGAACTGAAATTCCAAATAAGTTCAGGACTTAATTGATAAGCAGATTTTGGAACCAATTAAAAGCTACCCCTAAAGGGTGACAATGAAGAGCTGCACCTTAACGACATAATTTCCTACTAGATTCTCTCTTTGTTAGTGGAAGCGGTGGATATTAATTTAGAAAACCCTTGCCATCTAACATATATAACGTTGGTGGCTTAAACTTTATCGCCTAAGGAACATAATCCCACTTGATGGGATATGGTCAGGTAATTCTAACATTCTTTAGCTCTGTTCACTGTATGAGAGCATTGAGCTATTTTTAGAGGTCATCAAGGACTTTCGCCTTATGACTTGGTTTAAAAGGTGCTAATGTTTGTGATCCTGAATGAGCAGAATTTGCATCTTCATGATGTGATTGTTCTTTCTTCATATGTAACTCAATAATTGGTCTCTTCCCTCTAGAGAAACTTGCATGTGTTATTGGAAAACAACCATGAGTTGTTTTAGCATTGCTTCAAGACACTCAAAGTGTTTATCGGATGCTTTCTTTTGAGCTTCCATCTGGCATAGAAGATCATCATGGGCTTCTCATTCTTCCATATATGTAATCCACTATTACTCTTGACTTGTGTTCGGGGTCACATTTGATGCTATATCAGAATTGGCATCGCTGGCGAAGAGTTAATTGATTTGGGATGAGAATTGTAGAGCACACATCTGAAGGAATGAGTAATCAAAAGGAATTGCCACCCTATGTCTTGACCTCATGTGATGATATACACCGTTGTTTTCTGAAAGTATGCTTCTAATGCTAGGAGAGTATATATGATCAGAAGGACTATCAACATCTTCTTCTTCATCTCCAGAGATCAGACTTGTTGTATTGACCGTGAACTCTTGGAGCTTAGTTTTACCCTTTTGGGTTCATCTTTATCTTTTAATCATAGCCTTTGAAGGCTTAAGAAATTGACAAAGACGATTAAAAAACGATTCCTTTTCAAGAATCGATTTGCATTGGCAATTCGTTTGAACCCCTGTGATAACTTCTCTTAGAGTAGTGCAATCTTGACATTGACATGATCTCTTTAGAGATGGGAACTCTCTTAAATAAGTACAAGTTCCAACTTGATTTAGGCAATTTCTCCCATTAGGGGTAACCTCGCTTATTTGGATTTTAGTGTGCTAATGTCGCCTCTGACAACATTGCTTCAACCTTTGACTAGTGGGGTCAATCGAGTTTTTATCACAAGTTAGTGGTTGTTATTTGGATGAGGAATCACGGTGGGTGATTGTTTTCATCAAAAGTTGCTTTTTTCCATTGCTGTTAAACATGTTACACCGTTTATCGATTACAAGTTCAAACTGAAAGAAAAGTCAATCTTTTTATAAGATCTTCTTATAATGAAAAAGTGAAAATTATAACTTTATCCAACAAAACGTAGCAATAGTTTATCTCCTGTTACTTTGTGTGTGATCTTTGCCTATGCCGGGGACGCGTTAGTCCGTGGACCATCACAGATCAGATTCGATTGACAAAATAATTATGCTCTTATATCACGAAGGAAACAATCACAACAATGATAATCACGACCAAGCGAGATTGTGGCTCTTCTCGAGATTAAAACCAAGTTTAATCTGGAGGAAAGAGGGGGAGAGAATCACGAATCTTTCAAAAACTTTTTATTTATGAAAAAGTTCGCCAAGATTTGCCAATTCTCCTCTGAAATTTTTAGTTTACTGCTCAATTCGATAGCACCTCGCCTTCTGATTTTAGATCCTCTCAAATGAAGACTCTGGGCTTCTATTTATATGCTTTTGTCACCACGTTTTTGGATGAGAACTAATGAGATGATGTTATCTACAGTTAATAACCACTCAACCGCACTTAGGGATAGCTTCAGAATAGTTGGGGAGGTCCTGGAACAAAAGAATCCTGAGAATCTATCGAAAAACACATTTTGAGAGTTTCTGGATGCAAGAACACTCGTGGTGGCTCGGAACTGTGGTGGCTGGCTCGCACAAATGGTGGCTCGTACTCATGTGAGCCCCGTGACTTGCTTCGTCCATCTTTTTGACTTCTTGGCTATGTATAACCCCTTCAATTCGCTTGTTTTGCGGTTATTTTGCCTTTACACTGATTTCGTCGCTTCGTTGACTCATGCACGATTCACTTCATGCGTCTCATTGGCTCGCGGAGGATTTTTGAATGCGCGGGACTTTTGGAGCTGGCTGACGAGCGTATGGGCTCATGGTCTTGTTCTCAACATTTCGCTACTTCATTGTGTCAACGATTCGTTGCCATGTCACCTTGAATTGTATTCGGGACCTATAGGCAGTTTTTGGCGCCTACAGATACCCCTTCCAAAGTGTTTCAGCCTTATTCTTTTATAGAGAAGGCTGTGATACTTTGAATATGATACACTTAGTCTTTACCCCTTCGATTTCTTTAGTTTTCAGTCTATTTAGTATTTTGTCAAATAACTGAAATTCCTCTGGTGCTGCGTTTATCGTCTGACCATCATCAAAATTTCGGACTTAGACTGGCGTGTTGATGTCTGAAGTAGCTAGTATCGTTGAATCGATGTTGAACTGATTATCTTTATCGAGGATTCACATATGAATCATGATTGAACTCTCCATGGTTAATCCGGAATTGAGGATAATCATGGGCCTTATTTTGGCAAGGCTATCGACACATTGGCCGGTGTTTGACTCGCATCGAATGGCGTCAACTCGCGTTGAATGGTGTCGAATTGCGTCAATCTTCTTCATTACATGTTGACTAACGTGAACACAGTTTATACTCATAGTTTAAGCTATTAAGGTATTGGAGCATGGCGATCCTAAATGTTAAGGCTGCAGGACCAACTGTTAAAGCTGATTCATCTGCATGTATGAATCTTATCCTGAGGTTGTTGGATGCTCAAGTTATGAGACCAACTAATGAAGCTGGTGCGTCAATGACTCTTTGTATTTATAGGATTTTTAGTAAAGTCTCAGCCATCAACGTGTTTGATGAGCCTTTACCGACTACTGTTTGAGTCGGGCTAGCATGCAGATTGTTTAAGTCTGTTTTGTATGTAACGTTGTGCTAAAAGAGTTAACTCTTTTAGTGCTACGATATTGAATACATAGACTTCGTCTTTTTTTCAGGAATAGCTACCCGGTAATGCGTGTTAAGCGTTAACTTATTCCTACTTAGGTTTCAGGATAAAATTCCCCAGACTTAGATTCTGGTTTTTTTCACTCGGTAAAAGACTAAATCGGCAACGCGTGTTAGGCATTAGCTTACCCCTACTTAGGATTCAAGGTAAAATTCCCTATGCGTGTGAGACACAAATTTTGGCATTATTAATAATGACCTGCCATAATATTAAATATGTGGGTTTTTGTCTTTTTTTACGGTCAAGGACTAATCGGCAATGCGTGTTAGGTGCTGACTTATCCCTACTTAGGTTTTGCGATAAAATTTCCCAGACTTGGATTCTGGTGTCTTCTTCACTCAGTGAAAGACTAAACCGACAACGCGTGTTAGGCATTGGCTTACCCCTACTTAGGATTTAGGATAAAATTCCTCACGCGTGTGAGGCATAGATTTTGGCATTATTAATAATGGCCTGTCATAATGTCGAATATATAGGCTTTTGTCTTTTTTACTGTAGGCATATAAAATTGCTTATAGGTCCCTTAGCTCAGCTCGGCACAAACCGACAAACCAACGAGTTTCGGATCCCCGTGTGTTGGCTTTTTATCGCAACGCGTTGACCGGCGTTGACCTAGGGTTACGCGTTGTCGAACGTTGACTTTTGTCGCAACGCGTTGCTTGGCGTTGACCTGGGGTTACGCGTTGACCGGCGTCGACCCTTAGACTGGCGTTGACCTAAGGTTACGCGTTGACCGGCGTCCACCCTAGGGTTTCGAATCGTCGAACGTTGACTTTTGTTGCAACGCGTTGCTTGGCGTTGACCTAGGGTTACGCGTTGACCGGCGTTGACCCTAGGGTTTACGGATCGCCATTAACACAGTTTATACTCGTACGTTTGCTGGAGTATACACAGTTTAAGCTCTTAAGGTATTGGAGCATCGCGGTCCCGAATGTTGGGGTTGCAGGACCAACTGTTAAAGTTGATTCATCTGCATGTGTGGATTTTATCCTGAATTTGTTGGGTGCTCGAGTCACGAGACCAACTAGGGGAGTTGATGCGTCAATGACTCGCAGTTATAGAATTTTTGGCAAATCCTCAGCCATCAACGGATTTGATTAGCCTTTACCGACTACCGTTTGAGTCGGGCTAGCATGCGGATTGTTTAAGTCTGCTCCTATGTGACGTTTAAGCTAAAAGAGTTAACCCTTTTAGTGCTACGATATTGAATACGTAGACTTCGTCTTTCTCACGGGAATAGACTACCCGGCGACGCGTGTTAGGCGTTGACTTTAGGATTTTTGGCTAATCCCCAGCCTTCAACGGATTTGATTAGCCTTTACCGACTACCGTTTGAGTCGGGCTAGCATGCGGATTGTTTAAGTCCGTTCCGCATGTGACGTTGTGCTAAGAGAGTTAACGCTCTTAGTGCTACGATATTGAATACGTAGACTTCGTCTTTCTCACGGGAATAGACTACCCGGCAACGCGTGTTAGGCGTTGACTTCAGGATTTTTGGCTAATCCCCAGCCTTCAACGGATTTGATTAGCCTTTACCGACTACCGTTTGAGTCGGGCTAGCATGCGGATTGTTTAAGTCCGCTCCCATGTGACGTTTAAGCTAAAAGAGTTAACCCTTTTAGTGCTACGATATTGAATACGTAGACTTCGCCATTGTTACGGGAATAGGCTACCCGGCAACGTGTATTAGACGTTGACTTATCCCTACTTAGGCTTCGGGATAAAATTCCCCGCGCGTGTGAGGCACGGATTATGGTGTTATTAATAACAACCTGCCACAATGTTGAATATGTGGTCTTTTGTCCTTTTTACGGTCAAAGACTAACCGGCCATGTGTGTTAGACATAGGCTTTGGGATTTTTGGCAAACCCCCAGCCATCAACGGGTTTGATGTGCCTTTACCGATTACCGTTTGAATCGGGCTAGCATGTGAATTATTAAAACCCGTTTCACATGTAACGTTGTGCTAAGAGAATTGCTTCTCTTAGACTTAATGCTATGATTTTGAATACATAGACTTCGTCTTTCTCACGGGAATAGACTACCCGGCAACGCGTGTTAGGCGTTGACTTATCCCTACTCAGGCTTCGGGATAAAATTCCCCGTGCATCGAGTGCCCGGATTTGACAATCGTGTCTTTTCTAAAAGCAAAGACAGATTGAGAAACGGGAGAGGAAGAATTTTATATTCTATCTCCCGGTGCTGAAGAGGAAGAATTTTATATTCTATCTTCGGCCGGAAAGGAGACTTGGGGTGGGATCTCCACCCCCAGAATCCAGAATGGTGAAACTAGGAGTGGGATCTCCACTCCGAGAATCGAAAAGATTCGGATAACCCTAACTGTCGGAAGGTTTGGTTACTGAACCAAAGATGAATTTCTCGTTTAGTGAATTGTGATTTTGGTCCTAACTGTAGGAAGGTTTGACCAAGCAGGAGTTTGAGATGATCCTAACTGTCGGAAGGTTTGATCACTCGATTTTGAAAGTGGACCTCTCGTTCGTTGGGAGAATCGAGAGGGGATTTTGACTGTGGTCCTAACTGTATGAAGGTTTGACCAAGCAGGAGTTTGAGACGATCCTAACTGTCAGAAGGTTTGATCGCTCGATTTGAAGGTGGACCTCTCGTTCATTGGGGGAATCGAGAGGGGATTTTGGCTTTGGCCCTAACTTTTACAGGTTTGACCAGAAAACACAGAAAGTGGAATACAGGTAGCAAAGAGAATGCCAACTCGTATTATCACTCACAGGGAGACTTTGAATGCTAGGCGTTCAGGACCTAGCACGTTAAGTCTGCAAAATGCCAATGACGGGCAAATGGAAATGTTGGTGGATCCACTGTCGTTTGATTTGATCAGCGGATGGTTTGGTGAGGAAAGATTAACCTACCAGAAGATTGGATCTCTTCTCACAAAAATAACTCATAAGAGTTAGAGAATAAGAAGAGACATTCTGACCTTCAGGGTTCGAATGTAGATTTCTCCTTCGTCAATTCCACAAAGACCGGGTTATCCCTAAGAATACCCCTGTGGTATTCTTTCGGGAACTTCCCGATGCATTGGATAATCCACCCCCAGTTTCTCTCTTGGAACTGGGTTTGACTTGGTTGTCCGACCGGGTTATCCTTAAGAATATTAGCGTAATATCCTCCAGGAACTTCCCGTCAATGGTGGGAAATAGTTTAGACTCATATACCTGTTGGAGTATCAGGGAGCAGTTTAACCTCATATACCGGTAGGAGGAATGAGAAACAGTTTATACTCGTATACTCTTTGGAGTGAGAAGCAGTTTATACTCTTATACTTATCGGAGTATCGAGAAACAGTTTATACTCTTGTACTCTTTGGAGTATTGAGGAACAGTTTATACTCTTGTACTCTTTGGAGTATTGAGGAACAGTTTATACTCTTGTACTCTTTGGAGTATTGAGGAACAGTTTATACTCATATACTCTTCGGAGTCTTGAGGAACAGTTTATACTCTTGTACTCTTTGGAGTATTGAGGAACAGTTTATACTCTTGTACTCTTTGGAGTATTGAGGAACAGTTTATACTCTTGTACTCTTTGGAGTATTGAGGAACAGTTTATACTCTTGTACTCTTTGGAGTATTGAGGAACAGTTTATACTCTTGTACTCTTTGGAGTATTGAGGAACAGTTTATACTCTTGTACTCTTTGGAGTATTGAGGAACAGTTTATACTCTTGTACTCTTTGGAGTATTGAGGAACAGTTTATACTCTTGTACTCTTTGGAGTATTGAGGAACAGTTTATACTCTTGTACTCTTTGGAGTATTGAGGAACAGTTTATACTCTTGTACTCTTTGGAGTATTGAGGAACAGTTTATACTCTTGTACTCTTTGGAGTATTGAGGAACAGTTTATACTCTTGTACTCTTTGGAGTATTGAGGAACAGTTTATACTCTTGTACTCTTTGGAGTATTGAGGAACAGTTTATACTCTTGTACTCTTTGGAGTATTGAGGAACAGTTTATACTCTTGTACTCTTTGGAGTATGCCAAGGCCGAGCCACCCCTTGGGGTGGCCGAGCCACCTCAGGGTGGCTCGGCATGAGCCGAGCCACCTTGAGGTGGCCGGCCACCTTGAGCTGGCCACACGTGCACACGGGCACGGGCACAGTAACGAGAGCCTATAAATAGGCCAAGGGGTTCTTCATTTCAAAAGGTTGGAAATTTTGGAGAGAGGCGAAGCCCTGCTGGATTGGAGACTCGGAACTTAAAAAAGATTGAAACTTTGGGACTTCGGGGACTCACTCCTTCAGATCTGGTGCTCGGCGATCATCAACGTCAAATAAGGCAGGTGTTCGAGAGGATCAGATCTCAGATCTACGCAGGCATACTCCGGATCTAAGCTTGGTCTTAGATCCCGAGACTTGGACGATTGTTTCCTTGGTGAAACAATCCTCCCCGGCTATTATTTCCTTGGTGAAATAATACCCGTCGTACTGCGTAGATCCGACCGGATCTAGATCGTGCGGTGGTCCACGGCAAATAACCCCAGCGACCGCAAAACAGGAGCTCGGATTCGTTCGACACAAAAGGAGAAAAGTTGTAATCTTTGTTTATTTTTATTTGATTTTCGTTGTAACCGAATCTTATAAAAAGACCGGATCTTTTGTAACTCAAAAAGTTGTAACTCAAGATGACAATGGAATCAATAACAAAGAAAAACATGAATTTCCCAGCGAACATTTACGATCAAGGACTAACCGACAACGCATGTTAGGCACTGGCTTATCCCTACTTAGGCTTTGGGATAAAATTTTCCAGACTTAGATTTTGGTATCTTCTTCACTTAGTGAAAGACTAAACCGATAACGCGTGTTAGGCGTTGACTTATCCCTACTTAGGATTCGGGATAAAATTCCCCATGAGTGTGAAACACAGACTTTGGAGTTGTAAAAAAAAGTGGCGTCTTCTCTTGGGAAAAAGATGAACCTGATGCTGGAGAGGAAGAATTTTATATTCTCTCTCTAGTTACAAAGGAAACTTAAAGTAGGATCTCTACTTCAAGAATCGGGGAAGGTGAAACTAAGAGTGGGATCTCCACTCCGAGAATCAAAAAGATTCGGATCATCCTAACCGTCGGAAGGTTTGATTACCGAACTAAAGGTGGGTTTCTCATATTTCGAGAGTGAATTACAGTTTTGGCCCTAACCGTAGGAAGGTTTGATCAAGTGAGAGTTCAAGGTGACCCTAACTGTATGAAGGTTTGATCACTCGATTTGAAAGTAGACTTCTCATTCATGGAAGGAGTCGAGAGGGGATTTTAACTTTGGCCCTAACTATAGGAAGGTTTGATCGAGTGGAAGGTTTAAGATGACCTTAACTGTAAGAAGGTTTGATCGCTCGATTTGAAAGTGGACCTCTCGTTCATGGAAGGAGAGGGGATTTGGTTATGGTCCTAACTGTAGGAAGGTTTGACCAAGTGGAAGGTTTGAGATGACTCCAACTGTAAGAAGGTTTGATCGCTCGATTTGAAAGTGGACCTCTCATTCATGGAATAATTCGATAGGAGATTTTGGTTGTGGTCCTAACTGTAGGAAGGTTTGACCAAGTAGGAGGTTTGAGACGACTCTAACTGTAAGAAGGTTTGATTGCTCGATTTGAAAGTGGACCTCTCGTTCATGGAAGGAATCGATAGGAGATTTTATTTATGATCCTAACTGTAGGAAGGTTTGACCAAGTGAGAGGTTTGAGACGACCCTAACTGTAAGAAGGTTTGATCACTTGATTTGAAAGTGGACCTCTTATTCATGGCAAAAATTGAGAGGAGATTTTGGTTGTGGTCCTAACTATAGGAAGGTTTGATCAGGTATACAGTAGGAGTGAGAGTACAAATCACATTAGGAGTGTTGACCTGTACCGATCACTCAGTGGGGGTTCTTAGTGTCAAGTGATAAAGACTTAACACGAAGGGGTTTGACAATTATCGAGAATTGGCAGATTAAAATTCTAGGTATTATGTCAGCACTCTAACAATGGGAGTTTTGAGTACACAGACATGGTGTGAGTTTGAATGGATTAAACCAAAAAGAATTTTAGTGGAGCTCTGTCAATTAATTTGATTAATGGGGGACTTTGTGGTGGAAGATTGTAAATCGTCAAACACTAGTGGGAGTTTTTTGTGAGGGAAGATTAATCCAACAAAGTGATCAAATCTCATCTCAGCAAAAGAATGCTTGAAAGTTGATAAAATTGATCCCGACAATGAGATGTGTTTCATCCTTGAAAACATTCAGAGTCCGAGTGGGAGTTTCTCATTTATCTCCATTATAGTGACCGGGTTATCCTTAAGAATATCAGGCATGGAACTCTCTAGGAACTTCCTGTTACATGGGTTATCCACCCCCAGCTTTCCTTACGAAACTAGTTCTAATGAGGAATACCTTGTATTCTGCTAAATGGTTGGGTTATCCTTAAGAATATCACATACGATATTCTTCTAGGAACTTCCCATTAAAATTAGGAAATAGTTTAGACTCGTATACCTGTTAGAGTATGTAGGGAGTAGTTTATCCTCATGCACCTGTTGGAAGATTGAGATACAGTTTATACTCTTATACTTCGGAGTGATGAGTTCTCATTTCGCTTATTCTAGCGTTATGACACTAGCCTCAACCAAGATTTGGATGCTATTTTTGAGAGCGAAGCAAGCCTTGGTGGGATGAAGAATCCTCCTGTGATACGCACAATACTTTGGATCCGACGTATTATTAGCTTCCTCCTGATTTGTGATAGGTTGCAGCTTGATCTTGTTGTTTTTAAGAAGGGACTCAAAAATGACCGGAACGTCTTCGTTTTTGAAGGAGTACTCTTTTTGGAGTCTTGGATCCGAAGTCTTTTGTTGTCTCTGGGATTGCTGCTGTGACATCTGATTAACATCAACAGCTGGTGCAGGTGCATTCCCCTTTCCATGTGAGGCAAAGTTTGATTTTGGAGGGGTAGCCACCGATTGGCTTCTTTTGGCTTTTTTCCTTCTGATGAAGCATTCGGCCTACTCTCCACGCACCTTCAACTCTTTCCAGGTCTTGGATGATGTTACTCCCATAACTTCTAAGATATCAATTGATAGGTTATTATGATAGGTTTGGAGGATGAAGTCCTCTATAACTGGATCTCGACAATTCATCGCCTTATTCCGAAAGTGCTTGACGAAGTCATCGACCATCTCTTCATCTTCTCGTTTCTCCTCAAAGAACGTCCTGATTAATACCTCAGTATCATCATCAAAGAAATTGTTGAGAAATAAGCTTTTCATATCGTCCCAGCTATTGATGCTTTTAGGCTTGAGATGGTGGTACCAATCGAAGGCAGACCCGTGAATGATACCCACGAATGACCGAACCATTAAGGCTTCATTGCCAGAAATCATGCCCAAGTGGTACTTGAAGTAGATCAGATGTTGAGTGGGTGAGCTCTTCCCGTTGAACGGCATAAAGTTGATCAGGTTAAACTTCGCCGGGTACGTGATCAACTCCCATTCTCTCGGATAAGGACACAGAATACCGATCTTCTTCACCTCTCGAGCAGACACCAGAGCATTGATTTTGCTCTTGAGGTCTTTCATCTTTTCATCCTCGTTTGTATCATACTTTGGATGATTTCAGAGAGGAATAACGCAGCCACCCCCGACATTGTCATCTTTGGTAGGACCACCCCTAGCGTTGTTATCTTCTGTGGGGCCATCACCAGCGTTTTGATCAATAGGAGGGTGGTCAATATTGAGGTGTTCGTCCATGTCTGAATCGTCACCTACCCGGTAGGTATTGTTGTGATGACTAGATTCGCCAATCTGATTAGACAAAGCCCGAACCTATTGGTCATGCATTTCCCTCATCTGCTGCATAGCATTTTCATTTCAAATTTGAAATTCTCTCTCTGCTTGGCCAGAGCATCTTCAGGGATTTTGGCCATTTGCTCGGTGTTGATCATAAATACCTCACGGGATTGTCCTAGGCTAGATACCATATTATTAGAAGTACTACAGAGTTAGTATCTGATGCTTCATCCTCCGAGGATAGTCCTCTATTCATCCTCTGATATTCCCTTTGTCTAATGGTTCCTGATCGCAATCGGGTTAGACGATGTAATATGAGGGGGTCAGAACTAGAAAGTCGAGTCGACTTTCCCTTATCAGCCATATTAATTGTGACTTCTGGAAGTTTATCACCTTGAATGGTCGATTGTATCTTACGTAAACGCTTTGGCTTGGACTTTGACGCTTCAGAGGAAAACCTTTGGAATACCAAGACCCTCTGTGGATTCGTCTTGGGGCAGCTACACGCTAATAATACTACAATGATTAGTTTGGTGCATAGACAATGAAAGTCCGTCACCTAGGTAGTTCTCTTTCGAGATCTGTTTGTACCCCTATCCTGATAGTACAACTCATCGGCATGATGACCGGAGCAATCTATCACGTGTTGGCATGACTTCTCAGGTATAACGTCATCGTCTGACAAACACGTTTCCTTCTGAGGATTTGCTATCTTGTTGGCATTCTCAAGAGTCACACACGTTTGGGGCCATACTTTCATGAGTACGAGACATTAACGGGCTCCTGGATTTCGACATGCAGTCCGAGGCAGCCTATTATAGGAGTTTTCTCTTTATGAGAAGGCTCCGAATTGTTGCAAGGGCGTGTATGACCCCCAACTCGATGAGTTGCTTGGGGTTCATTCACTGAGCCCAAGCGTTCTTTGATCGGAACTTTGCCTTGATCCTTATGCAAAGGACCCCGGTGATCCGTCATTCTCATCTTGAATTGGGATAAGTCCACACTATGTTGAGGCTCTACCGGAGGTGCATGACTTATCGGGATAGGAACAGGGGCTGTCAGAGACTTAGAAAAGACCACGGGAGGCGAACCAGGGACAAGACAGACTTTGGTGGCTCGGACCTGGCGTGAGCCACCATTTGGTGGCTCGGCCTTGGCCGGTGAGCCAGCATTTGGTGGCTCGGCCTTGGCTGAGCCAGTAAGTGATAGTTCACATTTTCCGGTGATTTTGGGCATAGTTCGGGTTGTTTTTGATGCTGTTTTGGACTTCGGTCTCCAGACTTGGTGTAGTTTTGGTGATTTCTTGACCATCTCTTCCTGCTTTAACTTTTATGCTTCCTGCACGAGAATCCGTTCATGCGAAAGTAGTGCGTGATGCTTTTGAACGTGCTCCTCGAGGGTTGAATGAGTCCTTTTGACTTGGATCCATTCATTCGTTGCTGGTTTGGAGGAGGGGCCATTCGCTTACTGTTGTGGCCCTCGATGCCTTCTAAATTTCAGATCTGCTTCATAGCAGATCCTATCAACAGGCTTCAAAGCCTTAGAAACTTGGTGCGTGAGGTGTTGACACTACCTTTGGTGAGCTCTCTTCGATAAAGTGGGCGTGCCTCCCGTGGCTATCTCCTTGATTGAGGAGGAGTTCAGATTTGCAGATCCGACCTCGTTGGAGGCTAGAGGGGCATTACAAGGCAAGATTGCAATAGTAACAGGGGCCTTGATCTTCTTGTGCTTGCAAGGTGTGGAGGATCTGGAGAAGGAGGATGATAGATACTCCTTGAACTTAGCCTGGTCGATCTCGTACTCGACCTCTACGTCAACTGGGATCCGGATGCGAGGTTGTGACACATCATGCTTCGGAGAAAGGCTGTTGGCTCCCACTATGATCTCCATTTCGTTTTTGTCAAAAGTTGCTTTTTCCATTGATGTTAAACCTGTTACACAATTTATCAATTACAAGTTCAAACTAAAAGAAAAGCTGATCTTTTTATAAGATCTTCTCACAATGAAAAAGTGAAAATTATAACTTTATCCAACAAAACACAGCAGTAGTTTATCTCTTGTTATTTTATATAGGATCTTTGCTTATGCTGGGATGCGTTAGTCTGTGGACTACCGCAGATCAGATCCGGTTGACAAAATAATTATGCTCTTGTTTCACGAAGGAAGTAATCGCAGCAGTGACAATCACGACCAAGCGAGATTGTAGCTCTTCTCGAGATTAAAACTAAGTTTAATCTGGAGGAAAGAGGGGGAGAGAATCTCGAATCTTTCGAAGGTTTTTTCTTTATGAAAATGTTCACCAAGATTCGCCAATTCTCCTTTGAAATTCGTGGTTTACTGCTTAATTCGACAGTACCTCACCCTCTGATTTCAGATCCTCTCAAATGAAAACCCTAAGCTTCTATTTATAGGCTTTTGTTGCCATGTTTTTAGATGAGAACTGATGAGCTGACGTTATCTGTAGTTAATAACTGCTCAACCGCACTTAGAGATAGCTTCAGAATAGTTGGGGAGGTCCTGGAACGAAAAAATCCTGAGAATCTATCGAAAAACACGTTTTAGGAGTTTCTGGGTGTGAGAACACTCGTGGTGGCTTGGAACTGTGTGAGCCACCATTTGGTGGCTCACACTCATGCGAGCCCCGTGGCCTGCTTCGTCCGTCTTTTTGACTTTCTTGAGCCACCATTTGGTGGCTCACACTCATGCGAGCCCCGTGGCCTGCTTCGTCCGTCTTTTTGACTTTCTGGCTATGTATAGCCCCTTCAGTTCACTTTGCGAGCCCCGTGGCCTGCTTCGTCCGTCTTTTTGACTTTCTGGCTATGTATAGCCCCTTCAGTTCACTTGTTTTGCAGTTGTTTCGCCTTTACGCGTGTTTCATCACTTCGTTGACTCATGCGCGATTCACTTCATGCGTCTCATTAGCTCATGGATGATTTTTGAACGCGTGGTCCTTTTGGAGCTGGCTGATGAGCGTATGGGCTCATGGTCTTGTTCTCAACGTTTCGCCACTTCATTGTGTCGACGATTCGTTGCCACGTCACCTTGAATTGTATTTGGGACCTATAGGTAGTTTTTGATGCCTACAGTGATATTATTCCCTTGTGGAATTTTAGATAAGGAGTTTCCCCTATTCTTTGATTACATAAGGCAACATATCGAGCATCACAAAATTCTTTAAAACTAACCCTCAAAGGGGTTGTGGATTGATGTCCAAAAATCAGAAGATATATGAACATTTTGGCCCTTAACTGAGGTGGGGTCCATACTTATCGTCTTTGGGTGAAATTTGTTTGGCTATGACAAAGTTTGAGTGGTCTTCGATGAAGTTTGCCTTGACAGTTGTGACGGTCGATTTTGGCCCTGTTCTCCTATTATGGTAAAACTTTAGATAGTTCCTAGCAGTAGTTGTGAATGATTTGTTAGAGAAAATGAATTCCTCAAACTTTGCTTGGTTAAATTCAATGACCAATATTTCAGCGAAAGACCCAAGGGTCTTGGTGTTGGACCGTGACACAATTTTATTATCAGATAAGAAAGAAGTCCCCAGTAGAGTCGCCAGTCTATTTTGCATCTTACGTATTGTAATTAACTCATATTACAACTCAAATGATTACAATTTGAAACTAAAAAATTATGTTTTTTGGGTTCTTTTCACATGCCATGTAGGCATCAAAAATTACCTATATGTCCCAAACTTAGCTCAAGTCAGAGAGAAGATGAAGAACGTCATCATCAAAGTCAAAGGAAATCATCCAACATGAATGAAAGCAAAGGAGTCTAGCCAAAAAGTACTTTGAGCTGTCTCATTGTTGGTGAGACTGTCTCCACTGTCTCGCATATGCGAGACAGTAATGGATGTCTCACCAACTGTGAGACGGTCTCCCAAGTTTTCTAACACTTTTGTGGGGTTTGTGGGACCTACCTGACTCTATAATCACATGAGGAAGTCCACTTACGTGCATGGGCAGTTACATCCTAGAAACACGCTCACTACCCTCGAAAATGCGCCATTTAACGCACTTTAAGTTAGTGCGGGAGCAGTTACAAAACCCTTGCCACTGTCCCCTTTGGTCGAGATAGTGGACACTATCTCGCAAGTATGAGATAGTGGACAAGGGGTTGTTTGCTTTATTTTTGGTGGTTATGGTCTCCTACCCCTATATATACTCTCCTACACACTTGTGCAGGGTACTAAGCTGGCATTTGGTGAGCTTTAAGAGCAGGAGAGAGTTCTTCATTCACTCCTGAGCATTTTCAGAGTCTTTTGATGTTTCCTTGAGTTCGAGCTTAGACTTGATCTTGAGAAGAGTACTTGTCTTACCTTGCTAAGATACTTCAGTTCTTGTTTCCCAGCAAAAACATTATCCTTAAGCCTTCTTCATATCCGAGTTGAAAATGTTTCTCGGTGGTCTATGGATAGTGAATCCTCGGCAAAGGCAAAGAATCTCACTAAAGCAGATGCTACTACGTAGGAGTTTCTGTACGTGTTACCAGGGAGCATAATTTTGTTTTATTTGTAAAGAAGATAGTTACACGTGTAAAGCTTATTCTTTTGTTTCTTTTAAATGATTTAATGGAAGATGTAAAGAAAATTATTTCTGAGGCAAACACGCTGGTGACCATAGTGGGAGCCAATAGTCCTATCATCAGGACTGTCGTGTTGAAGCCTATCAATGTTCAAGTTAGTTCGATGGTTGACTGCCTAGAATACGAGTTCGACCAAGCCAAATTCAAGGAGTATATCTCTTCGTCTTCATCAATATCCTCATCTCCCTACTATTGTCTCATCTACGAAGAAGGTTTTCCAGTCTTCCACACCAAAAGAGACTCAGGGTGACGACTCTCACCCAACAGTTGCCAAGGCTCCCCCTCGCAATGTTATTCTGGCAATCTACAAGGCCGGAGATTCTGCTGACAACGGCTCCTCCTCAGTTAAGGAGTTAAGTTCGCCAACTTTGATGAAGAGAGATCGTCAGAGACAACACCAGTGAAAGACCCGTTAGTTTACAAGGGCCATGGAATAGATGGACGGAGTTCGCTACTACACAGACTTAGAATCACAGAATCATCGAGCAACTGAGTTACTTCAACAGCAAGTCGCCAACACTTCCTCCAAGCTATCGACAGAGGAATGTTTTCTCATCAAGAGGACTCATTTGACCAAAAGGAACACATCCAAAGGTATCGTGCACGTGTTACGCACACTCGTCCTCTTGTATGAAAGGCGCAAGAGTTAAGGAAAAGAGAGATGACCAATGAACCACCAAAATCCCACAAAATTTGGATTCCAATGTCCAAACTTATGCAAAGTCAAAACGCAGAGGTAGCCAAAGACGACCCCTTTAGGCGAGACATAGTTCACTGTCCCGCCCAAAGTGCCTTTGGGTGAGACAGTATATACTATCCTGGCCAAAGAGCCTTTGGATGAGACAGTAAACACTGTCCCGCCCAAAGGAGACCCTCCGCGGATACTTCTCCTCTTGCTTCAGCATCTATTCCAGGTTTATATTCTTTTCCTTCCACCATTCCACCAGTGAAGCGTTGGGTCAGTCCTGACCTATCAAAATTTAGAATTACAATGGCAGACCACCTTGGTCCTCGGCACGAGGATCGAGGCAAGGCACCGATGATAGAGTGCTTGGGTCCGGTGATCAATACCTAAGGAGTTCCTCAGACTTAGGGTCGTGCACAGACTCATATCAAACCAGTCATTGCGCAGAGGTGTCCTACAGCCTCTAAACAAACCGGGGTACCTCAATGTACTTATTCGTGCGCTGTGCACAAGAGGGGTAAGGATGCCTCCCTTTCTGGGAAGAATCCTGTCACCTCCCGTTTGAGGGTTCATGTTGAAGCCCAAGAGTCTGTTAAGACTCTACTCCTACAAGGGGGTAGTTCTAAACGTGTGACTCATGGCGTGGTTGAAGAAGATCATCTCATGACTTTGGATCCTTCTAAGGCAACAACAAGTTGTCCTGAGAATGTCAATAAGGTCGAAAGACCAAAGATACGCTTTCGGGAATATCATAAGCCGCATGATACAACCAAACACAATGTGTCATATTCAAATCAACCCCCCAAAAGAAGACATGTCTATCAAATAAAGATAACATTATACTTGGGGATGGAAGAAAAATCCATGAGGAACCACACTAACAAATGATGGGGTGTTCCGGTCACCATGCAGATGAGCTGTACCATCAAATTAGAGGGGTGAGCACTTCTTCAAACTCACGAGTGGCCCACTTACATCACATGACAAGTCGAAAGAGAACTATTTAAGAAGCAAGCTCTCATTGTTCATGCGAGAGGCTTATTAAAGCAGTACTTTTAGAATGTAGCTGCTCCAAGCAAAAATCCATCCCACGAAGAGTCTCAGTATTCTAAAGACTTTCCACACCATCAACCGATGTATCAAAGCCTAAACCAAGATGCTTCCGAAAGAAAAGATCTACCATCCAAGAAGATGAGTTCCCTCAAGTTACCATTAACATGGCTGATAAGGGAAAAGGAAAGTCTAAACGACATTCTACTGACTCTGATCCCGAATTTACCCCAGGAGGAAGAGTTGATCCAAGAATCTCTCAAAGAATGTCTTGGCTCCAGTTGAGAGCTACCAGACACATAGACTATAGGAGGATGCATGAAGGAATGTTTTTAGATGATGAACTTTCAGACGCTTGCTCTGCAGTCGCTTATGATGACACAATGTCTAGCATAGGTCAGACTAGAGAAGTTTTCACAATCACTCCTGAATATATAGCTTAAATACTTCAAGAGGCTCTAGCTAAACAAAGAGAAAAGATTAGAGCGGAAATGAAGACGGATATAGAATTGGCCATGCAACAAATGAGAGAGATGCGGGCTCAGAGACCTCAACAACCTGAGTCTAGTCAATGGGCTAAGTTTAGTCATCGTACTACCACACCCACTCAAATCAATACAGATAACAGTGACCCAGAAGTGGACGAAGTTATTGCTACCGATACACCTCCTAATAACAATAACGCTATAGGTGGGGGTAATCCAATTGATCCTCCTCTATATCGCCCAAATAAAGAGGGGAGAAAATATAAGAAAATAATGAAATAGCTCGAGAGTAAGGTCAATCCATTGATGTCTACTCAAGAAGTAAATAAGAGCGGTATCCTATATCCATACCCGAGGGAATAAGAGTCAATTCCGTACCCACTGAAGTTTAATCTAATTAATTTCACACCATTAGATAGGAGAGGCTCGCCAACCCAGCATCTGATCTACTTCAAGTCTCATTTGGGTATGATCTCTAAAAATGAACCTTTGATGATTCATTCATTTGTAGGTACCCTTTACTGGGCCACCTTCGATTGATATCGATGTCTCAAGACAAGGAGCATCAACTGTTAGGACGACATAGAAAATTTATTCCTCAACAACTTCTTTGACGATGACATCGATTATCGATCGACACTCTTTTGGATGAAAAGCAGAAAGACGGGGAGTCAATTGGAAATTTTGTTAAACGCTTCCATAACCGGGCTATGAATTATAGAGATTCGATAACAGAAGAATTCATATTGTAGAGCTGCCATAATAATCTCTTCCTTGATGTGTTGGAAGCCATGGGGGTTGTACTATCAAAAACATGGAAGGAGTTAAAACTTCACGGAGAACAAGCCGAACGCTTTCTCAAAAGGAAGAAGATTAAGAGAGGTCAACAGACGGGTAATTCTTTGAAGCCTAATTTTACTCTCGTGGTATGGGAAAGGCATCTGTGACTACTGTTGATGCTCATCAAATGTCACAACAGCAACCTCAAAGGCAACAAAAGACTCCAGATTCGAGATTCCAGAGGGTATACACCTTCAAAGATGATGAGATTCTAGCCATCTTTAAGTACCTTCTTGACAACAACAAAATCAAGTTGCCACCAATTATAAATCAGGAGGAAGCTAGCAAGACTTAGGACCCAAAGTACTGTGCATATCACAAGAGGTTCATCACCCCACCAAGACTTGTTTTGTCCTTGAAGATAGAATCTAAGCCTTGGTTGATGCTGACATCATAACATCAAAATAGGACATTGTCGATCCTGGCAATCACAGACTACTTCTCCAAGTGGGCCTAAGCAATTCTACTTAGAGAGATAAAGACGAGCAATGTCATTAAGTTCATCAAACACCATATCATCTATCGATATGGTGTTCCAAGGCAAATCATGCATGGCAATGGCCCTCAGTTTGTCAGTAATGTATTCATCAAATTTTGTAAAAAGTTTAGAATTCAAGATGTCTCGTCAATAACTTATAATCCCACTGTAAATGGTTTAGCTGAAGCCTTCAACAAGATCATCATCAAAATATTGACGAAGCTAGTAAAAACTAACAAGCGAGATTGAGATGACAAACTTGGTGAGCTCTCTGGGCCTATCATACAGTATGCACACCTATTGGAGCAACTCCATATTCCTTAATGTATGGGTACAAGGCTGTTCTTCCCTTAGAGATTCAGATTCTATCACTTCGCATCGCTCTTGCAACCGGGATGACGAAGGAAGAGAAACATCAAAAACATCTTGAAGAACTCGAGATTTTAGACGAGAAATGCTTAGAAGCTCAATAATAAATTAAGTTATACCAAGCTAGAATCTCCAAAGCCTTCAATAAAAAGGTTCGACAATGGGTCTTTAAAGATGGAGACTTGGTACTTGCCGTTCAGTGACCAACGATACTCAACTCGAAGAAAAAGGCAAGTTCCAATCCAAATAAGAAGGACCGTTTGTAGTAGATACAATCTACTCAAATGGAGCATATCGCTTGATCGCCCAAGATGGTAATAAGATTATGATGCCAATTAATAGGAAGTTCCTAAAAAAGTACTACCCTTAGTACATTCAGGATAACCTATTAAAAATAAATTTGATGCATGCAATTTGAATATCATTCCATATCAATGATAGTGGCAATGCGCTTTGATGGGAAGTTCCTGGAGAATACTATAATAATATTCTTAAGGATAACTCGACGTCAATTAACTATTTGAGATGGAACCCAACCATGTTAATAGTTTTTCTTAATCATTATTGAGATGATTAAAATTCTTCTTTGAAGGTTCCTTTAGATATGAAGCACACTTCACTGGCTTCAATCTAAGTGGACCATATCATTTGAATTCCTTCAAATCTGTTTTAAAATAAACTCCCTGGTTGTTAATATTTCTTGATAACTAGAATCCCCTCGTGAAGCGAAAGATCAGAAAATATATTCTTTCCTTCTTTCATGGTTAAACCCATACATCCTCCCACTGTGTCTAGACATTTAATATTCCCACTATTGAAGTCCTGACATAGTACTCGATATTCTATATTGCATTAATTGCTATCCATAGCAATTAGAAAACCTCATTGTGTCAGGTTTTCACAAGAAAATACCGTCAAGAACTTAACACCAAAACACCCACTGTATCCTTATTGTCAAGGAAACCTTGGTAATCAGAACCATTCTTATCATTTTTACTACCTTCAAATTCTCACACGATCAAACCTTCATACAGTTAGGGTTGTCTCAAACTCCCACTCGGTCAAACATTCAGACAGTTAGGGCCAATATCAGAAGCCCTTCATAATTCTTCCCATGAATGAGAAGACCACTTCCCTTGGATAATCAAACATTCAGATAGTTTAGAGTTATCCAAATTCCACATTTTGCTCATGTGAGTTAAAAGATCTTTTCATGTTAATTCCACGTAGCATGACTCATATGTTAGACCCTAGAGGGGGGGCAATATATGTGCAAGGATATAAAATTTACACAAGGGTGAATTAATCATAAACTAGATAGAGGGAAAAAACAACAATGAGCAATTGACAAAGGTAATATGAATAATAAGCACGAATGTAAAAGTACTCCAATGCAATCACAAACAAAACGATATGTTTACGAGGTTCGGTCCCCACGACCTTCGTCCCCGCTCCTCACCTCGAGGAGATCTCCACTATCACAACCGGGTTTTCTACGTTCACCCGAACAACGTTTACACCTCACAATACAATCACTATGTAATCACACCTCACACACTAAGTGTTGGTCCTAGCCCGTGTCCTCCTCCTCAAGTGCTCGGTTACAACCTCTCCCTAGGACCTATGCCACTCCTCTTGGATTTGACCCCGTCTCTCACCACACACTTCTCTCGGTGTACAAGTGTATTACAAGTGAATCCTCACAATTAAGCACAATATAAATCAATGATTGTTCTCTCTAACAAGGTGAGAACTCAATTAAGCACAACTCTAAGTCACTAATTCCACAACCCAAAATATACTATGAATGTAAATACTATAAGCTCAATAGGTTGTGTGTGAACAAAGAGATAAAACAATATAAACTCAATATGAAATCTAGCTTATGAAATTAAGAACAAACTTATAAAATGCTAGAATTGAGTTTAAGGAAACTTCTCTATAGATGACAAGAGAGTGGGAGAAGAGTGAATGCTCAAACACCAAAGGATGATCTCCACTTGCTCTTGTGAAATTGAATTCACAAACTCAAACCCTCAATTAAAAGCTCTTTAAACCAAACTTTAACAAGCACTAAACAAGTTTAAACCTTTGTTAAACTATTTTAAAACATTCTCTTTGATGTCTTAAAACTGAGGTATAAGGGGGTATTTATAGCCTCCCAATACCTCAAACAAAAGCCCAAACCAAAAGACCAAAAACCCCTCCAACGGATACAAAAAACTAGCCGTTATGGGCATTCTGGGCGCTGGTCGGTCGACCGACCATTTTTTCGGTCGACCGCTGGCACTGTACAAACCTGAAAAAGTCTCCAGAGACATTTCGGTCGACCGGTCCGGTCGACCGGAGTACTGTAGCAGAGCGCAGCTATTTTGTAAAATCAATTTAAAATAGTAAATGAACTCCAAAAATTATGAAATTTTGTGGGAATGTTCTAGACATGTAGAATAACATGTCAGAGAAAGAATTTCTGAAAAATCATTTCCCAGTTGAGAGAAATAAATGTTTGAACACAAAAATACAGTTTCTGAAAATCTGATGTGATACACGATTTTGTAAAATCAATTAGGCATAGTAAATCAACTCCAAAAATAGTAAAAACTGGAGGAAAGTTTATAAACATATAGATAAACATGTCAGAGAAATAATTTTTCAAATATCACTTCTCATTTGTGAAAACTTATCAGTTTTGTAAAACATGCACGAACATGTGCACGAACGAAAACGTGAATTTGTAAATTCCTTTAAACATAACAAATCAATTTCAAACTTGATGAAACTTTGCGAAATGTTTGTAAACATGAAAACACACATGTTAGAAAAAGAATTTCTCAAATTGAAATTTTTATTTGTGAAAACTCATGTATTTTGCAAGTGTGTCCAAAGCATGAAAACTCAAAACCATGCATGTATATATATAACTATATATATGCATAGAAACCAAATACGTGTGTGTATATGATATTGAGCTTAGAGTATCTAACACACATAATATAAAACCTAAACTAAATATACCAAAGCTTGATCTTGATCTTCAATAGGCTTGACTTGATATATTTGCGGATGAAGCTTGAACTTGATCTTTAACTTGAATTGCATATTGCTTCACTCCACAATTCCGCCAACCTCCATTTGATATCGTCGTTGAAGCGCTATTCCATCCATCCTCCAATAACGTTGTTTGTCTATAATAAATAAGAAAACACAAATACTAGACAAACAACATTAGTGGTAAATTGTTTGTTAAACATCATCAAAACAAGAAGGCCAACATCATATATGACTCTTAGAGTAGAGATTCCACTCTGAGTTTCTTTCTAGATTCTTTAATGTACGTGCATCCAAAATCTTTCAACTTTAAGTTCACGTGAACAAAGAGTCCCCTTAGAAGAGAAAGATAAAAAAATACTTTCTTTTCCTTCAAAATTAGGGTTCATCTTTGCTCCGAGATGAGACATATCATGGTTCGTCTCTTTCCCAAGAGGAGGCATATCATGGTTTGTCTTTGTCCCAAGAGGAGACATATGAGGATTTGTCTCTGCCTTAAGAGGAGACATATTAGAGTTCGTCTTTGCCCCAAGTGAAGACACAAAACTCCAAAAGTCTACACGTGTAGCTAGTTGTTGTTACTGATTTAATGACTTTTAAATCTATGCCTATCACGCATAGTAGATTTTACCTTTGTCCTTAATTAGAGAGAAGTTTACGTCTAATATACATAGCTGGATAGTCAATTCTCACAAGAATGACAAAGCCTACGCATTCAATATTATAGCACTGAGTCTAAGAGAGTTTACTCTTTTAGCACAATATTGCATGTGGAATAGACTTAGACAATTTGCATGCTAGCCCAACTCAAACGGTAGTTGGTAAAGGCTCATCAAATCTATTTATGACTAAGGGTTTGCCAAAAATCCTATAAGTATTATGCTTATATATTCCAAAATAAAATGAGTAATCATAAGAGAGTCTGACAATCATAAAACTAATTTCATTAACAAAACAAAAATAAAATACAAAGATGGCACTATTATTCAATGGTCAGCTTGGAAAGTCTCTCTTCATAAGCTCGTGCAAGCCACACCTTCAAATCAGCTTTAAGGAGTCCTCAGTTGTAGTCAAAGCCTTAGCGACCTCCTTTTCCATCTCAACCGGCTTCTCTTTCTGAGGCTTCATTTTCTTGAGCATCTTCGCACGAGTACTCTCTACGCTAGCCAAGTTGCCTTCAATGATGGCTCGTACATTCTTGGCGTCTTCAAGGGTTTCTCAAGGTGGGCTATCTCTGTTTGGTTCAACTCTAGAGATTAGAGCAAGTTAGTCTTAGTTTTTGCCTTCTTGTAGAGACTTAATTCCATATGTTCAACACGACTTTGTAGCTTTTGGAGTTCAAGCCCAGCAAACATCTGTGTATCATGACATGCCTTTAAGCTAGATTCTATATGAGTAGCTATATATGAGGAAGCACCAACAACCCGGAGTTCCTTTAGCTCTTGGAGTTCATGCTCTAACTGAGCCAAGTCCGCTATAATGGAGTCAACCAAATCCCCATATCCTTCTTCCCTGATGTCTGTCACATGCCTATCAAGGAATCGCCTGAAAGTGTGGAAGGAAAATCCCTTATGAAGAACTTTGTCGATCATCATATTCAGGAAAGAAGCGAAGCTATAAAGCTCTATGCAGATTGCGACCTTCTCCGAATCTTCATTCGACATCAGCGCTTTAATAAAATTATATAACAAGGAAGGAGACGCTGTAAGAAAAGAAGAGGAAGTAAGCACTTCAGAAATTACTAATGATGATTCTGATATTTGGGACTTTAAAGTAATCAGGAGAGAGAAGGTACTGATGCCAACAGAGGATCCCTCAGGTTGGCGCTCTTGCCCTTGCCCTGCTACCTCAGCCTTATGAGTGACTGGAGTTTGTTTGGATGCAATAGTCGCTGATGCACCAACTTCATCAGTTGGTCTAGTAACTTGAACAACTGGTGGTTCTTGTTGGACAGAAGGAGCCTCCGATGCAACTTAAAGGATAACAACTTCGGGTTGGGAGGTAGATGGTTGGGCTTCAATAATGTCTTGCCCTAAGCCTGAGGTATCAGAATCCTTAAGCTGTTTGGTAGCCTCAGAAGTAGTACCCGCATCAGCACCACTAGCTGGTCCTACAATCGAAACTCCCATATAGTTACTCATAATTAACAACTGAAGAAATAACTTTGGAGTAAGAAGCATACCTGCAAATGAACCGGCTTCTGTGGTTGGTCTTATGGCTTGACTCTTACCCAGTTCTGACAACAAATAAGAAATCAAATTATGGTCAGACTCAGAGAAAGTAATCATCTGGTTAAAGTTATGCTTAGGAAGATCTCCGACTATATCATCATGAATAGCCTCTTCTTCGGCCGACTCTTCCATAGTAACATCTACAAAAAGGCTAAACTTTGAGTACAAAAAAAGAAAAAGCAGGAATCTACATCAGGTGGAGGTCAACTTTACCTGTAGCTGCTTCAGTAAATCCAGCACTTGTACTTACTTCCTTCAGGTTCTCTAAAAGAAGATGAAGCGCACAAACAATTAGAGGAGGTACAAATTCAGAGTCACTCAATTCTTTGAATTACCACCCAAATAAGGTAGTATCTATACTAGATATACCTAGGCTAGAGGCCTTAGGAGTGACGTCAACATTGGGATCAAGTTGGACCTCGATATCCACAACAACCTCAGTATCTAAGGGCTCTTCACTAATGGAGGCATACATTTGCTAAGTGAATCTTAGTCCCTTAGGAATAACGAACTCAGAAGAGGTGGGTTCACTTGGAATCTCGCCTTCTTCATAGTCCCTTATGAACGAAGAATAGAGGATATGATCAGTAAAATTAGAGATGGAGCTTTGAAAGCAACATAAAGGCAAAATATTACCTCCTCCCTTAAAAGGGATATTGTTGATCGACACTTCTTGAGAAGTGGGAAATGCAAGGCGTGACTTATGCATGACCTTCTTTACCTTTTCATTGGTAGTGGTTCTTCAGAAGTGACAGTAATCTCCTATCGAAACTTGGTGTGTAATTGGTCTTAGTGTAGATTTCTACGTGAGCTTGAGCCTGAGCTAAAGTTCAAGATCTTTTCCTACTGATAAACCTAGTTTCAAGGGGTTTTGTTTCTTCTTCATCTCCCTCTCGAACCTCTACAATCATTCGATTGGGATAAGTGAGAATGACTTTTTCTCTGGGTTTCTTCAGAGCATCCTTTCCCTTGAATCTTGGAGGAGACAATGGTTATTCTAGAGATTTGGTCGGGTTTGATCGACGAGTCCTATGGACGATAGGCGAGCTACCACCCTCTCCTAAAGAACGAGTAGGGGGAAATCTACCATATTCTCCTCTCCGTCACCCCCTATGTCAATTCCGATACCTCCAGCTTCACCTTCTTCTTCTAATGTCCAAGCTATATCCGTGAAGAGTTCCTCCTCGCTTTCATCAGAATCAGCAACTTGTTCCCCTTTGCCGAAAGATTCAGCTGGAAATGCTTCGACGTCGGGTGCGGCTGCTTTCTTCTTCTCTACCTCCAGCCCTGAAATACTCTTCTTCTTGGTAGGCACATTGGTATCTATGAGCCATTTGTAACATAAAAATGTTATCTGCAACTAAGGCTCTGCAACAGGAAGGCCGAACTTAGTGTTCGTGCAACTGGTAATGCTCCAGAACTATGCACGAGCACCATCAATGTGACCTCCATGAACCTTCAATATCCTATTCGCGTTCCTAATGTATAGTTGGTCATAACTAAAATAATGACCAAACCTACAAGCGAAATAGGGTTTGATGCTGCACATGTTCTTCACCTAGAAAATTAGATAGCTGGGGCGTATGTTCATCAACCATCGGAAGCAGCCAATGTCCAAAACGGTCTTGCTCTTCCTAGGTTCCTCCTCATCAATAAGCAACTCATTATAATTGCTGGAGAATTGAGGAAAACACTTTAAATACTCCCAACACTTGTGAATCCTGAACTGTGTTGTCACCTCGTGCCTTTGCTTGGCCGCCCATTTACATTCTTCTAAGATTTATAGTAGAAGGAGGTCTGGATCTACAAACTCAGGCGCCGTTATCAGGTCAGGCTGGTGGAGGATGAGCCAAGCCATCAAATAGGTGTACGGAAGCTCTATCTTGAAAGTGAGAATCTCGCTTGAGGGCTTACTTCCTTCTTGTATGAAGGTGGTAGCCAAGTAGCAAAGCATGCTATGGATGTCAACGATCATGGCAAGGATAAAAGCAAGCTTGCGTCCAATCACCAATTGGATGGCTGGGAATAAGAGTTCAATAGGCAACACTTCAGAAACCTGGTGCGGTACTACACACTCTTTAGCTATATGGCTAAGTACCCCGCCAAAAGGGTTGCTAGCTTTATCCTTTTCTGAGCATGCCACAAAAAGGTTTCAAACCTTGTACCCCTCGGAAATTTGCCTTCTGCTGTGGGAGTAGTGTAAGATTGAGCCCGAATCTTCACTATCAGCTTGTTGGTGTCAAAAGGGGTCAAAGAGGGCAACTCATAGACTTTGTTGCCTGAAGAACCCTCTAGATTCTTGTAGAGATAGTTGGCGAACTGTTTTAAGCTGACTTAGGGGAATTTCTTCGCTTTCACCTCTATATTCGCCATGGCCATTTGATAATGATATGTTAGCTCCCAGAGGATATCATATGTAGCGGAACCGGCCTCCTTCATCTGATTCAACTGGCGGGTGGTGGGGAAGTATTCTTGATATGGTACGTCCCATATTGGTAATCTAGATACTTTCATCATCTCATGAAGATGAAGACCTAACTCTCCATTCTTGGTGAGAAAGGTATTTGTATCCAAATTATATATTTCAAATAATGCGAAGAAATAGTTCACACTTATAGGAAAGCCGTACATACTGGCTCGGATGAGGACGTACAATCCTTTATCACTTAGCTCCTTACCCCAACGTTCGAGCACATAACTTTTCATCCTTGTCCATCACTCATCAGTAGACGAGTGGACCCAACCATAGCATCTATATTTCTTAATAGGAAATTCCTTGCCTAACCTAGAAAGGTGGTTCGTCACAGTAATGGCCCTGATCATTAACTCATTCTGTGGCATTCTATCCTGACCTAACACCCCAGGATGAAGTCCACAGATAGAGGCTCGATCACTAGAACCGGGAGTTTTGCTCTTACTGATAAATCCACAATACACCCTTTCTTAGTCCTTGGTCAGATGCCAAGACATATCCCTAGTTACTGCCAATCTTCGCAATTGAATCAATGAGTAATATCGGGGAACCGGATGAAGGAATCTGAAGGCCCCATCATACTCATTCAACTAGTGTTCTGAGTCACAAGAAAGAATATCGGGATCCTCATTGGAGTCACCGAACATATAATTGGGCTTCCTTAGAGGCTGAGTTGTTTCCTGATCCTTAGTGAAAGGTGCATCTATGATCAGTCGGCGCAATGTACGACAACTCCCCTTTTGTACAAGCTCAGGGATGTCCTTCAGTCCATTTATATCAAACTGAGGAGCCTCATTAATAATGGGCATCTCGTCAGAGAAAGCATATGCAATGCCACTCTGGCTACTCACTTCTCTAGAAGAAAATGTCATCGATGGGAAATTAACTACAATGTGCAAAAGAGTATATGTTAAAAGCAGTTAAAGAAAATCCTTAATGCAAATTAAGCAAAAAAAGAGAGTTAGACTAATCTTGCAAAATTGCAAGGAAGATTCATTGTCTTGCAATTGTGAGACAGTGGCAACTGTCTTGTAATTGGCGAGACAGTGGAAATTGTCTCGCATATGTGAGATAGTGAACACTGTCCCGTGAACTGGGAGACAATATACCCTGTCTTGTGAATTGCAAGATAGTGTGAAACTATCTTTTTTTTGCTTTAGGATGTATTTTGGCCAAGCAAAAACACTCCAATTAAGTGTTGATCCCCGCAAAGGAGAACATTGGCTCTTCTCGAATGCCTCACGAAGGAGAGCAAACGAGAAAAAATCCTAATTTTTAAAATTGATTAAAGGGTAAAATCTCACCTCCGAATGACGAAGTAGCGGCCGCCTCCTTCTCAGATGGTTGGGCAACAGATTTGCCCTTGGAAGCTCTCGATCTTTTGGGAGACATGACCGAAATAGGGATTTGGCCAAAACTTTGATATAAAGCTAGGGTTTTGTGGTGAAGTTCAAACAAAGTCTTGAAGGGACCTAAAACCTAGAACCCAAGGCTCGGTTTTTGATAAAGATCGAATAAAACTGGGGTTTGAGCACTTTGGACAAGAAGAAAGAGATCAAAACTCAAAAGGATGATTTGAAACCCTAAGTGGTTTATGCTCCTTTGATCAAGATTGAAGAGACAGGGGAAAGAAAGGGATTTGAAACTCTATTCGTAGGGTTTAGCAACAATTTTGAACTCAAAGAAGCGGTTAAGCAGAGCCCAAAAGAACTGTACCCCTCAAACTTAAAGACCCCAACCTGTCGGCCTCTCCTTTGTACGAGACAACCTACACTGTCTCGCATATGCGAGACAGTATATGTTGTCTCACACAAAGGGTCTCCTTCGGCATGCATCCAACGCACTCTCAGCTCATATCCAACGCATTTACAACATTCCCTCAACACATACACAATGTACCCAGGGTAACTCTCTTCCAAATTTTCCATTGGGAGTCCAGCACATGTTGTGGTAGTTTTCTTCCAAAATTACCACTAAGAGTTAAACTACAATCCAGATACAAGATCCTAACAAAGATGATCAGTTCAGCGTCAACTCAACGACATGAGCGAACTCAACCTTTCAAATATTAACAAATCAGCTCCAGTTCCTGATTTCAACAAATGGTCAGTGACATTATATCACCAGTAGTTAGGAAACTAAAGTCACTCATTGATCCTTTTACAGAGTCCAACTTTGGGCAAAAGTAGAACCTATCTTGTCCAAAGTATTTTAGAATCCTCGATAAAATACTAATGAGACTAAAAACTTTGGAGGAGGTATCCTTAGGCATAAAAAATTACGTATAGGTCTCAAACTCAACTCAAGTCAGAGAGAAGATGGAGAACGTCATCATCAAAGTCAAAGGAAATCATCCAACACGAAGGAAAGCAAAGAAGTCGATCCAAAAAGGACTTGGAGCTGTCTTACTGTTAGTGAGACAGTCTTCACTGGCTCACATATGTGAGACAGTAATGGCTGTCTCACCTACTATGAGTCAGTTTCCCACATTTTCTGACGCTTTTATGGGGTTTTATAGGACCTACCTGACTCCATAATCACATGAGGAAGTCCACTTACGTGCATTGGCAGTTACATCCTAGAAACACGCCCAGTACTCTTGAAAAATATGCCATTTAACGCACTTTAAGGTAGTGGGGGAGAAGTTACAAAATCCCTGCTACTATCCCCTTTGCCCAAGATAGTGGACACTGTCTCGCAAGCATGAGAAAGTGGCCAAGGGGTTGTTTGCATTATTTTTGGTAGTTATGGTCTCCTACAGTCCTACCCCTATATATTCCCCTACACACTTGTGCAGGTTACCAAGCTGGCATTTGGCGAACTTTGAGAGCAGTAGAGAGTTCTTCATCCACTCCCGAGCATTCTCAAAGTCTTTTAGTGTTTCCTTGAGTTCGAGCTTAGACTTGATCTTGAGAAGAGTACTTGTCTTACCTTGCTAAGACACTTACTTTAGTTCTTGTTTCCCCGCAGAAATATTAACATTAACCCTTCTTCATATCCGACTTGAAAACGTTACTCGGTGGTCCACGGATAACGCATCCCTGGTGTAGACACTAAAAAGTGCCAGGAAATGAAGGAGAGTCGAACCTCACTACAAGCACGACGAGGGTAGTCACAACGGCGAACCTTAACCTCAATTCATAAAGTTTGTCTCAGTTCAATAGGACAAACAACACTTTACCCATCAAAAGACGAAGTTCGCCTAGAAACGAAGTTCGTCATTGAAGATGAAGTTCACCTAGAAACGAAGTTCGTCATTGAAGATGAAGTTCGTCGAAGACGAATCCGCAGTTAAGATCGCCAAAGATATAGCGAAGTGAACGAACCTCGTCTGGCAGACGAACCTCGTCAGGCGGACAAACCTCGTCTGGCAAACGAACTTCGTCAGGCACCGTTTCAAAGGGCAACATTAAATGAGGGTTAATGACCAATAATTCACCCCTTGAAGGAGAATTAATAACCACTAACTCATCTATTTAAATGGGAGTTAATGACCATTAACTCCCTCATTTAAAAGGAGTTAAAGCCCATTAACTCACTCCATAATGGCCCTAAGCCTATAAATCAGCATGATCAACATGAAAAGAAGGAGGGGGATTGAGAGGCTAGTGAAAAAAGCCTATCTCTCCTCCACTCTCATGGATCTTCATAGATCATTGGCTAATCATTTGGCCTTAGAACGTTGAAGCTCATAACGAGCATGACGAGGGTCATTACAATGATGAACCTCGTCTCAAAGAACAAAGCTTGTCGTTGAAAACAAGATGTGAAGCTCGTCATTGGAAACAAGGTTCGAAACTCATCATTGGAAATAAGACTTGACATCAAAGATGAAGCTCGTCATTAGAAACGAGGTTCGAAGCTCGTCATTGGATACGAGGTTCGGAGTTCATCATCGGAGATGAAGTTTGTCAATGAGAACAAAGCTTGTCATCAGATTTAAAGCTCGTCAGTGAAGATGAAGCTCATTATTAAAGAAGCCCATGAGGCTCGCCACGCAGCGAGGCTCAACATCAAAGACGAGGCTCACCACGCAGTGAGTCTTGACATCAAGGACGAGGTTCGCCAACGCAGTGAAGTTCGCCATCCATATTAAATCAGGCTGTAACGACCACGAAGAACCAATCACCCACGTGTGCTAGATTCAAGGAGTCAGTTACTCCACGACTCCATAATTTTAGCGTATCAGTTATGCCCACGACTCCACGATTATAGCACATCGGTTACGTGCTCAAACTCCTATAAATAGCCTCGAGCAGCTATTAAGAGAGGACTGGACTTTGGCTTTCGATACTCAGACTTGGAGATCTTTGGCTATCGCGAGAAGAGAAATCGACTTAGCGTATCAGTTATGCCCACGACTCCACGATTATAGCACATCGGTTACGTGCTCAAACTCCTATAAATAGCCTCGAGCAGCTATTAAGAGAGGACTGGACTTTGGCTTTCGATACTCAGACTTGGAGATCTTTGGCTATCGCGAGAAGAGAAATCGACGTTCGTATTCTCGTGTTCTAACCCA